>NC_089214.1:6088942-6688942 GCF_963930695.1 Labrus bergylta | reverse complement strand
AGACGTATTTAAATCGAGTGTGTGAACTGTTGCACACGTTATCTCTGAACTTAAGTGAGCCTCATGCAGAACAACTTCTTCGTCCCAGGAAGCTACACTCCATCGTATTTCAACCTCATTTTATTTCTCAAATTGCCAGATCACAAAAAAAAGTGCTCTTATGTCACTTGACTTGAAGAGCAGGTCTCGACTGTACTCCTTATAATATTATTTAAATGTACCAAATATGCATCAGTCATGAGAAAGCAAGAAAAAAAACATCTTTCTTTAAACCGGCAGAAACCTTGAGCAGAACCAGATTCTTGATGTCGAGCAGCCGTCTGGACGGGTTGAGACAGTGGGATAGATGGAGAAGAGAGAAAGTAACACGGCCTGCTTGATTTGAAAAAAACAAAAGTCCTCAATGACAAAAGACATCCGTCATTTTCCGTATTACGGCAGCAGGGTTTGACTACCTGACGGCAAATTAGAGTTAATTACACTTTCGGGTTCAGCTTTATGCAAAATAAAGTCGAGGAAGTTTCCTGCTGCAGCCAAAGAGTAAACTTCATTGACGACTTAAAGTGATGCATTCTGCTCTGCAATGCTGCTTGTAGCGAGCCGGAGCAAATAGAGGCAGTCGACGCGCAGATGTCGCTTCAGGGAAATGGAAAAGAGGCAGCTTATGGAGAAATATTGGATTGTTTTAAGACAAGTTCTCCTCGGTGAGCAGAATTAATCGTTATTAGCCCTCTCAAAGATATGCCTAAGTACACAGGGACTATTATTGCGGTACTTCCCCATGCAGCCTCTCATTACGGCCTGTAATTACACTTGGGTTGCCCCTGCGGCGCTTCCATCAATCCAGCCAGCTTTCCCCCCGCCGCGCACACAAGCCAGTCACCACTGGGCATCCGTGGCCGGAGAAAAAAAAAAAAAAAACACACACACACAGCAAACGCCCGGCAGCTTGTTTCCTCTCCGTCTGCAATGACACATCCACCATCCATACGTTGCAAATGAGCAGAATCATATCCTATTACAGTGAAGGGCCTAATTGAAACATGTTTATTTATGGCCCCCGTTTTCAGACGAGGAAGCGGGGCGTACATGGCGCAGCTAACGGGCTCCAGCGATATGAGGCAGTAGAATTAAATTAAAAGCTCATAAAATGAAATATGCTCTGTATTAGCTGTTTGACACTTAATTTGCCTTCAAATGAGCAGAGGAAATCACAAATTAACTGTCCTTTGTTTTTTCCCCCTCCTAACCTCACCTCCCCTATTAGGCGAGGGAGCATGCAATTACAGACAGAGGCTAATCGTTTAGTTTATGAATTCTTGTGGGGAAGGTACCAATGTGCCATTCAATATTAAAGCCTGAGGGTCAGGGGGAGGGGTGGGGGTCCCCTCTTGTTGGCTGCTTGCTCTACTCAGGAACTCGTAATAAGAGTGGGGAAGAGTTTCAAGTTTGAAATGAAACAAATGAAGTTCGTCAGAGATTAGTAACTTCCTAATGTAATATTAAGTTCTGTTTAAATCCAGAACCAGCAAAAGACCTGAAACTGAAACTAGCTCTCTTTCCTCGGGTCGAGAAATAGCTAATCACCAAAAAAGAGAGAGACCCCTTCCTGCCCCTGAGAAGATGCTTCCTGCTTAAATAAACACATTGATCGGTGAAGAGCCGGCTCTCTGCGGGGGGCTCTGGTCCCCTCTGCCACCACCATTGTGCAGGAGTGGCTTAATGGGAGTTTAGGGGGGGGAGTTCGGGGGTCCGAGAGTAGAGGCCGCTCCTTTCAGTCGAGCTTTATTGCCTGACCACGGTACACAGCTAAACAAAATAGGCCTCTCATGCGGCTCAGCGCCTGCTCTCGGTCACCCGGAGACGGCTGAGAACAAACAGAGGTATTCGTCACAAGTCAATTATCAGCGTCGCAGTTTGCTCTGGAGTCCCCGGGCCCTCGTGCTGTGAATGGAGCCGCTAAAACAACAAAACATTCCTACAGGAAAAGCAATTGACTCACAACCTTTCTGCGATGTTACCGTATGTTGATTTAGGAAAGAATTAGAGAGACTGACGGAGTCCATTTAGGAGTTTATAAAGATGAAAACCAAAAAGAAAGAACTCTCAGGGGTCGTTAGTTGGAGGATTGGTGACTAAAGGTGCCCTGCGCGTCGCCTGTCAGGCTCTGCTGTCAGTTTGATGTTGTGGTTACGGTTGCCCTAAACTTTGACTTTAAGGTTTTTTTTTTTATTTGATTAAAAAATTTAACTAAACATGTGTTCTAGTTATAAAGATGGAATGAACTAGAAAAGGTTTAGTGGGAAAAAATGCCCTGAGTTTTGACTTTAAGGGATTGTTTTAAAGTTGTTAGTGGATTTTTGATGCATTTTTTTATTTTACATGCAAACATTTTAATTATATGGAGTAAAGTTCAGTAAAATATAAATACATATTCTGACCTGCAAGTTCTATAAACCATACAGTACTAATGTAGTATAATAAAGTGCTAATTTAGAAACTTTTCTCTATTTTTGAAATCTAGGTCGGGAGCTTTTCATTCACAGGAAACAGTTTTTTTCATTCTACAAATAAAGGATGTTTTAATGGATTCAGAGAAATACAAAATGTGACGCTGAAATGATGCCTGAAAAAGAAAACATCTGAGTGAGACTTGTGAATAAAGACTGTGTGAGTTCAGGTGGGGGTGTTTTTTTTTCTTTTCGAGGGTGTGTTTCCGTCTCCCCGGCCTGTGTGGTTATTTCATTCAGGAGTGTGTTTGTTCAGCTGCGGGCTCAGCCTGACTGGAAGGTTTTTTTTTTTTTTTCTGGAGGTACCAGGGGAGAAGTGCAGCGCGTCTCTGTCATCGCAGCACAGCCTCGGTTTGAAATGATGAAGCAGGAAGGAGTTAATTGAGTAAACGCCCGTTTGAGTCGTTGCTGTTTTGAAAAAAAAAAAAAAAAGAAACGGAGTGAATCACCTCGTTTTATTTTTTTAAGACACTTGAGATTCTCACGAATATCCCATCCCATGATTTTCACACACTGACTCTTTACTCTTGCGTCTCCCTCAGTGTCCTCTCCCTTTGGAGCAGAACAGCCCCCCCCCCCCCCCTCTTTTTAAAGATGTGCGCTGTGTTGTTTTGTAATTTACATAAACTGTTGTCAGAGCGCCCAATCTGGGCATAGAGGAGCAGCGTGTTGCTTAGCATAAAGACCAGGGTCTTATCTCAACACCTCCTTCCAGATGGGACGAGGCCGAGCATTGCAACACACACACAAACACACAACAACACACACACATACACACACACACACACAACAACACACACACATACACACAACAACACACACGCATAATGCTAAACAATAGAAAGACAAAAGGGTCTAGTGCAGCTTTTATAGACGCTGGAGGAGAACAGTTTTGTGCAGCTTCATCAATATCTGTTTACCCTGTGAGTTGAATGTGTCACGGCTCCGTTTGATATTTGATATTCTGTCGCAAGCCAAACTTCATTATCATTTGTGCAGACTTGAACCGCGCGTTAGTCTGACTTTGTAGCTTTTCCTGCTACATGGTCGACAGTTTTCAGCTTCTTCAACATCTACTTATAGTGGGAATTTCTGTTCTGGAAAGTGAAGGCCTTACTGCTATTTCCAAACCAAAGTTTCATCGTCATTTTGAACTAATTGTTTCCACTTTCCAGTCTGAGTTTCTAACTTAATATCTTGAAAACATGATCACTTTTTTCAGATCCTCTGTGGTAAAAAAAATAAATAAAAAAAATTCACAGCCTGCTTGTGAATTCCCGTTTAATATTCCCATTTGAATATCGTCTAGACCCAAACGTGTGAATGTGAAGTGGAGCCATAAATAACATAAAGAATTGATGATTGTTTCATAATCTCATCTGATAATTTCTGTCCTGATATGGCGGCTGTCACCGAGACGCACGCCGGTGAGGCGAAGGCCACTTTTTCATCCTCCTCTCCAACTGTCCAAAACCCATTCTGTGTGACTTCATAGGTCACCGCTCTCTCTCTCTTTCTCTCTCTTCTCTCTCTCTCTCTCTCTCTCTCTCTCTCTCTCTCTCTCTCTCTCTCTCTCTCTCTCTCTCTCTCTCTCTGCTGCAGTCACTGCTTCCCCTGCTCCACCCTCCCCCCCTGCCTCTCCCCTCCTCCCCCCGTCTTTAATACTTTCTCTATAGAGTAAGTCGGGGGGACAGGCGGTCACGCAGTCGCTGGCTTCATGATTAATGGTGTTTATTCTTGACAGAAGGCTCCTTTATTTATCTGCATTGCAGTTTCACTGATACTATCAGTCACCTGAATGAAAAATATTCAGTCATACCAATTTTGCAGTATAATTGAGTAGAGTCACTTCCTTTCAGTTTTTTTTCCCTCCTCTCTCTCCCGTCCTCGCTCTCCTCTCTCCCGCTCTATCTGGCAGCCTTATCATCGCCACAGTAATTTTCGCGCCGCGTTGTTTGATATGGAGAGGCTGGCTTTAGCCGCATTTGACATAAAGCCTCTTCAATTTTCACTGGAGAAAAAAAAAAAAAAAAAGGGAAGAAAGAAAGTTGTGCACCACTCTGTGAAAATGTGCGAAGAACGGAAAGTATCCCCCACCACCACCACCACCGCCCCCCACCCTCTTCTTTTTTTTTTCTGAAGCAATTTCAGGATTTAGAGAGAAAGGAGATAAATGCCTAAGCAGAAATGTGGGCAGATTGAAGTTACAGTATATCTATTTTTTTTGTAATACACCCGTTTGAGAAGCCTAAATGGGCAGTGTAGTCTTTTTCTTTTCTGTGCAGGCCGTGGTATTTTGAAGGCACCTGTGTGTTTTTGAGAATGATGGATCCTGCAGGTTTTAGAAAAAAGAGACAAAAAAAGGAGTTGGCACAGCAGATATTTGACAAGGCCTGTAAAGGTTTAAGGGTTGAGTCGTTACCCGTGGAGATGTGTTAAGACATGTTCCAAAACTCTGCTCACCAGGATACGATTACCTGCACGGAGGCGGCTCCTCCTGCTGCTGATGATGCTGCTGCTCTCTTTCTTCCTAAATATCGCATGCATTTATTTCTGCACAATGCTTCATGGTATATACCTGATGTATTCATGAAATAATCTCAACTAAAGCAAATAAATCATTCCTTATGTAACACTTCATTCATGCAAATCCTGTGGTACTATTTGTTCAGCAGATATTTCCGCTCATTGTGAGTCCTGCAGGTTTAGTCCTGGTGTGAATTTAATTTAAGGGTCGGTTATGAATACCTTTTGTAAAATGTACATTTTTCGATAAAAGGGGAATACATTAATCTCTGATACGAGGCCTGTGAATTTGCACATGTAACACATTAGCGGATTTGATTTTCTTCACACCAGTCATTTACCCCCCTCTTCATGTTTGAGATCTCAATTTGTAGGTCTCCCATGGAGCACAATGGAAAACCAGGTCTGAGGGGGAGAGATAACAGGCAGGTGCCAACAGCTCCGTGCTAATATGTGTGTGCTTGTGTGTGTGTGTGTGTGTGTGTGTGTGTGTGTCTGCTTGTGCATCCAAGCTAAAACACACATACACATATTTTTCCAGCATTTAAGAATCACCACATTTTTTATTCTTTAATTATTTAATTTTCTCTTAGATAAAAAATGAACACACCCAATAAAAATAAACATTCATATCCTCCCTTTTTAAAAAAAAGATCTTTATTAGTCACTCTCTTTCAGTGCAGGCACAATTTCTTATCTTTTATTAAATAATTCATAATTCATAGTCAGGAAAACACAGATTTGATTGAATAATTAGAAATAACGATGAACAGGGTGCAGCACTGTTATGTTTATCCTCACTAAATTCACTTTTTTAAATTCTAACGGGGGAAAAATAGAAAATCACAATTTCCCATAACACAAGGTGACTGTTTAATAAGACACACTGGACCAATACCCAGAAAATATTCAGTTCATAAAAATATGCGCCAAAGAAAATGAATAAATCCTCCCAATAGAGCAGCTAAAACTGAACATTATTCTGCTTTTTGTTTTTAATAATACGCTGAAATAATCTCAGTAATAGTTGGTGATTATTTATTAGAGGTAGACTTTTTAATTTGTCAAATCTGTTCTTCTCTTCAATCCAAATATTCTGCTCTGATGATCTTTAAAAGCTAGAGAATCCTTCAGTTTGAAGGATGTGTATTCCTCTCTTTAAGAGCACATGGTGTACTTGATGGGTGTGGCTGACTGTCACTTTTATGAGCCGTGCCGGTTCTTAATTGACTTTGTAAGAGACCCTCCTACAGAACAGCAGCAGAGTGTCGAGATATTCCAGCACCGGCAACACGCCGCCTCGTACTGACTTTTACATCCTGAGGCTAAAACCGCTATCCCGACGTCTGCTTTACTAATCGCACTTTAAGCTGTAGATTACATATTTCTGCAATCACAGGATATTTCATTTTACACCTTACATAATGCACAAGACTGTTCAGAAATGAGAGTATGTTTAAAAAATATATATTTTTATTTCACTGTATTTGCCTCAGTCTGTGCCCTGCAGATGTCTCTCTGCAGCCGTGTAGAAACGTGGATTTTCCATTACTCTGATCTGCGAGCTGAGGGCTCCGGACCCCGCCATCCCACTCTGGGGGCCAGTTACAGCAAGTAACGAGACCGAGGGAACAGGCTCATAAATCCTCTCCAACTCTCTCCTCATTTTCCGTCCTCTCTCTCTCTCTCTCTCTCTCCCCCCCCCCCCCCCTCTTTTCCTCCTTTGCTACTTTGGCTTCCATCTCTCCGAGTCGAGCCTTCATTGTATGATTCACAAAAGTGAAATGCAACAAATGAAGTATTTCCACATGTTTAAAAGGCCTTCAGTATAAGAACACATTTGAAGTTTTACTCAGTTTAACCCTTTTTTATAGCTTCTCCACTCCTCCGTTTTTTCTCTATCAGAAAAATCCAAAGAAGTGAACACTCCTTTTCCCTTAACTCAACAATAAAAAATGAAATACATGAATATATTCTGTCCTCTCTGCTCTTTATTATCTCCTATATCAGATATGGTATCCATTACAATTAAATATATATCAAGCTTAATGTTACTTTTTAGTTTTGACTGAGCAAAACAGAAACATTTGCCACCTCTGTATCCCATGATGCTTCACTTCTCTTTCTTTCTTCGGGAGGGGTCGTCTTGTGATGTGTCCAGTGGGAGCTTCTTAAATGTGCACTCATGCACGCAGCTGCAGGGTGAGACTGCATTTGTAAGAAGGAAGCACGCTCTCTGACGTCTCTCTGCGAGTGAGTCCTACGACATTAGAAAAAAGTTGATTTGAATGGATTAAACTGAGAAACCTGACAGAGTATCAGAAGTATCCTCTCGCTCATTTCTCTTACACAGCAGGTCGTTGAAACATCCTCTTTTGGTTAAATCCAATTTTTTTTTTTTTTTTTTTTACACAAGTCTGTGTTTAGTTTTCTGCAAGCCTGAGCTCAGCACCACCACGCACTCGGCCCCTTCATGATTAAATATCAAGGAACTCCACTTGACATTTTATTAGTTCAGCAAGATGGATGAAATGGCGAGAATAAAGTAGGCTGTGTCTGTTCACTTTCCCACCAGCACTTGCCTTTCTTCTGTTTCTTTCCTTTTCCCTCGAAAAAGAAGTATGTATTAAGGAAACGTGATGGATTTCACTCTGGGAAGGAGAATTTCAGCTCTGAAGAGAAACATATATTTGTGTCTTGTACCTGATGCTCCTTTTCTCCCTCCTCTGTGTCTCAGCCCTCCTCCTCCTCCTCCTCTTTTTTTCCCTCCCGACCCCCCTCTCTTTCTTTTTCTGTTGTTCTTACCTCAGATCTCCGTCTGAAGGATTAACCATCTCCAGCAGTGTGTCTCTGCTGTCTTGTAGCGCTGTGTATTGTTTGTGATTTGCTCGGGCCCATCCGTGCGGCTACTCATTTCATCCGCCCAGCGTGACGCGCTGAATTGAGGGGGATCCACGCCGTTTCCTCGCAGCCCTGGGCCACACTCGCACTACCTCACCTGGGACACACACACACTCATTACCTGACTTGTCAGGAGTAGCGGATTTGTTGGGGTGTGTGGAACCTGAACCTCCTGTTTTGCTGCAGGCGTCAGCTGGGTGTTTGTGTAAAGGCATCGGGGCCATCGAGACGTTACTTGAGAGGAAAAGGAAAGATAGATGTGCTTCCTCCCTGTTTTCACAAGTTTAACACTTCAACACCCAGGAGTCCCCTTCCTGTCTTCTCTGTAGCCCGCGGCATGCCAGAGGAAGTCAAAACACCGACCGAGAACGGCTGCTAATTCCACCTGTGCTCACTTTTAGAAAAAAAAAGAAAGAAAAGAAAAGGGAAGGGCAATCAGGCAAATGGAGATGAAGGAGAACGCTTCATGCTAAAGTGTTTGAAAAAGGGGAAAAATCAAGAAAGGGAACAAGAAAATCTTTCTTGTGTGTTTTTTTTGTTTTTTTTTGTGTTGGTCTCATGATTGTTCCCTGATTCCAGCCCCCCCTTCCTTGAAATTACGGGGGGAAAAAAAGGCAAAGCTCATTTTGTGCAATTTGACTTTCAAGTTTAAATTTTTCGTGCTTGGTTCTCTGCTGATTTGTTTTGGTAGACATTCTTATCTCAATGGGCGAAATTACGTTTAATTGCGGAGTGGGGAGAAAAAAAGGCGAGAACAGCCTGTGAAAACAAAAATACCCCCGCTGTGTGCCAGATGTAAACTTGACTAAACCTTAACCTCAAACAAGCACAAACATGTAACATTTCAAAACGCTTGTATTTCTGATCGATCGAGTGCTGCGCCGCCTTGATCTAAAATAAGAAGCGTTTCCGTTCTAATGACACGCCTTCAGCGGGGTCATGACCTATAACCAGATCCTCCGTCACCTGCACCCGTTTGTTTTGAGTTCAGCGTGTCACACTATGCTGCACCGTGTTGATAAACACATGTTATCACTGCAGTGGGGTGGAAATGATACGTGCCCACAGAGAGGTACTCTGAATCGCACTGTTAGGACAAGTGTGTATGTGTGCTTCTTCTGCTGTTTATATGTAGACAAATGTGAGTGAAAAAAGGGGAGGGGGGGGGGGGGGACAAGAGACTGAAAGTGAGCGCTGTGTAGTCAACTGGACAGCGAGTGTGTGTGTGTGTGTGTGTGTGTGTGTGGTGACTGTGCACTGTATGGGAATGTCTGGCACGCCTCCAGAAGTGTCCCACAGAGAGGGAATCCTGCTTGATGTGACCATGAATAGAAAGCCATCCCCGCCCTCCTGAACCCAGCCCCGGACCCTTTGATGTCAGAGGGTCACACAGAGACCTCGCAGCTCCAGGGGGACATAGTTACCCAGAAAGCTTGGCAACCTCACCGTGCCAGGCTAGACCAGGCCAGACCAGACCAGGCCTACGGTCTGCTCCGTCCAGCCAGGAGGGACAAAAGAAGAAGAAGAAGAAGAAGAAGAAGAGAGTGGGAACTTTGGATGTGATGGTGAAAAAAACTATCACAGCTGGCACTGATTTAAAAAAAAAAATGGGAACGCTTCGTTATCTCTGTTTATCACGGAAACATACTCGATTCTTCTGAATATAATCTGGCATTACAGTTTGTTTTTGTTGTTTTACTTATCTCTACTCATGAACTCACAAAACCAGCATGATGGCAAGATTAGCACCAGTTCTGAACTTCCTTGTTTCGACCCTGCTTTTCAGGCGGAAACATTTCTCTCTAGCCATCAGCTGTTTATACATTTAGAGTCCGCCGCGGCGCTGCAATGAAGCTGTGCCGTCACTTTGCCTTTGTACTCATACTTTGAACCCTGCCACTGCATAATGTTGGTGTCCCAGTGTGTGAGGGGAGTTTACACTGCGTTAGGGCGTTGCAAAAGAACAATAGGTGTCACATGAAAACAAGAGATTAACAATCACACACACTCAGATGCGCTCTCTCACACGTTTACTGTTCTTTGCAATCTTTTTTTGTTATGTTTATTTTGGGGCTATTTTGAGGACAGTATCTAAAGTGGGGGAGTGGCTGTGGGGAATGTCCCGCCTCTGTTACTACCTCTAATGTAGGCCGACAACTATGTGAAATATCCATCGAGGCTCAACAGTCCTGTCCTGAACAGCCAATGATCAACGCACTATTGAAAGTCCTTCATTGTAATGGCCATTTTATTTGCCAATGCCATGTTTGCAAAAGATTTATGACATGTCAGGCATATGTCAGCATTTATTAAATCCTTTTCCATTGAAATTCCATCATAATTCCACTTTGGAGTATCTTCAAAAAGCTCCAATTGGGATCAAAAGAAAATATTACCCTGAAGTAGTTACAAAATCTTAATTTGATAATCATGTTTTATGGACACATTATGTCATTTTTAACAAAGTAGAAGGCCATTATGTGTAATTAAGATGTGGAAATAATCTCTTTGTTTCAAAAATAAAAGTAATGCACGAGCATCACAAACCTGCCCTTCCTAATGGCCAGCAGGGGCGACTCAACAGGATGCTAAAAGACGTCCAACTGCATGCAAACCAGATGAGGAAATGACCCAATCCCTCCTGATTTAAAACCACAATATACATTTTTCTCTACAAGAGCACGGTCTACATCTGTAGTTTCAAGTTGTCTCCAACACAGAATGGTGTTCATATTGAAAATAATCGTGCTACTTAGAATAAAACCATCGATTAAGGAGGATATGGCGCCTGTAATGGACAAGTTGGAGGAACCCTGTCGACTAGAATAAAGATGTAGTAATGAGTGTCCACCATCTCCTTCATTGTGCTTGCTTCTTGTTCAAAAAAAGTCAAGTTGGTGGTAAACACGAGGCTACAAAGCCGGAGTTTGCAAACCGATAAGTGATGCTATTTCACTTCTTTCAGTCAAATCCTGTAGCCTGACCTTGAGGACTCTGGTTTCAAAAGGCAAGCTGGATCTGAAATTAAAAAGAGTTCAGTTTTTTTTTACAGCTGCTGTAATTGTCATTACCAACATGGAAAATGAAGTCACTGGTACATGCTCCAGTGACAAAACTTTTAAAAGTGTTTTTCCTATGATTTATTAGGAATCGAGAATATATCTATCTGCCTCTGTTATGTTCCTCTCTCCTTGTCTCGGCGCCCTCTCCTCTCTCCTTGGGTCTCAGCTGGCTCTGTTCCTGTGTCTCTTTGATCTCAGTGAAAGGGTTTGGAGCTTTAAAGTGCTTCTGTTTCCGCTGTCAGGAGCCCCTCTCTTCCTCCTCTCTGGTTTAGGCTTTCAGAGCGGTGGCAGCCTTGTACTGTGGCTGGGTGGGTTGAGGGGGGAGGTGGAGGGGGGGGGGTTTCTGTGAGGTGGTGAGATGAGGTAGAGTTGGAGGGGGTATGTGATGCTGTCAACCCCACGGTCAGAAGAGGACCTGACTGTTCCCCCCGCTGTCTTGAAAACCTGACTTCTTTCCTAACTCAGCCTCTTGTGGCCAGATCTGCGATGTGTCGAGAAAGACGAGTCTACTGGTGTAACCTGTGCACTTGTATCGTTGTTCTACTTTTACTTCCTGTTCATTTAATTTATATACAGTTTTTGAAGTGTTCTGAATCGTTCCAGTGAAGCAAAAACATTGGGACTGGCTCATCTTTTGCTCCAAAATAATTTCTAAAACGTAACTTTTTAGTTGTTTTCTAATGAAAGGCAAAATTACTTAAAGGCAGGATTTGTCATTTTCTAATGAAATGGTCTTTAGGTCCTGACAGAAATGAATAACTCGTGCTCTGAAAAAGGAACAAAGAAAATCCCACATCTGTAGCAGTTTGTAAGCCTGTAAAAACTTCGAACAATGTCTGCCACGAGGTACCAATCTGATGAACCAATCACACGCCTCCCTGTCTCCCTGCTCGCTCTCTACACCTTGCTTGCACTAGCCCACACTCAAAGCGCGTCACCGATGACTGAGTTCTTTACCACAGAAAGCCTTGATGAAAAACTTCCCTAGTATGGACTTCATGGCAAAGGGAAGAGAACCAAGCGCACACTGAAACAGCTATGGGATAAAAAAAAAGAGAGAGAATTTCTTAGCAAGAGGGCGGCCAAGAGTTAGCATTGGACTGGCTTTTAAGTCGTAGGCGAGAGCAGGAACTGCCTCTTAAAATGTAGTGATGCCAAGTCACACTGGATACCAATTCTTGCATAATGTTGCTTTAATTAAAGGCGAATAAAAAATGCTGGACATGGTTGGTATCGTGACTCTCAGTTTTTCTGTCTTTTCGTTTTTAAATCTCCTTCTTGGACCACTCAAGCAGCTATGGCTGGATTTTTTTTGGGGTCTTTGAGTATTCACAGTTGCTGGATTATTGGATTTGGACTCAGCAATTTCCTGTGCCCTTCTGTAAAGCACACATCAAGAAATTTTCATTTCAAGTCATGTGCGACCATTTCATGCTTGAGCTAAAACGATTTCGCAAAGCACGGTTCCTGTTTTTAGCAGACCGCTGTGTCAATACCAGCAGGTCCAACCAGGCCTCACCACAATGATACCTTCTGTCCTACATTAAGTCATCGACCTCCACCGCAACTGTGTGTTTCTACTCCAGCTTTCATTCGGAAAAATTATTAGTGTTGATACAACCGTGTTCCAAACAAAGATTCAAGGCCAGTTGAACATGAACACACACCCTTATATGAAACCTCAGAATGGTTTCTGGGCATATTTACTCTTGGCAAGTGTATATGCATCCGGTGAAAAGGGACGACAGTTTAAGATCCACAGACCGCCCCGTGTAAACATGCAATGTCTTAAAGAGGAGCTGGCTGGTTTAAGCGAGGCCACGTGAAGGGAAATGGCTTCCATATGTCAGGAGCTGAAGCCTTCCTCGTGCCCTGTTTGCAGGACGAGGGTTGATAGGAATTATAAAACCTGATGAAGAGGAAATGGAGGAGTGAAGTTGAAGTTCTCTTAGGCGAAAGAAATGTGCAAAACCCTGCGGTACAGCTTTGATGTAAATCTTAAATCAGGTGTAACTAAGACGGTACCTCTCCCGCATTCGCATATCGGCACACACACGGGGTGAACATTCCTGCACACACACTGCACTTTGTCAGATTATTTCCTTTCGTCATGTTGATTTATGCATTCTGGCAGATGCTAAGACGATCACGACCCTGCAGAGAGCAGCTGAACGCGGACACTCTTTTCTCTCACAAGAGCAGAGACACACCACACTCCTCCAAAACATCCATCTCTCCGCTGTCCTCCTCAAATCCCCTCACACCTGGCTCTGCCCCCCCCCCCCCCCCCCCCCCCCCCCTCCCCCCCCGAGACCTCTTTTTCACTTCTTCTTTTCAAGTTCTGTTGTCTCCTAAGTCTTCTTTCTCTGTCCACCATTCCCTCCCCAGTTCATAGTCCATATCATATCAGCACATGCTCAGCACTGACTACTGTTCATGATCTACCTTCCCTCCCTTGTACCCCCTCGACCCCCCCCCCCCCCCCCCCCCCCCATCTCTTTCAACTTTTCTTTCCCTTTTATAGACTGTATACAAGAAGTGTTCCCCAATTGGGTTGTGAACTCCATCTTTTGAAACCTTGAGTTCTGTATTTTGATCTTTGTCCTCTTGGTTTTTTGGAACCACAGTTGCCAATATTATGACAACAGGTTGGAAACGCTTCTTGTTGACTGCTAGCAGTGGCTTTAAAGCATACTCTGTCTTGATTGTCAATTTCACTCCAAAAAGGAGATTTGAAGATGTAATTTTGCTTCCTGATGCCAATTTCATAGTATTGGCCAATTATGAGTAGCCATAGAAAACAAGTACAAGTTCAAAGATATTCATAATATTGGCTGAAAACACAGATTACTGATGTTTTGCGAGCTCTTACTAACTTTACGCTCTCTACTAGCACCGCACCGTTGTTGTTTCTTATTGTCACATTATGTTTTACCTGCAGCTAGTTGTGGTTTCTTGGACTTTGTATTGTTGCAATGAAAGGTGGACATGACGATTCCTGATTCTGCATTTTAGCCGTACTGAGGCAAATACCGATTTTGATGTTGGTGTCAGGACAACACATCTCCAAATGCTACCATTATATACAAAATGAACTTTGTGCTGTCATGAAGAAGACTTAACTTGCACTTGAGACCATATACAAAATGTATTATGCAAAAAAGTTTATTGAGGTAATAGATGAAGTCAAGAAATTTATTGAGTCGCCCCCTGCTGGTCATTTGTCAAAATGCAGGTTAAATGCACTTCTGCTTGAGCTTCATTTTTTCAACCAGAGACAATCCCTTCTTTGTGTTTACCGTCTGCCTTCCCTTTTCTCCTCATCAGGCAAAACACATATCATCACCTGTCACCATCTTCTTTTTGTAAATCAACTTGTCTGCTCTTTATTTTAACCAACTCTTTTGTTTATAGTGCTCCAGACCTTCCAGTAGGACTCTGGTTCTTATTCGGTAATTTAATTGGAAAAACAAGGCAAGTGGAGGCATTTAGCCAGGGTCAGTGTAAGGAGATGCAGCCAACGCATGACAGGGTTAATCAGTGTCAGGGCAGCCAGAGTGGGCGTCTGGCTCTCCTCTAGCAGGCATGAGGAGGGCCAGACGAGGGGAAAAAAGTCACACAACCTTTCCTTCTGGGGCTTCGATTCTAAATCGAAAATGTCTGTCAACTTTGTACACAGCCGTTGCAAGGCCATTAGGATATTTTGTTTCCATATTCGTCAAATGGAAACTACATCTGGGAATATCAAGATTTTTATTCTATACTGTTTCTCTCCAATTGTTCTTTTTATGACCAATAGCTGAGCAGGTTATTTTTGAGTTTGCCCTCGCTGCATGTGCTCCTGAATAAAAGTGTGTGTACGTGTGAGCTTGTGTACGTGTGTGTTTTCTTGCGAGGTCAGCCATGTGACATCAAAGTGCCAAAGCGTCACATCTGCAGCTGTGTTGTGATCTGTTTAAGTGAGGCATGTAAATGGTGGCGTGTGGGCGCACGACTTGCTTATCGTAAACACACTCGTTCACGCACCTGTTTTGAAGGACCGCCGTGTGCCCTCAGCTTTGCTTGCAAGGCGTGGAGGGAGTAAAACAATCTCTGGTGGATCTGGTGACTGGAGACGTGCAGAATCACACCAATCGAATGCGGGTTGGAAACAGAAAATCCCATGACCATGATCCCTCAGTGGGTCACCTTTGCACACTTTGTACAATGAGGCTGAGATTCCTCGGAGGACTTCCTCACGTACACCTGCCTCAGCATCACTGGGGCATGTTGTCGCACACTTTAACGTGGTGAAAGCCGTTAAAATCTTCCCATAACCCCTTTGGGCTCATTACAGAAAGACCGCTGAAGTTTCTAAGTGTGAATTCCTGTGTACACACATGTCTGTGTGTTTCTCTCTGTCCTCATGTGTGCGAATGTGTGAGTGTTGTTTCCGCTCCTCAGTGCTCATTATTTGCCCGGCCTGAGCTCTTTCATTAGGGGAGCTGTGAAGTGGAGGGACGGCAGGGCCGGTTGGGGATCAGGGGAAGGGGCGGAGGTCGTAATTGGGCTGTTCCGCTCCCCTGGCCTTGCTCAAGGTCACTGCCAGACAAACTCCAGGGCCAGGTCTTTCACTCTTTTTTTTTTCCCCTTCCTTTTTCTCTCATCTTTTCCCACCTCTCCACCTCCCTCTTAAACCCTCACTTTTCCTCTCCCTCCCTCCCTCGCCCATCCTCTCCTCCTCCTGGGGTCTTTTGTCACAGTAGACTGGTCCGCCAGGGAGCCTCAGAGAAGTGGAGGGGCTAATTCAGTCTAATCTCTGAGCCTGTTAATGTCTGGCTGATATGTGGATTTCTCCTCATCCTCAGGGGACGGCCTTTGTGGAGAAGGCCATCATTATGAAGTTACCGAGCCCTCCTAGCCAATTATAAGAAGGGAGACAAATTAGTTCATCTTCGGCACATGAGAAGTTTTCTGGATTGTTCCTAACTTTATTTCTCATCTCAAACTATGGAGACAATTCAGGCCGATAAGAAGAAAAAGCCTGAGAGTGCGGCGTTCTATTTAAAGGCGAGATTGTGCATCTTGTGTGAGACTTGCCGGTGGATTTTGTACAACATTGTACTTGTCATGTGCAATTCTGTACGGGGTTTCAGTTTCGGCGGTGTGGTGTTGCTTGTCTGGCGCTGGCCGGCGGTGAGCTCGGTCTAACGTTTCCCTCTGATTAAGACGCAGTGGTGAAAGCTGCCTTTGATCTGAGGAAATGTCTGCGTAGGGAGCAGTTGGAATGCAGCGCTCTCCTCTCCGCCTCGCAGATGGAGGCAGAGAGATAGTGTCACAGTCCGTTTGTCTGGCTCTGCCACTGGCTGCACACCCACGGGAGGAAAGTTTGGACGGTCAGAGTCCAACCAGGCTCCAAATCGAATGAACATGATGTTGCTGTAGAAAGTCAACTGATGTTGTGTTTACACAATGTGAATGACACAGGATCATCGTCCACATCTCATGACTTATTTAATCTGGTTTCAAACTTCAAAAGGTCCAGGTCATGCAAAAAAAGATATTTAGACTGTTTTTAGTGTTTACAATTTTGATTGCTGTTGTTTTTAAATGTGAGTCAATGGAAACAAAAAAAAAAGAGCAAATTCGTTGTGAATAAGAAAATGCCTCTCTGTTTTTTAAGAGTATTTCACAAACCTTGATTCCTTGCCATTCAAAGCCAATGGCAGTATGTTTGTAGTGAAGAATGTCCAATTGTTGGACTCATGCAACACATTCTGATTTTCAGAGAACACGATATAAATAGTTTTGCTTTCTTTCCTCCCAAGTCCTCCCCTTACTTTTCTTTGTTTATGAATAGAAATCATGTTAAATCTTAGAGCTTGGCTTGACCACAGACACGCTGAATAATATTTTCCCAACATTTTCTCTCAAAGCACAGTTTCCCAGAAAACTTAAAATTTAGGACAACATTGTTCTATTCTTGATCAACTTCCTGTCTAGTGCAGCGGCATATCCAGAGGCATTGTCCCCCCCCTTGAAATCTTATTGGCCATCCCCGAATTCCTTAACTATGATTGGTTATTTGCCTAACCAGAAGTGGTACTTGTGTCGAAATCTGCTATTCACACTTCACACTGAAATCTTACAAGGTGGTTGGCTGGAAAAAAAAAAAGCTGGGTGAAGTTGGGGAGAAAAACGTGGCCATTTGTGTTCACACATGCAGCTCACCTCTTTTTGTGGATATGAATGGATTTTGCAACCCCTTGTAAAAATGATGTTTGCTTTTGGTACAATAAAAAAAAATATATATATTTAACGACGAAAAAAAAAGGCCAAGATTATCCTCCAATCTTATGAGCAGAATTGTTCAGAGTAATCACGTCATGTTCTTCTCCTAATGCGTATGATTTCTGAAGTCTTCTTGAAGTTCCAACGTTTAAAACATGTGCTCACGTTCTCCCTCTCTTCTCCCCTCTGTGTGACTCTGCAGACCTCCTTCACTGGCGGGCAGTCCAGCTTTCTCCGACATCTCCCTCATCCGGATCTCGCCCCAGCGGAACCCCTCTGTGGGGGCCGAGTCGCCCTTTCACCCTCCGCACCCCTACATCAACCCGTACATGGACTACATCCGCTCGCTCCACAGCAGCCCCTCCATCTCGGTTCTGTCGGCCACCCGGGGCCTCAGCCCTGCAGATGGTGAATAAAGAGAAACGTGCACAAACACACACACCTGCACACGACCCCAGCACAGAGGAAATTGATAACAAACCCTCAGTGGACCTCTAAGAATGATATTTTGTAATTGATTAGGGAGCTTTGATTGCTATAGGACGCATCCTGATTCTCTGTATGAGTTTAATTTCTCTTAGAGATCAGAGGAGGTCAGGTGAGAGGCAACAAGATCCATCTCTATTAAAACCAGGGGGGGAGGTCTTATCTGGGCGAGGGAGCCGGTGGGTGGATGGGAGTGTTATGAGTGCAGTGTGATCTTTGTGTGTGGGTGGGGGTGCAGGTTGGAGGGGAGGCTAATCCTTTTGATCTGTGAGTCATGTCACAGACCTCAGGAGGATGCATCAGTGAGCGGCAGGGTCACGTACAGTTACAACCAGCACACCCTAGGGGGGTTGGGGTTGGGGGGTGGGGGGGTGGGGGTGGATCCAAGTTCAGGGTTGGGGGTGGGAGGTGCACGTTGTTATGGTTTCCTACAGGGAGCTTCTTTCCCCCTGGGGATCCTAAAGGTGGATTCAGACCAAGATATCAATTAAAGCAGACACACTGAAGCCAGCTTAATTAGAAATACGTCTGACACGGTTTAAGAAGGTCAGTGATGATAAATGACAATGTTTTCAAGATTCAATTTTAATAACAAGTAAAAAGCTGAAATAGGAAGATGATTTATCAGTTTGACAAAAAGTTAAATTACAAAACTGATGAGTTCATTATTGACGTTTGTTTAGTTCTTTAGCACACACAAAAATAAAAGCTTTCTACAATTCTGTGATTCTTCTCCAGTGCATGAAAGAATCACTTTTAGAGTCTCCATTATCTAACTAGTAGTGGTTAGTGTGCGCGCCCCATGTAACGTGGCCATAGTCCTCCAAGCGGGCGGCCCAGGTTCGAATCCGACCTGTGGCTCCTTTCCTGCATGTCGTTCCCCGCTCTCTCTCTCTCCCTGATTTAGAGAGAGAGTGTGCGGTATCTACAATAAAGGCACAAAAGGCTAAAGTATTATTCTTCAAAATAAGAGAAATGAGAAATGACTGAATGCTCAGTTCACTCCAAAGGTGTGGAAAGGTCAGATGGCTTTCTACGGCCCCTCCTGTCATCAGTGATCTTTCAGCAGCTGCAGCGTTAGAGACCCACTTTAGCTCCTCACCTCGTGTTGAAGTGTCTCCCTGAAGGGGGGGGGGGGGCAGATAGTAGGGGCACTTCCTTTAAACCAGCTCCCTCCACTTCATGTCATCCACGTCTGTGTGAAGCTGTTTCTAAGTAAAGAAAAGTCGAGTCCCTGCTGGCAGCTTCACTCATCCCTCTCTCCTGCTCTCCAACATTCATGAACAGGAAGTATCTACTCCGGCTCAAACTCTAAACCCTCCAATTTTCCATTACCGCAACTTAATGTGCACCAGCTTCAGCTTGGTTTGAATCAAAATAGTTCCTTCAACCTACCACATGATCCCCCCCCCCTTTCACTTCATAATGCTGTGAATTGTGAATGAGGCACCTAATTACTCCCTTTAATCAATCCGGTGATTAATTAACCCATCAGCCTTTGTGTTGTTAGTATATCACCACGCTTACAGGGAGACTCCTGCTTCAGTACGCTTTTTTTTTCTTCTCCAAAGCAAAAGTACATTTGAATAATGATGAATTAATTAACAGAATCTAATGGAGATTTAAAGTGGGTGGGATTTAGTGCCACCCTCTTGTTGCCACACATTTGCTTTTTTTCTCTTTTTGTGCCCCCCTCCCTCACTCTTCTCCTCTCTCTTTCTCTGCGAGACGAGGTTCAGAGGTAGGCTCGCCCCTGATCCTATTGTAATGCTGAAGGAGCACCCGTTGGCTCACAGAGTCCCGAGGCAACTCTCTGCCTTTTTCCAAGTCGAGTGCCACACTGACAGCCATCCAGCCCCGCCGCCCTCCCCACTTCTTTTTTTTTTTTTGCCCCCAGCATCGCACTCTGATGCCAGCATTTCTGATTTAGAAATTCCGCAAAGCCCCTTTTTTTTCGTGTGTGGATCCTGAATGGGCCACATTATGGTTGAATGCAAAAGCAAAGCTAAGGCGGAACACTGGAGACAATTAAGAAACTCCCCCCCCCTTCTACTGAAGACATAATACCCAGATCGAATTAATTTAGAAATGTTCTTACATTCATTCAACCAATCATGGATGCATATTGCAGGCGTGCAGGCCAGCCTTAAGAGGAAATCTCCTCATACACTGTTTCTTTCTTTATTTTCTCTTTATTTCCTCAATAAGGGGGGAAAACGATCCGCAGCACTCTGTGAGTCTCAACTGATTCTATATTTGCATCCAAAACCACAGTGTTAGTCTTTTCCTTCTCTCTTTCTTTGAATATTTGCATAAGGAAGCCCACCACCAGATGTTTATTTTTAGGCTCCGGTTCAAGGACTTACGGAAAGTAATAACTGAGGGGCCGACTTGGAAAAGAGAGGCAATCGTTTGCTGCATCTTTATGCATGCAGATATATCTGGGCAGACGTAGGCATCCCTTTTGTTTTCACATGCAGCACAAATGGTCTTTTATGTGCAATTTAATACCTTTTGGTTTCTGAATTCTGATGAGACATCATTTGCAACTTTAAGATTTCAGCTTTGACTTTCAAACATTTAATTGCACCTCCTAAAAAAAAAAAGTATTTTCTGCAGAAATGAATGAAAGAACAATCAAGTATTAAATGTTGCAATCTTATTTTTTGAAGTGCCGACTTGGCAGACAACAAATTAAAAAAGTAATCTGCTGTAAATGATTCTAGATTTGCATCTAAAACCAAACTGTAAATTTGTGCTTTTTTTTTCCCCCTCTTTGAATATTTGCATAAGGAAGCCCACCACCAGATCTTTATTTTTAGGCTATGGTTCAAGGACTTACAAGATGAAACAGCTAACGGAATGACTTGGAAAAAAAAAGAGGCATTTAGAGAGAGAGAGAGAGAGAGAGAGAGAGAGAAAAAAAAGAAAGTGGCAGAATCGACCGCTGCATCTTTATGCATGGAGATATATCTGGAGAGATTTAGGCCTTTTGTTTGCAAACGCAGTTTAAAGGAGCAGGTTGCATATCTGCACACTGCAGCCCTGATGTGTAACAACACACAAGCAGAATCTCTGGCAAAAGATGTGTCAGCCCACATACTCTTACCACACACGCACACACACACATATAAACATATAAACACTCTCTCTAAAATGATCAAGGAACAGGGAGAAGAAGAGAAAAGGCTGTTTAAGAAATGTATTGTAAGACGATCAGTTCTGCCGTGCTCGGTGTGAATGCATCAATCAAACACTAATGCACACTCACTGTAATCTCTGAGCAAGCACTCGGTAATCCCTAGTGAGGCTCTCCACTTCAGGTGATGCTCCCCGTGCAGCTGTTTTGCTAAACTTGAGGGTGTTGCTAATGTGCTCATTACTGTTCTGCTGAGCTGATTAGCATCTGATGTAAATGAACTCAGGTTTGTGATGCAGCACAGGTGCTCGGCCTGTCGAGTTTTTCCCACTGCCTAATTCTTTTTCTTTTCTCTTCTTCAATGACTCAATCTTATACCTTTACATTTGTGCTCCACTCTGACTGAATCCTTCTTCTCCTCCTCCTCCAGCCCCTCACACGGGCCTAACCACAGCAGAGTACTACCACCAGATGGCTCTGCTCGCAGGCCACCGTAGCCCCTACGCCACCGACCTGCTCCCCTCTGTGGCGTCCACAGCCGGCGCCAGCAGTGCCAGCGCCCTGCACATGGAGTACCTGCAGGCCATGGAGAGTAAGTCCTCACTGACCTCACACCGTTCATGACACACTCCTGTGCATTCTTAGTATCTCATCAGGTTTGAGCTGGGATGGTTCATTTGGCTCTTAAATTTTACATTTACACGATCCATAACTGATCCAGGATCAGCTGAACTAAAGTGCAAGACTTACAGACCTTTGGAGTATTCTTCCAAACCAAAAAAAATGTATGTTAATTTTTGACACCAATTTGGGGGGCTCAGCTTTTCTGAAATTCAAGACGCTGATTCCAAGGAAATGTATTTCACTATATGTATCTCTGAATGTCTGACTTCTCATGAGCTGCAGCAACAAAATCACCCCTGTTTTCAATCCTGAAAAGAAAACAGCCTGTTTTTATTTGTAAGAAGAATTAGAGTCTAAAGTCACAAACAGGGGTTACAAATGTTCACACATCATTTACTTAAGAAGAAGAACAGAGTCTTTCAGCAGAAGCAAAGGCACTGATTCATCTAATTTATATGAAACTAAAGTCATCAATTATAGAAAGATTAGTGGGAAAAAAACATCTGAAATATTGGTACACAAGAACGGATACCTGAGATAATTATTACTACAGTGATGAAGCATTTATACTTTTTTTTTAGATACTTGTGCCTGTAAAAGAACACATGATCCCAATTTTTTTGTCTGGAAAAAAAAAAACAAGATTGCAACACATAGAAAACGGAAAAAGGTTTTGGCAACAGAATATATCGGGGTGAAATCTTCTTTCTGTTTTATTAAACATTTAAATGCACATCGATTATTTCAGCCACCTTTAGATAAAAAAATTCTGTAAGTATCATTCACAAGATATATTCTCAAATATTTCTATAATGATTAAAATAAATTATGTTAAGGAAATTATGTGAAAAGAAAAGTTTCAGGAAAAAGGCACTGGATGGCCTAGCGGTTGTGGCGCATTCCCAATGTACAGAGGCTGTAGTCCTCGTTGCAGCAGCCGTGGGTTTGAATCCGGGCCTCGGCCCTTTGCTGCATGTCCACTCTCTCCTCCCAGCACATCCCGTCTCTCTTCTAATGTCCTATTTATAAAATCAAAAAGGCCCCCAAAAAAATCAAATTGAACAAGTGAAAGAACGACATTTTTGATCCTCATGGAGCTCAACAGATAAAAAAAATAAACTCACCAAGTCTTTGTCTGCTGGGATTCCACAGTTAAGTGTTATGAGTGCATTCCTGCAGCAGATTATAGCATGGGTGGCCCCAGAGGGAATTGCACCTCTAAAATGCACCTTGACAATTCACCTATCTTGTTCTATTTATAGAAGAAGCTGCAGCTCCGTCGCGGCGAGGAGGGACCTGCAACTTCGACTGTGACACGATTTAAATGAGCTTTTGTCTTAATGTGTTGGGCTCAGGACTGTGTGCAGAGGACTTATGCTAATGAGTTATTTTAAAGTGTAAATAGGAAATTAAACGCACAGTGAATCTTAAAAAGGTCGCGCAGCCTCACCCCCGCTCCCTTTGATGAGAATGTATTTAGTCAGGCAGACGCCGCTTTCATGGAAATCCGGGGTGAAGTTCCCCCGATTCCTCTGAACAAACTAATTAAAACTAGCCAAACTTGTGCGGGTATCAGAAAATTAATTGCTATTAAGTGGGAATTGGAATGTCCCGCCATTCATCACCGGAGAAATCCTTTCTTCTGTGTCACTTTTTAAGATTAATAGACTGAAACAAAACAATTAGGGCCATATTTGAGAGGAGATGTGATGCTCCTCACTTTAAAAAAAAAACAAAAAAACGTCTGTGATCATTGCTGGTAATAACTCGTAGCGTTTCAACAATGTGTGTTCCAACGCCAGAGAAATTAACACTCTAAAGCTTTGTTGGATTTGAGAAAGAAAAAAAAAAAACACACATACAAAGAAGAGACTATCAAGAGGCTTGTGCTGATAATCTGGGCTACTACGTTACTGCGGCTGTTTGAGTCTTTTTCACATCAGTGTAATTAGCTTCAGTGAGAGCAGTGCTAATGACACAATGAGCCTGTCCTGCCTTTTCCTGCTTTAATGGGCTATTGTCTATGTTCGCACAGCCTAATTAGTGCCATAACTCTCTCAGATCACAACACTGAAGTCTGTGTTGGCGCTATTTATAAGTGAACTTTACATTTCTACGCTATTTATTCCACTAATCGGACGTTTTTCTCATAAATAGGCTCTCTTTAAGTAACATTTTGAACAGCAGAAATCTTTCTTTAATGTTGATAATTGATCGAATGACTGGAAAGACATTTTCTGCATGATTCACAAACAGGCAAAAAATGGAAAATATACAGAAAAAAGTGGGATTTAATGCGTCTTCAGTCATCACACTGCAGAAATGTTTGAAAAGCAAATGATTCCAAAATGCAAAAACACATATTTTGCATTTTTTTGTACATGTGATATTCAGGTGTTTTTTTTCCATAAGGGAGTTGTAGTTTTTTAAGAAAACCTTATGAGGTTTAATTCCCACAGAAAGCCAATAACTGAATCCATTCAGAATCAGTTTTTTAAAACATTTCAATGACCAAAAAGTATAAAACATATAAAGAAAATAATCCTGAGAGGAATGTCTTTAATTCAGGTCCAGATTTATTATACAATACAATACAAGTTTTCTGTTGCACAAAGAAACGATAATTCTGGGTAGTATAAAACCCCGTCGCTCTTGAAAGCGTCGCTCTCAGGTGGCCCGAGGTGTGTCAGCGAGGGTTCAACTTCACTTTTGGAGCCGGCCTTTTATATTTCTTAACGCCGTCAGTCTGTCCTGTCTGAAAGCCTCCCCGACCACGAGAATTAATGACGCGGCACGTAACCGGCCGTCCCATCCATAAATCAAGAGGAAATTAGAGGGACAGTCCTGCAACGAGCCGGGACGCTCCTCTCTCTCTGCCCCCCCTCCCCTCCAACGGTTGACCGATTTATCATTTGGGCTGTGCATTAATAAACACAACTCCCATGAGGCTTTGCAGTAGTGGGACTCTGGCCCTGGCTTCCCTCTCTGACATGCTGTGGTGGATTCAGCTTGTTTTTTTTGTTTTTTTTAAAGTGTCAGGTGTTTCAGATTTTGGATGTTGAGGTTGAACTCGTCCAAAAAGAGAATAAAAGATGTTTTTCTCCTCTCAGGTTTGTTTCGTTAGCTGAATGACACAGTGAAAAATGAAATGTGTCGAGGGGTGTAACATTCATACTACACTGTTTTTAACAAATGTGTGTGCGCTCAGGGATTTGTAGGCTTATATGTCGTCCTCCCCTCCGACACTAATGCACACAAAAAGGCATATTTTCCATACAATGACGACGTAAAGGGGGTGTTGCTCTCCATACAGCTTCATGCAGCAGAGGAAACTCAGGCCTACGTATGCCAGAACACCACTGCTGCATCCACACACACACACATTCCCATCCACACACTCTGATTACCATGTGAATGGAGCGCTCTGTAATCGTTGGATGTGTCAGACGAGAGATGGAGCATTTACGTTTCGGGAGATGGATGGATTGTGGGGGACGTAAATACGGAGGGGGGTTATCGGGGCTGCGTAAGCTGGTTTTGTTCGCCTTTTATCAAATAACTCAAAATGTTTTATTTCCAAGTCTTGAGTCACAAAGTCATTGTGTCAGTTCACGCACAAAGCACGACATCCCCTCAGCGCTTTCTTTCTTTCTCCCCTCCTTCCATCTCCCTCTGTTTTTCCCTGTCTTGTTTGTGACATCTCCATGTGAAAAGACAACAAAAGTCATGTTTTAATCTCTCCCCGTGGCTCATTGTATGCGCACAGAGAATGCATTCCGCCGATTCCGCCTTTTACCTTTTCAAACCCCCTTTTTAGTACTTCCAGTCAACACATTTGATTGCATTTGAATAACGAGTCAAATTGGACTTGATTAAATATTACCATACACCGTCAGAGCATTTCTCCAACATAAAAGGCATGTTTTCTCAGCGATGAAATGCAAGCAGTGCATCAAGTGACAGCCGAACACTCATTCAGACATGCCCTTTGTATGATGATTGACAAAAGTGTCATCTGTTGGGGTTAGATTAGGTTAGAGTTTGGATGAAGTCAAACACAAAATCACCGCTCTGTTCTCGTCTGTAACCAATGTGAAGATTTAGCAGACGCTCTTCTCCAAATCAACAGAATAAAAACTGTTTCATTTACAGTTGTACACACATTATTTAAACCTTTTTACTTTTAGTCTTTTCCACTGCCTTACTCTTTTTTTCCCTCCTCCTTCTTCTTCATCCTGCAGATTCTCGTTTCTCGAGCCCGAGGCTGCCATCGCGGCCCAGCAGGAAGCGCCCTCTGCCCATCTCGCCGCTCTCCGAGCACAGCTTCGACCTGCAGACCATGATACGAAACTCACCCAACTCCCTCGTCACCATGCTCAACAACTCCCGCTCCAGCTCCTCCACCAGCGGCTCCTACGGCCACCTCTCTGCCGGCGCCATCAGGTAACCGCATCAACCGTTTTTATTCTGTTTTTATTCATCATTTATCCCTGAATGATGTCAGTAGTTTTTCTGATATCATTGATTGGTATTTTCCCAATTTTGGTGCAAAAACCCCATAAGGAAGGCACCGTGTTATTGCCTTGTTAAAACGCTTTAAGTTGTATAAAGCGTGAGAGACGGAGAAAGTATGTGGTGAGGGAATCAGAGTATGTGTTTGTGTGTATTGTTCGTATCAAACCCCCGTGTGGGTGACCATCTCCCAGCCAGCCAGTCAGCCTGCCTCCCCGGCGGCTTGTGTCAGTCATCCTGCAGGTACACCTCACCAAACATCACATACATCACGCCCCAGGACAAACAGCGAGCGAAAAAGGGGGAAGCAAAAGAAACGAAGAGAAAGTGCGCGAGGAAAGATCCATGGCCCCACCCACAGCCATTGATCAGCGATCTGTAAGAAGAGCCTGATCAATCACGCCGCTCGCTCAGCCACTGTCCTGGTGACAGGAGCCGAATAGCCCGGGCCAACAGACTGATGAGTGATATGACAAGCGGATAGGCCCCCAAATGTGTCTCGGCCCATTGATTTCCACTCGGCTCGTAATAAGATCAGCAGACGTATGGGTCGCAGCGAGAGCGAGGCGTCAGAGCGCAGGATGAATGTGGAGCCACACAGATGTGTGTTTATCCGCTGGTTCACCTGTGGTTAACACAGACCCCAGAGGAGGGTTTTGGTGGGCTTCTGGGATTTAGAGGATAAACAAAGTTAGCTCAGGGTTGAGGGTAAATAAACGAATTAATTTAGCTTTATTTACATGGCTATGCGACACACTCCAGTCGGTTTATCATCTGTATCATTTGCCCAGTGGAAGAATGACATACTGCCTTACACAGACCGCCCGATAATTCACAGTGTGTTAACAAGCTGAACATTCATTGGCAGGGATTTGCCTGTAGTCCCATGGTTCCAGCATTACCACACCATCTCCTGTCAGATTGTCCTCAGGGAAGAAGAACTATCCAGAATAATCCATTTATTCACTGTCTTTCCCCCTTTTTGTGCCTCATTGTCATTTCAACTAATGTTGAAGTGAAGTTGTATTATTATTTCCCCCAATATGACTGGTCAACCCTTCCTTCTGTCTGCTCTCTTTAGCCCAGCATTAAGCTTCGCCTACCCACCAACGCCTGTGGCTCTGCACGTGCACCAGCAGCTCATGGGCCGCCAACCGGGCCTCGTGGGCTCTGCTTTCGGCCACAGCCCGCCCCTCATCCACCCATCACCGGCCTTTGCCACCCAGAGGCCCGTACCCGGCATCCCCCCCTCGGGGCTCAGCGCCAGCGAGCGCTCGACCCTCTCCAACGACTCTTCACAGGTGAGAGCAGCCCGCGTGTGCCGGTGCGATTCATCATCACAGGTAATAGATGGCGTCGTCGGATGCCAGCCACATCTCAGAGTAACGCAGCGAGCTAACGTGGTACAGGCAGGACCCCCCTTCCACATGCTCCTCTCCTGGGAGCTTCCTCCTACTTGTGTTGTCTCTTGTTTTTTTAAGACTGCCGAGCACGCTGCAGAACGTGCCTGCAGCAAACAACAAGGGGCTTGTTAGCATAGAATCCCACTGCTGACTCCATTAATCACTAGAGAGAGAACACGGATATAGAGAGGAAATATTGACATGGATGGATGGATCCAAAGGGGCTTTTTCTCTCCTTCCACAGTCCTTACTGTATGTGCGGGCCGACACTTGAAGTAAATATTCAATGTTTATTACACCTCCCCCCTGCTGCTTACCAATGCTTGAATTTATGCTATTGGGTATGAGGCCACACTCAAATAGCCAAAATTGTCTTTTTCTTCTCCTGAATAGAAAGAAGATTGCTTTGGGGAAACAGATGAATCTCATGTCAGCAGAAAAGTTCGAAAAAAGAGACTCTTACAATTCATAGAAAACTGAGAGTGTTGCTTAAACTCCCAAATGTCCTGTCAGTAAATCCCAAACTTGACGTGAAAGTTTTCAAGAACAAAGAACAAACTATGCAGGACTTGCTTGTAAATTGTTTTATATTTTGTGAGCTTGCGTTGCAACAAGATTTCCCCCAAGGGTGAACTTAAGGCAGGGCCAAAGTTAGGTCATACTCTGGTTCAGTTAATGGCTCATTGAATTGGTCCATGAGTTTGTTTTAATTGCTGTGATTAGAGGAGCTAATGTGATACCGTGAATTGCACTGTTTTTCATTTGTATATTTAAAGCTCTTGCCTGGGACTGAGAGCACAGAAATCATTACGGTGCAGCCAGAGTAGTTTCTTCTGTTTGATTAGGCAAATGATTGAGAGACTTATAAGCAGCACATGCATTTTTAATGCTTTTATAGAGGACTACATGTTAAATAATAAGCAAGGAATAAAATGGAATCATCTGCATATTGTCAAAAACGAAGCTGGGAATTTAGAAATATTTTCTGTGTCTTCAGACCAAACCAACAAGTGAATCTGCAGTGAGCAGCACAGGAGACCCCATGCACCACAAACGCTCCAAAATGAAACCAGAGGAAGATCTGCCGAGCCCAGGAGCAGTGAGTGTACAGGTGAGGATCACCTGCAGTTTCAGCTTTATTATATGTGTGTATGTGTTTGTTGCAGACTCCATAGAATATTCAGTAGCCGTCCACACTTCTTGCAAACACTATTTTTATATTTCCCTCTAGAATAGGAAGCCTATATAATGTCTGGTCAGGGGCCAAGACGGCTGCAACAACAGACAAGCTTACCAGCCACAGTTTGTATTTGTTTACCTGCATTTGGCTGCTCGTGGGTGTACGTTTCCCACACGGCTCTTATCAGTTCTTTTTTCTGTAGCGAAACAATTCATTGATCTTTGTGAAGCAGGGAGGAAATTGTTTTTTTATTTTGTTTGTGTGTGTGTGTGTGTGTGTGTGTGTGTGATACAAATTGTAGGTGGCTGGAAAAAAATGAAAGAGAAATATGATAAGAGTTATGTGTTTGAATCTGCAGAAGAAAAATTGGATGAATATTGGAACAGCAGCAGATGTGGTGGAAGCTCTCCTGAATGAGCCCACACCAGCTCTGTTGCTCCACTCAGCCACAAAACTGTGACAGTGAAATATGTCTGAGCTAATAGAGCAACCTACAACAGGAAAAGGGGGTTAGATTCCTCAAATACTGGCCCAGTGCTGCCGTATAACAACCCCGAAGGTACAGAGAGGGGCTTTCAGCGCTACATTTCCGCCCTCCAGACTTTTCTCCCAGGCAGCCAAACAAGGCCAGACTCACAGGGGCACCGTGGCTGAGACCTGTAACCAAATCATTTTTCACTAAGCCTTTCATGTAAACCAGCAGGGTGGTGCGAAAAAAATTAAATGTTATGACACATTTGGAGGGACAGTTCTTGACTTTTATACTTCAATATCAAGCCTTAAATAGACTATATTTATTTCCATTCATGTGTTTATTAAAGCAGAACTTTTTCCACTGATTTGACTCAGGACCATCCTGATGGGATGACCCTGGTGAAAGAGGAAGGGGACAAGGATGAGAACAAACAGGAGCCGGAGGTGGTTTACGAGACAAACTGCCATTGGGAGAACTGCTGCCGCGAGTTTGACACGCAGGAGCAGCTCGTACAAGTAAGTAGCACGGAAGCTAAAATGTTCCTTATTATTAAAAAAAACGTTGATACAAGCTACTTCAAGTCTAACTCCTGCACGGGGATTTGAATGTCCACATGGGCTTGCTCAAAGTTTTTCTCTTCTGTGGAAACTCCAAAAAAGCAGCTTAAGATATTTCAAGATCAAGATTTCCTGTAAGCTAATATAGGAGCATTTAGAACATAACTTTTCACAGTTAAGAAAGACGTAATAAAGGCTATAAATCCCCTCTGTAACGATGTCGTGGTGCTACCAATACAAGTCAGAAATGCCTCGGAGTTAGCCAAAAATGTGGTAGCCTATAGGGTAGGCTAGTCAACGCACAAATTGGTTAGCAAAATGTATTAGCTTCACACACAAAAAAAATTGGCTTTCATTAAAACAGTAGCCTACACAGCAATACTGTTATGGTTACCAATAGCAACAAAGGAGATAAACAGCATTCACAGTCTTTTAGTTCTATGCTGTGATAGTTTTTCAATGTTTCTTTCCTCAAGCTTTGTTGACCACAGCAACTTTAGCTGCCGCTGTACAAAACACAAAACCTTCTATTAGGCCTCAACTCCAGCCTGCGTGTCCCGCACAGCAGTGGCTTCCAGCACAGTGGAGTCCAGAGCTGCAGGCGTTGACTGATACTGCTGCTGGATGCCTGATTGGGTCCAGGGACGCTGGTAATGGGCTCAAAAAAAGCTGAACGGGGCTAACTGATTTGGCGGGTTAAGCCTCCCAGAGTCAGGGTGTGAGCTTTGTGTACAACACTGGTCGGTCCCTCCTCCTCCTGGCTGTTATCACAACTCTCACACAGCCCGGGAGATGGATGGCTCTCATCTTATTGCGCCAGAGGGGTCACCGTTAAGCTAAATATGAATGATATTATGGACTGTGCCCTCGTCCACTATAGGGCTACTTACACTGACGCTATTAGCTCTGCTGCTCTGTTGTGGCCCGTGAACCCATCATCCTCGGTCTGCAAACAGAGAGCACTGAAGTTGGAGAGAGTGGTGAAAATACACCAATATGATGCCCTGAACAAGGGATGCTGGAGCGTACACACACACACACACACACACACGAAACACACATCACAACACATGTGATAGAAAGATCCTCAGCTCTTCACAGCTGTCTATTTGCCGTCTTGACATTGCAATCCTCTGCCGCGGTGGTAACCCCTATCTATAATTGATATCCTCAGCGCGGAATGGGCTGCCTCCAGTGTTTGAAGGGCTCGGCTCAAAGGTTGAGGATCTTGACAACTTCTTGCCCCTGTTTCAGGAGGTGAGATGAGTAAAGGTGGTGCAGGAGGAGGAGGGGGGGGGGGGGGGGGGGGGGCTGAGCAAAAGCTCGCTCACATTCTCCCCCTACTGTAGTCGCACCAGGTGGCCATCAGAGCAACGAAACAATGTCCTCTCATACCTCTTCAACCTTGCCGAGCTGCACTTATTATCAGATCGCCAGCAAAATCCTTATTAGCTTCTCATTTTTTCCATCATGGAATTGTTTTTTTTTTTTTTCCCCCCCTCGCATTGGACTTTCTGATATTGCATTTTATTTCTCATTTTCTATGCACATTGCAGATATGCAGAGAGATGCCAATAAAAGTCCTCGCCTACAGAGTCCCTGCCCTCTAATTCAGAAGCGCGGACGAGAAAATGCTCTTATCTCTCCGCACCCCCACCCCCCCCCTCAGTAATAGGATAAGTACAGTATTTGGACCACAGTGGCTCTCCTCGCACACTGGGAGGGGTTTGGGGATGGTGTGTGTGTGTGTGGGGGGGGGGGGGGGGGTCCATACAACCAAACAATGGAGCGTCCCTTCCCCCTGTACTTGTCTTTCGAAATAGCTTTGGGGGGGAAAAACATGATAAGAGAAAAAAACACCAGTTTCTCCTTGTTCGGTTAACCACCAGCCTTTGAATAAAGTTTATACAAAGATTTATACAAGTCTTAAAAACCTGAGTGCCGGTTTGACGATCTACGTCATTAAGTCGGTGTTTATTTGAAGTATTAAAAGTAGCAGTGGCACTGATCTGAACACGTCTTTCCCTTTGTGGTTGGCCTAATTTTAGAATTAAGCCTTCACACCACCCTCATCGCGTTCCACCTTGTTCAAAAGCGCTCCTGCCGCGCTCTTCATGCATATTTCTACACCCTCCAACGTGCTCTCACCATGACGTGCCACAGCGTTCCTTTATCATCTGCGCTTAAGCGCTCTCGGTGCCGCCGATAAGATAAACATCAGATCTACGCAATTTAGCTCACTTATCTGGCCTACCCAGTCAGCAGAAGCGAGGCGGGTGTCAATTTTTCTTTGCTGTATTTATTTCATTTGTTACATTTCAACTCCCTGTACCTCTCCATCTCGCCCTCTCACAGCACAGCTCCACATTCTTTTGCTTCCCCCATTTTTGGGCATAAACCTCTCCCTCACTCATTTTCTCTTTCATTTTCTCCCCCTCCCCTCTTTCCCCTCGGAGCGAGTACTTTTAAAGATAAGGCCTGGTGGCTTCTTTAATGTCTCTCTTGAAGTGGTCCTTTTTTTTTTTTTTTTTCCTCTGGTTGTGTCGCCAGAGATGCCAACCCCACACTCCAATAATTCCCTAATATGGTCTTACTCAACAATCTTTTATTTTCTCAGGGATCTAATGCTGAGACTTCACTTCACAGTAATCTACAAGAGAGGGATGCATTTTTAGTGCCCTGGTATGATGAAAAAAATGTATGTAAGCAATATTTCCCAGTATTAAAGACTTTGAAGAGAAGCTGTGGAGTTGAGGGAGAACAAAAAATAGTGTGAAATGAAGTCGTGTAATTTATTGTTTTTAAGCTTTATTAAACAAATCACTTTACTGTTTTGATTTAAAGCTCCTCACTTCTGGTTAGTGTCGCTTTTGGCGCCCCCTGTGGACATCTTGTCCCTTTAATAATCCATTCCTGTACATGCTTAGGTAGTGTTTTTTGCTGTGGAAAATGTAAATGAAGGCTGTTTCTTCAGCCTGCTGTAAAAAGTCTCCTCTGACATCTACCCCGGCAGCAGAGCTTACAGGCTTTAAAAATCACAATCTAGAAATGCTCAGTGTTGTCGCTGATGGAATCGTTTGCTTTCATAAGTCGTACAAAGGCATCACTGTTGATTTCAGCCGGTTTCATAACCACACAAAAACTCCTCACAGGAGCTTTAAAGTGTTTTTATCTTGGAAGACATTTCTGTTCTCGTGTGAACGTAACCTTTAACTGTTGAGCTGTTAGCCTTGTAAGAGACAGATTTCTCTCTCTTTTAGACTTATATATGAAGGCAGTCTGATTGGGGTTGGTGGTCTGTTTGTGTGTGTTCTCACAGCTCATCAGGCCTGTCCCACCCACCACAGTCTACCATCCTGTTCCAGGTCATCTACATAGGTGGCGCTGTGATGGGGGGGAGCTGGCTCTCCCCGTGTGCAGCCTTGTTGAGGCGGCTGCTGTGCGCCTCCCTGGTGTTAAAGCGAGATAAACGCGGGCGCAGTCTGAAGGCAGCCCCCCTCTCTCGCTGCCGGCAACGGCTTTTAATTGGTAAAATGCAGATTTTTTTTGATCAGGAGAAGGATTAGGCTCCTTATCTGTCAAGAGTATCTTACTCTAAGATGAAAAGACTGCGCTGAATTACACATGCCAATTCTAGCTCCCTGCCCCCTGCTCGCTTACTCACTCACTCTCCTCCTCCCTCCTTTCCTCGCTCACTCAATTTTTCCCTCTTTAACTTCCTCCCTCCTCCCTTACCTCCCTTCTTTTGCCTTTTTTTTTTTCATGCTCCTCCCCCCCCCCCCTCTTTACACAAAGCACTTCAGCAACTGACATCACAAAAGAGCATATGATTTATTAGGCGATGTTTGATAAAGCTAAACGGTGTTGCGGGTCCCACAGCTTAGTGAAATTGCCTTGTAAACAGGCCCTCTTTTCATGCACACTTGCATTCTAATGCGTGAGGACTACGTCCCAGAGAGGGTTTGATAAGGAGACATGGAGATGGATACTGAAGTGGGCAAATGCTCGTAAATTGCCAGAAAGAAAATGTGGGATTCTGTGTGTTATAGTAATGTGTGTAGAGATGTGTGGGTTCCAGAATTTGCATAGAAGGAGGGCTTTTTTTATTATTTTAAACCTAAATGTAAAACTGTGTGTTTTTCTGCAAATTAGGTTTATGGAGGTTTTAGCAATGCAACCATGCAGCAGGGGCCTGAACCAAAGTGTGTGTGTGTCTGTGTGTGTGTGTGTGTGTGTGTGTGTGTGTGTGTGTGTGTGTGTGCTTGCACCTCTCATACGTCACAGACGGCCCACAGTGTCCCCCGTGTCCGCGTCCCCAATGCTCCCTGTCGTGCGACTCTCCTCTAAATCCATCTTGGTGGCGTTTTTACAGTTGTTGGCCGATAAGCTGGCAGGGGGAAGATGAATAACCTGCCGCTCCGCTGCTATCAGCACCTGTTTGTCGATTTGGCCGGCCAACAGGGCCTGTCTGCTCAGCATGGAGATTATTGATTCAATAAGAATTGCCATTAGATCATGCCATTAGGCTCCTCGTCGGCCCCTCACCCCGTGCTGTCTGTCCCCCTCTTTGTCAGCTCGGAGGCTCATGCATCACACCCGTCAACAGCCTCCTTCATTTGTACAAACAGGGTGTGAGTGTGTATCCGTGTGTGTGTGTGTGTGTGTGTGTGTGCACGCGCTCGTGTTGTGCCAGCCACACCGCGTGATCCAGCACCGCAGCGTGCTCCCATCGCTCTCGGCCCCGGGGATATTGAACGCTGCTCACAACAGACCGATTGCTTGCCACAGGGATTCCCTCACAGAGAGGAAGAAAAAGAGAAGACGAGTCAGGTTCTTCTGAGGCTCTGACCGAGGTCGGCTGGAGATCAATCTTGGGGGGGGAACTTAACTAACGTCTGTGGTCATCCAGTCCCCAATCATTTTCTGTGGAATTAGTCTTGTTTTGTCACTTTGAAATTAAAAAATGTCAAGTGAGAATAATGGAGGCCCTTTGCAGATATATTAGTGTCAATTGTACTTTTTCCTTTTGCTGTTGTTCCCTGCTCTTACTACACTGACTCATTTTTCCAATACTCCTCCTTTGCTATGACTATAGAGGGTGTGAGTCAGTCGGAAGTGACTTGGGGTCAATAAGTCTTGGAAGAAAGATTGAAAATAGAGCAGTTCCTCGTGGATGCCATGGTCACGGTTCATGGTTCTATGGGGGTCACGATCTGGCCGGCAGGCAGGGCACAAGGAAGGTACAAAGATGCCTTTGTCGGAGCAGAGTCATGCCTTAAAGGGAACTGACCCTTGATTCTTTATTTACTTTGGTCCTGCATGGTTTAAAGCCGAACAATTTTGAGAGTAAGTGCTCAAAGAAAGCACGTCCTCCCCAGAGCATTCAGCTGAAAGTCTCTGTTTATCCCCCCCTTCCGCTCCTCCTGTTGCTTCTTCATTCCCCCTCAAGGTAAAAAAAAAGACTCTTCTTTGCTGCTCAGGAATGTAATAATACAGGTTTCTTTTGGTCAGGATATTGTGTCTGTCTCTCTGGGTTTGAATTGCTCCCAGAAAGGCACTTCAGAAGCCACCACAGTGATGCCTCTGAAAGACAGCCAGATGTTGACTTTGTCCCCAGAGGTTCTAAGTCAGCACGCCTCTTTTTTCCCCTCCTAGCCTTCTTCATTCCTCTGTAACATCCACCACTTACCTGGTTTAACAAGATAGTAAGTGAGAAAAGAAGAAGGAGACAGATAGAGAAGAGGGTAGAGGGAAAGGATGGGACATAAAAAATAAAAAAAAGGTGGTGCTCACAGATATAATGCTTGGCTGGACTTGTAAAGCCCTCACTTTTCAGATGCTGCGACTGAACTTCTGATTTCTTGCCCCCTTTTTTTTCCTCACCTCCCTCCTCATCTCATCTTCCTCCTAAGCCTCAGATTGGAAGTTGCCACGGCAGCACAACTGTCAGCACTTGTCATGGAGGGGGCAGGAGCCCAATGTGATGCGAAGTGACAGGGTTTTATTTGAAAATCCTGCTTGGAGACACACAGGACTCTGCGTTTGCCCTTTGTTTGTGCAGATTCCTAAAGAGTGATGGTGGAAATAAACAAGAGAAAGGGCGTACCAACAAAAGTAATAGATTAAAGGAATGCAAATCAGTATTTGCAGCTTATGTTATCGAGCAAACATTTCCTGATGAAGTTCAAGACGAGGTGACATTCGACCTCATTCACCAATATCTTCCTACGTTTTTTCTCAAACGTCTTCTTAAGATGATCTTTAGAAAAGTCTGAGGCAGATTCATGGAGCTGTTCAAAAACTGCAGAATTTTTCCCACCTGTGTTCTGAAATTGATGTTTGTAATGTCTTCATAAGTTGGAAGATTGTGCATGTTGTTCCTAATTAGCATAGAAAAAAAAGCCCCTTTAATGTCCATATAAGGGCATGAGACTGCAGGGCTGTGTACACACAGAAGTCACATTAAATTCAAGAATAGAAAAATCAAATGTTGTTGGGAATGCCCAAATTTAAAATCTAAACATGAATGCCCTCTGGCGTCTAAGTACACAACGGATGATAGACAGAGACTGCGAATGTTTTGGCTCACAGTAGCCTGTTTGTATTTTTACATACAATATATTTTTTATTAATCAATAAATACAAATTTCAGGCGACCCTGTTTGAATTCCAAACGACCCCATGTGAGGTCAGGACCCCAAGTTTGGGAAAGCCAGGTCCAAATGCCCCCTTTCATTTGAAAATTGTTTCCTAACTGCTTAGTTTTTAAAAAAAATCAACGTTTTACAGTTCAGATTAAACATTGCAAATTTGAAATATAAGTTGCCTACATACAAAATCTAAATACAGTACTCTGGGTTGTTTGGAGCTTCTTCAAATCCCAGATAAGAAAATGTCGGTGAATGTCGTCTTGAAAACTGTATAAATGGGTTTTCAGAACAAATGTCGTCCTGAGAGCGGTTGGACAATGAGTCTCATTATATTGTGCACTTACTCCAGTCTTGTTTACAGACAGAATCCATTGATGGCCCTGGTTTAAGTTCTGTTGTCTTTTTTTTTTTTCCAGCACATCAACAATGACCACATCCACGGGGAGAAGAAGGAGTTTGTTTGTCGATGGGAGGAATGCTCTCGAGAGCAGAAGCCCTTCAAGGCTCAATACATGCTGGTGGTCCACATGCGCAGACATACTGGGGAAAAACCCCACAAGTGCACGGTAAGGATGCGGCTCGATTTACTGCATTTAATTGCAAGTTTTTCAATTGTACATGCAACTCGCTTACACAGGATTCAGGATGTATGAGTGATGTTCTCTTCCTCTTTCCTGCAGTTTGAGGGCTGTGCCAAGGCCTACTCCCGTCTGGAAAACCTTAAGACTCATTTACGTTCCCACACCGGAGAAAAACCTTACGTGTGTGAGCACGAAGGCTGCAACAAGGCCTTTTCTAACGCTTCAGATCGGGCCAAGCATCAGAACCGCACACACTCAAATGAGGTACTGAGATGCTACATTTCAGACGGTTGTTTTTGTTCTCACTGCTTCAAATAAGCAACATGTTTCTCACGGCGTGTCCTTCTCCTTTCACTCTCAGAAACCGTATGTGTGCAAAATCCCAGGCTGCACCAAACGCTACACGGACCCCAGCTCCTTACGCAAGCATGTGAAGACGGTTCACGGACCAGAGGCGCACGTTACAAAGAAGCAGCGTGGAGATTACCCGCGCCCTCCGCCCCAACACAAGGAGCCTGGGGGCAACAGCCAGGGACGGTCCCCAGGGCACCTGCCCCTGGGTGGGTATACGGACCAAAGGGAGTACAACCATGCTACCTCAAAACAGGATGAATGTCTGCAGGTCAAGTCCATCAAGACAGAGAAGCCTATGGTGAGACTTAACCCAAGCTGTTTGTTTTTAATGCTGCAGACTCTCACAGCTTTAACATTGTGTGATTGTTGTCTACTAATTTTCTGCTCATTCCTTTACTTATACATATTAGTCGTAGTTCCTATTGTGCAGCTTTCTGTGTGATTTATCATTTACTTGGGCCACGATCATTTAACCCTGAAGTCTTCTAACCCGTAAACGTTTTCTTCTATTCAATGCTTTGGCATTTCTCTCCTTCCCTTTCTATGGACAGTGGGTAATCAGGTGAGATGGGTATCTCTCTATTTGTCAAATTTGAACATTTTCCTTTCAGTTTTAATTGTCTGTCAGACTTTTTCTCATCCCATAACAACTGCTCGACATTCACCAAAATCAATGTTTTCATTGTAAGTTTCTCTCATTCTGCACAGTCATAAAACGTTTTTTTTTTTTTTGTTGGGTCATTTCATTGTAAAACATTGTAAGAAGCACACTTATGTTTACCAAAGGCAATGCATTTTGTGTGACAGTAGTGCCTGCCTTTGAGCAGAGCTGTGAGGGCACCGAGAGCACGCCTGGAAACGCTCCGGGCTTCATTGTGCTGCCAAAACCCTTCATGCTGTAAACAAGGCGAAAACCTTAAAAGCTGATGACAGTGCATGCCAACAAAGTAATTAATTATTTCTTAGTGCGACATAGTTCCCAAAATTCAGTGAACAACATATTTAGACACCAGTTTTTAACACAAGAGGCCTTTATCTAATTTGTGTATTCTCTGAAAACAACAACCCCTTTTTTTTTTTTTGCCTGTACTGGCTACAACACGGGGAGGCATTACTTATGCCCCAATAATTTATGAAACGTTCTCTCCTGGAGCCCTTGTTTTTTCTAAAAGAAAAATTGCAGAAGTTTTCATTTGAACAACCAGATTAAACCTCAGTGTTTATGCATGATGATTCTTTGAACACATAATTAGAATTATCTGTCTTAATTGTCTTTTATAGATTGTTTTATCATTGTGTAATGTTTTCAGGAATGCATCCTTCAACAGATTACATCGCATCATTGTTTGTGACACATGGCACTGTTGAACTTCTCTCGTGTCTTACCTCAGATCAACTTGATTTTAATTTCTATTTCTTTTCTTTCTTTCTTTTCTTTTCCCTGGCCTGTGTCTGTCAGGCGTCTCAGCCAAGCCCTGGCGGTGAGTCTACATGCAGCAGTGACCAGTCCCCCTTCAGCACCTATCCCAGCAGTGGAGTCCAGCTTGCTGTGAGCGCCGGACGCTCACCAAGGGAGGGGCTGGAGGAGAACGAGGAGAAAGAGGAAAAAGAAGTGGAGGCAGAGGAGGAGTGTGAGGGTGAGCCGGCCCCCATTATGGACTCCACAGTCTCCACGGCAACAACAGCCATGCTGACCCTGCAGGCAAGGCGAAGTGTTGGCCGTCCCGTGCGCTGGATGGAGCATATCAAGATGGAAAGGCTGAAGCAGGTGAATGGAGGGCTGCCCAGGCCAGGGACCCTGTCCCCTACACCCCCTCCAAAAGGCTCCACACTACCTACCATCTTGGGGAAGGGTAAGGTTAACTTATTAAACTTTGAACGTATAAAAAACAGTATAAAATTTGAGTTCTAAATGGGTTTGAGAATATATGTTATGTGGCTTCGCAAAGTTCCAGGTTGCCAATAAAAAATAATCTAATCACATGTTTATGGGAGCAGTTTGGGGTTCATTATTGTCTATTGGACTGCAGGAACCGGGCCTCAAATTGTAAATCTGCTAATTGGAGGACAACCAGCTCAACCTCTGAGCCACAGCTGCCCAGAAATAATGTCCTGAATAATGTTTTTCCAAAGTCTTCTTTTGGAGTTATATAACAGATTATCCTTATTTCAACATAGGGTTGAAGAATGGCACTTTGTGTACACAAATCTAGCTTTGAGAAATGATTTATCCTGCATTCCATCTTGCCCGTCTTGGCTGGGGCATTTATGCACACCAAATGCTTAAAATTGTCTGTTCCACTGGGAAATGGTATCAAACCATATCAAGCTGTATATCATATCAGAGAAAATAGCATGTAACAATGTTTCATGGCCAAGTGTTGCCTGTTGTCTATGGCAACATCTGTGAAAGAGATCTCTCCACATTTTAAATCTAACTTTTTTTTTTTGTCTTTTCACTCATTTTCCTGTGAACCCACTATGACCTCATTATGTCCTTATTTTCTCAATTTCTGCCCAAACGTTCTAAATTCCTTTTTTATTTTTGTGTTTCACCTCAGGATCCTGTCTGGGCAGGCAGTGGGGGGTGTCTGCTCCTCAGCCACCTGCTCATGCTGAGCTGGGCAGCACAGAGCTAACAGTGCTTAATTTGCTTCGGGACCGACGTGACAGCAGCGGTAGCGCCACCAGTTCAGCCTACCTGAGCAGCAGTCGTCGCTCCTCGGGCATCTCCCCCTGCTTCTCCAGTCGACGCTCCAGCCAGGCTTCCCAAAATGAGGGCATGATGGCAGCCACCCAACATCGTCGCCGCCACAACCTTAGCTCCACTGACTCTTACGACCCCATCTCCACTGATGCCTCCCGCCGGTCCAGTGAGGCAAGCCACTATGGTGGTAGCGTCGGTGGAGGGTTTGGAGGGATACCTCTAGCTGGGAGCTGTGGCGGTCTAGGGGGAGTAGGTATAGGAGGAGGAGGGTCACAGGGGATGCTCACTTTAACCCCAGCACAGCACTACCACCTGAAAGCCAAGTACGCAGCAGCAACTGGTGGCCCACCTCCCACGCCTCTACCCAACATGGAGCGCATGAGCTTGAAGACTCGCATGGCCATGATGGATGAGGGTGGTAGCAACCATTCTTTACCACCTCTTGTTAGACCGCATCGCTGCAGTGATGGCATCAACGGGTACACCAATGGGTATATGGGACATTCAGGTTACAGGAGAAGGGTTCTCTTACCTGGTGAGGGGCCACTGAATGGGAACCGGAGGGCTAGTGACCCGGTGCGAACGCAGGCTCCTGATTGTTGCAGTCTGCCCCCAGTGCAACGCTTCAACAGCCTTAACAACCTCCACCCTCTTCCACCTCTGTCTCAATATTCGACGCCAGAAACTCGCAACTTCAGCCTTCAGAACTACACCCGCTCTGAGGGCAACCTGCAAAGAGGTCTTCAGCACTCACCCTACACTCCTAGCATCGCAGAACACTCAGCCTTAGAAGCCCTGGCCATGGAGGATGAGGGGGAGGCTGGTCTTTTGCTTGGGGATGAGGATATGCTACCAGATGACCTGGTGCAGTATCTCCACTCCCATGTTCAGGTGGATGGCGGCTCCTACATGAACGTTGAGGACCAAATAGTTTCTAGCCAAAGGGAAAACTCCCATCCATCTATGGAGGAGATAGAACAGATCCAGAATGGGTTGAATATGGCATTATCTGGTTCCCACTGTCTCCAACAGCAGCAGATGGTCGAGCGGAGGAGCCCGAGTAAGCTTCCAATCCAGTGGAATGAAGTGAGCTCTGGGAGTGCTGACAGGTCTCCTCAGAGGGAACAAAACCACCAGACACAGTGTGGAAGGTGGTCAGGTACCGAACATGGACCGACATCTGCACCTTTTGGAAGGTTTGGAAACATGGTTGTCCAGCAGCAAGTGCCCCTTGATCTTCAGAACAGTTGCGCCCAGGCTAATCAGTCTCAAAGTTCTTGTTGTGTCAACCCTGGAGTGAAGCTAGAGACATCACCCAGGTCCTGCATGGAGATGCGAGGTACTGGTCAAAACCCTACAAACCCCTTTGGAAGGCCAAACTTTGCACAGATCAACAATGGGCCCCTGCATGAATTAAAACAGCAGGCCTCTCATGGACCTCGAAAACAGAGCCACTTCCTACCAAACCACAACAGCAGCACCTCTTGCCAGATTGGGAACAATCTAGTTCTTACCAGAGCCTCTATGGACCACCTACCCAGTCTCTCCCAGGGAACTGCTCCTCTTCACAATCGGCAGGTCCATGTCCCTCGCCCACCAAACACTCACAGGAACTTGGTCAGAGCCCAGCAGTGTCTCAGTCTAGAGAACTCTGGTGAAATCCAGGGTTGTCTGAACCAGCAGCAACAATTGCAGAGAAGTGGTGACCATTGCTCCCTTGCATATCAGGTATCTGGGCTGAAACTGGAGGCCCCAGACCATGGATACCAAGAGCAGGGCTTTGGCGACTGCCTTTCCTATGAACCAGTGGATCACAAGGCCTCCTCGTACCCTGTTCTGGAAGACCAGTGCTTACTGGACTCAATGGCTGAGACCGTTGGACAAGGTAGTAGCAGTGGAAGCGGGAACTCTGTTGCCCTTCTCTCTCCTGGTGCAGACCAGGTAACAAGCACGGTGGATGGCACTGTCCCTGGTGTATTAGATGAGGGGGTTAGTCTGGACTTTAGTGCCATGCTAGAGGATGGCTTCGACCAAGGTAGCCTGGTCTCTGGGGTGCTGAGTCCCTCCATCTTCCAGGGTCTGTCCAGAACTTCATCACGCCTGACTACACCTCGAGCATCTGCAACCTTCCATAGTGTGGCCCCTGGCCTAAACAACATGGCCATTGGAGACATGAGCTCTCTCCTCACCACACTTGCCGAGGAGAGCAAGTTCCTGGCGATCATGCAGTAGCTGCTCTCTCTCTCTCAACTTTCTCCTCCCTTCAGAAAAAAAAGAGAAAACTCTGGTGTATGTGAAGATTAAGACCAAAGTGTCAATTATGAGAACTATATTATGTACTTAGTGTTGTGAAACAGGCGGTTGCCAAGTCTGTTAATTTTGTAAAAAAAAAAATGTCATCCCACTCAGAAATGGGATGTGTCAAAATAATGTACAGATACATAGTTGTATTCCTTTTCTGGAATGTAGGCTATTTTTGGAAGCTCTTCTCTTTGTAAAACTTTGAAATGTTGAGCTAAAGCTCACTTCCTTGAAACAGTATTCTGTGTATTGTCACTGTTTTTGCTATACACACTGATGGTCAAAATGCATGTATTCAAGGTAATGAAAATCATCAATATAAGTACATCTACTCTAGCCCATACACCAAGTATCACCCGTTCTGGTCCCAGAGGTTCAAATCCATTCTCCTTAAAGCAGGTCAGACATAACCCTAACTCTGATGATATCTTTATACATCATACGTTTTAAAAAGTGGTGGAGTCTGTTGTCATTTAGTTTGTATGTTAATTTTGTGAATCTGTAAATGTTACAGTGTTCTACCAGGTTTTACCAAGTGGTGTTTTAGTAACTACAGTATGGCATCGAGTCCAAAAAATGAACACATCACACAAGACTCGGAGGCAGCCACAGTTGTCTTCTTGATATCTAAAATGGCTCAATTTAGTTAGTCTGCTGAGGTACTCACACGTGTATATAACAGTGTTTTTTATAATCTGTTTGTGATAATCCTGTTATTGACGTTGGATTGCACGGTTGCTGGAGTTGATACAATGAACGGACATTGGTGATCAAAGGTCCCATTCGGTGCTTTATGTATGCTTACATAAATAGATATTTGTACTTCATGTTTTTAATCTGTCTTAATGGCCGTCAGTGGTCCATAGCACATGGTTTTCCCTCTCATGATTATAAATGTAAAGTGGTGTTTTTCTCCAATAGGAAATCATCTGTGTTCTCTCCAAAGCTCTTAAATTCAGAATGTGTACTGCCATCGAGTATTGCAGTGATTTTGTCAAAACAGTGTTAGTATTGCCTTGCAGTCTTCTTTGACTGAACACAGAATATTGAGTAGTTTACCTTTTATTCAGCGTCAAAGCAATGAGGTACAAATGGTTTTCTTGTTCTTTGGTACTTTTGTCATTTTTGTAGCTGTGCATTGATGTTTTTTTGTTTTGTTTTTGTTTTCAAAAAGTAGAAATCATTTCCTTTTGAAGGAAGGAAATTACATTGAGGTATGTGCCTTATAAGTATCTGCCTGACGGTAAAGAGAAAGATCACTGCCAATCTTCCATTGTGAATTATGAAAAAGAGAAACATTTTAAGTGTCTTTTAAGACCGGGGGAAAAAAAGAGAAAATGATAGAAAATTTATATAAGAAAAGTCTGAATATGAGAAAAGTTAAGATTTGCGAAATGCATTCTACTTTTCTTTGATTTTTTTTTCATTTTCACATTAATTGTGCTTTTTATATATATTGTGTAAATACAATACTCTTTCTGTAGGTTTAGCAGAGGACAGGGGAAGTGATCCTGGGGCCAATAAAGAATAGACTTTGAAAGCAGGGACTCCCAGGCCCTGGGTAGAGGGCCATGCAGATCTGGCTCAGTGCAGAGCTTTCAGGGCCCCGCACTGCCCTCCGCCCGAAGAGCCGCTTTGCTCTTTTATAACTGACTACAAATGTTTGTATGGTTTTAATAAAAATGGAAATTATATTTCAAGTCTCCTCTCGGTTTTTTATTGGGATGGGTTTGATCATTCATGAAACGTGTTGGTTTGGATTGCAGACCACAAACCAATATTAGAAGATCTACTTTAGCCACAGTTTAAACTCTCCTTATATTATCCTGATCACCTCCTCATACATTATCTAAGAACAACAATGCATTACCTGTCACTGTCCTGATTACAAAGTTCGTTGTGAAGAACTTTGTTTGTAATCAGTCATATATTTATTAGCTATTTGACTTCTGTCATCTTTTCTTGAAGAGCACCTGATTCCTCTACATTTATTGACCCAGTGCGGAGCTCGCTTCAACCGTTTAACATTTAAATACTGCCTTTATAACTGAACTCAGTAGATAGAAAGATTAGTCTACACCACAGACTCCATTCATTGTACGTTCTTCGAACTTCTGATGCCCTCTTGTGGTCTTTGTAGGAAACTACAATAACTCTTAAAGGCAGCAGTTAAGAGTGTGAGAATCTGATCCTCTTGGATTTGTAAGCAGTTAAGAATGATTTGTTTGGTTACATATTTACATTAAAAATCTGCCCTGCCCTCGTCTCTCGAAGATAAGATTAAAGTCAGCTGTTAAGTGGCCATGCTCGTTCACACCATCATCTATTCCAGTGCTTAATCCACTAGAGCCCAAATGTATTTTAAGAGCTTTTTAAGGCTCACAGCACATCGGCTCATTTCTGAAGTCCTCTTGGAGCACTTTTTTTTTGCAAGCACAGAAAGCTCTTGCGTCATTGCCTAACTTTTCAGATGGAGAAAAAAAAAAACAGAATCCATTCTAAGAGAGTCTCCCATTATGCTTTTGAGAAGATCTACACAACAGCAAAAATGGTGACCGAGATGAAAGATACAGTTAAGAGCTGAAAATTGTTCCAACTGGACATAAGAAGGACCGATTGTACTTTTGAGGGTCTGATGCTGCAGGAATAGTCACATTCACCACTTTGTCATCTTCAGAGTGCATTTTTCAGGCTCTTATATGGACAGCTAACGTACACTTATAAGGTCTGTACTGATGTCACGGCTGATTCCTGTTATCTTTAATATGAATCCAGTGATGAGGATGTGCAGGACATCAGAATGAAGAACTGGGGGGGGTTGGTATATAATAGGAAACATTTTATTACTAAAAAGTGGTCTCATACTGAAGGTGCTCTTTCAGCAGCTTTTCCACAACTATTCTTTATTGAAATCACAAGATCGTTTTTTTTTTACCACTTCATGGAAAAAAAAAAAATCACACATGAAATGACTAACTGTGGACTATATACAACAATAAGAGGGGAGGAGGGTCAAAGGTGTGGCTTCATGAGGCCAGCATTGTTTGGTGTTTTTAAACACACTAGGCTCATACAGGAGGCACTTAAATGTGAGAGCCTTAAAGAGCCAGGACCGAGCCAGAGCGCTGGAAGGAGAGGAAGGTTTAAAAAAAAGAAAACACAATATGGAAATGTCCAGCAACAGAAAACAATGACTACCTGCTTTGAAGAAAAAAGAAAATTCTTGTTCCAAGGAGTTTATCGTTTGCATCTTTGCCTTCAGTTCAGAGCTCACAGCCTGAAGAATTTGGAGTTGCTGCCACATGTGGGACACTGATGCACATACAGAGCATTTACATAGGCCTGCACCACAGAAATCTAGCGCACAGAGTGCACATTCAAAAGCATGCATTGCTCTACAATGAGAAATTGTGGTTTAAAAAAGAGATGATATTTTTTTTGATTTTTGCAACATCAAAACTCAACTGTCTGCTGCTTGAGATCGGTAATGCAATAGACGTACAGTATTTACAGGAATTATCTTTTTTTTCTCTTTAAAACATCTGTCACTCCAATGCCAGTTAAAAAAAAAAAAAGAAGTCCATAACTGCATTGCTGGGTATGGGGAGAATTTTACAATGATATATCGCAAAATCTGTCTTCAAGAATGGCTACCATCTGAATGATCTATGTACAATAAAACAATTATGTATCCATAAAGAGAACAAGTCAAGGAAGAACAAAAATCCATGACATTCTGATTAGAAGTCTGTGGGGTTTGCTGCAGAGTTCCTGTCAGAGCTGGTTTATTGGTTGGTTCTGTGTCTGCTCTGGGAGTTTGTGGCGTTCCAAGGTCTCAGATCTTCTCCTGGATGAAAGGGTGCTGCAGAGCCTGGTTGATGGTGATGCGTTTGGCTGGGTCCAGCATCAGGGTGCCATCCAGCAGGTCCTTCAGCTGCATCACTTTCTTCCTCTGGTCCTCAGGCAGGCGCTGACCTCCTATCATGTCTGTCAGCAGGTCTTTGGTGGAGTTGATGGTGCTCATCACCGTCACCTTCTCCTAACGGGGCGGAGAAATGGAGAAAAGACATTTAAAGTTGAATGTATGTGGGGGGGAAAATTCACAAACGGCATGTTAATTTTATCAAGCGATTGCACTATAAGAAGTAAAGAACGTCCTTACCCTCTCTGTCACTTTGTCCACTTCGATGTACAGGAAGTTCAAATTCTGATCAAAGTGCTGGTCTTTGAACAAGCCTTTGCGGATCATCTGAGGAAAAGAAACCACGGCGTTACATCAGCTCTAACTTCTACAACACTGCATGGATCCAAGTTTCACTTCATCTAGGAAAGGCAAACAACAGCTGACACAACTGACGCTGTGTGATGCAATCTTACCTTGTTGGGCATCTTGCCCTTCAGGTCCATAGCTAGCTTGATCATGTGGTTGTTGGAAGATCCAGGAAAGAGGATTTTTCCGGTGTAAAGCTCATATAAAGTGCAGCCAACAGACCACATGTCGATGCCATAGTCGTACGGCTTTCCTATGACTGAAGCAGAGAGAAAGGGTGAGCTTTTGAATTTGACTGCTTTAAAGGTGAGAGGAGTAATGTAAAAAAAAAAAAAAAAAAAGAAGCAACTTACTGATTTCTGGAGCTCTGTAGAATCTGCTGACCAGGTACGGTGTGATGTCGTTATCAGCCACATGGGAGGCCGAACCAAAATCACACAGCTTCAAAATGGTCTTTGACTCATTCACCTTGGAGGACAAAAAAATAAGAACATGAGACATGGTGTTGTTTTTTTATTTCAAGTAAAAAAAAAAAAAATAATAAAAAAAGAAGGTTGAGAGTCACACCGTACCAGGATATTATCTGGCTTGATGTCAGCATGGAGGATGTTGCATCGTTTGAGCAGCTTGAGGGCCAAGAAGAGCTGCTGGCTGTAGGAACGCACAGCTTTGAAGTGGAGCCCGACATCTTTACCGTACTTCTTCAACACCTCTCGCAAATTCATACTACAGATAAGAAAACAACAGGTCATCAGAGGGTGACGGGATGCACACGTCTGAATTGATGGGAGGGAAGGAGAGTAGTGTCTTCCAGTACCTGAGAGGCTCAAACACCAGACAAAGGTGCTGCTTGTGGTAGAAGTGCCTGAAGAGACGGAGGCAGTGGAACTTGTCGTCAGGATCTGCGTCATTCAGTTTCTTGAGGAATTCTAACTCTTTCAGCCCGGTCTTCTGCCTGTGAACCAAAGAGGCGTTCATACTCTTAATCAAAGCTAATTCAATCCAACATCCATGACATTGTTTTTAAGTTGACAGAATTATTTTTCAGAATCTATAATGTTTTGATATATATTTCTGATGCTCATGTATGAATGCTACTACTTGATATAAAAGGCTCTGACTCACATGAGCTCGTTGTTTCGGATGATCTTCACTGCCACCTCCTGGCCGGCCCGAGCAGTGTCCCTGGCTCTGATCACATTACTGAACACTCCCTGGCCAGTGTATCCGTACACATCATAACGCTTATCCAGAGTCTCTCCGATGTTCACTCCTAAATAACAACACAGCAAACAAACATGTTGGCCAAATAGACTCCACACAGAGTCAGGTGTATGTCCTTAATCCTTTTCAATTACCAAAATGGACAAGCCGTTATATAGAAGACACTCCATGTATCAGGGATGTGATTGGCAAAGGATGAAAAATCAGCACTCACTGTAGTAACCCTCAGCATCAGTCCAGTTGTCCCTGAGGTTGGGGTTCTCCTTGAAGTCCTTCCCGACACCTGCTGCTCTCATCCTGGCACTCTGCAGAAACAATACAAACATGATCAGGGGACTCCTCTATAACCGCGGTGTGTGTGCACAAAACGTGCGCCATTTCCCACCAAAAGTTTGAGATCTATAAAAACAAACCCGCTGCCTGCACGTTTGTATACATTTTCATTAACAAGCTGCTTTGCATTGACCATTTTAGGATGAATGTAGGGTGTGTGGAGGGCTGCTTAGGGGGGCTGATATGAGAGCACATTTACAGGTGGATCCTGAAGGGAACATAGTATGAAGGTGTGGGGTTTTAATAATCTGAAAATGATTTCTATGATTCAGCAGCTCATACATTTTTAGTTTGGATTCTACCCGCTGTTTAAAACTGAGACCCAGAACATTTATAACAGAGCAGAAGATGAAAAGACGTTTAAATTTTCTTACATCAAAGTCGGCAGCAAACATGTCATCAGATTCTGTAAACATGTCGGGGGCTGAAGGCTTCTTTGGGTTTGCTCCTGAAACAAAAAAAAACAAAAAACAAAAACAACAACAAAGGGTGAGTTTCTGATCATCGACCATGTTGTAAAACAGAATATCTTGTACTTGCGATTGATTCACATACTCTGCAGAGATCAAAATATGCTGCAGGTGGCAGAGACACCCAGGCTTTGGATTACAAGCCAGCAACTGAATGAACACATGACAGAAAGAAAGAAAATCAAAAGGGCTGCATCATACAACTCTGCATTTCTCACACAAATTAGGCCCCCAAATGCAACTAGTTTAGTTTCAGCCCAGTTTTCTTTGACGGATATCAAACAGAACCAACAGATATGTTTTTTTTAAAGGAGTAAACATTCATGCGGTGTGTAAAGTTGTGAATTCAAAAGGCAGGGCAGAAAAGGCTAGCAGTAAGCCATCCCACCTTTTTTTTTTTTTTTTTTTTTAACTCCTCCATATCTGCTGAAGGAGCTGAACTTTCAAACAGCATTAGATTGCCGAACATGAAAAATGGCCATTTACGTCTTAGAAAAATCAATACGGACAACTCGGAAGAGACCGTCCAAAAAATGATTGCTACGCCTTTTAGAGCTTTTATCTGTTCAGGTTCTGATCTCCTCCATGCTCACATAAACTGAGCTCTTCAGTGATGAAGGCCAGAAGACGAAACTACATTTCAAAGATTTAGGTTAAGAGTGCGGCTGGAGGGATGATGAATCGCAGGATTCTGTAGTTACCTGGGTCAAGCTGACCCCCATTCAGCCACAGATAATGTACATGGAGCTCATTTAGTTCTTAACCCATCCAGTTTCCCAATTTCACAAAGATTTTAAGCCAAACATGATTGATGTACTCTCAACAGCTCGAGCTATCATGCTTCTGATAAAAGGCTACCTGCTGAATGAGGAAGCCCAACTTTTGAAAACAGTCAGGAGAATAATTTGATTGGTGTGCGCGCTCCCTTTGACAAATCTAATTAAGTTCTGTTTACATATATCAAAGAAAAAGACATTTCAATTATGCATCCTTTCAAAGGCCTCCCCATTTTTTTTCTTCTTTTTTTTAAATCACCTGTATGTAAAAACTTGTGGGTAACTCTCGGGCTCTCACCTGACCGTGGTTCATTCAGTTGGCCTTGTATGCCAACACACAAGAGGGTTTTACTTTGGACATTACCGTCTTTCTCCTGTGCGATGAGGTTCTGCTTGGCTTTGATGTTGGCCTCGAAGGTGTTGAGGTTCTCGCGTTCATACTCCTTGACGTCCGCGGCTACTCTCTCCAGGATGTCGTCGGGCGAGGGGGACCGGCTGCGTGTGCTGCTCTGAGGGCTGCTGGGCTCTGACACCATGTTGCTGTCTTCATTGTCTATCTTGTATTTCTGTTCAGTGACAGGAAACATTTCACCATGATACTACATTTAAAACTTCATCAGTAATTAACATTGGTGAGTTATCCATTTTCAGGTACATACACCAACATATATATACACATATTATTACTGATTTATCAGAAACTTTGGACTAAGAGAGGAGGACACAGACCTGGACGATGGCCAGGCGCTGCTGGCGGCGTTGTTCAATGAGAGCCTCTTCATCTACCTCCTCTCCATCAAAGTCCTCCAACCTTCAAACACAAACAAGACTCTATGAAATATGAAGCACAGACTCCTGTTTTTATCAGGGCCGATGTGCGAGAGTCGCGTGGTACAAATCAGCTCGAGGACTTCTCAGAAATCTCGTCTTTCATGCAATGTGACATCATAAGCAGTTTCCATTTAAAAGATGAATACAATCAAATTCAGCTTAGGTAGAAGTCATGATTCACTAAATAAATGTAACAAATATAGTAACGGTGACTGTCGGAGTTAAAATGTTTAATGAACACATTAATTTCTTCTAAATCAGATGCAATTTTGTCCCTTTCAGCACTCCGTAGTAAGTCGCTGTCTTAAGTGATGGGGGAAAAACAACACCGCTGTGCTTTGAAATGGCTCAATTCACTTTCAAAAACTCACTGACTGCTCAGTTAACAATAAACATGTTGTGTGACTTCGAGTCTGATCAACCACCTGCGAGCTTAGCGAACAGGTGCAGCTAATCAGACTGAAGGAAGAGGGCATTGGAATCACCAAAGCCGGTAAAGCACTATTTTGGAATGTGTGAATCACCACAGACAAGTGGATTAAACTAAATCCAAGAACTACGGCTCTTACGAAATAGATGGCAACTGACTGCAGGCCAGTCAACATTGTGGAAGACTCTGGTCTAAGGGACGTCCTCAGGTTGGCGTGTTTTATGCATTACCGTCACAGGGACCAATAGTTTCACACATACAGGACCTGTATGAAAAGGAGAAAGTAACTAAACTGGAACTCCTGAAAAGGGCAAATGCTGTCACATTAACCGGGATCATTAGACGTCAGTGGGTCATTGTGTACCTGCTAGTGTCGTAGCACTTGAAATCTGACTTTTTGAAGATCTTGTTCTCGATCTCCATCTTGGAATCGAAAGCATTTTCACTTGGTCTTGTCTCGGTCTCAGACTGGGCAGACTTCAGAGTTTAAATCAAGACCGGTGAAGAACACCACTGAACGGCTATTTTCCCACGTCATTACTTTGAGTCGAAGGAAAAACTTCAATTCATTTGATTTTCATCCCCCCCGGTTCAACCTCAGCCTTCCTGGTGTTACGGTCTAAGTGTGCCCCCTGCACACAAGATGATGATTTTTCATTGATATTTATGGTCTTGGTCTTGACTCTGTCTCGATCCCTAAATGTCTTGTCCCGGAGCACTCTGGTCTCGGGTATGTCTTGGTCCCGGTTAGCATGGTCTTGACCACAACACTAGTACCTGTACTCCTGCATATATAAATGATGTGCGACAGTGTTACACTGTATTAGAATAAACACTGTGAAGCTGTCAGCACTTCTTAAAATACCAAATCTACAACTCAAAATCATAACATACATTTATTTGCATTGTTTTAATAAACCCTTGACAGTCCTCATTTTAATGTCTGAATGAAACTCTGCATTGGTATACTTTAAATTTAGTAATGCAGAATCAGAGATGAAGCGTAATCACAACACGCTGTTTTGCATTTTCTTTGAATTTGCGACACATAAAACAAAAAGCTGCCTTGACTTAATAAATCACAGAAACTATATTAATAGAAGGACTGTCTATGTATGGATAGAAACGTTTCTTCTTTCACTCACACTTCTTCCTCTGAAGACTCCTTATCAACTTTCATGCCCTCTGACAGGCTGCCCTTGAACTTGTCCTCGTCCCTGCTGCGTCGTCTTCTCCTATCTCGATCTCTGGACATTGAACGTCTGTACTGTCTGAGCCTCCCGTACCGGTCTCTCTCCCCGGCCCTGCAGAGAACAGATGTCAAGTTGGAATGGTTTATTACCTTGCAAAAGTTTTAACCAGCAAAAGCAGGCATTAAATCAAAGAAAAGTTCCACACAGAAACTTTGACAGCCAACCCCCCTGAAAAAAAAAACATGACAAATGCCAGACTAAAATTAGAAAGCCGAGTGTGTCTTTGATTAAGTAAAAAGATAACAGTGTTGAGAAAAGATCTCTGCTGTGAGCAGAGACAAATGAAAGATGAGTTAAAAAAAAAAAAAAAAAAGAACCATTACCTGTGTCCCAATGGAGAGCGTCTGCGAGGGGAAGAGCGGGACCGTCGTCGTGGTGACATGGACCTCCGTCTCAGAGGTGAGCGACTCATCCTGCGGCGAGATGCTGCTCTGGGACTGTTCTCTCGGGATCTGTCTCTGCCCTGCCCTAAGTCTGGCCGGGGACGCTTCCTGTGCAAACATCAGAGGACAGGCAAGCTGAAGAGGACTTTTACATCTCCCAGTAAAGGCTTTCAAAATCAGTACATTTCTTTTATGATAAAATATTTTTTTTAAACTTTGATTGCATTATTATTCACCCTAACATTTGCCTTCAAAGAGACACTTCAAGTCTTCTGATTTACAAAAACAATGTTTGATCCCTGAGAGCATTTACATGGTCACCAGTATCCAGCTTTTGATCTTGTTCGGGTTATGGTGTTACATGGCACTATAGTTGTAAAAAATGTCATTACACTGATACTTTTCGGTATCACAGGTTTTGTAACGACACGGTAGTTTTAACAAACGATTCCCGATTCAATCAGAGCAACAAAAACATTCACTGATTCCCCTGCGATTCAACTAAACCTACCAAAAGAAGTAAAAACAACTTTCACCAACCTCAGTGGTGAGTCCTGTCTGTCAACCTCCCTCCTCCTGACTTCTGGCGAGCGACTTCGGGCTCTCCTTTGGGGAGATCTTGTTCTAGATGGCGAGTGGCTTTGTTTCGATGTCCTGTCTGAGGCAGTAGCTGGGGGCTGGTGGGCATCTCTGTGGCGAGGGGAAGCACTGCGCTTCCTCATAGGGCTGTGAAGCCCTCGGCGATGAGGAGAGCGGTTCTCTTTACCTGACGAAGCATCCTTGGAAGGGGATTTTGCCGGCCGTTTGTCCCGGTCGGCATCTGAGCGACCGGGCCTCTCTCGCCCAGGTGATCTGGACCTGCGGACTGCTCTGTCCTGGTTTGGTCTGTCGTCCCGCTGTGGAGAGGAACGTTTTTCAGTGCGGCTGCCTTTCTGCTCTCCTCTCCAGCTGGAGGGGGAGTTGGACTTCCTGCTTCTGTCCTTGGACCTGTCAGTGCTGACTGAGCGCTTTCTGTCTTTGGACCTGCTCCTGCCTCGCCCTCTGTCTTTTACACTTGGGTCCTTGGTGGTTTTGGTCACCTTGTCCAGCTTAGGCTCCTTGGTCTGTCCCGACCTGTCCGCAGACTTACTTCGACTGCGACGCTTGGAGTTAGACTTGCTGGCCTCTGTTGAGTCTCGTCTAGATTTCCCACTTTTTCCCCCTCTGGGAGAGATAGGTTTACCTGAGCTGCCCTTTTGACGCTGTTCTCCATTTCTGACTCGAGCTTCTCCATCCTCTTCAGAGCCAGAGTTATAACCCTGAAGGATCAAACCCATGCCTGACTGAACCTTGCCCTCCATCAACTGGCTGTCCAGCTCAGCTTTTATCATGGCCCTCTGTTTCTCCAAGTCCTCCAGAAGGGCTCTGTCGTCCAGGCTTGGGTTTCCGGAGGAGGGTGAGGACTCCACTTTTCTGTGGCTGGAGGAGGCGAAGAGGACAGCACCCGAAGGAGAGGCGCCCTCTTTGCGTTTGTGTTTCCTGTGTTTGTGACGATGCTTGCGCTTGCGGTCTTTGTCCTCGTCGGAGGCATGCTTGTGTTTTTTGTGCTTACTACGATGCTTGTGTTTTTTCCTCTTGTGTTTTCCACTGCTGCTGTGATGTTTGGCCCCTTCTTCTGTCTTCTCGCCGTTAGTCACTGCCTCCTCCTGGGACAAGACAAATATCAGCATGAGGGAATCAGGTGAAGTTTCATCTCAGCATTTACATTACTCAACATGTAAGGTTAGGGAATTAAAGTCATATAAACAGGGTTTTATTTAACATGTGTTAAAAACACCGTACACCTTGTGTTATTCAATGTGTTTTTGCAAGGTTTATTTTGGGGCTTTTTATGTCTATATTTAGAGATAAGACAGTAGCTGTGTTGCGATTACGTGTGTGCTGGGATAAAACAGCAGATTATAGCAGATTAGGCGTTTTCTAAAACGGTTAAAGCAGTAAAAATCATGAATGTTTGTACCTGAAAATGCATACATCTACTTCATTTATGCATTTTCCCCTCCATTTCTATGACAGTTTTTATGTTTGTCTTCATAAATAAGTGTTGGTTATTGTGGTTTAGGTCATTTTGATTAAAGTTGTATTACTCTAATAACATGTCCACACTAGTAGAAGAATCACACTTCATTCAGGGTAACACAAAATGACAGGAAGAGAAGTTAGATGTGTTGATTGTGAGCTTTCTAATGAACTTCCACTATAACACATAACTGACCCTATTTCTGGCTAAATGTGTCTAAATCTGGGTGTAAACATAAAGAACAATAACCAGCACATTTTACACCAAATCATAATCATGGCATCATACCACTTAAGATATTTAGGTCTTGCTGTAGTCCACCCCTACCTCTTCCTCCTCCTCTTCCTCAGAAACATCTCCGCTGTCTTCATTTCCACTCCGTTCCTGGCTTTCCAGATCTTGCTTCCTGTTAAAAGAAGTCCAATCTTTAGACATGGAGCACATGCTATTGAAAGAACAGTATATCATTTTTGTTTCTTAAGTACACTACGCAGAAAACACAGATTTTCATATCTAGACAAGAAGATAATCTACCCACCATGAAAAAAGGAGAAAAGAAGTACAGTTACTGTATCACAGTTATACAGTGACATATGACATGATGGACAATTCATTATTTTCATATTTTATAATCCGAGGGTTATGATTAACTCTCTGTGAGAGACATGCTTCTCACACACATGACCAAATTACACATCTGCAGAAACAGGACATGTGGACATGCATTAATGGAGAGGTCTCAGAGTCAGGCTGCTACACAGTAGGGCTCGGAAATATATCGAGTTTTTAAGATATATCAATATATTTTCAAACAAGATATAGGGTAAGACAATATCGTTAACATCGATATAGTTTAAGTTGCATTAAAATAAAGTTACAGAGGTGCCAGGTCACTTTTTTCTCATCTCACTGATGATGGCTGACTGTCTGTCCCTTTTAACCCTGCTCCTCCTCTCTCTCTCTTTTATTGTATTTAATGAACATTTTTATTTTATAATATTACTTTTTAAATTCACAAACCGGTACTTTATTTTTCCACATGTTTCCACTGTTAATAAAATACATATCGATATATATCGAGTATCGCCATTCAGCTAAACAATATCGAGATCTGAGTTTTGGTCCATATCGCCCAGCCCTACTACACACTGCTAGAAATGGAGAGCCAGAGGTTAGTCTAGGGCACCTCGGTACTCGGGAAATGACCTGGCATCTCTCCAGCAACCACACCAACTTACATATACACAGCAGGAAATTTAACCAGCAACCCTTGGTTCCCAGCCCAAGTCCTTAAAGACTGAGCTACTGCCATCATTTTCATTGATGGAAAAACAAACAATTCTTCATCTAAATAAGACAAGGAACTAACCTTAGTTGGTGACCTATTCTGCCCTACAAAAGCATAAGACAGTAACTTTTAACCTGTGCTTTAATATGTGGACAAATATCTTGAGTCAACTGTGTTGTTCTTTTGAGAAAAGAGTAGATTGTATTTGCCTTAACTTCCAAAAGCCCTCAAGAAACCAAAGCAGAGTGCTGTAACTTCACTCATAAGGGTCTAAACCTTTGAACTGCAGCATTCAGGAATACTCAAACTGAGTTAAGGTCTTCTGCCTTTGTTTTACTGCAGATCAAAGTGAAGTTACTGTTTTACTGCAGTGGAGTTAAGGTGTTAATATATTTAATATTTGTCAATTGTGCCATGATCACTAGATTTCATATGTTATAATTATAATTATTTTTTCCTGAGATTTATTTTTAGGCTTTTTGTGCCTTTAATGGGGAGACAGGACAGTGGATAGAGGTGGAAATCAGGGAGAGAGAGAGAGAGAGTGGAGAATGAGATGCCGGAAAGGAGACACAGGCTGGATCCGAACCTGGGCCGCCCGCCTGGAGGACTACAGCCTCTGTACATGGGGCGTGCACACTAACCACTGCGCCACCAGCACCCCTATACATTATAATTATTATCATATACTGATTTAAGATAAGACAAGATATACTTTATTCATCCCAGCAGGGAAATTTAGGTGTTCCAGCAGCCAGCATACATACAAACACAACACAACACATATATACATACAAATCCCACCCATACAAAAAACATGAGCCCACAATACAGTTTGATATATGATATATGCAACTCAGGCTAAAGTTTAAAAGTGTAAATGTCTTTTGTCCTTACTTAAAGGGGAGTCGTTATAAAGTGCAATTGCAGTAGGTAAAAAAGTATTTTTAAATCTGTCCTTTTTGCAGCTTAGCTGCCGTAGCCTCCCACTAAAAACACTCTTTTGTTCACACACGAGATTGTGTAAGGGATGTATGTTACTGTCCATAATGTTCAACACTTTCTGTATCATCCTTCTCCCCAACACCATTCATAAAGTGATCAGCAACCAAGGTGGAAGTTAATGCCTTTTGCCTTGGCATGACGTCTTATTATTGTACAGGGCAGAGTACCTTAACTTCCAAATAAGGGTCAAAGGTCATGTTTGACCTCAAGATGTTTTATGAACATTAATAACCTCATTAAAAAGACAAAGAATTACCACATTTCCAATATTCTGCAACTCATTTGGCTGGACAACAAAAAGACTTTAAAGTCATTTATCTCAGTTCTACACTCTGGTTAGGTTCAGGTCTTTTTGCCTTTGTAGGGCAGTACTGCACACTGAGGGTTACAGAGCTGACCCTCCACTGTTGTCCCGCCTCCAACACCGTAACCATTGGCAACGAGGGCACTGACGACTTTCAGCATCATATTCAAAAAAAAAAAAAGAAATCTGACCTTTCTGGGAGACGGCGACATAAACTATGTTCCCACCGTGTTCAGAACTTAAAGTATTAAAAAAAAAAAACATAAAATATAATGTGAAATAAACCTGGAGGTTGATTTATTTCCGTTTCAGGAGATTAAGAGATAAAACAGAAAAACAAAACAGAGCTGCAGCTAACGTCAGGTTAAAGGTGGTTACGTAATGAGCTGGATTTAGATGTAAACTGAGGAGCTGCTCGGTTATAAATGTAGCAAAATAAAGCCAAGACTAGAAAGTAGGGGTCACAAAAAAAAAAAAAAGGTTTAACTTTAAAAACATAAACATCTCATCGAAACCGCCAAGACGGGTTTCACTCATTAGCCACTTAGCTTCAGACATGCTAACTCGCGTTACTTGATCCCCGCTTGTTACAAAATGTGAATGTTTGACTGAGTTGTTCAACACGCATTCGTGATACGGGATGCAATCATAAACAACGCGGCTGTGGGACGGTTCGGTAACCCTCTGGTTTTGGAGGAACTTACTGCTCGGTACGGTCACGAACATTAGCTCGGAGGCTAAAAACGACAGACACTCGTTGATAGGTAAGTTAGCGTGTAGCTGCTAATACGACAACATCTCGCAGCCCAAACTCAGCAAACAGTTCCTCGTTTATTCCGCGTGATGAATAGGAATGTAAAATGTGATTAAGAATGGGGTTATCTTCAATTCAGTGACTTACACGTGTTCGTTGCCATTATTCATTCTGCTGGACGCGATGTCCATCTCTACGTCGGCCATTTTCCTCAACTGAGGGGGCCTTTTCTTCTTCGTTTGTTTTCACCACCAGAATTGCGCGGATGTCAAAAACACTTACGCGCCCTCTGTTGTCCCGGAGGTGCAACAGCGACCAAAGACATGTGCGCTTGAAGTCTGCCTGTTGTCCACCAGGGTGTGTATGTGTGTAACTAAATGTTTCCACACCAGCGTTCAGATTTGTTGTTTTTTGTCCTGATTGTCAAGCAGTGGATCATGAGGAGTTTTGGGGTGCCTTTCAATCATACTGCACTCCTTACAAAGGCCTGTATGTCCAATGAAAATGCTTCAAGAGTTTAATTGTAGTTTAATTTAATTGTAATTATTATAATAATTTTTATTTTATGTTATTTTTTTAAATTTTTAAATTTATTTATTTTTATTTTATTTTATTTTATTTTATTTTATTTTATTTATTTATTTATTTATTTATTTATTTATTTATCTATTTATTTTTATTTTTTATTTTTTTGGGGCAGCAGTAGATCAGGCTGTAGGGACTTGGGTTGGGAACCGGAGGGTCGCCAGTTCAAGTCCCAGTGCGGATCAAATATAGAAGTTGGTCTGGTAGCTGGAGAGGTGCCAGATCGCTTCTGGCACCGCTGAGGTGCCCTTGAGCAAGGCACCAAACCCCCTACCCACCACCAGCTCAGGAGCGCCTACCCGGGGCGGCTCCATCACTCTGACATTTCTCTACTAGTGCATGTCCATAGGATCCTGTTTGTGCATGCGTGTGTGTATATTTCAGCCTATGTGTGTGTTGCACGACTTACAGAGTGTAAAAACAGAATTTCCCCTTGCAGGATCAATAAAAGTAAATCTTAATCTAAACATTATCAGGGTGCTGGTGGTGCAATGGTTAGTGCGCGCGCCCCATGTATGGAGGCTGTTGTCTCAAGCAGGCGGCCCGGGTTCACATCCCACCCGTGGCCTCCCTCCTGCACCTCACTCCCCACTCTCTATCCCTGTTTTCTGACTCTATCCACTGTCCTGTCTCTCCATTAAAAGCACAAAAAGCCCCAAAATAATTGGAGATTTAAAAAATCTTAACATTATTAACATTTTCTGTTGCCTTGAGTGAAGGCAACTTCATGACAGCTTTGGTGATTGATTCAGCAGCAGAGTATTGGAATTTTCCAATACTTCTATACTGCAGCATTATGATAAAATGCAAATGAAACTTTGCAAAACTGTACTTGCAGTTCATTTTTGGCCGAGGCAAATCATTTTGACCTTCTTTTTATAGTATGTATTTTCAAAGTACAGCTGATGTTGTTTTTGCCTCTGACACAAATAGTATACAATATGTTGTTTCAAGATGAAATTCAATGTTTCACACTGCATGACCAAGCCAGGATGGGAAGATAGCCTCCTAATCAAAACTGCTTATCTTTACACATGCAAAGATAAAATTCAATTTCAGAGATGTTAGTCCTTCTCAGAAGTGAAACCACAAAATGTGATAATTAACATGAAAGGTCGTAAGTAGTCTGACTTGTTTAATGTTTAATGTAATCACACAGATCTAAGATAGTTTTTTTTCCTGGAATGCAAACTGTGCACAAACTATAGAGCAAACACAACTCAGTGAAATCACATGGCATCAAAGGATGTACGCTCTTTCACGGGTTGTATTTTCAAGGCTTGTCAGTTTTATATGAAGCAGTAAAATTGTGCTATTGTGAGGCATCTGTGGTTGCTTATTCACAGAAGTGTGAAAGTAATAGAGGTGCGCTGATATAACAGCATTAATGTTGACATACTGACAGATGGGAAACTGTTGGCAGATGATGGTCCGGCAGGTGTTTGATGATGATCATCTGTTTTAATGACAACTTGTAGGCTGGACTAGAAATGCATTTTTCCATACATTATACAATTATTTATAATCTACAGTTTTTTGTCAAGGCTATCTAGTATACAATAAATACATGTCTATTTAGAATACACAGATGGTCCAGAGGTCGCACCTCACAGCTCTGTGGTTATATGTATCTCACATCTACAGTAAATATACGATTTATACGATGAAGTTGGAGGCTGGAGGTCTCACCACAGATTAAAGTGTCGGTCATGGAGACATTAGATATTCCATTAGTTGAGACCTGCGTCCCAGTGTGCTCAGTAAATCATGGACCTGTGCAGTGTGCGGTTAATGTTGTGTACTGCTGTGTGGAGTCTGGAGAGGAAGCTGTCTTCCAGTTGAGTTGGACAGAGTATGATTTATCATACAGGTGACCAGATGAAGCTCTTCTTCTACAATATGTGCTTTTCTTTTGTTTACGTTTTAGCTTTAACTTTTTTACTGTAACAATGGCTGTAACAATGTAACAATGGCAGAATTCATGAATACATCCAATTCATGAATTTGAACACTTTATGTGGGAGTCATGAAGGAATAGTTCAACCTTTGTCCGCTGTGCTATGTGTGTCATTCATCAGCGTCCAGCAATCACATTGATTTTGAACAAGTCTCCAAGCCTTCTCTTGCTACCGACATGTTTGTAAGCATCTCTTCTTCAGCTACTGACATCAAACAAGAGAAGCTACAAGCAGACAGCACCCCCTGCTGGTTAAAGAGAGTACTGCAATATATATTTTTGTCAAATAGATTCAAATTGTCCATGTTTGCATTAAGTTGGAGTTGTATTGTGAGGTGTCTTTACAGCCCTAATCTCTTTAGAACTGAACAGGAACAGGGGCCCAGTTTGTATATCTCAACATAATGAGATTGAAAAACATCTCATATGGACCGGAGTCTGTCACTCTAACGCCATGTCTTGCCAGCACGCCATCGTTGGATATGATGTTTTATCATGCTGCATCCATCTGTATCTCACAGGCTTTTAGCACACTCAAAAAGGAAACAATGGAATCAAAATGATTTTGGAGCTGAAGCTCGCTTGCATTGCATTCTGTTTTTTTTTTCTTCTAGGAAAATTCCTAAACATATTTTTTGATTCATGGGAACTCTATTACCAACAAATCATTGCCACATATAGAAGCAGCTCATACATCCATAAATCAGGACATAGTTTCATGCCATATTTTGCAGCAAAAACTGTTAAAACAAAATCCAACAGGCAAACTATATGGATATTTAAATGCCTTAAAGCCAGAAATCTGATTTATGGCCTCTGTAGCTGGAAGTAAGATTTCCATAGAGAAGATATAAAGCAGACTCTCAGGGCCTCTGCTCTCCAAGCTTTACTAAAGCCACAATGAGGATGGGGCCATAAAACATGAGGTCCAACAGATGCACAGTGACGACATCCACAGTCCATTATACAGCCTGTTAAAAACACTCAGGCAGCTCTCTAACCCACTGTCACCTCAGCCCCTTCACTCTTCACTGGGTTTTTGTCTGCTGGAGGACAGAGTTATGGCTCAAAGTGACTTCCTCCGAGTTCAGCTCTGCCGCAGCTCACAATGCTGATCAATGAAAAGGGAACGCCTTCTTCCATCAACGCAGATGTTCTTTGTTCCCTGACAGATGTGTCCAACTTTATGTTCTCTTCCTTTCCTCTACCTCTCTTTGCTTTTACGAGCCTCTGCTGTTTGATTTTCTGAGAGCTGAAAGGAAAGGAGAAAAAGGATTTACAATCGTAGCGCAGAAGGTTTGGGTGTATAGGACCAAAGCGTATGGCCTTGTTGGAGGTTTAAAGTGATGTCTGCTCTGAGAGACAGGATGAAGAAGCTGCGTCACGTCCTCATGGCTTGAGAGCAACTGCAGCACAGGGACCATGAACCTGGCCTCACCCGTTCTGTGTTGTCATCATAAGTGATTTGATTAGAAAATAGATATAATCAGATTTCATCTCGAGAATGAAAGGCCATCATGGTGTGTGATACGAGACAACTTGATGACGGCATCACTGCAGGGTAGGTTTTGAACTCGGCAGTGGTGTTGTTCTAATTACAAATCAGGAGATGTAGAAGCCCTACAGTTTTCTGTTTCTCTCTGAAACAGTGGTGTACAATTTTCAAATGTTAGTCTGGTTTGTCCAAGCCAAACCAAAGTTTTCTTTAGTACACAATCCTGGCCCGCTTTAGTCCCTTTAAGAGTAACCTACAGCGAGGGAAGGTTAGCGTATCCTCCTTCTCAGTAATTGTTCATATCTTTCTATCATAAGCTGACGATTCTACATAAACAAACTGCTGTCTATCTGCTCAAACATCAGTCTCTCGCCAAACAAACCTTGAACAGTTCCTCTTGCCTTCTCTCTTTCCGCCCTGCTAAGTTTGGGCCTCTGCTTTGTTGTAATGACGGACAAATGTGTTTAGAATTTTGCACAAGTAAGCTTTTAAAGATGAGTGGGCAGAAGTCTGGGTTTTTTTCCATTGGAAGTTTACTTCTTCAGAGGAATTATACAGGAATAGGATATTGAGTCAGAATGTGCTGACTCTGTACATGTGGCCAACCGCAGATTGAAGCACCACTCAAAGCAGACAGAACCTCTTATAACTCAAAAGGGAGAAGGGGTTTTTTCTGATAATGCAGGAGACAACAGTGCCCCCCCCCCCCCCCCCAACTCCCATTGTGCTTCTTTCCCTCCAAGACAAATAATTCCTCTTCTTATTCCTTCAGTGGTTTTTACAGGAGTAATGCATGACATGCTTAGCATGGCAACGAGAGTGAGTGCTGTCAGATGGGGGAGTTTAGGGTTTCCTATTGTCCTTGCAAAATTTGCACATTTTGAAATACTGCTGGGGTTTAAAGTTTGTCAGCCCTCAGGGGGCCCCTTACTGGCCTGGCGCCCCAAGCATGTTGCCTGCCTTGCCTGTTGACAAGCACCGCCTCTGATCATTATTTGGGATAGAAAGGGTAAAAAAAAATTGTATTTGCGCGTGTGTGCCCTCAAACTTCATGCCACCTCTGCAAAAGTCAGTGCCCAAGGTGGGCCACCGAAGTCAAAAAAAAAGTCTGGACACGCCCCTGGTTACAGTGCAACTTATTATTTCTCTGGCTAATAGGCTATTGGCTAAAACAGTTTTTTCGAGAGAGGTCAGAAACTGGGAATCTTGCATGATGACATTTTTTAAGCTTTTTTTTTGGACTTCATCATGAGATGAGATTGCATTTCAGTAGGATATTCTCTGAAACTTTAATTTGGTACTTTCAATTTATCTAATCTGAAACTAAGGAAGCATAGACATGGACATGGCATCAAAAGCAAACTGAGTAAAGAAAGATAAATCAAGTAGCCTAATGCTCCTGAGGAGATGGTTTTCCTTTTGCAACTCTGAGCATTCTTTGCATAATAATACCCTGTGTTGTCAAAGAGGGAGGAAGGAAGGAGGGAGGAAGGAAAGGGGAGGAAACTGTGCAGAAAGAGGAGCAACTGCTGATCCAGTCAAAGTGAAGTGAAATGTTAGATTTAGGAAAGTGTACGAGGAGAGAGCTTATACTTTTAGAGATGTGGCATTAATCTTTGGACTTTTTTTGGAACATGTTACTCTGCGTGCTGAAAGGGATGACGTGGAAAATAAACGCTTGTGGGATCAATACCACCAAATCAATTTTACAGGGGGCGGTATCTTTGACTTGTGTAAAGCCTATTTTTCCTCAAATCATGCCACGTTTGAGATTACGCCTGTTGTGAGCTGAGCTGTCATCCTCCTCTTCACAAACACAGCTGCTGCTGCTGCTGCTGCATTGAGAGGACCGACAGAAAACTTAGTAAAAGTCCTCTTGTGATTTGTGCGTCTTGCTGCTGTCCGCCCCGGCAGAGCAGCATGCGGGACTGACGTGTGAGGAATGGCATCGGCTGTGTTTGAAGGCACGTCGCTGGTCAACATGTTTGTGCGGGACTGCTGGGTCAACGGGATCCGCAGACTCATCATCAGCCAGCGGGGAGAGGAAGAGGACTTCTTCGAGATCAGGACCGAGTGGTCCGACAGGAATATTTTGTACTTGCACCGGAGTTATTCGGATCTGGGGCGGCTTTTTAAAAGACTTGGGGAGTCCTTTCCTGAAGACAGAAGAGATCTGTCCAAGTGTCCGCTGATAGAAGGTGGGTGTGATGGTGAATTACAGAGTGAGAGCCTGTATCATTATAAGGCAGACAGCGGGGTTAGAGCATTGAAAACAGTCTGTGAGAAGGAAAACACTTTGAGCAGGGGCGTAGCTACTAAAACTCTGGGGCCTGAGTTCAGGAGCCCCCCCCCCAAAAAAAAACAAAAAAAAAAAAAAAACGTTTAAATAAGATTGTACAAAAAGTGGATAGCTCGTTGGTTCATGAGTTTTGAAGCCTCAATAAAAGCCTTATAGAAGGCTGTCCCACAATAACTTTTGGTCAACCAATCAACAGGCAAAGAAGTGGAGCTAAGTCTTAGCCTGAATTGAATCAAAGATGGAAAAAAATCAGCCCTGTACAGTGTGTTGTCTTACCGCTAAAAACACAATCTATTCACATCAAAACTGTTTTTCTGAACCAGCCTGACAAACTGTCATAATGTCAAAATAGTTAACACATTACCTATCGCTGATTACAACTCTGTTCGATTCATGTCAGACAGATTGTGTTTGGCAGTGGTGCTTGTTACACAACGAGGGCAACAACTCCCATAATGCAACACTCGCAACCCCCTCCTGAAGTTCTTGTTTTCAATAAGAAACGAAAGAAATACGTTTCTTTTAATTACAGAAATAACAATACATTTGGAAATTGAGTTTCTGTCTTTGAGTGTTCATGGAACAACTACTCTCAGCTCAACTTCAATCTGTTCACTTTTGGATTTGGAAAGTTTTCTTAAGCTGCATATTCGGTTCCACCAAACATGGGAAATTTCTCAATTGTGGATTCTGGAGAGGAAATCTTTGTTTTGGCCTGCACAGGAAAACCCCTGCAAAGTGATATTCTTAATACGAGGGTAGCACAACAGCTGCGGTTTTTTGCTTTTGGGAAAGTATTTCAGTGGATTATAGTCAGACCATGCTGCCAAACAGGCTGTGGGAATAATGAACCATTTTTAAATGTATGATTGAGAACCATGAGGACAAGATGGTAGGTAGGGTAGATGGTACTTTTATGCATTGATTGCTGCACGGTCAGGCTTAACTTGGATCAAGGAAACTCGATTGATAAGTTTAGGGAGACAAAAAAAAGGAAAACACAATCAATACAGGTCATGATAGGTTTGAGCTAATCTGAACTAAATTGCTTCAAAGCTCAAAATACAAGCTTTTGTTTGGACATGTTAATATTTAACTAAATCCTTTTTCCAATGTCACTTTAGCAGACCTACGAGTAGACCACAAGACAAACATGCTGACATCATATCTCTAAATCCCTGTCAGTATTTGGGGGCTTAAAGGCTGAAGGGTCTGTGAGGCCTTTCTTTCATCACTTTTTGGCCTAAAAGTTGGACTCCTAAACATCCTTACTCTTTAGGAGGAGATATTACTGGGCGGCTGAATTAATATCTAGGATCTGATGCAACAATCAGAGGCCAGCATTTTAAACATCCAAAATAGAAGAAGAAGTTCTTATGTATAATGACTTTGCAGAGAAATGACTGGGATTGTGAAACATACCTGTGGGGTCAGAGTTCCAGGTGCTGTTCATAGACTGTATAAAATAAAAATGGGCCCAGACTCAGTGACGTCACCCACTTGTTTCTGAAACAGAGTTTTGAAGCCCAACAATAGTGGTCGCCATGTTGGAAATGTCTTCTCAAACTGACTTTTGATCAACCCAGCAACAGACAATTCTTAACAAAAATAGTTTTTTGAACCAGGCTTTAAACATGTTTATATCTGAAGTAGAAATAGGTTTTAAAACATGGATGTGAATGTGATTTGTGAATTTGTGAATAGAGTCAGAAATCAAGGAGAGAGAGAGAGAGAGTGGGGAATGACATGCGGGAAAGGAGCCAAAGGAACACGGGCATCCCGCCCAGAGGACCACAGCCTCTGCACATTGGGCACACGCACTAACCTCTTGGCTACCAGCGGCCAGAACTGCAGTTTTTTTACTTCTTCATTGGCTTCATTTTTACCAGAGGCCGCTACTTGTTGCTGCCCCAATCTCAAAACATCGACGTTTAAGTTAACATTATGCTAGAACTGGTATTGTTTGTTCTGGCCCTCAGTGTGCAATTCACTCTCTCTCCAACAACTTAAGAGCCAGTCTTGCAGCCAGGCCTCTGACTTGGCCACTGCTATTTTTGTCCAAGTAAGAGAATACCATTGAGGTTGTTTTGAGACTACCAAAACTGAGACTGACACAAAAACACAAAAACAAAAACAGCTGTAGGATTGACATAATTCAAAGATTACTTGATATGGTGGCCAATAAGGGGATTTTTCTTTATCCAGAATGAAAGTTAACAACTTTTTTTTGCACACATTTGATTATGCAAAGACACTCAGAAGGCTGCTTTCTTTGAAAACGTTTCTAAACATGACTTGTATTAAATAATATGCAGCATTGTATTTACTTTCTACCACTTCCAGTGTGGACTGGTGTCTACCAAGCTGTGATGCTCTGCTACCTGTGGGCTTTCTAAAGGACAGTCCTTGGCCGTATGAAGCCCAAACCTTTGGCCCTCAGGGTCTGGATCTTCGACGCTGTGGTGCTGTGACACTGCCAACAAGTCTGGCAGAGGTCCCACCTTGTTCAGTGTGTATGATCTCCCCACAAAGTCTCCTTGGCATTTGCCTTTTGTCTCTACCCACTGAGCCTGTACGAATGTTTTGGAAACGTCCCTTTAGTGGCGGCTGGAAAGCTTTGCTTCCTGCTCAGGCCTTGAAATAGCTGACATCTTGTTGACAGCTCAGTGCTTTATGGCTACCAGAGCAGTCTGTGGTGCATTTTGGGAAGGGGCATTTTGGACCTTGTGACTCACTTTTCACTTCTTTTTTTTTTTTTTTTACTGTCTATTCCTCTTCGAATCATGAGCAAAGCTAAAAAAAAAAGACTAATGGAGATTGATAGCAGCATTCAAGGAGGCATTTGTTTTACTTTATTGACTCAAGCAAATTAGACAACTCAATAATGTAAGGAAGGAACAGAGTTAATGACAATCCCGGTTCAATATTTCATTTGCATCCTGAATTGCCCTTCGTATTTAAAGTCCCATGCTTTGGCCTTTCCTCAGTCCACTTTGCTCCAGATTCTGGCTCTGCTCATGTTTTCCTGTTTCTTTGCTGCACCCAGGCAACAAGGGAGGCGTGCAGAGCTTTCACACTGATGTCATGATGAGACACGCAGAAAAGAGGGAGGCTGTGAGAGGAGTGGGCCTGCCTTATTTAGTCCGCCTGGTCTGCAAAGGCCTCATAACACTTACCTTCCATGTGACCTCAGAGTGGACACAGACAGGAAGTGATTGCTCGCATAACACGTGAACCCGATTCCTGAGAGGAGCGCTGACGCAGGCTGTGTCTGTGAAATCACTTAAATGTTAATCTTAGTCACTTATGAATCATGAATTTAGTTGGTTATTTGATCAATTTACCATTATGTTGTTTAATAGGGTTTTAGTATTGACAGAATTATTAATAGATGTATGCGACTTCATGTGCGTTATTCCACTTTTATACAATGACCACAGAAATGTCTTAGTTCTTATTGGCTGACGATTAATGCAAATCTCGTATCAGTCTTTTGAGTTGGAAGCTGTAACCGAAAGCCAGTTAGCTTAGCATAGCAGACGGAATGGAAACCTGGCTCTTAAATTGCATCGATTTGTTTAATACCTGGTACAATAAATAAAGAAACCTAACCTTTGCATGGACATGACTTCTTATTTAGGTTTTGATGATTGTTGCTTGCTGACAGAGATGTCCAAAAATAACACACTTGCTATGAAACAGCAGAGAGAGAGATGGTGGTTAGATGTGAAAGTGATAGACCGATGACATGCGCTTATCGGATCCATGCAGAGGACACATGTGAAATAACCGCTGCTTGCAAAATCTGATGGCTGTGTAGATAATGTGCAGGAGGATGACACAGCAGAGTTGGTGCGAGCGATTTGTGATGACTGTGATGTTTCTGCTAATAGATGATGTAACTAAAAGACAGGAACTCGAAGGGGCAACTACAGATATTACGAGGCATTCAAGGAAACTAAAATTCCATGCATATGTGTAATAACTGGTATTGTTACTTTGATTAACTTGTTGCACGGGCAGATAAACACTCACTAAAGTTGCTGTTCCCAAAAACAGATGTAATCAAGAGTAACAGCATAAACAACTCAAAGCTCTTCCTGGCTAATTGTTTTTGGATTAAGATCGGTGGTTATGGAGGAAAGTTAAAGATGTCAGAGGCTGAATTAAACATCTTAGAAAGAAGACATCGGCATAATGCTTTTACTTAAAACACAAGGACCTTTGTATCCAGGAAGCCGTTGCAGGAAATAGACTCTTCACAGGAAATTGGAGGAAATACTCTCAGGGACTCTGGTGGAAAAGCTGCATTTTGTGTCAGGGTCTTTAAAGACGTTTTGCAGAGGACCACCCTGTCATTTCAACAAACACGGCAAACCTGAGGTTATTGGAGTTGAAACCTGCTTTGTTTTCCTCGTCCTTGCGTGGGCCCGTGAGGTATTTTTAGTGTTTTTTCCCCCATGTGCCTCGGTGGGAGGAGAGGAGCAGAAGGAGGGGTGACTCTGGCAATTAAGTGGTGCTCTGCAATTTCAGCGTCAGGATTGATTGCATTTTGTCACGCCCGCCTGCTTGGACAAAGTCAGCGGTGCACTCCAGAGTTTTGTGCCCTTAAACACTTTCATTGATTCAGGGGGACACACATTAACTTCGCTGAAATCGCCTGAACATCTTTAATCGACCGTTGAAGCTTCATTATGCAGAAGAAGAAATGAAAGAGGAACTCCGCAGAGAGCTCTAATGACACGGTGCAATCCACCAGTTTATTCTGAATATAGTAATAAAGATGTAAAATATCAGATTCTAACCAACATCCATGTATTTATATGAAGGTCTTTCAGCTGATTAACATCTTAAATATTCTTCTGATTGGAGAAAGTATGTGTTAGATCTGCTGTTTCTAATTGGAAAAGCATGCATCATCAAGTTACAACTACATACACACTGAGGTAAACACGATTAAATCTTGCACAACATAAACCAAGCTGTTGCAGAAATAAACCACACATACTTCAGTTCTTCATATCAAACTATCTTATGTGCAAAACCATTCAATGTAAACTCTATTTCTGTAGCACTTCAGCACTTTTTCATATCTAATGTGGCTAGTGTTGTGGAACTAGTAGGCATATGGCATGGAGACCTATGAACTTTCAGTGTGCCCATAAAAGTGAAGAAAAGAGACACCATCAGCTCACAGCTGGGGAAAAGCTTCACTGGACTTTCTGCTCTTTATCCAAACGGTCAACTAAACAGCTCTTTAAGGGGTTGAGATGAGTTTTGATGATTATCACCCGTCCCTAACACACCCTCTGATAATGTACCATAACAAATTCTTCCTCAACCAAACCCTGTTTCCATGGGAACTTTTGGTGTGCACACTGTGAGCCTGCAATTTGTAACTAACATGAGCTTGTTTTGCACTTGATTCATGACATTAGAGCCCTAATGGTCATACACTTTACTAATATGTTATCAAGACTCATAACTTACAAAACCTTAGTTTAAAGTGTCTACAGTGGATTCATCATTCATGCTTTGTTTCAGTCCAAGATGCCAACTGACTGTGACACCTGTAGCTTGACAACGCCTCATCTTTAGACGTGCAAATTGGACTTTATGTTATGCAGCGTTGTTCAATAGTCTTCTCTCACATTAAGCTCATTAAATACAAATTTCCTCCTTACTGCAATTTACCTTTTAAACATGCTTAACATGTTCAAAAGGAAAAACTTTTATCTATTTTGTATGCAGTGACTCTTTATGTCGAGTAACAGACTGCATAAAAACATGGACGTATAGTCTAAGTGACGTCACTCATTGGTTTCTAAAGAGGCATGATGAAGCCTAACGTTTGGGGGTGGCCACCTTTTCACCTATTCTGATCACTCTAGACTCGGGTAAAGAGGTGGAGGTGAGGCAGGACTTACACCTTCTGACAAATAGCTGCTACGCATCCATCAATCTGTCAACTAATGACCCTTATTAGAAAAGAATAATCACCTGTACCAATACAAATGGAGATATTTATGCCAAATGTTTTATTTTTCTGGCTGTAAAAATTGTCAATTTAACATGGGACATAATGGGGTTTCCTTGGTTATTGCGGCCAGCCTCAAGTGGTCACTTGAGGAACTGCAGGTTATTACACTTATACATTAGTTTCATTTTTCAAGATTTCCGCTTGATAAAAGTGTTTGGATTATTGTTTGCATAAAAGTACCTTAAAGTTCATCTTATAGCTGTATGGTTATGACAAAACAACACTTCTGTTGTATGTTTATGTATGTAAATGTATATGGATCCTTAAACATGCATGATTTGTCAAACAAGTCTTAAAGAGGCTTTATAAGTTACACGAGACACCATGATCCGGAGTCAGTATGAGGTGCTCACTGGGTGGTTGCCTCCCTTGGTTCCTGTTTTGAAGCCCATCACTCCTCACGTCCCCCGCTATGTGATGTCATCAATACTGTATGAGCCCGTGACTGTGCACAGTATTGCTTTAGGCCCTCTGACTCAGTACTTCCATGTAACAGTAACCGCTGTGTGACCACTTACAGCAGACAGAGGTCCGTCAGTGTGTCTGCTGTCTGCATCATTATTCTCCTCACCACATCCCTCTGTCAGCAGCACGGTCGTAAACGATAATCTGCTCAGTGCTCACTCTTATGGGCGGCAGTCTTGGATCGCTAAAAGTGCTGATTTCACACTCCAATCACTTCTTAAATTACATTCCTAGCTTCATGCGAGATTAACATGTTATCACAGACGTCCCCCTCTCTCTCTCTGTTATTACTCTACTCTGTTATTTAAGCAACAGCATTGTCTCCTTGTTCTTAAGACAATGATAAGTGGTCCTGCTGTAAATAGCAGTGGGTATTGCTTTTTAAAAAGGTTACAGTATTAAACACTATCTTTTATATACATTGGTGGCAACCTTATTCCAGACCGGAGATTATTCAGACCGGCCTGGCATTTAATCCTCTGCGCCTGGACAATCAACAAGGTGATGGTAGAAAAGGTCAAAGTAGCTGCCCTTTTTTTTTTATCTTGCAGGCACAGAAAAAGTTACGCTACACTTATTAATAGAAGACAGATTCTGTATGTTGGACTTAAGGGTTGATTATTTCTGTAATTTCCTGTTTTTGTTCTTTTTTTATCTTTTTAATGTGATTGGTTGAGAATGACCTCAAATTAGATAAGAACTTTAGGTATTAGTATTATGTTATTAAAGGTTATTGACGATAGTAACACAGCTTCATTTCTCCTCTGACATCATGCTCATGGTGGGAAGCCAACATTGTAGTTTCATGCTGACGACTTTTTTTCCCTCAGGCTGTGAACTCTATAAATTAACGATATTTGACCGTTTCTACAATATCACAACTTCCTTCTTCATGACCAACTGATATCACAACTGGCAGGGAAATTCTGAAGGGGCGTAAGGCCATATATTAAAGGAAAACAAGGTTTTTGATAAGCCATAAGCTATTTTTAGACCACAGAAGATAGCATTAAGCTAACATCAGGCAACAGCTCATGTTAGCTTTAATCCACTTCCATGATGTTACAGTATATTGGAGGTTATACATTTCATATCTTGTTTTACAACACATTTTGAAAGTAATATTAACATTCAGTCACTGCCTAGCTAAAACTTACATCTTGTAGTAAGTGGCAAAATGCTAACTTTAGCTATTGTCCGATGGTAGCTCTGACTCTAGCTAATCAGATATTAAACATGTTTTCTTTTACTTGAAATATGAACCAATGTCTTTCTGGCAATTCTCTGGCAATTTTTTGTCTGCTGCTAATCAGTTGACAAGCTGCAAAATGATTAAATTTCTATCCATTGCAGGGCTGGTGAAAATCAAAGAGGCAAACGACATCGAGGAGAAATTGAACGAGGTGGAGAGCTTGCTGAAGAATGCGATCAACATGCCCTTCAAGGTTAGTTCCAAGTATATTTCTGCATCAGCACTTTAATGGCATTGTTATTGTACATTAGGAGATTATCATGGTGCCTCGTCCTTTAGGTTCAGTCAACGCATACTACATAATTAAAACCTTTTTCCACAGTTTTCCAGGTCAGAGGTCATGTTGACTTTCTTCGAGCGATCACCGCTGGACCAGGTGCTGAGGAATGACAAAGTCCACAGAATCCAGCCCTGCTTTGAGAGTCCCATCAAGATATCAGGTACATATCTGATATTCTTTAGTAACCCACTGCTGACAAACATGTCATGAGTCTACAGCTGATCCAATATTCCACTCTTAACTTTTTTTAGAAATCATGCGGTCCAACGGATTCTGTCTGGCCAACACGGAAACAATCGTATTTGATCACAGCCTGCCTGAAGAAAAAGAGAGACCCTCGTCTACTGACTCTGTGGAGCATACGTGAGTACTGTAACCACCCCTCAATATATATTTATAGATGTCTATTTATTTATATATATTTATTTATATGTATAGTTTTTTTTTTAAGATTTATTTTTGAGTTTTTACTGTAGAGATAGTACAGTGGATAGAGTTGGAAATCAGGGAGAAAGAAACAACAATCCAAGTGTAAACAGAGAATCACTTAGGCTACTGATGTAAACACATACTTTACACTCACACATTACCGCCTTATTTTCTACAAATGTAAGGAATTCATTGTTTGCCTTTGAGCGTATGTAAGTGGATGTAGAAGTGCTTGATTGTGAATCAAGTCCAAGACCCTCCACCCCAACAGGATGAGTGTCTGTGCACCTCTTCCTTCCCTGGGTGTGTAGGAAACAAAAGCGGAACACATTCCTCCTCAGACTTTACACAAAACAAGATTGTACATAACTCTCAAATAACTCAGATTCTTACAACTGAGATCCGACCTTGTGTTTGCTAATAAGTCTGTAAATGATACAGACAACTAACACATGGCCTTTAAAAGAAATGCACCACAATTTGGATTCTTTGAGTAATGCTACTTTTCTTTTATCTCCAGGTATGATGATGGATTAGAGTTTCTGCCGTTGGAAGCAGACGACTGTGATGAGGAAACAGAAGCGTATGTCACCAACCTTTCCTACTACCACCTGGTCCCTTTTGAAACGGACATCCTGGAATGAAGAACGGACACCTTGTCGACGGACATTCGAGGAGTATTACAGAAACTCTTCAATGGATCCTGGCTGTGCAACGCTGTGCATAGCTGCTCCACGTGTACGCTGCTACTGCTCATCCCAGCAACCTCAGGAGGAGTTTTCTGCCACTTTGAGCAACATCACCGGTGTGCCTCGCTCAGAGCCTTACTTAAATGTTTCAAAAAAAAAAAAAAAAAGCAGGCGAGAATGATTTGATATGAGATAGATAGGGCCTGGTGTTTTAACAAAAGCTATGGCAGTATTAATAGGGTGGATGCAAACAGCTGGAGACGTTTCAAAACCCTGGATATAAAGGAAAGAGGTTTTAATATGAGAAATTTAAAGTGTTGGACGATTCAGTGAATTGTCAGTTTTTCTACCTTCCACTCTTATTCACCAGTGGAACGACAAGATGATCTACATGGAGGCATCTACAAATCCTAATGTCATTTTAACTGCATCCTCGGGAAGGTTCATTCGCAGTGTTTTATTCCTGTGGGAACACAGAGAGATGTTACAAACCTTGGTTTGTGTTTTTTTCTCATGGTGCCGTTTCCACCAGCATTTCAGAGAGATTTTTGGCTCATAAATATCAGCTCAAAGCCAAAAGAATAAATTCTGGTTTCGTAGCTGTGATAAATAAGATGATCTTTAGTTTGAGAGAGCTTCAAGATGCAAGAAAATCTAAACTCGAGTGTTTATATGTGAAAGAGAAGAGTGAGGCACAACTTCAGGTAAAAGAGAAGAGGTTTCTGAAGTTGTTTTTTCTGCCTCTTTGCGTTCATTGTATTAGATAAGACGGTTGAAGAGAGACAGGATGTGTTGGGAAGAGAGAGTAGGGCGAGACGTGCAGCAAAGGGCCGAGATCAGATTCGATCCCGTGGCCGCTCAACGAAGACTATAGCCTCCGTACAAGGGGCGCACAACATAGCCGCTGGGCTATCCGGCGTCCAAGAGTAGAGGTTTTCGTTTCTCTCCAGTCAAACACAAACGTCTTAAAACATTTTCTAGTGTTTGCATTAGATACAATTTTTGAACTCATCTACTTTTGCTTGATTATTGGAGTACTGTCAATATAAGATACAGTAGAAAGTGTCTTTATCACTTTGTTACAACACACTCTGTCCAAAGTGAGAACATAATGCTGCCTTTTTGGATATTGTATTTTGTAAGAATTATAAATTAGAATGTATTAAGTGTTTGTAATATCGCCTGTGTTGCCTATTTTTTTGTGTATGAACAAATAACCTAATAGAGCAGAGCATACAGTGTGTTTTGCCCTTTTTTTTTGTGGCTAGCAGAATCGTCTCACTGCTCCTGCTGCAGTGAGATACAGTGATAAAACGAGGCAAAGAGAGCTTTGTTTTATGGGTCAGTCGAGGTCACATCTGAGCCCGTCCTGTAAGATGACGAGCGTGGGTTAACACAGACGCCCACAGTCGGGACAGCTGACCACGGGAGTCTGCAGCTCGGCCTGCAAAACAAGTCCGCTCTTTATCAAAAGAAAGACAAACGACTGTGCTGTAGTAAAAACTTTCTATAGGAGAAGTTGTGTGAAATGGGCAAACACTCGCTTAAGATTCATGCTTTTGTATGTTTTATGGGCCCGCCAGGCTGTGGGGAGGTTGCTTTCACTTCGTGCGCCTCCTTTTATGAAACTGTTGATGCATTACATGTGTTTTGAATGCAAGTGAAGGGTGAAAAAAACAACATATATTTGCGTTAGGCTGAATAAGGAAGTCCATTTGTATTCCTTGTTTTGACAGATTTGTTTATGTAGAAGTCAATGTTGCATTACATTGTGCACTGACAGCGTGTGTCCAGTGTGTTTTTGCCCCTCCGAATACAAAAGCCATTCAACCCTCACAAAGTTGGCACACGAGACTACAGCGGGACGCTCCGCCACATGAGTCTGTTTAGTAACACAGTCATGATCACCATTCAGCCCATGAGAAAGTGCAGCGCTTTCTCAGGGTGCAAAACTATTTCTTTGTGTTGGTTTTCTCTTTCTTGAAAGAATTAGGCCATGAAATGAAATGTTTGGTCAGTCACACATATTAGTCCTGATAATATAATGTGATACAAATAGAACCTGTTTTGTTGTGTAGATTTTAAACGTTTAGTTTTGAGTTTATAAGAGACCTTTCGATGCAGGCTGAGTAAATGCATCATAAATTGTTAGACATAAAGGTACTCAGCTGATTCAGTGCAGTGACAGGCATGTGTAGTGCTTATACTCCAGCTAAGTGTCATTTTGAAACATGTCAACGCCCATCATGCCAGAGAGGGGGTCCGAGGATTCAGAGAAAAAAAAGGAAGTGTAAAAGTTGACGTGAAAATAATTTAACACAAATGATTTTATTTATTCTGTAAACTTCAGCCACACTCTGTGAAGCTAACCTATGCCTTGTCATTTCATTTGTATCTTCATGTGTGATGATTTTAGGATAAATGTTTGTGTTAATAGATGAATGTAGATAATTATAACCTTCAAAATTGATGTTTTTTTTTGTAACTTTAAAGCTATCCAGACAGTATTAGATACAAATTATTATTCTCAAAGCTCCTCAAAATAAATATTTTGATACGACAAATATCGTTTTGATGTTTTTTTTTCTGGTGAAACAACATGCTGCTGAATTATCTCTACAGAGTGTTTTAGTTTACTGAAGCTGTGGTTCTCAGCTGGTGTAGCCTCAGGATCCACCACAGACTGCTTCATGACAACACGACACACACGTATGACATTTTCCAACCAATCAGAGTTGTTTAATGACAAATTCTATGGTTTTGTCCTGAGACGGTACAACACATGTGACACAGAGCAAAGAAATGGAAAAAAACAAATATCTTCAAAATCAATATTTAGACTTTGATACAGTTTTTTCTTTTTTTTTTGGTGACCCACTAAAGACGGTTCTGCGACCCACTTTTGGGTACCGACCCACCAGTTGAGAACCACTGTACTAAAGGATCTGAAGGCTTCTTTTTCAAGTGATATTGAATATTGGACATATTGCTGAAAGTGTGATTTTGTATTCTTGATTTTTTTTTAAATTTAAAGTGCCAGTGGGGAATCTGGCATCATGTTCCTTTAAATTAATTTATTTTAATTAATTTGAAAAGGGCTTTATAAGCATGGGAAACATATGTAACATAGTAAAATAAAACACAATATTAGGTACACTTAAAGAATATCAAAAATCTAATATAAAAGTAAATAACAGAGCAGTGCAGGATGTCAGTATTACAAAGTTTACAGTTTGTGTTTGATTTAAAAATACTAGTAGAAAATTTAAAAATATACTGATGATAATTTACAAAAATACTAAATATGAAATAAAAATGTAAATGTAAAGATAATGTAATAAAAAAATAGTATAGTAACAGCTCTATGGTCTGTGTGTATGTACAGTTGTGTACAGAGATAAATAATGCAAATGATGGTGCAGTAATACCATAAACTAGTCTGAGTGATACACAGATAGTATATTATCTTATAGCGACACCTTGTGGTGAGTATCGGTAGGCACTATCAGTATCTATTTATTCATATTTAAAAACAGTAACAAAAATGCTTTTAAAAGAGAGGTATTTGTACATGTTTGTATAAAACGGCACATCATTTCTACGTTTTTATTTGCTTGTTTTACTCAACAACAAATAATGTGTTGCTGTCCGCGCCTGAATCCTCCAGGAGTCCTGCGTGACCCCCGCGCATGCGCAAGAGATCCAGATTTAGCAGCTGTATTTCCTGCTCACTGTTTCCACTCGAAGCGATGGCAGAAGTGAAAGCTTCCCTGTTTTATGGAGGTACGTTCACGTTTTTATTTTACGTATATTTAACACTACGCCAAGCGTGCGACCCCAGCCTGTGTTAAAACGAGCATTGAAGCCCCCTGTGCTGAATTTACGAGGCAAATTTGATGCCCAGTTAGCCGGGGGACGACAGCTTTAGCTGGTGATGCTTCAGTCATGAGGTTTCCAGGCTGCAGAGCTGGAGAACAGAAACGATATACTAAGCTCTTGTCTACACGAAGATAACATGTTTTCACTGCTGTTTTACTGTTTCAGTGATAGCGGCCTTCCTCAGTTCAGCGGTGTTTGCATTTGTTGAGGATCTAGATGACACGTAAGTGATGCACTCTTTCTGAATGCTCTGCTTCATCCTTCCTGTACAGTCATCACATTAACACATGAGCAGTTTAATGCAACTTCCTATTGCACTGCATGTGGGCGAAAATCAGCCTTTAATTCAGTTCTTACTCCTCTCTTGTTTCCTCTCACCACTGTTGAACTTGTGCATAGGATGCTGCTAAGATGAAATCATTTAAGGGATCATCCCATTTCCAAAGGTCGTGAAACTTACAATTAACAGAATTTGGCTTAATTAAAGCAGGAAAAACATGAGTATATTCTTGATTTTCTCAGAAGTTTGTGTTTGCAGAATACTTTGTAATTGGATGCCTGCAGTTAAAAGTCTGCAGAGATTTAATCTCTTGTTTTTTTTTTTTGTCGCTCTGATTCGGGTCCTTTTTCCTGCAACTTTTGAAGATAATTACATCCTGTCGACATCTAAAAGAAGTGGTTCCTCTGTCTGCTGCGTGTGACATTATTTCTTAACATTTAGCATCTTTAAAGCATCTTACAATGTGGGTAATTCCAAATACTGTAATCCACGCTGTACACTTTGTCTAATTGAAGTCACGCACTCTTCTTTTCTTTTTTTTTCCTGACAGATTCAAAGACACCAGAGTGAGCGATGTCTGGCTGGTGGATGTGAGTCTTGCATTACGCACTCATGCACACACAAACACACAAACCGGTCTGGGTCCGTTCCGCTGCGCTTTACTTTAGATCCAGCACGCCACTGTCCACATCATCCCCTGCGGAAGTGGCAGCGGTCAGGGTGGGAGGTTGGAGGGCGGGCTGTGCAGACTGTCCTCTGTGTTTGTGATTAGTGAATGAGAAGTCATGCATGACAGCCAAAGCCAGGGGGGCTCGGAGGGGTTTATGTCACAGTTTGGGATTGGGTCTGTATAAACTCATGAAGTTTGAGTACGCAAAGCTGCTTGTGCTCCTGGTTCGTGTTGCAGGAGTGAGTCCTTAAATTGGGAAGTTACAGCAGTGAAAAAACTACTATATAGATGTTTAGATACTTCATATACTGTCTGTCTTCAGAAATGATCAAAAGTAATTTACTCTTAAGTTTCATTGGAAGCTTGTTAGATGAGTTGGATTTTGATTCAAGCTGGGTGAGAATGAATTCTGCTGGTCTGGTCAATGTCGTTGGGTATTTTTACCTCACAGCAGAAAAAGTAGCACGCTCAAACGGTAATAAATCTTCACGACCACAAAAAAGACGACAAGAAAACCGAAAAGTCAGCACACTCGGTGTCCTCTGAAGTTTGTGTTATCTGGGTGGAGCAGCAGCGACAACAACGGACGCCTTTCATCCCAAAGCCTTCATCAGCGAATTGATGATGTTTATGATAACCCATACTGCCAGTTAACACCACTATATGTGTATTCTTTAAGCTCAACATACTGGTATTTTTGATGTCTTACATAATGTATGAGATGTTGTTTTTCAGTGGTTAAACAATACAAAAAAAAAAAAAAAAAAGCTTTCAATTCAGCTGTCTGTCCTGTTTTTTAGCTACCCTAACTTAAAAACACACTTTGCACTTTGCATGTGAACATAGTAAGGGTAGGATTAGTAGTTTATTTTTGTCTAAAGTAGGTCATGGAGTCCAAAAAAACGAGCTAAATGAGAGTAAATGTTGCTCTTAATAAATTATAATCTAAATGGGTGTGTAAATAAGTAACTGTTTGCCTCATCAAGTTAAACAGTACGACTTGACAGTGTGTCAATAATGTGTTTTTAACTGTTCCTGCTGCTGCCTCAGTGTTATCATATACAAACATAAGAGTAGACAGTTTATTTAGAAAGCACATTTCATCACAGTTCAGCGCAATGTGCTTTATAAACGCACAGGAATACAAGAAGAAACAACTGTCATCCAATCAGACAACACGCATCAGAGACACATGTGTTTTGAGTTTAGCTTTAAAAGTAGAAACAGTCGGAGCGCAGACAGCCCAGCAGTTATGTTGCGTGCCCCACGTACACAGGCTATAGTCATCGTTGTAGCGGCTATAGGGTTCGAATCCGACCTTGGTGCTTTTCTGCCTGTCATCCCCCACTCTCTCCTCCAAACACTTCCTGTCTCTCTTCAGCTGTCCTATCCGCTGAAGGCAAACGGTATCGTTGGTCCTCAGGTCAACAGGTAGCTTGTTCCAGAGAGAAGGGCCACAGTAACAAAAGGCCCCCTCTCCTGACCTTGATCCAACTCTCGGTACGACTAACACACCTTCACTTGATGACCTCAGGGCCCTCGTAGTGTTCTTGCATTGTGAGCCAGGCTCCTACTGTGGACATGCTTCACATTTGTAACCTAAAAAAAGATTTTAGTGTTTTGAGCTCTGAATCCCTTTCAAAGCACATAAACTACATCAAGCAGTCTTCATGTGTGAGAGGTTCAAGACAGAAAACTAAAATACATTTCAGAAGAAGGAATCAACATTAAAAACATCACGACCAAATATTCATTCATGGCCATAAAGTCTTCTGGTTCATTGACCCTCTGAGTATTGTCTTGTGTTATATAGCCTTGTGTTTACAGTGTATCTGACCTGATCTACTGACTGTTTTCCTTCTCCTGGTTATTTCCAGTTCTATGCACCGTGGTGTGGGTACTGTAAAAAACTGGAGCCGGTATGGTATGACGTGGGAGCTGAGCTGAAGAGCTCCGGGTCGCCGGTCCGCGTGGGAAAGATGGACGCTACCGCTTACTCTGGTGAGTAGACGATGAGGAAGCGCTTCCATTGTCTTTCCCGTGAGCCTCTCTTTACCCCAGGTGATCATTTCATGAGCTGATGACAAAGGTCGAACTTTATCGACCTGAGTCGTTCAACAACACGGTGACGTCCTGTCAGGTCTTTCTTTCTTTAAGTATGTTTATTTTAAGGCTGTCAGGATTGACTAGTTCATCGTGACCGCATGCTTTTTTTGTCCCTAAAGACGCGGCGCTAATAAGCCTCCTCAGTGTCTCCCGGTCGTCATAGTGATGGAAAATAACGACTCTGCTGCATCTTTGAATGTCACACACACAAAAAAGACTCTCAGACAACTCAGCAGACGATTTCAAAGTAATATCCACCCCATGACATCAAACATTTACTGTTCTTTGTACCTGTCTTTATTTAGTTTTTGATCCGTTTGGAGTTCTTTTTTCCCGTGGTTAAGTTAATGTCGTAACCTTTGAAGAAGGTCCTTACTGGATTTCAAAATAAAAGCAGGTTTGAATTCAAACAGTAAGTAAAATACTCTGAGCTAAGGCTGTGGCAGTAACCAAGAAAATGACAACAGGATACATTTAACCTGCATTAAAAAGGTTGTTTTTTAAAGTCTCTTTTGTTTTCTTTGTTGCAGGAATGGCATCAGAGTTCGGTGTCCGTGGTTACCCCACAATAAAACTGTAAGTGACACATACTCACCTTACACCTCTAAGAATTCAAACCTAGAAGCAACACTAGACTCAAACTTTGACTTAACACTTTCTAGTAGAGTGTTGTTATATCTAAGTGTCTAATCAAAATCTTCTCAACCACTCTGTGCAGCTTTAGAAAAAGGCCTGCAGAAATCTGTATTGGAAGGTACCAGGGTCTGGACATAGTATGATGATTATTCCATACCCACACATCTGCAGATTAGTTCGTATTTTCAGCTCTTAACCCTCCATACCTGTAAAGTTTGTGGCAGAAAGTCGTGAGTTTCACTGAATATCAATCAATCAATTTATATCGCACCTTTCAAGTGCAAAACAGCAAAGTGCTTAACAGCACTTAAGAGTTTTGAGGCGTCAGAAGACTAAAAAAAATATACAAACTCAAGTCCATTTACTGATTTAAAAAAAAAAGTAAATAAATAAAAGCCATAAAATGATGAAGTAATACATAAAAGCCAGGCTGCATAAATGAGCGTTTATATTCTCGCCTCCTCTGGAAGTTTGTTCCACCGTCTCGGAGTGAAACAGCTGAACGCAGCATCCCCAAACAGTTTTGTCCTGCTCTCTGGAAGAACTAAAAGAGAGGAGCCGGAGGATCTGAGGGGCCGTCCTGCTTCATAAACTAAAATCATCTCTGAGAGGTAGTCAGGTGCAAAACCAGGTAGTGCAGGCAGCCAGTGTAAAGCTTTTCAAACAGGTGTAATGTGTATTCTGGGTTGTGTTTGACCACATCTGTCAGCTGAAGCCCTTCATGTTTACATAATATTTAGTTGTGTTATTATCAGCATCATTTACCCCCCCCTGTCGTTTTTTTTGTTCCCTACGAGGTTTGGCCTCTTGAGATGCCCTCAGAAGTCGATCTCAGGAGGGAGCGAGGTGTTGTTGCTGCTTCCTTGAGGCTTTCACTAAGCTGCTCACACCTTTTTAGAGTTTAATTGTATTACACATTGCACCGCTGGATGCTTTAATTAGTGTATTTAAAATCATTCAGAGCAATTATTTTTCCCTTTTCTTATTTTCCGCCCCCATCTCCTTTGATTTGATCATTTGAGTTCGTTCATCCACAAATCAAAGGTGATGTTTGATGTTATTTCCTCTGAATCTGTTGATTTCTCCCATGTGTCTCATTAAGTGACTCTTTTTTTTTCTTCCTGAGAAATGAATGAACGGAGGTAGACGCCAGCTGCTCGAAGGCAGAGCTCACGTTGACTTGAGAGAAATGATCTTTCCACACAGCGCCGTTTTTTTCTCCGTGTATTCCAAACAGTCATTCACCCGCTCGCCGGCGTAATGGGCTCCCCGTTTAGTTTCATCAAACTCATTTGGGAACGTGCCACAGGATCGCGGCGGGGTTCATAACATCAAACCAAGCAAGTGATGAAACATCAATCGAAGACACGAGATGCCTCCCTCCAGAGACACAAGGAGACTTGATTTAGAACCCCCCCCTTGAGTTCATTAAGCTCTTTGGGGCTGATGCAACCTTAGCAATCCTTAATGCACTCTGCCCACTGGAGGGGTTGGACTCGGGCAGTGGGCCTGCCTGGGACTCAGTGAGGGTTTGTTTTTTTGTTTTCCCATCAGAGATGCGAAGACTTAGATTAGTTTGACCTGAGTGCTGAAGAAGAGTCTCCTGATGGATCTGCTGTTTCATCAGAACATCTACGAAGGGACAGGTTGTAGTTGTCAGATGGTGGGCACAGACTTCGACCCATTAAAGTTAGCATTTGTGTTTTAGTAAGTTCAAAAAGGACTCCAAAATGTTATTCTCTGTGTTTGTTGTTTTATAATTAAAAAACAACAGCAACATAAAAAAAGCCTCTTACATATTTTAGGAGCCCAAATGATGTTTGAAATCCCTCGTTTTTCACTTAAAGATACACGGAGTGGTCACTTTATTGCACGGCTACCTGTGAATGCTAATAACCTTTTTAGCTTATCAGACAGCAGTAAGTCAATGCATGTGGGGGCCCTGAGCAGCTCCTTCAGCAGCAGACTCAGACACCCACCCTGCAAGACGGAGCGCTACCGCAAGGTCTTTCATCCCATCTGCCATCAGACTGTTTAATCAGACTCTTTAACAGCATCACCACCTCATGCTACACACTGTGTGTTTTTTTAATAACAATAACTCTTTCCAGTGTAGTTACTGTGTACTTTTCCATTATTGTATTTTTTTATTTAACTAATGTAAATATGTTTGATTTTTAACTCCTTTTTTTATTTTTAATAATTATATTCCCGTCTCCTGTTTTCTTGAGCTGCTGTAGTGCACAACTTTCCCCCACGGGGGATCAATAAAGTTTATCTTTATCATACTACATACAGATACCATAACTAACAAAACACACAATCTCTCATGCTGCACAGAGGTCTTGTTGGCACTCACAGTCGTAACAGGGCCTAAAGAAAGAGTCCAGTGAGTGTATAAAGCAAAGAGCATGACCAGGCTTTGATTTGCTGATTTTGTTTGATTAAACAACTCAACCAACGTCTTGTTTGGTCTGAAGAGTGATCGACTAATCAAAGCCTTTACTTTGAGCTTTGCTTCTGCTGAAGTTTGAAGGTCTATTCCTTCTTGTTTCACTGAATGACCAAACCAACATCCTCAAAGCAAAGTTCAAAATCACTGAAGTGATTTCTGTTTAATTTTATTTTCACATAAAAGTTTCAGTTACTGTTTTCAATGAAAGGCATACAACATTGAATGCTCTGTAATGGTTCTGCAAATGAAACCATCTCCCTCTCCCTCTTGTTGTTCTCTGTGTCCTGTTCAGGTTAAAGGGGGATCTTGCCTACAATTACAAAGGACCAAGGACAAAAGATGACATCGTGGAGTTCGCCAACAGGGTGGCGGGGTGAGTCACGGCTTTCAATCTCTTGAAATATGAGAATGAAATATCTCAAAACTTAAAAAAAAGAAGAAGTTAGATTTTTGAAGCACAGGGAACTGTGAAAAGTACAAATCACCCAGGCTGGCTTATCAATGCAGGCCATATTTGTTTCATAGCTCAGTGGATTTCCACCTTTTGATGCTCCAGTTTAAGCCCTGTATCAGCTGAGCCTGACAGATTTCCCCTCCTCGAGGGAAAATCCAGTCAGATCCGTGGACAGAGGGCTTGATCAAAAGCTTGGCTCTGACTCCGAGCGGGGCTGCAATGTGTTGAACGTCCACTGGGTGGAGCTAGCTGCACAGAAATCCAAGAGCAGAAGCATCAACGCTTGGAGTTTTTTTCCATCAGTTTTCTACACCAGTGAGCTATTTTTAAGCTGAATGGACTCATCCCTGTTTGTTTTATGTTCCCCTTTAGACCGGCCGTGCGGGCGCTTCCCAGCAGGCAGATGTTTGAGCACATGATGAAGAGACACGATGTGCTTTTCGTGTATGTTGGTGGGGAATCTCCCCTCAAAGTAAGCAACATTTATGCAACCCGAACATGAATCAGGACTTTATTCTAAGAACCCAGCTTCTTTAGATCAATCGTAGTCCTAAAACTGTCTAAATAAAAATGTTTTTACATCGTCAAACAAAAGGAAAAGTTGTGTTTAACGCCTCAAAAGACTCCTCCTGATGGATCTAAAACTCTGTGGTGTGTTTTCTTGTAACAGGAGAAGTACAACGACGTAGCCTCTGAGCTAATCGTCTACACTTACTTCTTCTCAGCGTCAGAGGACGTCTTTCCAGAGGTAACTCTTTGAATATGCATCATTTCTACCTCCATATATTCTTAATAATCTCCAGTATTGTGCACCATGAACATGTTTCTGCCTTCGCTTGATTTCAAGGTTGAGAGCGCGCAGGAGTAGATTTTTCTTCCAGTAAATGCATGTACAATCACTAGCTTTGCATGCTATCTTTGCAGTATTCATAAACAGTAAAACAGTAAAAAAATGAAGCCCATATGTGCGTTGCATTCTCTTCAGGTTCACTCATGAATACAAATGTGACATAAATGAAGTCTAAGGAGGTTTTGTGTTTTCAACAGTCTGTCACTTTGCCAGAGGTCCCTGCAGTCGTGGTCTTCAAGGACGGAGCCTACTTCAGCTACGATGGTAAGGATGTTGTTGTCCCCGTCTTCATCCACTCGTGTCCGTTTGTTTTGTCTGTGTTAAGTCAGAAGAAGAAATCATTTAAGATGCCAGTAGGGAACCCTTTGTATACAGCTCCTCGGCCTTCCTTCCCTGCAGTCCTTGTTTTCTCTGGCCGTGTTCCTCCCGCTTCCCCGGCCCTCTTTCATCTTCTACACAGCGCTGAGTTATGGTGTGCCTGGCCCGTCATAAAGCACCCAGAGCTCTGCCCGCTATTGTGTGTGCGGCGAGGCCAGTGATGTCGTGGTGGTTTGTCTTTGGGCGGACATGCATAACATAGCAGGCCGGGGTTGGATGGGCGTGAGAGACCACAGTTTATACTGAGGAAAACCAGTGCAGCGCTGGTACTGTATTTACAGTCATTACAAGCCCAGATGAATCACTGGAGCAGCCGTCGAGTCCCCAGCGAAAAACAGCAGATACTGACATAAGAGCTGCTTTTTCTCTCACCAAATTGGAAGCTGCTCACCGCAACAACGTGAGCTCGCCGCATTCCTCCATGATTTCTTGGATCTCGCTGCCGCTGAGGGCTTCAGCTGGGAGGCGGAAGCGGAAGTGAAGAGCATCGAGGCACAGTGCAAGCACAAACGGGCCCCAGTAGTGGCTGTTGGGCAGGTTCGGAGAGCGGTGGAGCACCCGCAGGATAAAATCCATCTCTGCAGAGTCCCCGCGGGGGATGACGTCAGTCTGCTCCACCTGACTGTTCCGAAAAGCGAGCTTCCTGCGCCAGAATCTCAGCAGGAGAGGCTCACCGCAGTGCACGTTGACGACAAAGACTCCACACTCTGTAGAGTCCTCCAGGACCTTGATACAGAGGATGTGGTGGATGTCTAGCATCGCCATGGTGACGGCGCATTAAGCAGGGTTAGAGCAGCATGGCCAAAATGACATGTTTTGTCCTGTCTTTCTCACATGGTGGATTTCTCCTCTCCCATTTTAGAAATCAAATCTAGAAATTGAAAGAGAAACATTAGCATGTGAAAATTAGTAAAAAAATGCTGCCTCATTTAGGACTTAGCTATTCAAAGTACATTTCCCGCTCTGCATAAGAGAAAGTAGTTAGCCTGTCTGTTTTTTTTTTTCTCACCACCTGTGGTCCTGTGCATCTGGTTTTCCTCCAGCTGTGCTTTGCTGTGTTTCTCCGAGGACTCTGGTTGCTGGAAATCGACTGTCTAGATGCTTCACTCGGGGATAAAATAAGGCTGAGGCGCTCACTTTGCATGAAGTTCTGTTTGGCTAAGTGTCTGAGACACATTTGCATCAGCAGCCAGTGACACAGTTTTATGACTATGACATTTGTTTAAGCGATAATGTACAAGCATGTAAAAAGCAGATTGTTCCACTTGACGTATCCTAGAGGGGGTTCTTACTGCTTTAACAACCCGCCTGCTGGACTCTATTCTGCTGAAACACTGTTAAATACTGAAATTTGACACTAAATGTTAATTTGGAGGGGAGTAAGTACAACACAAATCGTCTTGCCTCCCGAGGAATCTCCAGCTGTGAAGCAAATTTGTGAAAGGTCAATTTAAGTAAGAATTCAGGGGCAGGCTGTCCTAAAGTTTAACAGATTTTTTTAGAGGTGCATGTGCACGGAAAGGACTTCAGACTTAACGTGAGCTGCTTCCAAGGTGATGGATAACTCTGTCGCATTATCACATCGGTTTACTTAGCTGCTATAATCCACAGAAACTACAACTTTCAAATGACAGTGAAGTGAGACAAGGTGAAAAAAGTCTGCAAAAATCACCACACAGAGCACCGTCTCATTGGCGTTTTGTTTTGAATCAACCCATCTTCACACACTGCCACAGGCCATACTGTGTTTTGTCCACTTTGTCCACTTGTCTGTCTTCTAGATATTTGTTTATTAGAAGAACTTTTTCTCCGCTGTTTTCTTCTTTTTATTTTTCATCGCAGTAAACAGACTGATCTTAAATCAGTGTTTGTGCGCGCTGTCCAGAGCTCTGCTGTTACTCCATGCAGGCGTTGTGGGCGTGCCAAACAGTTGTTTACTTTCATGGTGAGAAGCAGAACGAGAGCCAGGGCTGCTAACTTTTTAGATGCTAGCCTTGCGGACCGTCCACGGCTTGTTGACAAAGCGGACGAACGCAGTGAAATACGGCATTATATCACTTACATCCCCGACAGTCAGGGTCACCCCACGGACGTGAAAAGAAGTTTTAAAACCCGGATGCCAGCAAAATCTGTGAAACCGCAGTGATGCAGCTTTTCTCTTCCAGCTGTGTTTGAAAACAAAGACTGACAAAAGACTCAAATGAAAAGTTAAACATCACATATTCAGCAAAATACACTTTACTATGTCCTGTCATGTCTGGACTTACACTAAATATTATTTCATCATGTTTTAGGATTTTGCCGTGGCATCGTTTCAGTATCTGTATCGAGATATTTTGGGCAGGTAATCATGTCAGAGTCATTATTTTGGTATTGTGACAAAAACTTATTGAAGACACATTTTCATTGGCTGTATTTTTTAATGTACTGACTCGAGAGGCCGGCAGCTCCCACATTATATAAGAAACCTTCATCATCCTCCCGCTTGTTTAGTAATTGTGTTTATTTTGTAAGGATTAAAAAAAACACTTGTTATGATTCAGTCCTCATTTACAGATCTTACTTGTTGTGCCTTTTTAAGAATAGATACCAGCAGGCAAAGCCTCTCTGTCCTCTTGCTTTGTGTAAAATAATATCTGTTGTAGTGTTGTTTAGCTTTGATTGGTTTAGTGCACATCACAAAGTGCTGCATCCCGTTTGAAGAGCTCCGTTAAAATATAGTCCAGCACAGCCTCATGCATAATTTAATGGATGAAATCCGAACTTCTATACTGCTGCACAGGTCTGCTCTGTTTCTGTGCTGCAAGCGCTAAATGTTTCTGATCAAAGTGTGTGTTCAGCGGTGTGTTAGTCCACACAGTATGCTTTTTTGAAATTGCCTCACTGGCCTGGAATTAGCTTTGAAACGTGTATCTGTGTTAATACACAGTAAACACTCACAGGCCTGTGTGTGAGCGTCTCTGTGAGACCGTCTCAGCAGTTCACAACCTGAGCCTGTCACTCCTCATACGGAGTGGAAGGTAAAGCAGCCCGATGTGAGAGGACTATTTGCATAGGTTTATTTGGAGCGCTTGAGTGACAGTCAGATTAACAGCCGGTGGATGTGTTGACAAGAAGGGGGTCACACCTGAAAAGGTGATAACACAACCGCTGACGCTTTGTGACGGCACACATGGTACAGGATTCACTTCAGGACGGGTTTTGAATTTTCCAAAGACGATGAGGTCAGTGCGCATGATGAGCTGATGAAAAAAAGTGCACTAACAACAAGGAAGTGAACCTAAACCCGATTAATGTAACATCCCCAAACGATCAAAATCCAGTTAAAATGTAAAAATGGGATAAGAAGATAGTATTTATCAAAGTCTTAGTTATTAGTTTATTTGAATCAGGGACGATGAACAAAATAGCATTAGCCTCAGAACAGAAAGAAAATGCTAGCAGGTTTCGCTAAGTAACTAATTTCCATCTGTAGTCCCGAGGCGTACAATACAGATCAACCAGTCATCTACACACACACACACACACACACACACACACACACACACACATATTTCCTGTTATCTGCATCATAAAGAATGCCTTCATGCTTTAAGTTTGACTGTGTACATTTCCAAAAAGGATATTGTCGTTTTTTTTTCTCTTTACACACTTTATATGTTGAATTCACTTGAAACTAATCCGTTGCCTTAAACCGCTTTTCGGGGTCGCAGAGGGGCTGGAGCTGAGCCCGGCTGACATTTCAGCGAGAGGCGGGGGTTACGTTGTGAACTCTTTGCCAGTCAATCACAGCGCTGACATACAGACACAGACAACCGGGCACACTCGCATTCACACCTACGGGTTGTTTAGAGTCACCACTTAACCTAACGAGCATCGCTGTGGACTGTGGGAGGAAGCACCCGGAGAGAACCCACGCCGTGCACAGAGAGAACGCACACACAAAGAGGCTCTGGCCTGGTATGGCCAGTAGTCTAATGTGGGTATATATTGGCTAATCTTAAGCTACAACTCTTTTCTGTTTTTCTACCACTGTAATGAGCATGTCACAGTACTCTGCTAACTGACACTGTACAGTACTGTCAGCGTGGAAGTGGGAGCAGCTTACCATCACTGATACATCTTTATTTACCCCACAACAGAAACATTGACGGCGTTACAGCAGCAAAGAGCAAGCATAGACAAAAAAAAAAAAAAGAGCACACAGTTCACAATTTAAATAATCGAGGAGCCGAAACAGAGCTGCAGGTGTTACAAATGTTGTCTGAACATTCACAGCTACACAGAAAAGAAAAGGACTATCATGCACACAGGGCACATGAAGTTCGACATTTGATTGCACCAAGTAAGTTCAGTTATATCATTACACCTAAGTATCAGAGGATATTTTAATATGATAATATAGCACGAGTGTTTGGAGTGAATTGTGTCCGGCTCTTGTGTGTGTGTTTTGGGATCTACAGGGGAGGGAGGGGAGGGGAGGGGAGGGGAGGAGGCTTGGTTAAGGGGTGTGACTGCAGCAGGAAGGAAGGCCCTGCTGTATTTCTCCTACACACACACACACACACACACACACACACACACACACACACACACACACACACACACACACACACACACACACACACACACACACACACACCATGCAAGGGGTCGAAAAAAATGTTTTCTGCTTCCAACAAATTTAGCTTTGCGTTTTGTGTTCAGTTAGAAATCCGGTGAGCAGATTTGACCGACTTCGATGCTTGCTGTTTTCCCTCTGTGCTCTGTTTGAATGAATACAGCTACAACACAAAAAAATGCCGCCAAAAGTTATTCTCGGTCCTCGATGGATGAGTCCTTTCTTTCTTGGGTTACCCTCCCGAGTTTTCCCTCCAGCCCCACGTGGGTGAAACTGTTGGGAGGGATTGGCCAGAAATTTGACGCAGACGTTCACGGCCTCCAGAGGGTAACCTGTAGAGAATGAGTGGATCCTCTTACTCATTGTCCATCAGTAGGTTTAATGTATTTGTTTATGGCCTAAGTGGTTGGACTGAACAGTGGACCTACTGTACAACAATGTCTTCTTCAGGACTTTGCTGAATCAGATCCATTTGTTTGTATACTCTACATATTTGTATAATACAATATTGTTAGCTGGCTTTCTTGGCACAAATCTCGACATGGTTCCCACCCCGTGCTGTCACTTTCTGTTGTGCTATTGGGCAGCTAGCCAAAGCATTTTCTCATAGTCAATCCTCTAAAAGCTTGCCCTGTCATTTCACTGAGCCTTCCTTCACTGTTAAATACATCAGTGCTCTGTGTCTCACCCTGTTTGAATAATCTTTGATGATATCACGTCCCTCCTCTCCCACTCCCTTCTCTTCTCTCCGTTTTTCTTTGTTTCCAATGTATTTGCATTGTCTTGGAGGTCTTTTTTGCAGGATTAACCTTCATCCTTGAAATGTGTCGGCGCTGCCTCCTCCCCTCTGCTCAAAATCTCTGACACGGGATCATCCTCGCTCCACCCTGCGTCTGATTCTATCTCCCCTCCTGCCCCTCATCTTTCTCTCTCCCTCGCCCTCCCGCTGCGTGAACTCTGGGCTGACAGGCTCCTGTAGGGCAGTATGAAGATTGCAGTGTTGGCGCCGAGGAAGCTCGCAGCTCTAATTTGTTTCAAGGTGAAGCGGGGGTTCTGTCCGCGTAGACGAGAGGCTCATCAGGCGCTGTGTACGATCCCAGTTAGGGGGCCCTCGTCTCTCTCTCTCTCTCTGGTGCAGCTGCGTGCTGTCTATAAAGCCAAAACATCTGTGGAATGAACTCTCAGGAATGCCTCGCAGATTTACTGACTCCGTCTCTGACCGGCAGCACAGTGCATTGCATTAAGGTCATTGTCTCTAATACCAATATAAGCTACGACCGTACGAGTGTTCAGGTTGTAGCTTGTCATGTTCGGTATTACACTCCAAGCTCCCTGCAGCTTTATGAAACCATGTCCAAGTCATCAGTGTTCTTGTAATTATTGCAATGCTTGTAGAAAGGTCATGATAACTTATTAACATGTCATAATGAGGTCTCTGCTACGTTTGACATCAATTATGAGCATCCTGTAGCCTCTCTCAGCTCCAGTTCAAGCAGCCGCCGCTATTTATACCGTGGTGGGAGAGGCGCCGGCTCCCCTGTTTGCATGTTGCCTCCAGATGTTCGGGTAGCAACAACATGTGGCTCGCATACAGGAAGCAATCCGTTATTTGACTTTGGCACATTTTTTATTTATTTGTTGCACTTTATCATTTGGGGTTTTTTTTTTTTTTTGCACTTATGCATCTGTTGAATAATACATCTGCTCCAAACATGGGAATATCTGCCAAAAATGCATCCTGGGAAATGAATGTGCATACGTGCTGGAGAGTTATCTTCAAACCAAATGTGTGAATGTGAATGTGAAAGTCATGCTAGTTGTAAAAATGAGGTCAAGTGAGGCAGCTTAACAGAAAATCTGTGCAGAGTGTGAATGAAAATGACAGCTTTTCATTTTCTCCACAAACACAAAACACTGTTTTACAGCCCGCTTAATAAGGAGGGTCCAGCATGGAAACTTATTTATTTATCTTTACACAACAAAAAAAGGATACTTTTGTTTATTTTTATACCTCTGAATCGATCACATTGAGCTGTTTCAGACTCAGGATAACCTCCCTGACCTCCTAACTGAGCTGCATCCCTCCATCAAAACAATTTCTGATCATTGTTTAGCCGACCTCTGTCTCTGAACGCTCAGCTTGTGCCACTCTTTATTCCCGGGACAGCAAACAGGTGGTAAACACGCTGATCTTCTCACAATCCAGGCATCAATACACTCCTCTGCTTTGCTTTTAATATAGACAGGCTGTGAGCTGAATGTCAATTAGTTGTTTTGTGTGCGTCTGCCTCTGACAGATTCTGTCTCTTTGTGTCGCAGAGTACGAAGACGCCAGTTTGTCATCGTGGGTGAACAAGGAGCGCTTCCAAGGATACCTGCAGATAGATGGATTTACACTCTACGAGCTCGGAGAAACAGGTGGCGTGTGCATCAAATATCTCATCCATTATATGTTTCAAATAGATTCTTTCTTTCACATTTTTAAGCGCTTCTTTCTTTTTAGTTTTTGTGCAAATTATTCTCAAACATGCACCTTATTGTGAATGTTGATTCTCGAAGCACAAAGGCAGAGACTGCTTTTCAGTAAATATTAAAGATCCTGTGAGGAGTTTTTAGCCGGTGATGAAAGACACTGAGATGAACTCTGATGCCAAACTAAAACTAAAATCATCCCAAAACCAATTGATTGATCACCTTTAATCCTCAGAGTGACACAAACTGCTCTCTGCAGAGAAAGCTGTGCCCACTAATATGAGATAGAGATACAGTATTCTATTTCTCAATGTGCACTGTACTCCCATCAGTGACGCACAATGGTTGGATTTTTCTTATTTAACACATCTCTGCAAAACGTGCTGCTCGGTATTGGCAGGTCTGAACACTGAAAAGTCTCTAAAGCTTTCTAATTGGATAAACAGCATGTGACTGATCGAAGGCGGCGGAGTCCGAGGCTCCTGTCTGTTAAAATAAGTTAGTTTAGAGAGAGTCGAAATCGAAGTGAATTTGCGAAAATAGAATCAACAACCTTCTCTCTAAAGGGCTTTTCAACGAGGCATCAAGTTTCATTCGCTCCAGCTCGTTGTGGAGAGCCTGAAGACTTTTAAAAGCTCTAAAAGACACAGTGTGAAATCCTCATGGTCTGACATATACTTTAACACAGAGACAAATGGTACTGGGCCGCAGAACGCTTTCCCCTTTTTCCCCCCTTATGGGCAACCAGCCTTGCTTCGACGTGCTGAATCAGTGTACTCCCTTCTTGGATAATCTCAACCTTTATTTGTGTCTAATAATGGTCATGTCAGTAATAATGATCAAAGTATGTGTAGCATTAGCAGTAAAAGATAACTATGTTAATTCTAGAGGTTGAAGTGCAGCTGTAAGATTCACTTGATATTAATGATTAGAGATTATAATTGGAGTCGAGGGGTGGGGAAAGGGAGTGGGCTGCTGCAATGAACCAGCCCCCCATGATCAAGTGGAATCTACGAGACAAGAGAGATCAGAATATTGATGAATACTCTCAAACTGTTAATTAGATGTGTTTAGGCAGGCAAAACTTAAGGGACAGAAAAACGGAGCTGATGGCAACAAAAAAAAGATGACAAACTAAACCAAAATCTTTTCCACAGATTCACACTCTTCACAGTTGTATTTTTCTTAGTGGTGCAAAAAAACTATTTGAAATTCTTTGTCCTCAAGGCTAGAAATGTACTTGAGGACATCAACAACAAAAAAAAAAAAAACTTTGAAGAAGCGTCTCCACTGCAAACTTTTTAACCATGTCAGTAATTAGTATAATTTACATGACATTTATATCACGGCAGTATGGCAGCTTTCAGTAGCAGTTTCCACGTCCTTTTTATGCAGCCTTCTTTCACGTAACATCCAGTGTTTCCATGGCAACGATAAAAGTTTCACGTCTGTCATGGTGGCTCATCATGGGTGGCCGCCACAACAGGACACGTCCCGTTACAATCATCAAATTATGGATTTGTATCGCTTTGATAACTGTTGGAAATATTTGAGGTAATGTAAGAACTTAACAAAAAACTCAATTTTTTATTAATTCAGATATTTTCATGGAAACATACTAATAAAGGGTGGAAGGTGAAAGATGTGCAAATCCTACTTGAAAATGCTGAATAATACATATAAGATATATATATTTTGTTTTACATACCCTCAAACTATCCACTCAACCACCATGAGTGACCACCAGGGGGCAGGCTGGTTCTCTACTCCCCTCAAAAATTTGCTTTCTAGCCTTAAACCATACACATCTGCCACACAGACCTTTTTTAAGTTGTGTAACAGTTCTTTTTTTCCCCCTTTTAAGTAGACCTATTTGTCATGGTTTTTTTTTTGTTAGAATGGCTCAGAAATAGCTCTTCAACCTGAAAGTGACCACTTGTTTCCTGATCAAACGGAGCAGAAAGCCTTTAGCTAGCTCCATGTTTGAGTGATGAATGAATAAAACACTCTTTCTTTCTTTTTCCCTCCCTGTTGAGAGGTGATCCGTCTCCTCCAGAGCCTCTTATCTGCCTGCCGTTGTCTTCTCATCCTCTTTTTATTTTATTTTTTTTATTTGTGTGTGTGCATGATTGTGATTTGTAATCCCTGTCTAACACCACAGGCAAATTGGTGGCGATTGGAGTCATCGATGAGAAGGACCCCACAGAGGAGAGTGGCAGGTACAAAGAGCACTCACAATTAAAAAGCATGGCTCTGAATAAACGACTCCCACAGTTACCACAATAGCTGCTTTCAAATGAAGATAAGTCTTGCTGTTATTGTTCGAGCCTTCCCACAAATTGCAGACAGTGGCTAAAAATAAGGTTATTCTTCTACTCGTGTGGTATTTCACTCTCTTCTCATTTGCTTTTAGATTAAAGACCCTGATTCAGAGGGTGGCCAAGGAATACAGAGAACATTTTAACAGGTAAGGCACGAGTCTGTGAAAGATGAACATCCAATTTATACATTTATTCTGGGATGGTGCGCTCACTGGGGAACCGTCGCCTGTCTTCTCTCACGAGCAAGTTTATGCCTTTGTCTGTTTTCGTTGAGGTTCAGTAGAAAAGGTAATTATGCAAAATGTCAACCCTCCAAATATAGGTGTGTTGTTTTTTTTTTTTCAGCTGTCAGTCAACAAACTCTGCTCCGGTTTGTATTAATGCATCATTTTGTGTTTCTCTCCCGCTCCAATTGTGAAATAACAACTAGGGATGGGATTTTTGTGTTCCACGCTGCGTTGTTTGGACCTGTTCTTTGACTGGAGAGGAGCCAATCAAACAAGGCGCTGAATACAAGGGAGGAATATGCAGGAGATGTAGAATATCCTGCCTCTTGTAGTTTTACTTTTTCCTCACAAGGGACAGGAAGAGGTCGGCGAGAAAGATGCTTAAAAACAGAATGTGAAGGAAACAATACGATCAGATGTGCTGTTTCTTACTAATTGTAGGTTAGCACAAACAAGGTGGTTGAATTTTGTGAATAACATTAAGTAGAGAATAAAAACATAGGAGAAAAGTAAACAGCAGCGTCCTCCTGCTTGTGTCCCGAAGTCTAAATAGAATAAACAATGTAAAAACAAGCTATCAATCTATTAAAATAATAATCCTGTTTGATTAGAGTAAAATCTGTGTTTAATCATGACTAGTTACAATTTCTAAATACTCGTTTTTACTGAAATACTTGAAATCTGCCACATTCAACGGCAAAGAAAGCTACCAGCAGTATTGGAACACAGCCCAAATAGTTGATTTAGAACTTTTAGGTGTCTTAGGCCTCGTCCACATGTAGGTGGGTATTTTTGAAAACTGAGCTTTTTATGTGCGTCTTGGCCTTTCATACGCTAACTGCGTTTTAGGTCACTGAAAACGCTCCTTCGGTTAAACTCCCTCCAGGGTGAAGATTATAGAAACTCCGGTTAAGGTGTTCATGTGTAGACGGGGAAAACTGAATCCTGGGATTGATAATAACTTGTTTTTTTGACAGTAAAGGGAGACTGGATTGTGCAGTGCAGTTCATCTATTTCACTGATAATCCAACAAAAGAGGAACATCGGGCTTCATGAGCAAACACATTTTTTTTGTAATCACATCAGCTGATAATAACCGGCTGTGCAGGTTTCAATTTCTCTTCTGTCGGGGTTCATCACAGTTCATTATCAACATATAACGTTTGTTATGGGACAATCGCGCATAAGCAGGGTAGTGTGAGTGCGCCCTCAGTCATCAGCTTGGGGACCCGCGCTCAAAACAAACAAGTGCTCAGATGAACTGTCCTGTATTCAAATCAGCTGTAAGGTCGCTCCTCTGTGTCCGACCCTCATGGCTGAACACTGCCAGCGTGTCGGCAGGCGAAAAACAGGATTTCCTCCGAAAGGATTAATCCAAAAGAAGTCTCACATTTCCATCATCATGTTATGCTTAAGCTTTTCTCACTCTGCCGCATCATCGTCCGTGTTTCTCAGAAGAGAGATTTCTTTAGCTTTTGAATGAAGGGGTGTATCTCAAACTGCCATGATCAAAGTGTTTCTCCCTCACCAGGCGTTCCCATTAGGACTGATTGAATTACACAGATCTCTATCATCAGTTCGACTGCTATCCGCCACACTTCTTCTCTTCTTCTTCTGTGTTTTGAACATTTTTGAGTGCGAGATCCCCACTGAGATCAGAGCCACCTGCAGGGCTCTGACGCAGCTCTCTGTACTTGTAATTACAAGTCGCAGGTGTCAGTGTCCCCCTCCTCCTCCTCCCTCTCCAGAGGTTGTTGAAGGCAGCGCAATGTCTAGAAGATCACAGGGGAAGACTGCAGCATCTCATGGTGCTCACTGTGGTGGTGTGCAGCTCAAACAGTGTTGGTTACATTTGAACAGAGCAGTGAATTCAGCTGTCGGATCTGAGAGGCTGTGTGTGGGTGAAACTCCCCTCAACCTTGTGCCTACATGTGCGTAAATTGCACTTGTGGGAAAGTCTGATTTCATCAGCTGGTGGGCTGAAATTCTGCAACAGTCGTTATTGTCTCGACAAGACCAGACAAGTAGATCTGACACAAAGGGTTCTCTCACGAACTGAATCTCTTCGAGCCCTCGTTTGTGATCCAGATAAACACGTCTCTCTGTGTGCATGTGAACACCACATCCACAATATGATCAAAACCGGGATAGGGCTCATAACCAGCATACTCAAGTCCATGTAAAAACTCAGTGATAACCTTCCCTAGAATATACATGTAGTTTGAATCTGGCCTCAATGCCGCCCATGAAGATAACCAAAGGAGAGGTCTGTTAATAAATATATATATATATGTATATATATGTATGTATGGGGGGTCTCCTGCGGTAAGATGTGACATTAAAAAAATAGACGCAGAAGTAGCAGACTGAGCAACAGAGTCCGCTACACGGCGCTATAATGAGAATATTTGGCTGTTTGCGTTCACACATACAGCTCCACCTGGAAATATCAGGAGTTTTCTGCAACTGTGAAAGCCCTATAACTTAGACATTTCAACATGACCACAGGGAGGGTTTGAGTAAATAGTCCAAACTTCAACTTTTTGCAGACATCTATGAGTGTTTTCCTCAAAGTGTGTTGCTCGTTCTTGCCCTCACATTGCTCCATGCGTTCTTGAACACACACAACTTTCTCAGTTGGCTACTCGCCCTTGTTGGCCGGTCTGTTCATCAGTCAGGCCAAAAAAAAAAAAGAAGAGTCAGTGGGAGTGTGAAGACGGTTCTCGACTGGAAACAGACCCTGTGCTGTAAATATCTTTTTTTTTGAGAAGACAAATTTAAAAAAAATAAAGTTGTGTAAAGCATCAACATCACTGCATCAATATGGATTCACCGCCTGTCAGTCATGGACGTGTACTGATGTTCAAACGGACTTTTTAATGAGTTCTGTTCCCCCGGTCTCGCCTGCTATTGTCAGCAAGATTATCCCTGACACAAAATGATTTTTATATCGCATGCACTGGATTTATTATAGAGTTCAGCCACTTCATAATCATGGCATTGATATAAGCTCAGGCAGCACCCAGGGGAGAAATGTGCAAGATGTAGCTATGATTCAGTATGAATATAATATATATGTAGAGGCCTACATAATCAGTCATTCAGTGGAAGTCAGTCTCTGGACTTCGCATCCCCCCCACCCCCCCCGTTTTCTCCCCCCAGTCTACCCACAATACACTCTGCTCCGACATAGTGCTGCACAATGAGATACAAATTGAATTCCTCCTCCTGCCTTATCGTTTAGATAAATCACCTGAGTCGCTTCTGTGGTTGGAGGAGACTGGGAGGAAACGTGAGACGGCCCAGGAAGGCGCTTTGGGGATATATACATTTTATTTTTTCCCTGCTTGGATGAAAATTATCCCAGTTTTCCACAGTGAGAACACGGGATTCCATTAAATGTGATTTTTTTTTTTTTTTCTGTGTTGTGCAGGAAAGTCAGTGTTCCAGTTTATTGTAGTGATATGAAGCCCACTGAGACAGAAAAAAAAAAAACCCCTCTCTATTTATAGTGTTTCACATGTTGTTTTTGATGCTCTGTTTCTCTTTCTCACGTCACTGATTTGTCTTGCCTCCCCCCAGAGACTTCCAGTTTGGCCACATGGACGGGAACGACTACATTAACAGCCTCATTATGGGGTGAGTTTTCACATTTGACTTACCTCCTCCTCTCTTTCTAATGTCACCCTCGTCTTTCCCTACCACTCAGTACCTTCTGTCAGATACTTAACCAGGTTGAGAGTGACTCATGACGCCAGCTTCTACTGCAAAAGACGCTCTCTTGTGGAGAAGTCAATTATACAGACGGACTGTCATTTCTTTCTTTTAGTGCTGCCGGCAATTTAAACCCCCTCCCGCCGTCATGCACTGACGCTTACAAAGGAAGCACACAAAGGTGGAAAAGGCTGCTGGAAATCTTCTCATGTGAGAGGCGGGATTTAAAGAGCAATATAGGAGGTATAAGGCAATGCATGGATTAAATCTATAGCGGTCATGTGATTTAATAGCTTGACAAAGATCCGCACTAATGACGCCGAGAGCCCCGCTGCAAAAGCTCTGCGCCCGGGCCGAAACCGACCGTATGCGTGTCTTACTCTGAAAGGGCCCTGCAACTGACATCCCACACTTTTAATTAGACAGAGCCCCCCGCTAGTGCTACAGACCAGCAGGGCTGAAGCAGTTGGCGTGTCTGTTTTGTGTCTACCATACCTACTGTATCTAATTATGTGTCTTTGTGTAATGTTGTGGGTGTAGTGTGTAAGAATCCGCGAGCGTAATAGACCGCTGCAGGATGTTCTTTTAATTTGAGCATGTTATTGTTTGTATGATGGAGATTATAACCGACACGGTCTCCAAAGTGCTCTGTAATTAAAAGTGTGTCAGCGCGTACAGTAGAAGTCATTTTGGGATGCATGACAACACTGAGCGAGCAGATTCTTGGACGGTTCTTCAGATCGGACAGACACTGTTTTGTTTTTGGATGAAAGAGGTGATGAGCTTTCCTATTTTTATTTTTTTTACCAGTATATATTACATGTATTTCCTCAGGTTTAACAGGGCTGACTCTGGCCGCTGCAGCACTGGATTAATTGCCCTCCTTTTGAGGAATGAAATCCTGGCCTGTCAATGTCCACTAATTCTCTCCCTTAGGAGAGCCGTGGAAATAAATCTGATGGCTTTTTATCCCTCTTTCTGTCATCGCAGCGATTACTGTGTTCTGGCAGCGGTCTGTCTGGCGTAAGGCTGCCCCGGCTTTCACCAGAGGCACATAGACGCGCTTAGGAAAACGCACCGTCGCTCACACACATACAAGCATGAGCACCACTCTAAGCCCGAGGCTGTCTCTGCCTCTGTTTAAACGTGGGATTATTGCTAACCCCTTATATAGAATGCATTGTGGGCTGTGAAAATCCTGAAGTGATGTGAGGTGACTGTAAAGCCCCTGTGGGAAGAGGAAAGTTGTAACCATAGGAGGTGAATGAGCAGAGGGATCATTACATCCACACAAAGCAGCCGTCATTTCATTTGCATACTAAATGGTGCCTTTGTGGAACTTCTAATAAATGTGTTTTTGGAAACGCTCGCCATTCGAGCGGCTAACAAGTGACAATAGCAAGTCTCGGCTAACAAGTTTACAGTTTTTAATGAAGTCCTCCTTCAATAATTAAAGCTCAGAAAAAATGCCCCTGGTAACAGAAAGGGAAAAGAAAACTTGAGGAAAAAAAGAACTAATGAACTGCTGATAATGAGGCCCATTAAATAAGTAAAAAAACAAAACAAATTAGTACGCTATGGATCTTAAGGAATGAATGATATTTATTTTTAAATATTTACAAAGATTTTAGAGAATCCAAGTATTAGTTTTTACTAGGAGCTAGATAAGAAGGTTTTAAGCCACCCACTGTGCATTAAGGGACGCTGGTGGCTGAGGGGCTTGTTGTGCACCATGTACAGAGGCGAGTGTCCTCGGAGCGGGCGGCCCAGGTTTGGCTCCTTTCCCGAGCGTTGTTCCCCACCCTCTCTCTAACCCTATCCCCAGTTTCCGTCTCTATCCACTGTCCTGTATCTCCAATAAAGGCACAAAAAGCATATTTGCAAAGAGATCAAGTCTACAATTCTACAATTCACTTTGCAGACGCTTTTATTCAAGCGACGTACATCAGAGAGTAAGAACAACACAAGCAAGGATCTAGAAAAAAGGGAACAATGTCAGTAAGAGCAAACGATCAGCTTTGAGTCTGATTGGACACACAGGTGCTGACAGGAAGTGACCAGAGGCAAAGCACAACATTGAGGGCAGTTCTTGAGAGCTCTAATCAGTATAGAAACCATCTTATAAGTCATCGTTATCAAACAAAAACCATCGTCACTAAACATCATCAATAATATGGAGACCATCATCATTAAGGTAGTCAGTTAGTGTGTCACCGTGTAATGTCCCAGAAAAACAACAAATTCTCGTTTTTTTTCTTTTCATTTTGCAAGAAAAGTGGAAACAAGAAGATTGTTAAGTGAAGTTTGGAGGTGCTGGTCATCTTTGAAAGAGCTTTGCCTGTAGCTGCTTCCCCCCTGCTCCTAGCCTTGATGCTAACATAGGTACATAATCAAAACACACATACTAGAGCTGTATCTTTGCTCCCCCCCCCCCCCAACTCTCCACAAGAAGCCTGACCGAGTGATGCCTCCTGTTTGCAACATGCATGTTATGACCATGCTAATCTATGCTAACTTCACTAAACATTAAAGAGTAGCACTGAAAGGTTAGGCAGGATAGCAAGTTAAGTGTATTTACGCAAAACTCTGAAGTTTCCTTTAATAATCAACTTCAAAAGTGAATATAATGATTAGCCCTAATTATACTGCAGCTCTTTTCCCCAGCTTACAGGATATGACTTTAATGTGTGCTTTCAAGCTGTTTTAATGCTATAGCACAGTATATGACCCTTCATTATGGGCGGCAAACCCCGGTAGTCTCCACTCACAGAGGTGCACAGGCTAATCCATATTTATTTTAAATGGGTGCCATCTGTTGGAGTAGGCCGGATATCAGATGGAATACACACTCGTGTTGTGTGTGTGTGTGTGTGTGTGTGTGTGTGTGTGTGATTGCATTTCTCAGCTGGACAGAGTTGTGGGGCGTTGATGAGTCTACTGCTCAGGCGTGTGTGTTTGCGCTCCTGATCTCAGCTGGGTGGTGGATTGGGACAGTGATGGATATGAGCGTGCGTGCGTGTGTGATGTGAAATTTGTTGCCGGGTTGAGTAACACCGCAGGGATGTGAGTGTGGCAGCGCTGTGATGGACTGTTGGTGTGCCTGAGTGTGTGTGTGTGTGTGTGTGTGTGTGTGTGTTTGTTTCTAAGCACTTGGATACCTTATCTAAGCCTGGGTTTGCTGCTTTGTGCGAGACATGTGAAAGAGGGATTGCTTGTTTATATGACCTTGTTTGTTATCTCACTGAGCTCTGTAATTCCTCTGCTGATTTGTGGAAGTAAGAGGGCTTGAGAGCCAACTGTGTGTGTGTGTGTGTGTGTGTGTGTGTGTGTGTGTCTGCTTCTGTGTTTTCTTCTAAAATGAGGCAACACCACTGGACTTCTCGGCTTCTTTGTGTATGTTTAGTCTCAGCGTGGATGCAGAGTTACTTTCTGCTGGACTCCCTGCAATTCCCTTGTCAGCTATAATTTGCAGAGGTCTCTTTAACTGTGACCGGCATGGACCCATACAGCCCCTGAGTTGCACGCGGTTTGCATAAAAGATAGAAGAAATGCCACCCTGAAATAGGCCAGGCTGCAGAATCCTCCCTTTGAAAGAACGCCCATGGGAAAAGTTAGGTTTCTCTTTAGTACAAAGCCTTTGTTTATCCCTCTATTGTAATCTCCGTGTTGGAATTTGTTCTTTAAGAAACCACAATTTGTTCGTACCTAATGATGCACTTTGATAATGGCAGCTCAAGGTGCTGAGGTGAAGCAGATTAAAAGCTGTGTATTCTTGTTTTCCTCAGCGAGGTGACGGTGCCCTCCGTTATCATCCTAAACACTTCCAACGAGCAGTACTTCCTTCCCGGCGAGCCAATCGAGACCATGGAGCAGCTGGTCCAATTCATCAACAGCGTTTTGAACGGTTCTGCACAGGTACAAATCTTCCCATCTTCCCTCCTTCCTCTCCCTCTCCCTCTCCTGCTTCCTGTTTACACATTCAGCTCAGTGCAGCCCCCCCCCCCCCCCCTTTCCTCTCTTGTGTTGTACCATTGTAATCACACCAGTAGTCTTCATTAATCAGGCATGTTGCTTTGCATTCTAAGTCCCCCCCTGGAAAATATTTCCCCCCCAGATGAGGTATTTCTGCAATCTTCTTTTGCATGTTTAGATTTCATACCGCTGTCTCTTCTGAATAGATTATCTGCAATATTTCTGTCGTCTTACTCACACACTGGAATTACTACACGACTCTGTATTGTGTTCTAATCCGGAAAAAGAAATGTCATCGCCCTCCCCACTCTACACGAAACTCACCAGATGTATGAAACCATAAGCCAAACAGCCAGAGGTCCTCCTCTTTTTTCTTTTCTTTTTTTTCACCTCCCTAACAAAAGGTTCGAGCTATTTTTTGCTCAGCAAAACAAACCGCCGCCCACCAAATAAACTGGAACAGAAACCTCCATGTTTCTGCAGTTCGGTTCGAGCCAAAGCCTGGACAGCTTCAGCCTCTTAAACGTCGGTGATGAGGTGTCTCGGGGCTGGTTTGTGTGTCATGCAGAAAAACACACAATAATGACAGTTATATATGCATTCAAATACAATTAAAATGATGAACATGGTGCAAAAAGCATCAATAGTTTCTTTAAGGAGGCCTTTTGCGTCTTTTCTTAGGAATGTGGAAACTTCTTGCGTTTCTCCTGAGAAGCTGAAGCACAAACCAGTCAGAGAAAGACAGAGTTGACCGGCCTCAGGGTCTCTTTTGTAGAATTATTCAGAGAAAATCACTTCCATGACTTCCATGGTTCATAAAACTAATTTCTTAATCCTCGACCATTTGCCCATTTGAAATGAAGCAAGAACAACTTTATAAAAAATGAAAAATCCTTCCTCCCTACTTATGCAGTCGTCACACAGCGTAAGCCTAAGTCTGTGCAACAGCTGTTTCCACAGAAATCATCTCCTGCCCACCTCCAGCGCGTCGACAGAAGTCTTGCTCAGTCATTGCTCACTAATTGGCCGTCCTGACGAATTAGCGTTGGGACGGATCACTCATCCACAGTCCAGGTGGTGTTTCCAATAAATGAGCTCAGGCAGACGGGACCTGCTGGACGGTAAACAAACCAGAGTGGAAGCAGTTAATCAAACAATGCTTTAAATGTCTGACCATATGAACAAGAAGATGCTGTTATGTTACTTCGGGAAATGCCCCAAGTTACTGCATCAGATTAAACATTACAAACTCTCGTTGTTCATATGTAGGCATTAAATGTTGTCTCTCTGCAGGCATACGGAGGAGATGGCATCATCCAGAGGATCAAACGTGTGGCCTTTGATGCTCGATCCACCATTATGGTAAGTGAGAGTTCAAACCAGGCTGCTACATATACACACACTTTTCCCTCGGACTTCACCTGTAGTTTCTCCTGCCAGACCCCGAGCACTTTATCTGTTCATAGCCCGAGTGGGCTGATGTGAGAAAACACCGGGATATTCTTCAGAGAATTCATCTCAAGTCAGTGCATTGATAAAGGCAAACATTCTCATCACACCGTCGTATAGCAGACTCTGTTGCTTCGTCCGCTACTTCTGCATCGTTTTTTTACGTCATGTCTCACCTCAGGAAACCCCCCCCTCGCCACCCTTCCTGTCTGACAGAGGGTCAGGAGAATCTCCGGGGCAGTCCTCCTAAAACAATCTCGATATTTTCAGAAGTGAAGATGTGAGAACGACTACATTCACTCTCTTTTTTTTTTTTTTTTTCAAGCTCTGTTTTGGTCTCCACCAGCTTGACGTCAGTTTCATGTTTTTAGCAGCTTAAATTCCCTTTGCTAGCTACTTCCTGTCTGCTGTTTGGTGGTGAAAAGAGTTCATGAAGTCCAGAGTAGTAGATATTGCGGATAAACCAAAGCAATGGGCTGCAGGGAGAGAAACACTTTTGGTAGTCGTAAGTCTTAAATGGACTCAGGCAGAGTAGAATGATAATACATTTTTTTGGCTCGTTCACATAACATAGTCATTTTATTATATAATGCATATTCCGACTTTATAATAAGGTTGGTTTAATGTTACTGTGATTGATTTAACAAAGTGACCTGCTACAATAATTGGTGTTCTTCTGTTCCAGCCCTGATTTCTCTACAGCTCTACATTTAAACCAATCATCATCATCATCATTATTATTATTATTATTATTATTATACTCCTGAACACCTTGCTTCACATACGCTTCTCACCCTGCTTCACCTTGGCTCTGTTTGCCAGTCGAGGGTAAATACTGTGTATATATGAAACCTGTGCCAAGTTCAGTAAAGCTGTAATACAAATGCCCCGAGTTTCCTGCTCTCTCCCTGTGGGAATAAAAAACAACTTTCAGAGGACGAAAACCTGGCGAATATGCAATGCAGGCAGTAAACACAGAACGGGCAGGGAGAAAGCAGGCAGCAGAGCGAGGGAGGAGGAGGAGGAGGAGGAGGAGGAGGAGGTGGAGTAATGAGGGAGCAGAGAGGGTCAGGAGGCTGAACCTGCTTCTCCTCCCACTTTGTCTCTGAAGTTGCTGCTTCTTTTTGGGAGAACGGGTGTATTTTTACCGAGGGTGTGATAGGAATGTAAATACAGCTGTGTTGTTGGTGCTGAAACCGCGGGTAGTGGAGCTGCCCCTTAACTGTGTCCTTAAAGAAACGCAGAAAACTCTTCAAGGGAAATTATAGATTTGTATTTACGGAAAAAGGTGAGATAAAAGGTAGAGGGACTTCTGGAGCTTGTAGAAGTATTTTTTCCTGAAGGTTTAACATTTCAGCTGTCCAGTAAGAAAAGTCTTAAATGGACTCAGGCTGTCAGAAATCGTCAAATCTTTTGCTTCCAAACTTAAATTATGTGTCATAAAGCCGTGTTAGAGCATCATTTTCAGGATTTCATTGGATTCACTGCAAGCAATTAGCACCAAAGTAAAAATCTGCGTCCTGTCTAAAGGGTTCGTTTTTCACCTGTAAGAGAGAGGAAATAACCCCCCCCTCCCTTCTTGCTTCCCTAAATTTAGCACGCTGCAAGTATCACCATGGCTACTCTCCCTCACGGTGCCATGATATGACACAGAGGAGATAGGCAGCAGCCATCAGCTTGCCCCCAGAGAGCCCATCTGAATGCACGTCTGACAGGAGCATGAGGAAGCAGCCATTAGACCCAATGACTCATAGCCAGCTCTGTTAGCATAGCATACCCATTTCTACCTCATGTAGCATCACAGCAGTGGCAATTACCATCCCTCTTCCAGTGACAGTGACTGGAGGGGATGTGAATATTTCTCGTCTTCTCGGCTCAGCGGCTGACAGAAGTTGTGACTGAGGACCCCCTTCTAGGTACATTGTATCCTATTATATTAGAGCCAAATGATGAATCCTGCTATAAAAAGGCCAGGTGACGCCATTTTCACTTGGTTCATTTGAAGAGGAACTTGCAATGTTGTCCTAAGCGGGGCCATCTTTGTGCGCTGAGGAGACGAGGGGTTGTGTTTCTAACAGTGTGTGTGTGTGTATAACCTTAAATAAGCTTCATTTTTATCTTCCAAGATCAGAACTTGGATGTAAAATAGCCGTTCTTGTCATGATTTATTTTCATGTCAATGACTTGGAACGTGTTCAAAATAGCAAATTAAATGATTACAGCAAACAAAAGAAGAAGCCGGCTTTGTGTGTACAGAAAACATCTTCTCACAGACTGGTGAGTAACAGCGAGTTCAAACTCTACCGTGTAATAGTACAACAAACCCCAGAGGATTCCAGATAAAAGGCTACAACTCTTCAATATGGCAGTGAATGTAAAAACAAACCAAAACAAACAGGGCAAATGAGACTAGAATAAAACAATACAGGCTCTCTTAAATTATGAGTGAAATTTAATTCATTCTAAAATATTAAAGCCTGCCGAGTTTCTGCAAATGATTTGTGACCTGGCTTCTGAACACACTCAGCCCAGCTTAATGGTCTAATGCTAATGAATGAATATATGAATGAATAAAAACATAAAAGCCAGTCTGCCATCTTTTAACACAAAATATTTTTGGATCAGCCCTCCAATAGTAATTTAATTCACTCTACTTAAAGCGGTGAGGCTTTCATTACTGCAAACACCGGCTGTAAATAGAGATCTAACACTTTTATTAAACGGCCAACTACACATTCTGCACCTGTGCTTCATTATTTTTGAAGGTGCTGAAAGAAGGCAAGAAATAGAGCGTTTGTTTGTGTGAGCTCTGTGGCACAAACAAAATAACTAACAGGGCCGGATTCTACCAATTTAAGGTCGAGGGCAAAAATGAGCTCCTGGCCCCCCTTCATCCTTGGTCTTCCCACTTTCTCTGTTTGTGCATTTATATTTGCCTGAGCAGTGCACCAGCCAACTTATTTATATTCAATCCCAAACCCTAAGACTCAAATCACACCTGGAACATGATCCCCAAACTCCAGCGAGTGGTAACTTTTTCATCTGAATGAGTCGGCACTTTCTTTTTCTGCATACATTCAGCCGGACATTTTCTTTTTGGGAATCAGGGTTATCATGTTGAACATACTTTGTCCTGCCAATGACATTATTAGTTGACAGAGGAGCTGCGCCGGCTTTTCCAATAACCAGTTAATTTCACCGTTTGTATGGCCATTTTTTTTCTGCATTCTGCCATATTTCACAGTTTAGCTTAGTAGCTAGCTAGCCGTGTACGAAGAGGACATCCCGACTTCATTTTTGGCAAAGCTCTAATCGGTCAATTTGCTACTGTGATATTAAAGCACTGAGCGCTTTCGCATCAACGTCAGTTAAGTTCTTAAGGGCTCATTGTTCAGGGAGGAAAATGGAGATTCTGCATAGTAGTGCTACCTACCAATCTAAGTTGTTAATATGATTTAAATCAACACAAAAGATGAGGGTGCAATATCCATAAAGAGTCCACTGGATTTAAAAATTGTAAATAACGGAAGCCTAAATGTCATCTTTTCTCTCTTCTGTTTGTTCTTGCTGTTCTCTTTTATTCCATTATTTCTCTAACACTCCCATTTTTGTCTTCCTCTCATCTTTTATCGCCTCTGTCAACACATCAGTCAGTGTTTCGCAGCTCTCCACTGCTCGGCTGCTTCCTCTTCGGCCTACCGCTGGGTGTAATTAGCCTGATGTGCTATGGCATCTGCACAGCCGAGTCGGATGACGGGCCAGATGACATTGACGCGCTCAAGAGGGAGGGCCTGACGGACGAGGAGGAGGAGGAGGAGGAGGAGGAAGAGGAGGAGGAGGAGAGGCAACGCGCCGCTGAGCTGGAGGGCCCCGACGAGGAAGACGACGGCGGGGAGAAGGATCCCGAGGAGAAGAAAACCGATTAACACAGGGGGCTCCCCGCTGGATACAGGATGATAGGCCTCGTCGAATTCAGTGACATGAAACTCGAAGACATATCAATGTATTACAGTTCTGCTTCTTTGTCTTTCATATCACTTCCCCTTAACGCCCCTCTAGCACAGACGACACCCCCCCCCCCTTTGAGTTTTGTGTGTCAGTTTATAAGGTCAGCTGCTTAGCAGAGCCATCAAATCACTTTTCAAAGACGAGAAGGGATGGCTGTGAACCAAAAATACAACTTATTTATTATGATTGGACAAACTAGTGGTTTTCTCCATGTGATATGTTACCTTTTCTTTGTTTTGTTGTTTTTGTAACCACCTCAATGCCCTTATTATCTTTGTTTTTTTGGTCATATTCCACATTTTCTTTCATTTACTGTTCAATATGATAGCCTAGAATATTAGAAGCTGTAGATAGTAGATATATCTTGCCTTCAAACTGAATTCAACTTAAATACAGAGACATTTTGTTCCCCATCCCCCCCTCCCACCTCAAAGTGTGTGTAGGCTTATCACATAAAGCGATTGGCGTTTAGAAAGCAAAGGAAGTGCCCAAGAAGGAAACTCTGCCATAAGTGAATCGTGCTTTTTCTATTGTATGTTATTGCCTGAAATGAGTTCTTCTTCTAAGGAATGCAAAGTGCCGAGCATTTCATGTTATGTCTCATCCCAGCCACCTGTAAGCTGTTACTGTCCATTCATAAACAGAGCTGATGGAGAACAGCTGGAATGGTAATTGGTTTCAGTCTGTCTGATGCTGAAATATGGCAAATGCACCTTTTTTTTTCTTTTTTTTTCGTACTTGTTTCAAACCCAGCCTGCTCAAAATTCCCAGTGTAGACGGGTTGTACCTGTGCAGCAGACACCCATAACATGCACCAGTAGTTCCTGCAGCTTTTAACAAGACGTATTCTTCAGATGGACTGGCTCTGTCTGCTTCCATATTACAATCTGTTCCCCGTCACTGGTTGCTATTATTGAATTCAGTAGGCAGGTTGAAGTTTACATCCAAATGCACTGAAAAGTACAGCGAGGGTTTAAAATATAAGGACCATCTTCCTACTACTAAGTCCCCTCCTCTTTTTTTTTTTCTTGGTATAAAAGAACTGAGAAACTGTAGTGGAGGTTATTTTCAGCTTTCTCGAGGCAAATCCATCTCGATCCAGCTCTTGTATCCTTGTGAGAAAGTGGATGTAATGATGGCTGATATCAAGTAGGGGGTTATGGCTTCCTCCAGGGCAAAGGTTGGCCACTTCACTTTATGACAAGAGCAAGTGATCCTGGAGTCTGCTGCACTCAGTGTAATGCCGTTTTTTATGAAAAACACACAGTGGAGTGCACCTTGTTGGATTTAGGGTCTGATGGTGCCTTTTACTCAGCGGGGCATTTCAGAGCAACCTGAGAGCTTGTGACATCATCTTGAGAGTTAGGAGAACATGTGTCCTTAAGGAAGGCAATAAAAATGACAGAAAACCTGCTTAATGAACACAAAATCTCAGGCTTTGACTTAATGGTGTTTCCATGGCGTTAGGTCATTTCAACCCTTCTCTCGTGTGTTGCCTGGAACTACAATCCATTTTAAAACTCTTATGAAACCAGTGAGAAAAGCTACGGAGCCCCTGAAGTCTTAAAAAGTAATATCTTATGCACACAAATTATGAGATAATTATCTTGTGCCCACTAGTTATTATGTTGTGTGCACAAGCTACCATCTAACTTGTGCAAACAATGTGTTAATATCTTGTTTGCAATATCTAATTGACTCGCATGAAAATAAAAAACATTTGCATTCAGTAAAAATATTTTCAAATTACATAAAGTCAAAAACTGATGATGTAATTAGTGTGTTCACTTTCCTGCTTGGAGAAGACAATTTAAACTACTTCAATGTCTGACACACATACATGAAGCTACAGGTAGCAGCTATTTAGCTTAGCTTAAAACAAACAATTCAGGGCGATGGCTAGCCTTGTTTAGTCACATGATGATGAAATCCACCAGCAGACACTTTAAAAGTTACTAATAAAATCTTTAAAGCTACATCTTAAAAGTATAACTTCACTTTGTGTGAGTCTTCTTTAGTTGCCTTAACACTAATAATTTAACAGACAATAAAAAAAGTTGTTAGCTATAAGGTAGCTAACAAGCTTAGGAAAGAGGCATTTTAGCTTTGGTGTTTATGCTAAGCTAAGCTAATCAGCTGCTGGCTCTAGTTTTATAGCCATTCAGATGATATATTTGTGTTTCAGTCTTCTCTTCCAGTTCTAAGCAGGACAGGAAATCATTTGTGTTTTCACATTACTCACCAGAAACATTCATGCATTCAAAGGCCGACGTGACGCTCAGAGCTGCAAAGTAATTATAAGTTTGAAATGAGCAATGTAGGCATCTGTAACGGGCTTTCTCTCGGGGGGGGGGGGGCTTTTAACACGCTGTAATGAACGAGCATTAAGTTCATGCTTGACCTCGGGAACAGAAGTGTAACACGTTCATCTCAACGCTCCACTCTTGTAGATCCACGTCCTGATTTATTTCACACATTTGGTAAAGTTTCACAGACTCGTTGACAACACAGCAGACCGTTAAGATTCTAAGAGTGGGCCTTACCTTCAAAAAGGGTAATGAATGTTTGGAGCAGTTTCTGCGAGTATCCCCTTTGTGTAACTTTGTGTTTGATAGCTGAGGAATAAGACGGCTCCAGGATTTGATATAAATGTGTCATCGCTCTTTTCATTGTGCTTTTGCAGCTCAGTTAATCTGGTACCTTGGTCGACTTAGGCGCCTCGACCTAAGCACACTAGTTGTTTTGAATACGCAGAGTTTTTCTGTGTTGTTACTGTGAAACTGCACTTACGGAAACCATGCCCTCACCTTGCCTTCTGGTCTTTGTAGTTGCCTACCATTCTCTGCCAAACTTCCTTATTGGGGTTGAATTGAGACTGTCACACTTTATAACAGGATTGAAAGATTGAAATAAAGATTGTCCTCTTTTTTTTCTCGTCGACTGCTTTCTATGTTTTCCCTTACATTGACATCTTTTTTTTCTGCCCTGTCTTCCACTTAGACATCTATTTCTCCATCTGTCTCACACTGTCACACGCGCAGATGTTTTTCTTTCTCGGCAGGCGTAATCCGAGGTAGAGGTGTCTCCTCAATTATAGCCTCACATAATCACATTTTGGGATATCTCGGCTTAACCGCGGCTGATTGCATTTCTTGATGTGAAACTCATTTATTTTGCTTCTCTTTTGGGAATAACGGCGCTCACTTATCTGAGACGTGACTCTACATAATGAAAAAGCAAAATGTGGCTGTGTACTTCCTGAAAACTGACCCGCGCTAACAGAGATTGAAGCGGGGTGGAGGGGAGGGGGAGTAACTTTTGGAAACGGTGATTGGTTGGTTTTATGGTCTGAAAAAGAAGGATGTTCATTTTCCATCCTCTGTCATTCTAGGGATAAATTACCACAAAGAGGGAGATAATATATGACTACATCAGAATCAGTGTCATCGAGTGGTGCTGACGCAAAAGTAATTCATCGCTCAATTACCTCGCCATATATTCTGAGAATGAGTTTTATCGTGTGGTAAATGAAGGAGGCCTGCTGTCTCTTTTTCTTTCTCAGGACCAACAATCTAGCGCACCAGACAAGGGCAATTACACTGCTGCTCGTTCTGACGCCTGTCTTATGTTGAACTGGCAAATTAAAGCGAGATAGCAATCATCTCATTTCTGAATCACATGGGAGGTTCTCCGGGTCGTCTGTTGGGTCAAGGTAAAGAGATGGGTAGTGATTTGAGTTAATGCTTTGGGGATGTATTTCAAGGCTCAGTTTGAGTCAATCATCTCGATGAGAAATGGATGATTTCCTTTTGTTCCGCTATGGGAATAAGCCTTCTGTTGTTGTCTGTGGAGGCTTTTGCTCTTTGTTAGAAATGCTGCATTGTTTTTTAAAAAAACACCTCAATGCCTAATTAGGCAAACAATGTAGGTAAATGTGCCCTTCTGAGAGATCAGCCCCTTCAATAAACAGCTTTTTTTGTGCGTGTGTTTTTCGCTCCATCATCAGCAGTTAGATAATGTCTTGCAGCAGCCCCGTCTGACTATTTTTTCTTGGTGCTGCGACTTCACGTCGAAGGTTCAGCTCGGTTTAATAGCCGCTCGTCAGCTTGTCAGTCGATAGATAGTGCTTGTTACTGTTGTTTTCTTCTGAACGGCCTGACATTTTGGAAAACTTTTCTTCAGGGCTGTGTGAAAATGACTGCCTGCAACTGTTGCCCATCAAAGCTCATCGAACACACACACGCACACACACACACACACTCCTGCAGAGGATACTATCTGGAAGTTGAGAAGAAGATAGAATAAACACATTGGAGACAAGAAGACAGTGTTTCAAAAATATCTACTAAATTGTTCATTGTGATTCTTTATGATGGATGATCAGTCAGAAAACAGAAAATGAAGTCATAAAATGATTGAATGATTGTGTTATGGGGGCTGTTATCACAGATTTGAACATGATTTTTTTATCTATTTTAACATGCTATTATGTAAACTTCAGTTCTCCATAGGACCCAGCCTGCATGTTGCCACATCTATTTACCATCCACTTCCTGTACACCCCATGTTTTCAGTTCTCTTAGATGTAGCTCTACAGCTAAAAGAGGAAAGATTTACTCAATCAAAATGAACACTAGTACCATTATTAACACTATATCTGAAAAATCGGCTAGATTTTAGCTAAATGCAGGCCGCGTAATTGTAGGACAAGCTTAGTAAGATAATCTCACTTCTTTTCTTTAAATAGCTATTTGCTTAGCATAGCTTTTTCCTTCTGAGACCTCATTAAAAAAAACCAATGTTTTATTGCAGAACTTTTGTACCTCGTATGAGCATTAGAAAGACAAATGTCTTATGAGCTCTTTTTTAAAATTTGAATTCAACACTAATGTTTGCCGCCTAGCGTTCACTTTTAGACAGTGCTTGGTTCCTGGGGGCTCGGTCAAGGCCTTAGACTAAATATTAATGGACGAAGCCTGAGCGACCTCAGATGGCGGTCTCCCTGCTGGAAATGCTGTCTCACCCTAACTTTCAGTCAACCTGACGACATGCTGAGAGCTGGAGCTGAGGATCCTTGAAGAACACTTGCACCACACCCGTCTGCCATTAGGTCAGCTACACGCCTTGTTGTGAATGAGTTTCAGAAAAAAAAAAAATCACCCTTGTAAAAGTGTGTGCCAATCGAGACATGAGCTAATCAGACATATTTTGTATTTTGAACCAGGCTGTAAACATTTTAATTTCTGCTGTAAAAACTGTCTTTTTTTTAATCTGTGCATGTGACTTCTGGTGCTTCTGCCGCCAGCCTCAAGCGGACACTCGATGAACAGCAGTTTTTTTTTGCGCTTCCTTCTGCATCTTGTTGGAGGTTGCCAAATGGTCAAGGTCCTTTAATGCCTAAAGCAGCCTTTCCTAAACTGAAGATTGCCGCGACCCGCTTTGAAATACAAAATTACTCCGGGGCCCATTATAATGTTTTTTTTCTTTTGACTACAGCTATAATTTTCAGTAAGGGTAAATTATTGGACATTACAACATGATATTATGGGAAGATAGACACAAAAGTTTACTAAACAACATGTCCATGAATAGTCATGACACGCCTTACTAATCACTTAAAGGGTTGATTCATGGTAAATCATCATTATTGTGATTTTTTATTTTTCACAAGATGAAAGAAGACACAAACACAAATGTTACAATATGTTAAAAAAACAAAAACATTAAAATGTAAGTTTGCACAGGACAGCAACAATGTCTGTGTCTGCTCTTCTTTACACATAAAGACACACACAGATATCACCTGTGGGTTCAATTAATTATGTAAATCCACTCAGTACTACAAGGAGATTACTTTTTTATTCTGCATACCTTAAAAACCACATTTCTGTTTCCTATGTCTCCCATTGGATCTGTGATATATATATCGTGTAGGCCTCCTCAACGTCCTTTACCTTTGGCATCTGCATTGACTTCATGCTTAACGAGAGATTTCAGTACCTTTGAAGATAACTCATAAACTAGTTTAAGCAATCAAAAGTCGCCTATCATTGTGTATGTAAATCTAAAGTTGCAAGAAGAACAGTTTGAATAAATAAAAGGCAAAGAAAGCCTTATTTACATGCATCCATAACAACATATTTAATAATCACAACATTTCATCTTTCCCAGTGTTGTGTTGCCTAACTTCTTCACCTGCCTAGTTACGGTCGATAAGCTGTGTGTGGATGCTGTTTTGGGGGAAAAGTGTCGAGGGGTCAACTAGAAATCATAAAACTCAGGAGGATTGCAGCTCATTGCCTCATCCTGGACGCCATATCTCGGTTTGTGACAAATCTTTATTTATAGCCGGAGCGTACAAATGATGTGCAGCTCTGCAGAGAATAACAAGAGCATGGCCCACATTATCCCTGTCACCTCTTAGTGCACTGTAAGCATTTCCCCAGCTCATGTGTTTCTGTTATCACTCCATGCCAAGGAGCTGCTGCCACACAGCAGTCGCCTAATGATGTTTCCTGGGTTGTTATCGTTTACTGATGGGACCTGTCCCCTTGGGGGGATGGGGGGGGGGGGGGGGAGGGGGGGTTAAGGGTGACTTACAGTACCTGAGACGAGCTGTTCTCTGAGGAGACGACATGTACCTGGGCGCAGCTGGTGGCACCATTTCCACGGCCTAACCTGATTCCATATCCAAAGAGCTTAAAACCCAACGTTCACAGTCAAAGAAGGAGACAGGTTTCTCAACATACAGTGGAAATGTTGCCGTGTGTGTGAGTGCTTCAGCATGTATTTTAATCTGATACTTAGTCCCTTCCCTTCACACGGGGGGTTCAAGGCTGTTACGTGACCCGCTTTCTAGGTCCAGAGCTTTTTTTTTTTTTTTTTCCTCAAGCCCTCTTACGGGGACCGTAGCCAGCCGGGTTTTAATGACATGTACGACCACTGCACTAATGCACACACTACTCTTAAACTCTCCGGTGATGTGAACACACTTTATTTAATGCCCTGGCCGTAGAACTGGGAGAGCTTGTTGGAGAAAAAAAATAACCTTTGAACCCTTAAAATACTGGATTTTCCCAAAGGAATACTACAGTGACATGAACATCTCAGTGAAGAACGTGGGATTTGTTGAAGTGGAGAGCTTTAGCACAATAATGCTTTCAGTGGGATGGGGCTCATGATCCAGAGCAGAGCAAAAAACTGTGTAATTTATCTCCACACAAAAACAAAGATCTGCACTTAAAACAGTTAAGTTACTCATATAGAGCTCTTTAAAGATTCATGAAGTTCTCTTAATTATAAATACACCTGTAGCTAAAAGGGTAGCCTGTGTGTTTTCTGTGTAATTAGAGTTTGGACCCCCTGCTGGTGTCTTTAAACATTTAAAGCTCATTCGATGTCTGATGTTAGGCTTTTATGTTTTCCATCTTTTATATCAATATCCAGTTGTATTATCTTTTTAGATCAGGGTGTCATCTCACACATATTAAACAAGTAACTTAAAATAAAAGAAGACATCAAAAAAACAAACAAAAATGAATTCAATACAGTGTGGGAAATCTAACGTTTCAGAGGAATTCATTGTGCGGGACAGATCCGAGCCTTCCTCCCTACCCCCCCCCCCCCTTCTTCACACGGCCCGTATCCCTAAGCTGGGAGAAAATGATGAAATTTAAAAAGTACCAGACGCCTTTGAGAGTTCAAGTGAGCAATGACGCGTCGAGCAGAGACGGCGGCTCGTGATGATTCCGCAGAACAGCGGCGGGAAGTGCTGTTAGTGGTCATTACTGAGCCCACTTTAGCATCTGACAACACGGAGGAGGAACAACACGGCGGAGGAACAACACGGCGCCTGCAGAGAGTAATAACATCTTACTGCTCCTGTGGCCACATTCGACTCAGGCCAGTGGTTAACTCTGCAATCTAATGTGAAATGTTTTTCTTTTCAGCTCCCTCTGATAGCTTTCTAATTGGTTTTAGTGACATTGTCACCTCTGTTCCCTCGATCGCCCGGAGACCGTGTTATGTTTACTACAGCGAGGGAGCACTGTAATGTAATCATGAAATAATCATAATTAGAAAAACATAATTGTGAGCAGTTATTTGGTTTAAAACGAACCCTGAGGTAATCTCTAAAAATACATTCTTGTTGATAGATGGCTGTAACAAATAAGCAGTAATGAGGCTCGAGGCCTGAAACCCTCTGGGCCACAGCAACGTCGAACACCCTCCTGTGGGATCTCTGTGGGTACATGTGATAAAAAACCTTCTGGTTTGTAATAATACACCCGGTTTTTCTGATTGTACTGAATTATTATGACTGAATTGTTCTTTACTGCAGTGAGACTTGTATTTGGAAAAACATTAGGAAGTGATTTATGAACATTTAGAGGTGCATGAATATCACACACAATCATACACAGATGGTTTTAATATGGTAGGTTATATAAGCATTTAACGTGAGAAGCTGTATGTGGTTAAAACCTTTTTTTTAGAAACCAGTTTGTCTTTAAACTCCTTCATTTCACTTCCTAAATGGCACTTGCTGGCACAGCTTCCCCGCAGGTTTAGGACTCAGGGGGGAAAGGAAGAAACAGGATGGGTCATTTTAAATTTTAATTGAAAACAATCACACATTTAAGAGAGCCAGATGTCATTTTCCTGTCTTCAACTTCTGCTGCCTCTAAAAAAAGGATTCTAATTCTGTCCAAACTTAGCAGAGAGTTTATCCACATCATGTCCCGTTTACATTAAGATAATGTCTGTAAGGACATGAACTTAAAAATGAAGCCTTTGTTGTTTAGTAACATATTTATTCAGAAATACAACATATTATTGTTTAGAGCTGCGTTTTAAAGGTCACATATGATGCTAAATACACTTCACCATGTTGTTCTAACACTAATATGTGTCCCTAGTCTGTCTAAAAACCCCCCAATGATGAGAAAAGTCCATCCTCTCCATCTTTTGCCTGCTCCACTTTTCAGAAAATGTGTGCTCAAACAGGCCGTTTGGAGATCTTCCCTTCATGACATCACAAAGGGCAGTAACCCCTCCCCCAGGTGGGTGACACTCCCACTGCTAGGTGTTTGTTCTGCCCTCTGAGTCTGTCTTCTCACCGTAAACAAAAGGGCATGAAGCGAGAAAGCCAGAGACATCCAAGCCCTTCCAGGTTTTGAAAAAAGACGCTGGCGCTCAGAAAGGAACGCTAGGTGGACACGGGGCCTAACAATATCAGTGCAGCTGTTCAGTATTCTATTGTTTTTATGTATATTTTTATACAGCACTGACTATGATAATCCAAATAAACAGACAGCAGCCTGGTAAATATGTTACATGGAAATCTGTCGCTGAGCAAACAAAAGCATAAACTCAAACTGTACTTCCTTCCATTCCTCCAAACTTCTTCAAAAGTGCTCCCAAAGAAAGTGAAACCCGGATAAAAAACAAAAAATAAAGCCCACAATGTCATTGTCAGGCAGCTTTGCTTTTAAGGCAGTGACATGTGCTCTCTGTGGGGACGTGAGCAGCCGGGATGAGCCGTGCACAAGTTGTCAAGCATCCAGATAAATCTTCTCAGAGCTCCACGCTGCTCAGACCACCCAGGAGGATCTGGCCTGGAGGTTCGTCAAGGACAGCCAGAGGCGGATTCAGGACTGGCCCTCAGCCCTGTTTTTTTTTTTTTTTTTTTTGATTTTTTTCCCTGAGTGGGCTGACTTGTGCCGATTCACTTCTACTTGTCTCCCTCTCTGTATGATGTTCGTGCCTGTGCGGCGTAGCTGCAAGTAGGGCAGAGATTGTCTGTCATGCGTTTTCCGCCTATCTGGACTTGGTTTAAACAGAGCGGAAAGGGAAAGCGCAGCTCCGTAGACAGGCTCTGCAGCTCTGACCAGCAATGACAGAAGGGTGGGTGGGGGGGGGATGCATGGTGCACCTGGAGTTAATGACAAAAAATTTAACGTTCATATGCAACGTGAAGGGTCCTGCAGGATCACAGCCTGCCACAGACACTTAGAGGCTACATTTGTCACGAGCAAAGAAAGAGAAGAAAGCAGGCGGCGGCGTCGGGTAGAGAGTCCTCTGTGGCACCGGTTTGTATCAATCAGACCGTCCTGACAGCAGCACGAGGCACGAGGAGAAACAGATGCCACATGTCCTGAAAAAAGTGCATGTTATGTCTGCAGTTAGCTGTCTACATTCTTATCAAGGATCTGTGTCAAAAATACTATCTGTCCGGGAAGCATTTGCACCGTATTTTAAGACTCATCATAACCCCATTTTCTATTCCTCCAGAGGTGTGAACAACATATTTCAAAAGTACTAATCATAGAGTCAGAGACGCTATAGCAGTCTTATTGTAGATACTATTTCACACCTAAAAGAGGAAAAAAAAGAAAAGCTTGGTTATGTGTCAGAGCAAGAAAAGCAACCCTACATCTGTAACAATTTATGTGCTCTTGTTCTTGGAACCTGCACTTTAAAATCATATTTTATTTATCCCGCTAAGAAAGACACAAAACAAAAAAAGGAGTCTGCAGTGCTGAGCTGCACCTCTTGTAGAAAGAAAACCCCATAATGCAATTAAGAGGACAATCCTCCTGAATGATGAATGCTGAAGCACGGGCTCCACCGCTTTATCCATTCATCTTTCATTGGAAAATACTTTTGTTTTGTTTGTTTGATAGTCTACCCTCTCCATCACATGCATCGAGACGACACGCAGATTTGTTTCTCGTCATTGTATTTTGTTGAGCTTTAAACTCGAGCGACATCAGCCGATATTAGTGTATCAAGTGACTATCGGTATCGGCTAATTTTATCACAGACATGCGCTGATATTAGATTTATTCACGAGTCAAATAGCATTTCACTTGAGTATCATCTTATTACACGAGCAGTTCTCTTTCACCAGCAGAGGGCGCTGTATGGATTACAACAAGCATCATCAGCCTCCAGAGTGTCAAGCGGTGATGCACGTACATGTGCAGTTACTTTCCAGTTGAGTGACCATCTTAATTCTAAATCTTTTACACAAGCGTTTGACGACTGCATGTGAGTGATCAAACGATATCTATGTTTCTCTATAGATCCAACATGGAACCAAGAAAGATATCGGCCAATATATCGGTATCTGATTTTTTTTGTCTCCCGAATATCGATATCGGTGTCGGCCCCAAAAAATCACATATCAGTCGGACCTTACTTTAAACTGCACAGCGTCATCTGCTGAACATCAGATTGTTTGGATCAATACTAAATATCTCTTCCACGACTGTTACCATACCAACCATACTTATATCCTTTTCATACCTGTTGGGATTTCACTCTAGTCAGTGCTGTTGCTTCTGTGAATGGGGAAAAACAAAATGTGCAGAGGACACTGTAACAATAAACAGGATTTATGACTTCCTAAAATGAATGTGACTCAAACAAAATTGTCCATTTTCATGGTGTGTGCTGGTATCAGAAGCACCTTAACTTCCTTATTGGCATGGGGACGACCGACCTGAGCAACTGAGACTTTCCTCTGCTTTATTGTAGCTGACACGTCCACTTTATATACTGCGGCAGTGAAATCCCATCATTTGTGGTGTTTACTATCCGCCATGACTGACATACACACACAAGCACATTATGCAGCACTTCTCCTTTCACCTCAAAAATACTTATGTATTAAAATGACCCCAAACCCACTCATGATGCAGATAGAAGCATTTGCTCTTTCTCTCTATAATATAACCCCTCCCTCTCTCGCTTTCTCAGTGTCTGATATCAGACTGAATCTGAGAACTTGCCATTCTTCGTCCATTAGCATGCAGGAGAGCCTCCATCTTTTTTTTTTTTTTTTTTGCATGTGAATAAACAGCTATTAAGATGACAGTGTGCCTCTCAAGAGGTTCAAAGATTAAACGCTTACACTGATTGACACTTTCTGATCCCATTTGAAACATTCATTTGAATAACCGCAGTGTTTACTTCCAACCTCATGACAGTCGGCACTTTAGACAGGAGACAGAATAACCTTCAACGGGATGATCCGGTGCGAAACTACTCAAGTTTGTGGGCACCAGTTCAGCTGCTGATGTGCTGCATGTTTGAGCACAAGCATTGTTGTATAGAAAAAAAGGCTTTTGATCATTTGTCTGCACCAGAGTACTCTTACTCTCTTAGTTAAAAATTCTGCTTAAAACCAGAAGCTGTGTACTTCCCCTCTAACGTTGACTGTTAGATTAAGACAGATTTATCCTCATTACCGGCTAAAAGGCCAAGAGAGTTAAATAAATAGTGCACACACATCAACAAGACATTCTTCATTTAATCATGACATGTTTTATAAATGCTCTTTCTGAATTGTAAAGCATTCCTAACTTATTAATCAACTTTTAAATAAAGTAGTTGATAGAGACTTTCCAAAGGAAACTTGGTGAAGTGATGTTGTTTTTTGTTGAATCTTTGACAGAATAAAGCAGAGTAAAATGAAAGTGTTAATTCAGGATGAAGAACAAACAGAAAGAAAGGTGGATAAAAAGAAACGAATGGCCTGATGTGTTCTGAAGTGGAAGTATCAGCTGGATCGTCGGCATTGATTCAAGGTTCTTCTTTAAGAATGAGTGGTATTCAAACACTTCTGTCTGGGTCTGTCAACAAATGTTTGGTTACCAGGCAATTCCTTTTAGCTTTCAACACAGTAAAATACAATAAGATATTCTTAAGATCCTTCTGTGTTCTGTATATTCTGAAGTGTTCATGGTCACAATTTTGTTGTCAAATGACACTAACCTCAAATTGCTGCATTATAGCGTGTTGAAAGTCTGCAATCAGAACTCGCTCTCTCTCAAAAACAGCTCACTGTTTTTCCCCCAGATGTCTGTCCTTTGCTTGTCAGTAAAAGGAGAGTAAACAATAACTTATAACAATAACCCAAAGGACCTTCTTCCATAATCCAATCCATGTATTTTTGGTAATCTAACCCAGTGGTTCCCAAATTGGGGGGTTGCCAGACACTGTTAGGCGGGTCACAAGATTTCTTCCAAAAACATATAAAAATGGTTTAAAAATGAGAAAATATTCCAAAAAAGTAGTTTCGTACAATAAATTACAAAAAAAATAATGTTAGGGCTTTTGTGTGGTGTTCTAATGTTAAATGTTTTAATCACGTCCAGGGTCAAGGGGGTCCCCAGTCTCTAGCTCCAACCCTAATCTAACCTTAAGATGTGCAAAGTCTCAATCACGTGTTTAGGGTAAAGTGGTTCCATTTCTGTTGGGTAAGGGGACCAATGGGGCGGCTGTGGCTCAGTTGGTCGTCTCTCAACCTGAAGGTCAGAGGTTAAATCACTAGCTCCTTGCAGCTCCTGATGTGTCCTTACAGCAGGAAAGACACTTTACCCAAAGTTTCTCCCGCTGCTTGGTCGGCAGTGTGCGATTATGGACACTCTACACACTCTGCCATCTGTGTGTGAATAGGTGTGACCTGCTGTACTTCTTAAACCACCAGTGATAAAGTCAAACTCCAAGGGAAGAGATCTTTTCCTCTGATGTATAAACTCATCAGTTTCCTGTGAGATAAACATGATGATGACGGCGTCCTCAGTGTCTGGGCCGCCGTCTCAGCCTGTGATAATGAAGTGTTGTTGTCTCGGCTAACAAGCGTTCCCTAACTGCTGCCACCGCCGTCTGCCCGCGCTCTCTCACTGAAACCCTTAACAGCTAACAATCAGAGAGCTTCGTGTTAGCTTGTTATGTGAATAATAACTCATCGGCAGCCGTCTTGGCGAGACACTTGTGTGATCATAGAAGGAGACGTCCCTCCCTCCTGCTGGGCTTCTGTCTCATCAACAAATTACTCTCACACACACACACACACACACACACACACACACACACGCACAGAAGAGACGTCTAAGCGTGACTTCTGTGTGCACTTTCTTTGCGTCACTAATGTCGGTCCGTGTGCATCAGCGGGATTTTTATTGGCACTCCTGCGCACACTGAGGCATCATTCAGCAGACCAGATGAATCTATGAGCTGTGAAATCATTTAAGGGCTGCGATGATAAGCCATCACAAATCTGCTCCGGCTTTTTGTGGCCATAAAACACACAGACTTAGAAGTGTGGCTATGCTGACACCTCAGGGTGTGAAAGGCTGCAGAGTTAGGATGCACTGCACTTTTTTTCTTAATCAATCTTAAAGCATATTTCTTTCAGAGTCACTGGACACTTTTATTAGACCCCCAAAACACCCAGAAGGAAACTTCTGCTCAGTCTGTAATGAATAAAGTACACAGTGTTTGATTTGCCGTTCATAAATGTAATATGCCACATTCAAATCTCAGTTTTTGACATTGATCCTCAACACTGCCAGAGACAGACTCATCAAAGTGATCATTAGCTCACAAGAGAAAATTATGTATTGATTCAGGACTTTACATTCTAGGCAACAATTTGTTTGCAGACTCTGACTTTTTTTATGTGAATATTAAGGGGACCATCGGCTTCGAGTGGAATAATGGAGGAGTTTTAAAACTCTAGAAGCCGCTGACAGTAAAACATTTGGCATCATCTGCCAGGTCAAAATTGTAAATGTCACCAATTAGGAGTCCTCATGTCATGCCACTTCCCTCCTCTGACAGCTCCTCTTATCCACAGCCTGTGTGTGACTTATGTGTCTGATCCCCCCGGGTGAATCCTAAGCCTGTTGCCTAGCACTGTATCTCCTTCCCATCATTCTCTCCACTTGTCGTCCCCCCCCCCCCCCCCGGCTCTATAGGTGGCTCATTGCTGCCTCCTCACACTGTCTTTGGGTGAGAGCGACTGCCACATAGGTTTGTGGTATCTCAGCGGCCATCTGTCATCAGCGGTCAGCCCGGCTCCACGCGGTGTCAAGGGAACGTCAGGCCTGGGCAGGCCACTTGTGAGGCGGCACGATGACCTCAGTGTACTGTATGCGCTCGCGGTTACAGAGCGGCGCACAGATTGGAGATGTGTCAGGAGAGCGGCAGGTCCGTGCAGACATCGGCTGTAATCGTTGTGTGTCCGTGTGGTGCCGCTTCCAAGCCTCAGCACTTATCACGCACTGCATGATGGGACGTGACTGAGGAGCTCAAGACACAAAATATAACTTAATATTAGGGCCGTGTGACTGTATGACTGCTGCTCAGTGTTGGACAGTGAATCCAGGAAGAAAAAGGGATGCTTGTTATTGAAATGAAGTGAACAGGTAAAGGAAGAATTTGACACCTTAAAGTTGTTCTTCTTCATTCTCGTTTATGGGTACAATGGATGGGCTAATGGATTAAGCTCATCTTCACGTACCATTGTCCGACCAACTAATCAAACCAAACAACTGAAGGGTGTCAGCTCATAAAAACAATCACTCTGGAGGTTTTCTGGAGATCCAAGTATTAACAGTATTTGTATGATTTTTAATTGAAGATATGTTTTAAGATCCTGGGATCAATTGTTTTTTTTTTTAATAAGGATCAATACGGTTAAAATGTAATTTCTCTGTGTGCTCACATATTCCTTTACTCTTGATGCAGAAATAGTTTCCTGAATCTCAAATGAGTCTATTAAGATCTCTGATATCACCGCTCTCTTCCTAAAGGTTTACTCTCCAATGGTTTACATAGGAGTTTGACCTTTCTTGGTTCTAATTAACCCCAAAAATAAGTCGTACTTCTCTATCTGTGAATGGGCCAGATCATAACAGTTCAGGGTGTATCCCACCTCTCGCCCAATGTCATCTGGGATCGGCTCCAGCCCCCCCCCCCCCCCCCCCCCCGACCCTGAACTGGAAAAGCAGTATAGACAATGGATGCATGGGCCAGATCATACCAAAAATCACAGTTTCTTATATGATGTATTAACAGTGATGAATGGTAATTTATTTCCTTATCTTGTATTCAGGGCGAAGGTAAAGGTTTGCAGCTGTACATTTTTTAACGAGGTCAAAAATAAAGAGGACAGAAAGCTCAAAGCAAAGCCAATGTCAACAGAAAAAAAAAGGCTTTGAAAGGAATTGAATTCTACAGCAGCGAAGTGTGACACAGCTGTTAGCAGAATAAATGAACCAAAAAAACACTTTTGAGCACCAGTTCCGCTCAGACTCCTCACTTTCCCACACAGACGGTGTGTGTATCCCAGTTTCCCACCTGAAAGAGCTGAACATGTGAAACTATCAAAGGCCGTTTTTTCCGGTGGTTTCAGCATTTTTAAATCACTTGCTAACCCAGATTTTGTCTCTCTGCTGAATCCCAACCCAGATCTGGCGTCTTGGCTAGGCGCTCCACACGACGCTGAGTGGGTGATTTATCAGTTTCTTGGAATGGTGGGAAACTAAATGATTTATGTCCTTGTTCTTTTTTCTTTTTTTTTTTTACCCAAATCTTATTTATGTCACTGCTTCGTCTCCCTCTACTTATCCTCTTGTCTCTTTTGCTTTCCATCTCTTTTCCTTTTTTTTTTTTTTTTTAGCAGCCATGCCAGTGAGGTGTAACATAAAGCTTGATGGGTAATCATGATCTATGCTGAAGGGCATCAGGAAGACCTATGTGATCCCAATGAGCTCTTATGATTGATCAGAAGCTTTGTGACATTTACATTCTCACAAAAAAGACAGGCGTCACTCCCAGCACGCATTCATGGGGGAAGAACGTGAACATGCACTCAGACATGCTCAGGTTCGTGCCAGACTGGATGAATGCACAGGCCGCGGCTTTGCAGGAGCAACTTATTGCTCATTTTTTTCTTTTCACCGAAAAAGTGTGCAATGAATAAAACATTTTATGAATAAACACATATATTGATTTAAATATAACTCTATGAATACGCTCCAGATTACTCTTGAGATTTGGTCCCCTTCCTTTCCTTTCCTCTTCCCCATTATTCCATAATCACTGACGTTAGCATATTTTTTTTCCCCCATCTCCCTTTTTCCATTTCCTCCCGTTCGCTATCTGCCAAAAAAACGAATTGGACTATTACCATCGTGCATGCAGGAAGTGTTGCCTGAGGATATAAATTGGGCAAATGCAAACAAGTGGGATCTGCTGATCCGAAATGTGAGTCACTAAGTCGAGAATTTGGGGCCTTGAAAAGTCTGACGGCTTAAATCACCGTCAATCTGGGCAATGACGCAGAGAGAAAGAGCAGGACGGGGATGGAGAGAGAGAAAAAAGGAGGCAGTAATGAGTTTTCCCATGTCGCTGTAGGGCCACAAAGGCTACAGTAAATATGGAAAGCATTTATATTTAAGCTTGTCATCCATGGCTCTGTGCCAGCTGACCACAGTTTGGCCTCATGCCTCTTTCATGAGCTCCTGTTGATCAAAATTCATAATCCGGATCTGCATTCTCTGATCAAAAGCCCCCCTGAAACGTGCAAACAGATTGTCACCTTGTCTGAAACAGAGATGTTTCACAATGACGAGCGCCGCTAAAACCACTGCGGGACACGGGCCCCCTCGTTGGGTACGAAAGCGATACTTGAAAGGGGAGATAAAATATTCACCAGAGAGAAATACGGGGAGCTTGCGAGTAGCCTTGAGCAAAGCAGGGCTCCTGCTGCGAGATGCAGGCAGAGAGACTGAGATAGCAGGAAGAAAATGAGCGAGAAGAAGATAGGGAGAGACTGGGGGAAAAAAAGGAATAAGACAGGGAGTGTAAAAAGGGATTTACTGAAGCACAGATAAAGAAGGAACAGGTGGAAGAATGACCAGTGGGCAATTAAAAACCTCAAAACTGTAAATCTGCCTCAGCGCCTGTTAAATGTTTTACTCCGCCCAGAAAGGTCACATCTGTTTGCAAATTTCTTCAACAATAGAAAAAAATGTCCCTATGCATTTGTAATTTACTCCAACTGCAACAAACGAAGCAATTTCACATCAAAACAACAAAACAACGACATTTCTTCTCCTCCTGACATTTCGTCTCGGCGCTCCATCCACACTGCCAGAGACAGACACATCCAAGGGATCATTAGATCACAAGAGGAAAGCATGATGTATCGATTCAGGACATAAAATTCTAGGTCACAATTGATTAGCAGACACCGGCTTTTCGCCCGCTTCTCTGTCACTGCGCGGCCCTGGCTTTATTTTTAGGCGAGCGCTGATCGATAGGAGGGCCGCTTTGTATGAGTCTCGGTGGCATTGTGCCTCCCTGCTGAGTCCGTGTAGGTCAGACCAAAGCACTCGCAAAGGTTGAACCAATGATGGGAATCAATTGTGGAGAAATGTCAGCTAACATGGATGTTTACCTTGCTGGAGGACGCTGGCTAGATCCTTATTGTTTCATGGATGTCAAACCTGCATTTCTTTTTACACCCTTTTAAACCTTGGCTAGATCTAATGCTATGACAGCCGGCTAAAGAAAAACAAGCACTAGAGACATTTTAAACCCTTGTTGATACCAGTGTCTGCTTTTTTTTTGTGGTCAACTTGCGGCACATTCGGTCGCCATATCCTGTAGCTTCAAATATTTTGTATTGGTACTACATAAGTATGTGTTGCAAATATGTGGTAACTGTCTTGCTAATTTATAGAAAAAATGAAAAAAAAATGTAACCAGATTGTCAAGATTAATTTATGATCCATCAGATATGCAACAGCTTTATTCTTTGCACCACAAATAATGAATAATAATAACTGCTGTCAAGCAATTAAAAAAACAAATCGAGTTTTCACACCTTGCGATTAATTAATCACCATTAATCCCACACACACACACACACACACACACACACACACACACACACACACACACACACACACACACACACACACACACACACACACACACACACACACACACACACACACACACACACATATATATACAGTATATAGGGGCAGAGGTAGCTCAGTCCGTAGGGAATTGAGACTTGTCTTGACTTTACTTGGATTCGCCCTCAAAAACTTGTGACTTGATTTTGACTCGCCCTTCAAGACTTGAGACTTGACTTGGACTTGAGGCTGCCCTCTTAGACTTGAGACTTGACTTGGACTTGCCCTCATTCACTTGGGACTTGACTTTGACTTGAGGCTGCCCTCTTAGACTTGAGACTTGTCTTGGACCTGCCCTCAAAGACCATCTCTGTTATGTAACCTTGTAGTCCCTCTAATGATCTGTGGGCTGTGACTATGAGTTGAGCATCTGACCGACTCAGTCATGAAATGTTAAAGCACAACAGATTACACAATAAAACAAATGTTGTGTACAAAGGTGACCTGACAGCACAATGTTTCAGGCTTCACTCTCTCTCTCTCTCTCTCTCTCCCTCTCTCTCTCTCTCTCATTTCCATATGAGAGTCCTCTCATGGAGCAAACATCCGCCCACTTATGTGAGCCGCTTGAACTGCTCGATGAGTCAGCGTCGCTCCACAGCGGAATTACAATCTGTTTGTGAGAGGCACTTAAAGATCCTTAATCCATTCTGAAATTGGCTCTGATACGATTCACTTCATGGTGTGGCAGATTGTCTGTTTGTGGTTTCAGACTGTGTTCAAAGTCACCTATTTGTTTAGTGCAAAACTATTCCGGACAGCTGATGATGCAACGATGAAGAAAACTGTATCAACCGTAAATACCATTCCAAGGTCATTGTTTATTTCTTTTGAAGACTTCTGAGCCCTGTGCATTATTGATCATTGCAGACAGCAGTCATTAAAAAATCTGAAGGTCGAAAATGATGAAATGAGAAGCTCATGTCTTCATTCATTTTTTGTGTTGCAGCGTTTTAGAGAGGACCACACAATAGCCCTTTGTCAAGTAAAAAATGGAATGAGAAAATAAACACCTTCTAGCTGTAATCAATTTCTTCAACTCAGACCTTCAGAAAAAGCTCACAGTATATTCATATATTGAATGTGAAATCAGTGGAGAAAGAAGTTTGGATCTTAAAGGTATAATATGTAGACTTTTATTAGAATGTTTACATTAAATTATCTACATTAATCAAAAATTGGTTAGATCTATATATTTATGTGTAAAAAGTACTTACATTACATATACCAGCGATCAAATATTATCATGGACATATTTCTGGTTTTCTTGATTTTAGACGGATTTGTCATGTGTTCTTCATATTCCCAATTAACTGATATGTAAAAATTGACCTGAGGGCCACTTTGATTGTTGATGTGGCCCCTGGGCAGCCAGATGCCCACCCCTGATCTATAGGAAACTGGTTCCAAAATGTGTTCCGGTATAACGACAGCAAAGAGCAGAAGACACTATGTGACCCGTTGTCGTACTTATTCAGAGGTCCACACAGGCTCAGAGGCTCAGGTGCTGGTGTGAGAGAGATAACAGGTGATTATAGCAACATCCACACCCGTAGGCCCCGTGTCGCCCAGAGCGTCTCAGCAGTGCTGGAGTCAGCAGGGCCGCGGTGCACGCAGGGTGAGCAGCCGGCGAGGCCAGGGCAGCTGCTTCTCCGACATACACGGCACCGAGCATTGATCCCTGCTACCGAGCCTCCTCGTGCTCATTAGCAGCATTACTCGGAGCACTGTAGGGCCCAGGGATCCAGTCAGCGGTCTGAGGAGAAATGATAACATACCCCATTTTCAGGCCAAGGAGATCACACAAGGGGCCAGGCGGATTAGAGAGGAGCACCGTCTTGTTTGGACAAAAAAAGTGAGTTTACAATCTCTATGCCAGCTGGTCAACTGTAGTGCATATAAGAGAGGCTGAATCGTAGTGCCAGTGCCTGGGGATATGATAGAGACGAGAGCACTGAGGCTGCCATGGAAAGAATAACAAGCTAGTTAAGAGTGAGCTGGTACAAATAAAAACAATCCAGATATTCCTTTCTTTGTGTTTGGAAAGTATTTACCTTCCCGGGTTTATTGCCGTGTGTCACATTCTCAGCAAACACAGCACTCGAAATGCAGCTTTTTCAAGGCTTTCTTACTGCGTGACTCAAAATCCTCTGTTAGACTTTCTGCACAGAGACTGGATTTGACACCTTTGGCATATTAAATGTGAGATCTCAGTTTTTTTTTAGTCTAAATACACACATTTACATATTCTCCAGAAGGGGAAAAAAAACAATACCTGCAGAAAATACATTTGACTGTTCGAAGGTCCATAGGGTTGAGTACAGCTTTTTATTTTTATTTATTTTTTTCTGTAGACTCCCACGCTTAACTTGCTCTTCCAGGGCTAGAGATCCAGTGTTGATTTGAACAAATTCAAAATCTAGTCTTTGATCTGAGGTTTATCTGTTGTTGGTGAGATGTTTATGGAAACGGAGACAAGTCATGCATTCTTTTACGCAGCCTCTAACTGATAGATTGTTATCCAGCCTGTAGCTGTAAGGACCGTATCTGATGCAGTGGAATCAGATTTGACTGTTGAATAAGAAGCTGCACTTTTCGTTCAGTTCGTTAAATGCCACACAAAGCTATTAAACAGCCTACGTGGCATAATGTTAATTGAAAATCTCAAGTCAAGTTACAGACCTTTTTTATGACCTAATCACTCAAAAAAAAAAAAAAATTATACAGCTAGCGAGCTTTAGTTAGCGGCAGTGCGACTTGCGGCTCACAAACTCCTGCAGAGCGCTAGAAAAAAACAAATTTTTCACTTGGTCATTTTATTATTTAGGCTTTTACCAGTTTTGATGACTTGCTTTGGATGTTTTGTAAAGGAGGACACCTCAATGGTTATTTCAGCTTCAAGTGAAACCCTCAATAATGCCATTGTGCCCTAGCCTAAAACAAGCTGAGCACCAAGTAATAAGCTAGAGGAAGCTCAGCTCACAGCCCCCATGCAGAGCCTTCAAAGAGTGTCCAGATAATAGTTTTACTATTTTTTTATCACCGGGTTTGGTTGTTTTGAAGGAGAAGAGACCTGTGTGGATAGTTCATCTCCTGGCTGAACACTCATGAAAGCTAAAAAAAACTCAGACTTTTTGATATGAAACAACTTTTTGCAGTGTCTTACTAGTATTGGTTTGGTTGTGTTGGGGATGAGGAGACATCTAATATATTTCAAGAAAAATCCACATTGATTCCACAGTGTTAAAGAATCTGTATCATTAAAAAGTGAGTACTGAGAAACAAGCTATCGGCAGCTCTCCTTCCAGACCCCAAAGCCTGAGTCAGAAAAACACAACTTTGTAAAGTGAGAGAACTATATTCAGTTTTGTTTTGTGTTGTAGAGGAAGATGTCTCTCTCGAGAATTTAGCTCCTGCTTCAAGCCTGGTGACCTCTAGCAACAAGAAATGGAACCGTTTTATCTTCTGTTTGTAAAGATTTCATTCATCATACCTCTTTGTTTTGAGAGCTCTGTGTTAAATGATCCAGCTTAATCATGAATATAGATTTTCAACTGAGCTTTAAAACATGTTGCAATGTTTACAGTTGACATGACCACTAAGCATTTGAAGCCAATTAGAGATGTAGGGATTTCAAATGTGATACCAACAGTTCAGCTTCATTGAGCTGATAAGATGTTTTGAAGCTGAAAATACACCCCGCTTAGCAGACTTTTAAATTATGCATTTATTCCAGACAACCGACACAATTCCAACTTTGTGTCTTCTTGGGGGATTAACACTTGAAATGACTCCTCATGTTGAAAAAACACTCGAGGAGAAAAAAGTTTGCAAGAACGTCAGACGCTCTTCATGTCTTTTGCATCTCAGGTGTGTGCGTGTGATCACAAAGTGTCACTAGTAATGCGACGTTCACCAAGCGCGTTTAGACAAAAAGGGCGTCATTTGAACCCCAGCAGCGTCCCGGTACGCCCTCAGTACCACAGCACAAAAATACCGCAGTGAAAGAGCACTGATGTTCCTCTCTGTTTCCTGATAAACAAGCGTCTGACATTTGCCGTCTTGCACATTCAACACTGCACCTTGTACTTCTGTCAGAGCCTACCTTTGACTTTCACAAGTAATTCTTGTTTGAGTGCAGTCTTGAAGGATGATGTGAGGGAGACGGCTTCCCAAAATAGGCAGCTTATTTATATGTTCAAAGCCCTCACACATTGCTCTCTTTATCTAAATATATATATATATATATCTTTCTGCTGCGCAGTTTGGGTGAAACAAGATGTGGCATCGTCTCAGATAATAATGAGGAAAAGTAAGAATATCTGAATGTCAAACTGACAAAGGTAGCATGGTGTCATCAGTGAAGATGAATGTCCTGATAGTTAAAGCTGGGTTATACTGAAAACATCAAAAACAGCTGAGGTGTGAAATCAGCTCCTTTTTTTGCGGCAAAAGTCTTGGACTTAATCCTTCAGGCTTAAAAAGTATAGTTTGTCAATGTAAAGAAATCAATAAAAGATTTAATGACCAATATTGCCAATTCTCATTACAATTAATAAAAATCATGAAATGGGAAATAAATCAGTCTACATATAACGAGATTGAAAAATTCTGTTATTGTGTTTATAGAGTAATAATCTGTAACCTTGGTGGAATCCATTAGTTACAATCTCTTTCCCCTTCAATATCATCAATAACTATAGTTTTACAACCCATATCCAAAGGACCTCAAAGAATTTACGAGTCAAGCCCGATACCGATCTTAAATCTTGCCGGCACGTTGACCTGTAATCACTGGGCCATCCTGCCATCCGTCTTGACACGGGCCCTTTTACATTTCCAGCCACCATCACCACTCTACATACGTACACTCTCCTGTGTTTGTGAGTGAACAACACATGTTCTGAACGCTTGAAGATTGAAGGCTCCACTTTGGTCATTCCTCCTCTCAGACGACGCTCTCGACATAATTCCATCCAGCTGTGTCTCAACCAGAGAGGCTCGTTTGTGCTGCAAATGGCAACCGACAGCGTTTCCTTTAGTCGGCCTGAATTAGGGACGAGAGGGAGGAGGAGGAGAGGAAGGACGCACCTCAATCTTGACAAAATGGAATGATTAAAACTTTCGGAAACCCGTGTTTCATCCACTCGTTACAGCCAATTTATGGCAGCTCTCATTACTGTCCCGACGACTGTCGCGATGTTGTCCCAGACGCGCCGCACACTTCTCAAATTAGCAGCCCTACATCATACTGCCTGTTTATTTCCAAAGAACACAGATTGGGCTGTAAAAATACATCATCTCAGAGAGGAGGCGGACCACAATCATGTGACAGCACTCACAGTTACATCTGCACCTCATTTCTCTGAGATGGAGACAAATTCCTGGATATTTCATGTCAGCTCTGAAAGCAGTCCCCCTCCCCTCCTCTTTTCCTTTAATCCTCTGCTCGCAGCGATACGCTCGCCGCCCATTGTGTGATTCCAGAGGAAGAATATGAAGCTGGCAGGTAGAAACGAGCCTGATTGGTGTCTTGCATCATTAAGAATGGACCACGGCACGGGTGTCTGCATGTCTGACATTTCACAGTGTCATGACGCCGGGGCCTGTCACACTGATAACACCCCTTGGGGTGAAGTTGTAAGCAGAAAACACTGACTTTTATTTATTTATTTCTCATTAATCCGCTGTAGAGGTGGCAGCTACGTGTGGAGATTGTCGTATTTGTGGCATCTGTCTCATTGCTATCACAATGTCACACCTTGTACCAAAAGTGCGACAGTTTTCCTGTAAAGCATTTATATTCTCATGCTAGCACCCGATTTTTAAAGTAAGAATGCAAGGCTTAATGTATGCAAGAGGAGCATTGTAAAGCTTCATGCAGTGAAATGCTCTTCACTGTTTCCCAACTGGGAGCAAGGCTCGAGCATAATTGAGGAGCAACAAGGACTGCTGGGCCAGTTAGCGGTGGGACCCTGGAGTAATAGCTCATGCTACGTCTCTGCTGCCACCTCTAAAAGTAGCATACGCCTTGTTTATGGTTGTGGAGCTTGCAGTTTTAAAATTCCAATGAGGCTCCCATCCAGCGCTGTCTTTATCAGGCTGGATGATTTAAGTGCACCCGGGGAGCTGCAGACCGCTGTCCCTGCCTCCCTCGCTGAGCGTGTGCCCGGTGCAGCGGGGGAGATGAAGTGTGCTTCATCTTCAAGCCTCTCCATCGGCCTTTGAGAGAGCGCCGTCTCCAAAGACTGAGGTCACACAGAAATCATTCACTCGTAGCTTTTGATCCCTAATTTCACATATCGAGTAGTGTTTTGAAAGGCCGTTTCAAGGACTCTTGCCCTTTAATAGAATTACTTCTCAGAATCTGGTGTAGCTCTCCTTACTCATGACTTCTAAGTCCATTTTTGTCCTTCTTCTTGATTAATTCAATTTGAGGATATGAAGTGTCCATCTGGCCACGCTGTATGGACAGCTGAAATCTGATTTAACAGCTAAATATGTGAATATTGACTCTAAGATTTGCAGTTGGTTTATTTTTTAATCATCCACAGAGTTTGGGAAATGAAAGAGGAGATTAATAAACCTCATTTTTGGCACGAAGTGAGCAGAGACTGTTGGTTTGGAAACTTTGATTTGATTGATTATGAATGTGAGGAAATGTATTTGCAGTGCACCGTGCTTTTTCTTACCATTGTCACTGTAGCAGAGCTATTCTTACTTAAGTAAAGTATATAGTTCCTCAACTGCTGCCTTACATAGACATTGCATCAGGCTCAGTAAATAGAGTAGCATGTTGAGCTTTTTATCTCATGTTCAGACCAACCATACATTGGTCACAGAGCTACTCTCCCCCCTAAAGAGCATGTTTCTACAGATGTTGTTTAAGAAAGACATGGCTGTGGGGCTCTTTAATCATCCTGAATCCACATTTTGCATTTGCAGATTCAACATTTATGAGCGTTCCTTGTCTTCAGAGCATGTGGCGCTCTGCTAGGGCCTCTTCGTCCCATATGGCGCGGCGCCCTGGAGAGCATGCAGTTTAACTGTTTACATCTCTGGGCTCTTTTAGGTGATGTCATTCAATCAACCACATGATGCACGGATGATGTTTTATTGAATATTACACAATTAAGTTATAAAGATAATGAATATGTGATTAGATTCAGAGCTAAATGACTGTTTGGTTGCAAGCTAGCACCAAAACAATAAGAGGAAAATCCTGCTTTCTCATCCATCCATAAAAACCACTCCAACCTACTCCTGATACGGACTTCCTCAGTCAGTGCTCCGGCTTCCTCCCACACTCCAAAGACATGCTCGTTAGGTTCATTAGTGACTCTAAATCACCCGTAGGTGTGAATGTGAGTGATGCTGGTCGTCTGTCTCTATATGTCAGCCCTGTGATTGACAGGCCAACAGTCAAGGATGTACCCCGCCTCTCGCCCAATGACAGCCGGGATCGACTCCAGCACCCCTGCGACCCCTAACGGGAAAAGCTGTATAGATAATGATAGATTATTTGTGTGTTTATTGCAGCATGATTCAGGAAATTTGTCATTTTAATGTTTTCCACAATTTGGCTGCCTGTGATTTCAGAGTAGCAGCTCCTGTAAATATTGGATATAAAGAGGAGAAATGACGGAGGAAAAAGTGTAGATTATGATAAGATATAAGATGATTTATGATAACTTTAAATGTGGGTTTTGTAAGCCTCTCCTCTTCCTCTCTCTTTGTCTCTTTCAATCACGCTCCATGAAGTGAGTGAACACATTAATCTCTGGAATCTATTTCCTCGTTTCATTGTGGTCTCTGCAGCTCGGCTGTATCACTGACGGGATCTTCCATCTCTCACGCTAGAATAACCGAATTACCAAACCGGCAAAGAGACAAAACTATGGATTCAACCATTATCACCATGGCAACATGAGCCAGGAGTGAGAGCTGCCGGTTTGATATTGCACTCTGAGCTTCAGCTCACTCCTGTTAAGAGGATGGGAGTTCAGACCATTTTGCTCTCTGGAAAATGGGGGAGAAAAGTGTTGCTGTGTTTGTGCGCCGGCCTTCAGGAGATAAAATCTGAACTATGAGAGGCAACGAGGTTTTTCTAAATAAGCTGAGTCCAACAGTGAGACAAGGTTCTTTGAAATGTTTGATGGGAGGGTTGTTGCTTTGAGAAATGTACAGATAACGTAAAAGTCAAATAATCAAAGAGATTGGTGCCTGATACTTCTACAGCATGAAACTGAAAGTCAAAAAGAAACCTTAAAATGCGACTTCCAAGTCTTTCTTTTAAATGTTGAATCAAATAAGTTCTACTTTTTGAATGTTTCTGCTTTGGAAAGTTAACTGAAATAGTTTTGAAAGACTCTGCATGCAAGAAATATTCACTTAACATTTCCAAGCATTTTCAAAGTAACTCTTTGTCTCCCTTGATATGCCCAGTGATTGAACACAAGGTATATTTCTTAGAAAGCAATGCTTCGCTGTTCTGCTTTCAGGCTGTTTTGTTTTAACGGACAATTTAGCTGTCTGTGAATTCAAACAGCTTCTTTAAATATTGGATATAAAAATCCCTGGGGGGGATTTGTAAGAGAAATGACAGAAAGTGAAGTGTAGATTAAGAGAAGATACAAGATGATTAATGAAACTTTAAATGTGGGTTTTGTAAGCCTCTCCACTTCCTCTCTCTTTGTCTGTTTCTATCACACTGTTTCTATATGAACCGATTCTGTTTTAATTATAGAAGTAACAGTGTTAGTAGCAATTAGGAAAAATATATTCAAGATATACAACTTTTTTAATGAGACCAAGAGAAGTAGATGCGTGTTCTGTCATATTATTTTTGGAGAGATATTGATCTTCACATGAAAATAAAGGATTTCAAAATGTCGAAATATATCTCTTAAAAACAATTACTGGTATTCATTTATTTATACAGTTTAAAGTCACAGGGACAATCATTCTGAATATAGATAAAGTAAATGATCGAGTCTCTGCACTCACAAGTTTCCCCAAAATTTCTAACTTTAACTTCCTATAAGCAATTAAAAATTTGGATCACAAAACCAAAACCAAATGAGATTCCAATTGTTCAGTCCCTTAAATATGAATCTGTGCCAAGTGTTCCTACCATCTCTGGAAACTCATTTTGGTTATCTCAGTCTGAATTGTCCCAGTTGGTCCAAATACAATTTCTTTTCTGACTGCAGGAGCGGGAGACAATGATTTAATTTACACGGCACAATGTGGCTCTTCTGGTCGTCTGCCTTTGATGTTGCTGAAACTCTCCGGTGGACAGCGAGGACGGCGAGGGCTCTGAGATATTCATCCGTCGTTCGCTGGAAGCTGTGTCGCTACATCGATTGAGCGTCGCAGGAGGACCCATCGTACATACAAATGATGCATGAACACAACACAATGTGGGAGATACTTAACGCGAGAGCTGAAACAATTAGATTTGATTGAGTCGAGTCACCGACAACCCTAAACAGCTCTTGAAAGAGGTATTGCATGTGCTACAATCCGATTAGTTCAAGGCCCCACTGGAAACAAGAGACACCTTTCAGCTCTGACATTAAGATTGATGCCTTCACTGACATGAATACTACAAAAACCTTTCCCACCAACGGGCCATTTCTGCTTTAATTAATTAAAATCCAATTACAAGTGCTCATTACTGTAAACAAACAGCACATTAGTATCAAATATGCAGATGTGTGAGTATCATATTACTCAGTATGATGAATAACTGTGATTCAGACAGGAGGGACCCAGTGATAGGTCTGTAACACCGTCTCTTTTGTTCAGTCCGACTGTGAAAACCACCCAGCGCAGTTATTTGCAGCAAATAGAGTGAATGAATATAGTTATTTGCAAATATATTTCCCATTAAATATTCATTAGTGAACCAATGTACCAGACATATTCTTTTCATCCTATCCGGCGCATCAGAAACGCTAGCTCCAAAATAAAAATCACTCAGACATGTGTTAATGTGTGTTGGTTTCCTCAGGGCCCTTGCAATTAAGTTTGAATTGGTATGTGCTGTAAACACTTTTATAAGTGCGTCTTCAAAAGTGAGGTGTCAAACAGGAACTGAAAGGACCTTAAAGAGAGATAATCATTCTAAGATAAAGTGAAGCATCAAATTGTCTTTAGGCATCACTTCGGTTTTGTTTTCTATTGTTACTTTCTGATATATTCACAATGCTCGGCATCAGTGGCGGGACACCAAACAGGACATTTCAACACTTCCCACAAATGACAAAAAGCCTGTAATTTGGTCTATTGTGGTCCAAGGAGGCTGGAAGCAAAGAAACAACTAAGATATTTAAAATGGGCACAAACACAGTTTTCAAAGGTTTCAAGAAGATTATTCTGCATTTTGAGGTCTAAAAAACAGTTAAAACGCTAGATTATTTAAAGGAAGAATGTGCGACTTTTTGATCCAGTAGATGGCGACCTTGAGCACCAGCATGAAACCAAAACAAACTGCTGTTTGGCAACACCTCCGCTATTCCATAGCCTCTACTATCCTCCAGCGGCACATCTCCAACCCCTCTCCACTCGCATTCGCACGAAGGAGTTATGAATTAGAATGCACCATTATTAAACACCATTAAGCGCATCCAGTGGACACAGTTCGATGATGGTGGCTGGTCGTCAGTCGGTGGTTGTGGGATGACACAGTTCGATGATGGTAGCTGTGGGATGACACAGTTCGATGATGGTGGCTGGTTGTCAGGTGGTGGTTGTGGGATGACACAGTCCGATGGAGGTGGCTAGGCGTCAGGGAAGCAGTCCACAAGTTACACCATTTCAGTCGAGATCAGAACTTGGGTTGCCCGACCATCAGCATTGTGATCAGCTCTACGATTTTAAACTCTTCTAGATCTCTTTTTCTCATCTTGGATAGACATTGCTGGTAAAAATAAGTCACAGAAGTTGTTGTACATGGGTTGTAATTGTTTTTTTTTCGATTTTACGTTGCACCATTTAACTCCACAGTGACCATAGAGCACATCTACTTTCATTCCATCCTGTTGTCTCTGCTGCCTGTAAATCTTCACAGTTAAGTGACACCAAATAAAGTGAAAAAAGAAAGAAAGCTGCCTTTTTTTATTTTATGTCACTGTCGAAAGAGCATTGACTGAAACACATTACTCTCCATCAAAGAGCATTTACAGGACATCTGTTGGATCTCAGGGGGTCTCATGTAAACAGACATGGCTATTTTCCAGAAAGCTGTGTACAGAGTACCACATAACCAGTACACCAATCTTTAAAATGGTTTTGCCCTTGTTACACTCCTTTTAAGATGGATAAAAACGGGCAAAACATACAAGCCATCCAATCTAACTGAACGCGATCATTGAATAACAATAAAACCAATCGCCCTTTGGGGACCAATAAGGTTGAAGTTGAAGTGTAACAGTCATTGTTTGCTGACAGAAAACCATCCCCATATCTCATAACTGAAAGGACTACACATTTGCAGTAAAGTAGTTCTGTTAATCTATGTGTCCACCAATTGTATATAATCCAGTTGTATATAATCACTAGGTCACCCTGTTAAAAAAATGGTCTATACTTGTAATGTATTCCTCCAACACCACAGTTTCTCCTGTACTGCAAATCTCACCAACACTTCAGCCTCCACATGCATTAGTATTCATGAAGTCTTTCTATTTTGGTACAGTATATATGCAATATAACAAACATCAGGCCTGTGTTTGCTGTGCAGTGATTACATTTAGGTACAATGATATGCATTTGGATGAGCAGCATACAGCAGGTTTGTTTGCTTGGAGCTATAGAGTATCATGTTTGCACACACTTGTTCTTGGACAATATTGTTAGCAGAGAAACAGACAAATAACATTTTTTGCAGGAAAATAGTGTCACAGTGGAATTGGGGGTGATGTTTATTATTTCCCAGTTAAATTGTACTATAACCCAACTTCATCATGCCATGTTTCTTTAGGATGTTAGTAAATCCAAATGCTTATTAATTAATAATTCATTTTTTGTAACAAGTACAGCATGTGTTATGTAGGTGTGAACTGTTAGTTTGCAACAGCTGCTGCAAGCAGGAGAGGACAGACTGTTATTGTACTGACAGAAAAACATGGTTTATATAAAGCACATGTAAGGATGGCAGAAGAAAAATTAGATGCAGAACTTATTGCTTTAAATGTACTTTACAGAATGTTGCATTATCACAGGCACTGGGACTGGACGACAGGCTCCTCAAAGATGTAAACTTTCCCCACAAGTGTTTGTCATTAATTGTTAAGACAGACTTCACAATACATTTACAGACAAGACTTCTGCGGAAAAAAAAGCAGTCTGAAAAGGACTGGTCACATGTATTTTTTGTATGTTTGAAATTTTGTCACATGACTGCACACACTCGCACAGTGAGAGCAGAGCCACAAGCCGATTCCCGAACTTTATGACTTTGGTTGCTGATTGTGCAAAAGATGGCTGGTGGCGCTTCTACTACTTCTTTTTCCAACTGTGAATCAACATCACGGTCAATGGCCTCATAATGCTTTTTATCGGTTCTTCACTTCATGGTTTGGTTTGCGCTTCCCACAAAGCAAAATGTAGCAAAGAAATGGCTCGGACAGTGAGTCCACCTTCTAAAAAAACAAAAAAGAGACAAGTTAGCAACTTAAATGAGACCCATGTTGGCTGTTTTAATAAAGTTTAACAGAGCGGCAGAATGACGACTCTAATTGGATGCCTACTATGTCGCTTTATTTCCACATGAAGTGTTGTTGTAGAGAGTGAGCTCTAATAATCAGACAGAGACTATGACTTGTGAATGGAGAATTTGTTTAATGCATTTGGAGCAGTTCTTTTATATCATCATCATCATCATCCTTTTTAGGGCAATTGAACCACCAAGCAATGACGTGGGACTCACAATTACAGCGTGTGTATTAGATAAAGAACATTATCTGAACAGGCGGGTGATTCCATAATTCGATTAGTATGTGTGTGTTTGTGTGTGTGTTTGTGTGTGAGACTATCAGAACATCATCTTATGACTTGGCTGAATCTTAAGGTCAGGCATCAACGGGTTTATTGCCTGTTGCTGCCCAAACTGTGTGTCTCTGTTAAGTTTCAATCTTTCAAACTCCAACAGTATCACTGATTGATAGTTTGCCTGTCTGTAAACCAAAAGCATCTCTTTCTGTACCATTTCTTTTGAACTACAAAGGTAGAATGTGTTGTCTGCAGTCGATATTATTAATCAACCAAACACCAAGAAATCAATCAAACACCCATACACTGCATAGCGGTAGTTCTAGACGGAACTTTTAGTATTATTTAGAGACATGCAACATGAATCCATCCCAAGTAATGTTCGGCATTTGTGGTAAGGAAAAACTCCCTTTGGATCTGGTCAAGGATTCTGCCTGATTAGACTCACTGATGAACAACCATCGGTGACTACGGAGTGGTCCAGGAAAGTGGGACAGGAAAAAACGATTTTGGCATTTATAAGTAGAGGACGACTCTTGAATGTAGTTCACGCACCACATCTGTGAAAACATGTGGTAGCTCTTCCCAAAAGCCACGTTGTTTCCTGTGTTTGCAGTCATTAAAATGTTCTATATACCTACCGACCATGACGTTGGTCCAGAGCCCCGATATTACTAATGACTTAAACTGGTCAATGCTGAAAATGTAAATGAAGGGAGAATATTTAGAGCTTTTCTACATTGTTTAATGACACTGGGTATGTCATTAGCATTCACAGCTGAAAGGTTTACAGTACCTATCCGAAGTCATAATCCGTCAAGTAAACGAATGTGTTCCATAAGCCAAAGCCTTAATTTTTCGGGGGCTGAGTTTGATATCAGTGACAGCAAGTCCCTTGATACGGAACATTTTAATGACTGCAAACACGGCAAACAACGTGGCTTTTGTTGCTGCTGATAACAAATGGATTGCTTTTACTCCCTCCAGATTGTTTGTATTAGGAATATGCTGAGCCAGGACTATTATACTGTGTTTACACGTGATATCATTAAGTGGTGTCCCTTTCAGTAAACCTGACTGCATAAAACCATCCATCAGGAATTAGTCGGTGTGTTAATTTAAAACAGAAGTGCTGAGACAAATGATCCCAGGAGAAAGGCACTGGCATTTCCATTTGAAAGGTACTGAGAGTCTTTTGTTACAGCGGTGGGATGTCATTCCCTCGGCTGTTTTGGGAATGATGAATAACTCAATCTTTAAAAATCTACACATTTGGTTATTTTTAGTCTCGATCCCTACCTTTTAGGTGAAACACAGCCATGTGGAAAGACATTTAACCTTGAGTTCCTTTCCATTTACCTCCTATGGCGATGATGTCTTAGTAATTATAACCCTCAGCAGGGTGTCAAAGACTAAACAATTTAAGGCTTAATATCCAACAAAATCTATGACAGGGCTGAGCTGCAGGCTAATATGGAAGGTCTGAGGAGAGCACTCAGGTATACCAGTGATAAATGACCGTCTATGTTATCCTTTAAAATGACTGCCCTCTTTTTTACACCATGAATCATCCACAGCGTTAGAGCCTCCTTTCTAAATTTGCAGAACACATACTCAGAAAAGCCTGAGGACATTTTTACCCCAGTTGTTTGCCACCTGAGAGTTCAGAGAACTGATTGGGACAGAGAAATGCCTCTGGCGGTGTAACATCTGATGGAAACTGGGTGTCCCACTAAGCCCCAAGTGGAGGTAGAGCTTCATTCTGCTACTTTTTCTTCTTCTTCCGGTATAAAAAGACTGAGGTTTCATGGCAACTCTCTGCAAGACAGGACCGTGGCCTTAGCAACAGGTGTCTCTTGCTGGGGCGGCACCATTGCAGCAGTTTGGAAATGGAGTAGGTGCACACAGTGATGGATGTTTTTGTGTCTATTGTGTTGCCTAAGCGTGTCCTGAGACCTAATTTGCCTCAGGCTGCATGCCTCAGAGGGAGCAGGAATTCCAGCTGCTGGCGGCAAGACTGATAACAAAAACCTGAAGCTACTTTCAGCATTAGACAGCAGGCCATTTTACATGTTTGTTTTTCTGTCTCTGTATTTTGTTCTCATGGCAACTTGGCCTCATTAAGCTTCACAGAATCTAAGAAGCTAACAGTCGTATAACAGGGCTCACCGTGAGCTCCAGCTTTCGGCCAATCAGCTGACTAGTCCCCTGATTACAGCTGGCTCCATTTTTCTTTTGTTGATTTAAATAAAACAGTTTGGACTAAGAAGTCACAACCCGCTATTCCTCAACAGAGAAGCACTAGCCTTTGCTTCTATTCAGTACGAGCATGAGAAAGGTGGCGCCAGAATTGCGCAGTAGACTACCACGTTTATAACATCCTGCTGCATTGACTTACCAAAACATTTCATTTACAGATAAAACAGATAAGACCCCTCAAGTCGGCCCAGTCTACAGCAGGACAAATTCCTTCTCTTGTACGGTTCCAGTAGTAGTTATGGAAAGTTCAGTGACTCTTGTGTTAGTGTTCATTACATTTTCACTCACTGTTCCTCCTCTATTCTGCCAATCTTGTGCACACAGCACCATACAGGAGCCACATTGGTCAACAGAGCTGTCAACCATGGTGAACAAAACAAGACAAAAATCATGTTTGAGAAAGATTTAACTGACATATGATGATTTTATAGTTTGACCTATGAACCATCTCTTAACATGGATGATGCAGAGCTTTTGATCGGCACTGCAGCCAGCCAGTAGGGGGAGCTCTAAATGTATTTGCTTTACTCTCTGGGGCCTGAAACCAGGCTATGATTTAAACCTTGAAAGTTGTTTTTTTGGCTATACAATAAGGCCTCTAACTTTAAACTATGGTTGCCAAAAATGATTGGTATACATGCATAGTTCATAAACATAATTCCTGCTTATAAAACTGACATTTTACTACTTCACATACCATAGCAGACTAGCATATTTCATTCTGAGCCTTTTTCTGTACTTTCTTCCCAAGAAGAACTAAAGTGGTTTCAGCAAGTGCCCCCAAATTACATATGTCTGCATCGACGGTGGAGGTTGATGGATATTGTTATAAAGCAATAAAGAGCCTATGGACTAGTCTGAGCTGAAGGGTTTTTAATGTTTCCATTCAACTGTCAACATTGTTGTTGTTGGGTTTCCACGTTCTGTTCCTTAACAATATCTTTAAATGGTAAATGGACTTGAGCTTGGATAGACTTTTCTAGTCTTCTGACTAATCAAAGCGCAGGCCACACCTACAAATTCACACACTGATGGTAGATATGTAAAATGACTATGAGAAGTTACTAAGATTTAGTAACCTGGGCCCATGTTATAGGCTGAGGGCCAAAGTGAATAATGCTGAAGAACAAAATGGTAAAGAAAATGGTAATAGAGCTGCTGTAAAATCCACAAATAATCTATTCCCACTTTGATGTTGCATTCAAACTGATAGCAAGTTGACATGTTTTCATGGTAATATTAAAGCATACAGTTAATCAGTGCTTTTATCCAGAAAGGATCATTAAATGGAAGCAATTGAAGGGTATCCAAACAGATTTTAAGTGTGTAGAACACTTGGACTATTTTCCCTTTGGTAATGGCATGTTTTTGCTCTAATATGATGTATTTAGTTTTGTTTGCCTCTGCCACTTTAACTCTAAAACTGCATGAGCAACTGATGTTCATGAAAAACACCCCAGGGTGAGCAACTACTGGAAGGCAATTAGGCTTAGACAACACAAAAGTCAAATAGGCAGAACATCCAAACACTTTTTTTTTACCCTCCCACCCACAGAAAAAGATAGAGGTTGATATTTTGTTAATTTCATTTTTGTTGATCCAAGTTCCCATTTCCCTTATTGTATTCATTTGAAAATCATAATAAAAGAGGGAACTGGTCGAGTGTGAGGGCAAAGGTCAGGGGCTCCAGCAGCCTTTTAGGAGTGAAAAAGAGCAATTACAGCAGTTATTTTAAAGAGATCTCTTTACGTTTTAACCACCATTGCAATTTCCATTTACAGGTTTTATTCCAAAGATAAGAGGTGGTTAGCTTTACATTGTCTCACTTCACTTATGTGACCAGAGTAAAGAGAGAACAATAAAACCGGTGTAACAGACACATAAGCCTGTCTCATCCTCAGCTTTTTGTGTGTGTTGTTTTTCTCTCTTTTCATCCAGACCTAGCCTCAGGGATGATTCTGACGTGGGCGTGTTTGGCCAACTTCTCCATCTCTGACTGGTTCGCAGGGGTGGCAATTAACCTTTCCTCTCACAGGGGTCACAGACATCAGAAAACACACAAAGTACACTACATGTATGGCCTATTAGAATGCATTTATTACTTTGCCCCCCCGTCCTTTGCGTGCACTCTTCAAAGTGTCATCCAATTAAGGATCATGTCCTGCTCATGTGACAGGGTTATTACTAAACAGTGATTATCAGCAGATTATACCAAACAGATAGGAGATTAGATGTGGGCAGTGAAGTATTTCAGGGTCTTAAAAACACATCTGTGGTTTGATCTTCCAATAAACTCCATATGTGACTATAGGGTATACACAGAGTATGGATTTTTCTGTAATGCAGATAATATGGTCCTTTCCCATGATTAAAAAAGTAAAAAGAACTAATCCTAATCAGATCACAGAGGGGGAATAAACCACCCGCTAAAAGCTTTTCTGCGCTATCCTTTGCTATGTTGCCAATAGCAACCATCTGCATTGCAAAACATCAGATGTCTCTTTGTAGAAATTGTGATCTATTTTTGTTTATTATTTTCCTTTGAGCAGAACTGGAACTTTTACATGTGGATGACAAGCGTCATGCTAACATGAAACACTCCCTCCCATAAAGTCTTACATCTTGAAAACAAATCAGCTGGTTGTAATGAATAAGGGAAAAACAGTGATGTCAACACGGCACTCATGTATAGTCAAAAATGGTCTGACAGTATTTATTCAGAGTTTTGAAGGTTTGATAAAAGCGTTCTTGAAACCATCCATAACTAGTTGGTGTGTAAATAGAATCAACATATTTAGAATATACTTCAGACTCCTTTCAAAACAACAGCAGGATATTTGCTGAAGCTTGGAAGTAAAACAGAGGGAGGACTTGTAACAATATTGCACTGATGTATTTAGAGACCCATGACGATGTCCTATTTGGTCTGCTGTATTTATTTTATTCTATAGCTCTCAATTAACTGGTACAACTCAAGCAACTTAGTTCAAGTCTTGCGTGTAAACCAAATGGTATATCAGTCTATTAGTCTGTCCACTACTTTAACAACTGTTTGACAAATTGTCAAATGTTGCAAAACTATTTAGGTTCCTCAGAGGAGACTTGACTTTTTATCAGCATGTCAAGATTTTCAGTAATTCTGTTAACATCTATTTGATAGATTGATTCACGATCTCTGGATGGACATTCACCATCCCTCAACTGCGGCTATAGTGACTCTGAACCTATATGACCAGATTCCCTCCTTGTTGCATTTCTCCTGAGTCTACAGGGCAGACTTTTAAGTCAACACTGCCACAGCCATTCTTACTTCCCTGCCTTCAAAATTAAAGGTTTCTATTTAGCTAACTATTCCAGCCTCCAGCGAGTTCCCGCTCTGATAGATGGACATTAGGGACATGGGTTTCCCTAATCTGTCATTTCAGGACTGCCAAGGCGTGCCCCAAACAATGTGGTCTGCTGTGCACCCCCTTGAATGTAAAGCGGCTAGACTGCACCGCCAGCTGCACAAGAAGTATCTGGAAAACCCATCTGTGAGTAAGAATTTCAGATCACATGCCAGTCGAGTATTTAAGTAACATTCTTGGAAAAAGCCAAAGTCACCTCGGAAGAAAATCATTCCATATGACCGATTAAGCGGCAGCTGGTTTATGTTTTCTCAGACAGGAGTTTAAAAAGGGGGTTTAAATGGTCACATAGTCCACAGAAGTTTGTCCACACCACAGTTAATGCTTTGTGAATTATATCTTGTATGCTGCCTTTTCCCCACATTTGTATTGCAGACCACCTAAAATTTCACACCAACCTCACCTCAGCGGGGCGTAGAGTCCAGACTGCCAAAGCGGGTGGTCAGGGTTGGCACTGTTTGACAGTCTCTGAGAAGATTTGAGGCCTGTCAATCAGCAGCAGCATCATTGTGAGGAGTCCTCCGGCGGTAGTGATTGATTTGGAGGTCTATCTCATCTAAGACCTCTGAGTGTTTTCCCCCTCTTGGAGCCATGGGTTATAAACCGACGCGAATCCCTTAAAATTGTTTTTCTCTCCACCATCAGATAGAGAGAGACTTAGGTTTTGTTTGCCATTACATTATAATAAGACAGATGAGAGAGAGGGGCCAGGGTGTTTTCAAGAGGAAAATAAATAATCAGAGACCCGGCTGACTCAGGGCCATATTGCGAATGAATCAATGGACTATTAGAGCCTGAAGCCAGGCATGAAAATGCATCTATCTCGAGCTAAAAGATATAGAGGTCAGAGATGACACTGGGAAGATGTGTGCTCCCGTCAGATCAGTGGCAATACTGTTGTCATGTCTCTTCTGGCTGAGTGGAGCTTTTGTTCTTAATGGCGCCATACGTCAATGTGGACATAACTGTCAACCTCCCACCACTGCCACGACTGACAATGTTTCATCGCTATTGCATCACTGGGAAAATACATTCACAAGCAATTTTCTTGCATATCTGAATACGACGTGACATTAACTCCATTCCCACTGCAGTGACTGTGAAATTTCTAATGTCAAGCATTCGTTATACTGTGTAGAAAATGAATAGAAAGTAAAAAAAAAAGAGTTAGTAGGACTGAAAAAAACAAACGTAGTCCCATCATTGGTTCCAACTCTGTATCCAAGATGATAATTTATGTACTACTTTTACATGGTGTCAAAATACTCTAACAATTGAGTTCCCGGCTGTAAAACGTACCTGAAGTAGCCCTCAAGTTAGAGCAACAACTTGAGAAGTCTTCAGAAATGTTGGTTCCCAATGGTACCCCAAGTTGTCAGAATTGATGTCATATTACACAGAAACATGGCAGACCTAGGAGATGTTAGTGCAATGGTCTCTAACTTTGCATTATTTTTGGATTGCATATCAACTTTTGAAACATCTGTTATATTTAATATGTCAGTAGGTTGTAATTGAAGTTGCATCAAAGTAAATTGAACACATTGACACATTTAATTTCTAACCTCAGTATTGTTTCCAGCTTGTGAACACAACAAAGTTGGAAACACCTTTCCTCTTGGGAAATTGTACCCCCCAAGGAGCATATGATAGAAGCACAAGTAAAAGTAGATGATGAAGGCAAATAACATACCTCCAATAAAATAAATACATTAGCATGTTTATGGAATTGTGTTTTCGCCACTTGATTAATTTTAGTCCAATAGCTACTCTCCATCAGCTCTTTTTTGTTCTCAACCATCTTCTTACAGTATATCTGGCTTTCTTCCTGCTATACGAAAGCCAGGCCAATAACACATTGTTTAGATGCCCAATACCAATGCTAATTGGTGGGGGGTTACTAATCACTGATATTACTGATATGGTTGCCAATATAGTGAATTGTTGATAACACCATTTGTCAATGAACCCAAGCATTGTTTTCTGCACTGTGTGTCTGTCAGAGGGCCAAATCTAATCTTGCCTGTCTGCTGAACTAGTAAGATACATTAGTTTTGATGGATTTTCTTCTGTTTGATTTGGGATGTTAACACTTTGGCAGATGCATTCATTAGAGAATAGGGCCACTATAACAACATTAAAAGTCCTTCAAATTGGCATTATGTTTCTCTGAAAGCATATACGCCATGTAAGATGAGTATAACTGTAAATAGAAATAGTACCTATGATGTTAGCATTCAATCAGGTGCACTCATCATGAGGCAATCAAACGTCAACACAGAGTCAGACAATAGGTTGCTGAGATCTTCAAATGTGTTTGAAAGATACCACTCATTAGTCGCATTCATTACCATCAATCATCACAGTGTCACCAGTAATTACTCCATTCACTCCAAGCAGCCCTGGTCAACCTGCTAATGAAGGCTAATGTGCTCATCTGCCGCATTCTTCGTCCTGCATTGTACCAACAATCACAATCTCCATTAACAACACAATGTGCTCTCACTGTAGCAACACCATTATTGTGTCACCGCTGTCTCGCCTGGTTTATAAAGGCTGCTGAGAGGATCTCCTGTTGGTGTAGAGGAGAGCTCATTCACATTTCACGCTTTGTGTCAATATTGAGATTTTTACAGGATTCATGCAGCATCATGCAATTTCATGCAATGCCAATTCAATGATTAAAAATCCCTCGAATTTGGACAATACTTGACACAAGTTTATTTTAATTTGGAGGAATAGGTGTTTACTATATATACAGTATAACTCATCAAAATTCGAGAAAACATGAATCAATTTTTTTTTTAAATCAACATCTTTTCAAATTTTCAACTTTTTGTCCGATCAGCAGTTTAACACCCTCCCCAAAACAAAACAAAAAAGAGGTTTTATTAGCTGTGTATTTCACCATTTGTTTTGATACTTGCATCACCAAAAAAACAGACAGTCAGTATTTCTGAAAAAGAGGGAGACCAATAACTGGTAATGCCTCCTGGAAACATGAATCTAAGTTTTCAAACCCACTGGCCATTTCCTGTTTTCATGTTTCTGTTATCTGTAACAAGTGAAGCATTTGTCTACAGACACAGCCCATCGCCTTGTCTGGGTGGCTGCAGGGGAAGATAAAGAAGCATCGAGGCAGACTCTGCCCTTCTGACAGAAGGCAAGAACAGAGGACTGGAAGCATCCTGTGATCTCTGAGGAGGGAGGACGCGTCCCACTGTTGGCTATAGTTCTGCACCATGAGTCTGTTAAGAGGATAGTGTTTGTGTGTCAAAAGAAGGAGCCGTTCTGGGGGAAATCCCAGTGAAACATAGCCTACTATATTAAAGAATCTAACATGGGATCATTTAAATGCTGTTAACTAAAGTTACACAGTATTTGTCTTAGCAGGCTTAGTCCTCTCAAACAACTGTTAGACCATTACCTCTGACATTAACACGCTCCATTTATTCCTCTGGATAATGGAAGTGTTATGGATGGGCTAGCACGTATAGGAGTCAAGTCACAAAAGCTAAAGTTATTAAGCAAATTGCTAGCTCATAAATCTGCAAGCTAACATTGTTGTTGGCTATAACTCAAGAGTAACACAACCAAAGGTTAATGTTTGGTTCAATGCATTAGCTGGTATCATGAGGACTAAATAGTTTGGTATAGGGCAGTAGAAGCTGGTCTGAGTGGTTGTTAGCTACAAACTCACTCGTAACACATTTAAAGGGAAATGCTTCAGTGCTAACATTAGCTGTTGTACTTTGAAAAGAGTGTTTTGAATGACCCACTGGGTACTCTATAGGCCTTCCAGTTGTACATTAAATGCTAGGCTTCAAACACAATTAATTCACAAACAGCTTAATGAAATTAAAGTGAGTTTCTCACCTTTAAAGGCTTTATATGCAATTTTTTCATACAGCAGATGTCACCCTTGAGCACCAGCATGAAACCAAAACAACTTGCGCTGCATTGTTGTGTTAGCATGCTAATGCTAGCGATCTTTATTATGCTCGTATCTTCACACTGCATGTAAATTTACCTGAAATGAGCGTGATCTAGAAACACAGTTAAGCAGTGAGTACAGTATGTTATTCTTCTTTTCTCTAGTCCCTCAATTAAACAACTTTTATACACGAGGGGAGGAGTCAGCCGGCTGTCCTGTCGATGTAAACAAACTGAAGATAGGACTCTGAAAACTCTGAATGCATCACAGACAGTGGGACTCGGGTGTTACACCCATTGTAGACAGTCATGACACAGAGTTATTTTCAGAGGATATACTTGATTTCTATTATATTTAAGTGTGAAAAATCACATATAAAGCCTTTAAGACAAACCTTATTAAGAGCATAATCATTCTAGAAATAAGAAAAACATTGTACTACAATTTATAGTTTTTGGAAATCCAATTTTCTGCTGTTGATATCCATTTCGTCCTGTTTGAATCCATTGCGGATCTCCTTCAACACCCTATTGGATAAATGGTCAAAGGAAAATCTCTACATGGCCTTTTTTTAATTATTATTCAGAGAATTGAGAAACCAAGCGTATTAAATAACATGGTTTTAGCCTCAGCCTCCAATAAACCAGGACAATTGGCAGACGATATATAATGCAGTCCACACTGGTTGTGCCCTCTCTCTGCTCCTGTTGATCAACAACACCCACTCAGCCTACCGTTCCCCGAATGTTAAAAACAATTACAGACTTTAACAACAAACGCAAATGTAGTGCAAGTGCGGTTAAAAGAGTCTGGAATAGCTGGAGTCAGCAGCACCGGTCTTTGAACTGAAACGGACTGCGGCTGTTCGTCGTAATTAAATCACCGCCACACTTTTAGGGGAATGTTAAGTTTTATGATCCGTGGGTTTATGGAGGCGGTGTTCACGCTCAAATTTCTGTCAGGCACCATAATGCCAGTGCACTCCCAACAGCAAAACACATGTGAGTGAAAAGGCGGCCGAGTTGTTGGTGATGGCGACTCGGGGACAGTCATTTCCAGGTTTACGCTGAAGGGGAACATAATTAAGGGCATAGGAAAGCTGCTGCTTGTGATATCGTCATGAACATTAAAGGTTATCCATATCATTAATTTCTATGTTCTCTGACTCTACTAGGTGTTCTCCACCAATTGCTGTGTTTATTTCACTGACGTACTCATAATTCAAATTTGATTACCCATGACGTGGGCGGTACGATTTAATCATCTGATTTTCTTTGGAATAATTAATATCCTGTGACCTCTGTAAAATCAATAGGATAAATCTACTGACGATGCATTGTCATGGACCTTTAATGACTATCATCAGTCATTCTTTATCTATTGATATGCAATTTATCATTGACTCCACTAATGCTCAGTTAATAACCAGCCAATACTTTGGAAATGAGATCTAGATTACCAGCTAAAATCTCAAGCGTACTCATCTTTCACACGGCAAGAATATATCTTAAAACATTCTGTTAAACCTTGACGAGACATTAATGAAGAGATTTGGACCAAAGCTTGTTGCGATTATTTTTAACTGGCACCCGACCTGCCAATGCTGTTGGACATCCACTAGTGTATTTTCATACCAGAGAGTATAATTAAAAGTTATTCAGAAGTGCAAATTTGGCAGAGCAGCAACATAAAAAGCCCCCGAGCGAGGTTGGAGGCACCTCATTATCGGATGGAGAGGAAGACACCAAGAGCCAGACAGATTAGTGCCAGAAAAAAAAGAAAGAAAGAGAACAAGTCATTTATTAATACGATGACTCCTTTACTTGAAGCTGCCAGGCATCAACAAAACACTCACCTGGTTCTGGTAATACTGGGCCCTTTGACACCTCCATTTTTTTTTTTAGATTAAATTTGTTTTAGAGCTGCATTACGAATAGACAGGATATCAAATTTGCAGTACGGCCAAGTGCAATATCCAAATCACTGAAGCAGCTAGTTTTTGATGCAGTTAGATGTTTGAGGAGGGAAAGAGCTTTCGAAATCTTCCCAATGTGATGAAAGTGGTGCTGGTTTGGTCCAGAGCCCTGAACATGTCAGATAAGGATTTGTTGTGACATTAATAATAAGTTATTCTCAATGCAATGTTTTCAATGCGTAATAGCAGTGTGAGCTACAAGGTCTCGGTTCACCAAAATGTGACTCATCAGGTCCATTAATTTCACAGCATTGATTTTTTTTTGTAATCATTTGGGAAAATCAATGTAGTTCAAGATAATTAGTGTGAAAATGCACTGTTTAAAAGCCTCACAAGTCGTTTGAGTCTACAGCAGCTTTATGAGGCTGTACTAAGGCACTGATTGTATTGCAAAGTGCTGACATTGGCCTGTTGTAAAAGCTTACATTGAATAATGCTAACACTAGGAGGTTTAATGTTCATCACTGTGACTGTCCTATACTAACAGAGGCAAATTACCACCATACACTAAAGGCCTCCTTCGGCCGTCGCCCTGGTTTTTGTGGTGTGTCCAGCTCTGTTGGCTGTAGTCTTTGCGGTGTGTTCAAGTGCAACTTTTTGGCCAAGACAAAGGTGACGTGAGGCGACTCAACAGTCAGCCTTTGTCACCACTAGTTCTTTGCCCTCTGCTTGGTGTGTCAGGGCCTCAAGTCAAGCCTTCACTGATTGGATTTGAGATTTGCTTGAATTTATTGAAAACCATTTAACACCTGCTGTGATTTTTAAGGGGGCAGGTTTCCTAATGCTGGTAGAAGACAATCAAATCCCGTGGTTTGATAAGACTGGAAACCATCACTGATGACACTCAATCATTTTTAGATTTTCAGCTAAAATCGTTAATTATTCATGGACATACCATTCAAAGTTTTATCTCAATCACAACACAACAATATGCTTTAGTAGGAACAACAGCAAACTCTCCATCTGTGTCAGTTCCTCCATACTGTATCTCGTGATGTATTTGTCTTGGGACCTGCTCAGAGAGAAAACTGCACCTCTTTACAAATTTCCCATGCAGATAAAAATATCTGTCTCTCTACGAGAATAAAACCAGCAACACCTTTGTAGTGCTGTAGCACAGATGGCACTGTGAAAAACAGCTTGAGAGAACACAGTGATGGAGGTTGTTTTTACTACATTAAGCCGGACTGTCCTTTCCCGCCTAAACACAATCAAAGGCTCCGCGTTGTCAATAGCATCTCCCACTGGAAACACAATTTCAAGGTCTACTTGATTTATGAAAAAGTAATGGTGCATTCTAATCATAAAAAAAAGTCTACTACGGCTTCTTTTTTATAGCTTGGAAAAAAGTCTTTGATAATTCAGGTATGGGGGAAAACAGGATTTGGTGGAAAACATATTTCCACAGTTTCCTACTTTATTATACATAATTAAGAGAAAGTGTCCTTCTCACAGCACCTTCTTTATTAACATTAAATCAAAAATGCCATTTATTTTTCAGTTGAGATTAATTAAAATTATACTTCAAATTGAAATGTTGTCATATTAAATTTTTCTTCTGCTTTTACTGAAGTAAAATAGCTTAAACAAATATAATGAAGACTGGGTGGAAAAGTGCTCGGCATGGTTTATCTCTCAGCAAGTGCCAACCACAGGCTATGTATAGATACAACCATGTTATTTGTAGTGCACCAAGCAGAGAAGAGGCGACCAACGTCTCAATCCCTCTTCCTGAAATATACCTATAGCAAGAGGAGTGAGATATACAGTAGACTTCCAAAGTGACAAACAACAAGGTGTTTCGCCTGGTTCAGCAAAATAAATAAATATATAAACAAGAAACAGGTCTTGTCTGGTGGTAGGTGTGGGGAAAGAAACATTAATTTGTTTTAGAAGAGCCTGGCAGAAACACATCTATTTGTCATGGAGAACACAGCGAGTGAAGGAGTGATTGAGTGGCCTTCAGCGAGTGACCCAGCGCAAGGATTACACAGGATTGAAACAGCGATGGCAGAGCTTGAGCTGAATTGGAAGGCAAGGGAGAGAAAAATCTCTGGTTCTGCCTCACAACCTATATGTAACAAAGAAGGGGATTACTCAAAGACAAAATGTACAAATACTTGATGTGCATCGTACAGGAATGTGTTTCAGGTGTATTGAGACTGTAAAAATTGCAAGACAAATGTTCTTAGGTCAAATATTATTCTCCTATTCAACCAGTGAGTCTCAGAGCTTCCCAAAACATGTGTGTGAAGTTTCTTGTTCCATATCCACTCTGATCCTGTATTTGATCATGCCTATAAACCCCTCTATTTCAGCCCTGCTCAGAACAGGCTGTCCTATTGTTTACGGTGAGAAGGCAGACTCAGAGGGCAGAACAAACACCTAGCTGTGGGAATGTCACCCACCTGGGGGAGGGGTTACTGAAAAAAAATCTCCAAACGGCCTGTTTGAGCACAAAGACGGAGAGGATGGACTTTTCTCATAATTGGGGGATGAGCAGACATGCTAGGGCCACACAAGTGTTAGAAAACCATTTTAAAGTGGCATGCTTTTAAAAAAAAACGATATAGCTGCTTAGATTGACTTAGGTACGTCAATGCCTTTTACAACACTCACTTCATACGCCACGAACGCCATTTACGAATGCCATTTATGAATGCCATTTACGAACTTCACTTACAAACATCAATGACATATGTCACTTCAGCCTGTCACTTACAAACATTGATTAACTACATCACTTACGTACACCAATTATGTATGTCATTTATGTACATTACCTGTGTCACTTAGGCAGATCACTTCATTAAGCATGTCACTTAAGTGTCACTCACACACACCTCTCACATGTTGTTCAATAATGACACTTTTATACATACATGTGTCACTTACTTACATAAAAGTTTAGGGTATGTCACTTACATACATTATTAACATCATGTTTGAAAAACTGTTCAAGTAGGACACAGAAGTTTAAGTCCTAACATAGACCCTAACTGCTCAAGTCATTTTGACCCAAACCACAACCTTTGGTCTTGACAACTAAGTAGTTTAAAAAAACCTGAATATTAATGCTAACCATGTGCTTGACATTTTTTTTACAAGCCGAGCTGCTGCGTACATGCGCTGCCATCTAACATAGGTTCTAGGATGTCCTGTCGGGAACAAGCCAGCTATGTGATAGTGTTGTAGGGCTTGATGTGTTTGAACAGAGCAAAAGTGATCAGGCAAAAAATTAGTTACAAGATGTCAACTGTTGTCATTTCTCTTGGCTCTGTGTGAAGGTGAGAGAGTTGCCTTCCTTCATGTTTTTCTCTGTAACTAACCTCCTGCAGCTCTGACTTCTATGTATCCTGGAAGCACGTCTCCAAACATCTCAGCAGGGACCAAGGGCTCTATTTTTAGGACATTGCACGAAGGATGTTGGGAGGTTTTGTGCTGCTTAAGTGCCATTTCCCTCCACTGCACCCAGGTTATTTTCTTACCAGTTCCTGTTGGGTGTTTCGGTGTCGCCCTGTGAACTATACAGAAGGAGGGGCGCGGAAGTGGGCGCATAGTAACAATCAAACAGTGTGGAGTGCAATTTTGGTGAGAACAATCTCAGTGATTGTTACTTTGCTTTGGGTTGGGAGATTTGGTTTGCTCTGCCTGTGTGCTCAGACCACCAAAAGTGCATGGAACAAGGATGTCGTGACATGAGGGCATCTGAACATTTCTTGCAAATGCCCATTATGACTTTTAAAGGCAGACAGTCAGCAGAAAGTAAAATAAACATTTCCTTTTTTTCTATATGTGTTCTTTGTAGTCCTTTTTCTCCCTGATAGATCAGACAGAACTTGTCCTGAGTAGGTCTGTGGAGGTGTTTTTATCCTCCATGAGAGCCTGGTTGAAGGATGGTTTCTTTTCAGCGGGCAAATTGCTGGTTGTAGCATTTCTATCTGGCATGTCGTGGCTTGATTCCACCTTGTATGACTAAGAAAGAAAAACAGAACCTGAATGAGGACATTTTCTTTGATGCGGCTTTGTATTCAACATTTGTCTTCTACAACAACAAAAAAAGTCCTCACTACCCTACTGTGATATAGCAGTTAAAAGTAAAAAGAATAGAAAACCAAGTCAATGCCATTTCTCAATTATGTAGCACGCATTAAACTAGGTTTGTTATTCTGAGCCTGAAAGCGTAGCCTTGCATAAACAGGTGCGTGCTGGAGCTGTAGATGAGTTAACCTGCAGTTGCTCATTCACCCACACTGCAGCAATTAATCCCAACATGTTGGACTCCTGCCAGGCCGGAGCCTGCTGATTCATTCACCTGCTTTCAACCAAAAATAGCGTCACTGCATTAATTTTGCAGAACGCCTTGATATAAATCAGCTTGCATGATAGTTTTGAATACATAAACACAGAATGGTGCATGAAACAGGATTTCTTGTTCCAGAGGTGACATAACATGACCCACAATCTATTTTTGATGCAGTGTAACAACCCGTGAAAAAATAGACCAATTTGAAGGCACGCAGGTTACCCTGTAGTGTTTGAGGAAAGAACCACCGTACGGCTTCAATTCCCCCCAAAAATGATTTAGTTCAAGGATTTGTTGAAACTCTTTTTGGTTTCCCTCAAGTTTGGTGCCATCCTGTGGACCAATCGGTATGTCTTATCTTTTTGCTGATTTTGTTCTGCACATGTGAGTGTTGCCTTTTAACGAAACATACATTAGCCTTTCTTTCTTTTTATAGTCAAATGAAGCTCTCAATTAAAATCTTTGCAGAAGAACATGTCAGTCAAATGTATATTGAGTCATTGCCAAAAAGGTTTTCATAACCAGTTAAAAGCCCTCACAGGAGCTTTAAGAGCCACATTGAGATGTGTTTCTACAAAGTGAACACCCATCCACAGCTGCATTAGAAGAGAGTTGGAGATTTTTGATTTATTTATTCATGCTTTTAATTTGTGTAATGTCGACAATAAACTGCAAGAAAAAATAAAGAACTATTGATGTTTAGGGGACATTTTAAAATATGATTTTGTCACCTCTTACAGATGGAGAAATTATCCAATCTGATGAATGAAAAAGAAAAACTGCAAATGCAAATTAGAAGTGATGTGATGATCTCAGCACAGCGCCACTGCATGATTTACTCCGATAAGACAAGTGTATTGTTATTTTTAATACCGCCCTGAGCAGCTTTGCAGTCAATGTGACATAAAAATAAAACGTCTCATTTTGCTGATAATTACTTTGACATTAAGTCATACAGTTATATGTCTGCAGGCTACAAACAGAAATACACCAAATGTACAAAAATAAGGAATCTTAAGCAGAAATCTTCTTATGAGAGCCGATGAAGCAGCTGCAAAGCAACAAAGACAAACTCATCCGGTGCACCAGCATTTCTTGCACGACTCTCTAAGCCGTATTAGCAATCAGGAAGTTCTTGAGAGGATCGCTCATGCAGGAAGCTTCTTTGATACGATCAATCAACCGCCATACACCGCATGATGAATATGCAGCTGAGCGCCAGGGCTCCTCCAACAACAGGGAAGGCTGCAGAGGTTTTAATTAAGATTCAGAGCGTCTGAATTCAAGCGTAGAAGACACAGTGGCATCGTAACAAGGAGCGGAAAGTCTTGACAATTAGCAAGATAGAACAAGGTGTCATCAATGAGTGGATTACTATGTGTGCATGCAAATGACATCCAGGTGATGACACATAAACATCACATAAAAAGTAAACATTCTGGTACGAGTATGATTCAAACTGCATATTTATTTAATTTTTAAAACACAGTTAAAAGAGACAGTTAAAAGGTGCATTTGTCGATTATTTCACAGCCACATACATTTCACAACCTGGCAGTTAGGTGATACTTCTGCTGTTAATTGCTAGTTCGATTTGATGTTTTTAAAGCTTTTGGAAACACGGACTGTTCATAAGACGGCTTCATAAGGAAGTGATAATTGCTCCTTAAAAGGTGCTGAACTGTTGCTGTATGTGCTGCTTAAAACGTCATGTCAATTATACTTGGATACATCAGCTCGTCAGTAAACATATTCTCTTCCTCAGGTCTGATTCACCCGTTCGTCTTCATTGCGGTCAATGTGGAGTTCGTTTTCATGGTGGGGAGTAGCAGAGAGAACTCCCATGATTCCCTGTCAGCCTCAACGTCATCTTTTGTTATTGTATTGATTGAGAGCCCCCTGGTGGCGGAATCTACATGCTGTGCCTTTAAATATCCCCTTAAAAGTTATTATGTTTAAGAAATATATAATATATGTCCAAGGATAAGAGATAATATTTTTCTTTCCTTAGTCGAAAAACTGTTTGTGTTACATCGACGCTTATCATTCAAGAGTGCTTGAACTTTGGACAAACTGGAGCTCTGAGCTGTGAAGGACAAGTGAGCGTTTGGTCCTTTGATGAAAAGGCCAATTGAAATCACTTGTCCTTTGAAAAGACGCTGCATCATACTAACATGCTTTCTTTTTTTTTTATCTAGAGGTGGTACAAGACGAGATGTAAGACTTTATACATGCTGACAAGATTGTGGAAGTGATTACTTAATAAATTCTTGAACTTTATGTGACTCAAAAGCAAGCAGGAAAGATTTACCATGAATAAGAGGGGGGATGACTTGAGTTTAAAAAATGAGGATGTTGTCGAATAAGTAGGTCTGATACTGTGAAAAATGCGTGCTCCACGATGAAGTGCACTGGGGAGCAAATTTTGCTCCGTCGCAGCAGGACTAGCTGGGTATAAGGAGCAAATATTTTATGATTAAGTGCTCTAATGACTGCCTTTAAGGGGCAAAGGCATCGTTTATAATATTCTTTGCATGGACTTGCCCAATTCCAAACTAGTCCAACTCCCAGCGAGCCCCCATTAATTCACTGTTTGCCCAATCAAATTAAAAGTGGCAGCCGGCGTCTGGGCTTGTTCATTCATGAGGAGGATCTGATTGCGCTGTGGGCTCCGTCAGTGCATGCAGCCTGATAAGAGGCTTGTACAGCGATCGGGCTGATTGCAGAGTGATGTTTTTTTGCCACCATTGATGCGGTGCCTATTGTGCGCTCAGCAATGATCAGGCCGGGGTTGTTATGGCAACGAGACAGACTCTAAACTCTGATATGTGAGCAATAAGAGGTGAAAATGAGAGAAAGCATTTGAGGTTTCTTCAGAATAAACTTTGAGAGAGATTTTTTTTTTTTTTCAATCACAACCTTTAATAACAATCTTCACTTCTCACGTTTCACATCTGTCTGGAGCGTGGACGTACACAGCCTCTCAATACTTCATGTTATGTTGACCTGAAACTCTTTTTTCCCCTTAGAAATCAGTGTATCTGATAATCTTGTGTTTTTTCTGTTGACCTGTGAGTACGTAGCCCTCTTGGAGTCTGCTGAGAAAAATCCCATTATCCTGTGCATCAATGCCTCAAACTGTGAATCTGAGGGTACTGTTAAGAAAACTATTGACATAATTATGAATCCACTGGCTGTTTAAAAACAGTGTGCAAAGGGTTGTTAACCTAAGTCCAGCTTATCACATGTCTTGTCTTCCCTCAGCTGACCCCATCAGGCTTCATGTGCAAGAATTTGTAGTATTTATGATTGTATCAGTTTGAGAAGATATTGTATTTTAACTGCTTACATTGGTGCTCTCCTACAGATCCCATGTTAAAATCATTTTCACCTTTAATGCTGTCAGTCTGTGAAAACTACAAAGTAGCTTTACATGATTTGCAGCTCAAAATACTCATGCCCACTTACCTCTGATTGGCCAGCTCTCTGGAATACAGAGATATGTATGCACATACTAGTGCACTATACATAGATACATACACAGAAAACTGAGTGGGGCCAAAGAGCCAAAGTTAAGAAAAATGGAGTTTGTTTCTGGTTGGCTTTTCAGTTCAGTTTACAATTACATTAAAATAAATATGAATTTCAGTCAACATGGATTCAGAAGACTGTGGGGGTAAAATCCTATAAGTCAAAGCTCACACTCCAACAGTTTCCAAGTTAACCAAGGAACCAAGAGGGAAATACATCATCAGTGTCTGCTGAAGGGGACACAGCAAAGGTTATGAATGTCATTACAGTCCTCTATGGACTTTGTGCTGAACTCATTCAAAGTAGTTCATAGTCATGGTTCTGAAAGGCTCACATCTGGCCAAAACGTATTATACCCGTAACAATGAGGTGATGTGGCTCTGGCCACTTGTAATTCTGAAGATAATCAGATAGCCAAGTAGCACAATGAGAGGCAGTGGACCTGACAGCATGGAGAGCCCGGATTAGAGCACTCTATGAAAACAGAATCACTCATGACAGACACTCGTGGCCTTTCATCGAGACGGCTCACAATAAGGGACAGAAAGAAAAAAAATAATCATTTCCAGTCATTTCTCTTATCAAACTTCTCTTTTCATTTCCGAAGCTCACTATTGGATTTTCTCACTGAAGCTCAACATGCGGGGTGGTGGGGTTTCTTTTCTTGGTTATATGTCATACACACGCCCAGAGGATGATAATGAAAGTTTAAAAGAGTGTTGCATATTAACGCTAAAAACATATTTGAGCTACACGGCAGAGCAATTACCGTCCCTCAATGGCAGACTGATGTCTTAAAAAAATAAATACATGGGACATGTCGGGCTGAAATCTCAAATCAGAGAAACAGTGATACAACTGTGAGACAACTAAAAACCCTTCAACTTCTAATGAATCCTCATCAACACCAGATGACTCTCTTTAAATCAAACACCATTAATAGTAATGCTCTATTGAATCTGTACAGATGTTCAATAACACACTGCATTCTGTCATATTCAATTAACTGTCAGGAGCTTTTATTATGCCAATTAATATGAATTAATATGAACTGGTTGGTTAAGTTCATACTTTAAATTTAAAATGAAACATATAGATAGAATAATGAAATGTAGTTTCTAGAACTAAATGATTATTTTGAAAGGTTTAATTTTGGACTGTTTTTACTGCCTTTAGTGGAGACAGAGAGGGGGGAATGATGTTATCTGAAAATGTTCACACATGTCAAATTGAAGAGTAATTTTGGTTCTTACATTAACATAGTGCTAATAAATAAATAAGCTTTAAATGACAACCATACTTCAAAAATGTTCTCTAGAGTTCCCCATCTGTGCTTGCTGCTGCCTGTCTTGGCCGGTACACTTTTAAAAAAGAGATTTTGTTTATTTCCTGGTTAAACAAAGGTTAAATAAAAATGTAAAAAAGTACTGAACAATTTAATTAATGGAAGAAGATTAATATTTAGAAGTAGAAAAACGTACGTTTCATTAAGCTACGAACGCCAATATTGCATTTGTACTGACATTTGTGGTCTCTGGTGCTGCCTGAAAGAGCATTGTCAGTCTGAATATTTAATCTAAAGCCCATTTCAAAAAATCTTTCTCAGAAGAGAGACCACTGAAGGTCATGTCACTCAAGATTAGACAAAGCGACTCAGCATCCCTTATCCAGATTTTCTCAATTTGATTTCAGCTCTGCATCCGGCGATATCAGACACACAGCTCTGCGTCTCTTTTTAATATAATGTCATGGTGTGCTGGTGAGATTGAACCACTGATGTGTCTTCTAAGAATGCCAAAGATCTATAAGAAACAAAAGTCAATGCTTGATCAAATGAAGGTTTCCCTCATGTGTCAGCTGATCAAGATAACGCTCTATGGTGCCATTGATGCAACACAAGTGACAAATGCGATATGATGCAGAATATCACAACACAAAGCTAACTGAACAAGTGGGGGAGATTTTGAACAATTCATTTGATTAGCATTTGTCATGTTTCAATTACGTCGAACCTTGGCTGAAAAATTAAGCCAGCCGTGTGAAAACTGCAGTTTCACCAAATGGCCACCGGCTGTCAAAGTGACGGTCGTCAAACAAATAGGTCCCAACACTGGCTAGGTCCACTTTTCTATACAGTCTTAATGTTCTCCACAGACAGAGATAAGTTTGAAATTGAGTCAAACAGAGTCACACCGATGCTGCTCCTCACACCAGAGCTGCTCATTTAGAGAAAACCTTTGAGACTGACAGGAGAGAGGAAGTACTGCTGCATGAGAGGAAAAATAGTGGCTGGTGTGCCACATGGAATAAAAACAAGATGGAATAATGGCAGAAAAAAAGAGAGAAATGTCAGGTATTGTGAAGATTTAAAGGCGAGGCAGGCTATTGTAAATCCACCACCAATTCCCAGACCATTTAGGGAACTGAATTCATATCGGGGTCACTTGCGACCTGTTATCCATGTAGAACTGCTGACTGAGCTCTTCAAGTCAGCAGGGTCAGGTGTCCCTTTGGCAACCGCTGATGAGATCAACTGGGACTTAACTTGGAAAAGATAGAAACTTCTGGTAAAGGAATGAAAGTATGAGATTAAATTTAATACCACTCCCAGTTGCCAACTCATACACAAAATGTGACTCAATACGACCTAATCACATTATGAAAGCTTTTCCATTACATTTCATGAAAGCTACATTTTCTGTGCTTCGTCTTGGAGCCAAAACTGGTGTAAACATTAGCATCGCTTTAGATTAAAAGCTTTCCAAGATGAGAAGAGACTGTGAGATGCAAATGAAGCTGTTTTCCCTTTGGTTGATTTTTCATTTTTTTCATGTGGTGTATTACATTTCATGCTTTCCAGTTGAATGCATTAAAACTGAAGCTTGATAAAATTTCAGCCTAAAAGGTTTATCTCTTGTTAGCATTACCTTTGCAAAGGGTAAAAGTGATGGGTGGTTGGACCTTTGCTCCAGACTTCAAACATTCATTGTTATTGGATAAATTGTTACAGTACTTTGAAATTCATGGTCACCAGAGGATTATTACCAATAATGTTTTTAATCCCTTTACCAATGCTAGCTTACTACTGAGTAAAACTTATTTGTTTAGGTGAAATGTCCCAACAACAAGGCGATTTGAGACTTCTCGTATGTGGTAAGATTTATAAAAATTCCAAAGGATGATTTTTTAATAATTGTGGTTATCATCTCATCTGGCATGCTAAATGTTAAAATGTCAAAATTTCTCCAATCCTTTATTGTAAGAGATATCAACAAAACCTAATGACATTAGCTTAAGCTAAACTGTACAGTGAGTTCTTGTTAAATATCATGTCTAAATGCTGACAAGTTAAAATGAGTACTCATTTTAGACGAGTTCTACTGTTGTTATTTTGAGCATCTTAGCATTTAACTTGAAACGAGGCTGATCTTCAGCTTCAAGAGCGGTCAAGACAGTCTTGTTGTAATATATGTCCTCCAGTTTACTTATTTTTCAACCAATTAAAAAGCTTTGTTGAAAGTAATGGTCCAATCGAATTCATCCCAATGTCTCCCTCCTGTCTTCTATCTCACGAAACAGCAGTTAGATACTCTTGGAGTTTGTTCGTCCATTTATATGCTAGCAGTCTTCTTCTCCACTGGTTTTTTTTTCTCAGGCATTTTTTAGCTTATTTCTTCCTCTCTACCAGAAGACAGACCCTAGCCTCATCATACACATTGATGGTTAGGACCAGCTCCTGAAAACCCGGCCCTGTAGCGCCACAAGTGGTCATTAACGCCACATGGCACCTTTAATACTATAATAACACTGGTGTGTAATAATCAGAACTACACACCAGTTTATGACTAGCCAAGGAAAATAGACTGGGCTCAAAAAGGGGCTAAGCTAACAGACTCAACCCCTCCCAATAGTGACATGTGGTCATGACCATTCTGAGTCTTAATGAAGAAATCTGCAGTATACAACGTGCCCACAGGCAGGGAATCATTTAAAATTAACAAGAGAGATGATATCTTGTCACAGTTACAAGGTCAGGACCGTAACATCATTTGTTTTGCTGCGCTTTTCCTGCAGCATGAATCACTTCCTCCTCCTAGTCTGTACCCTGCTGCTCTGTCCTTCAAACACATCCTGTCCGACTGGTGTAATTGCACCATGACAGGAGCGATTCCTCATCCCCATCAATCATTCCTATGGAGATATGGGCTCCTTCCTAACATGACTGCTCCCTCCCTCCCGCCCTCTCTCTTTCCTCCCTGGTCTGCCTCCATGCTTTACGATTATAGTGATAAATAACACATCCAATGTACAGCCCCCTTGGTCCAAGTCCAGATTTTCTGGCCTGCATCCTATCAGGGTTGGAGCAGAAACATAGTGCATCGAGTGATATATTGTCCTTGTTGGATTTGTGACAGGTTTTTCCTATGTAAATGCTACTGGGCTGCCTTTAAGCACTCCCCATGAGTGGTATGTTTCGTTTACTTTGGGATTTGTTGACCACTTTTGAAGACTGGATAGAAGGTGGTATATGAGGCAGAAAATAAACAGTAAAAATTAAGATTCTTAAAACAGCAAAGTAAGTGTTGCTGTGTGTTATGTGCAATTAAAGTTAGACATCATTTCAGCTGCAAGGAGCCTCGAGGGCGGTCACTTTTGGACAGCAGCAGATACAGTAATCTGGGATTGGTCAGATCTGCAGAGGAAAGATAAGAGCTCCTTTAAATACAGTCTTGGCATTTCTATAAAGCCTCATCTGCTGGACAAAGTGATTAGTCTACACAGTTGTATTGACTGGGAGGAGGATCTTGTACCCTTTAATTGATATATTTTTGCATTGTCAAGACTTTTGTTACATCCAGATACAGATCAGTGCTGCTGTAGGTTCACATGCAGGCTAGTCTATTCATAGCTATATGTGCAAATGAGTCACTGGAAAGCCTCTCTTCAGCCGAACCAATTTAAGAACTGTTTGTGTTGTGAGATGTTTTGTTCCTCATCAAAAGAACAGAAGTGGAAAGTTTGCCCGTGTAGGGCCTTGTGATACAGCATCTCACTTGCACAGCTAGGGGGAAATGTACTAAACAAAAGAACCCTCAGTACAATGCAAGTTCAAATCTGGGTACTCAGTTTAATTAGGTTCAGCTGTAAGCCAATGAACTGCACAAAATCTAAATTTACATCTTCCAATCTGAAGCTGAACTTTTTGTGTGGTGTTTGCGTGTTCTCTTTAGTGTTCTCTGAATGTTCTGATTTTCCTTTCAAATAAATACATGCTACTGCAAGCATTAAAAAGACAGTATTTTTTTCTTATTTAAATAAACACAAGATACTTGTGCCATTATAAGAAGAAAACACACTCAAGACCCCCCCCCCCCCAACATAAAAATATATAATTAATGATCATAGTTGACCTTGACCGAAGCACATCCTGTGAAGTAGAGTTGGTCCCTTGGTGCTGCAATGTGGCTTCACCTTGCTCTTAAATAGTCAGGATGGATTCTCCCACAGGGATGTATGAATAATAACTGGGCCATTGATCCCGACTGTAGCTGCAACCCTGAGTGTTTTAGTTACTCAAAAATTACAACACAGGCTATTATTATTTAGATGAGTCAAAAATGACAACAATTACAATCATGGATGATGTAGCCAACCCAAACTCCAACACATCAAATGCTTAATATATCATAGAAAGTCTTAGTCTGAGTATGCATGCAATCCCATAGAATCTAGATCGACATAAATGCATAGCATCTGATTGGATTGGAGCTAGATAGCTGACAATGCTCACACTATATCTGAAGGCAGGTTGAATGTAAAGTATATGCTGATAGCACTACAGATGAAATTATGCATGAAGACAGCAGTGACTGTTCCACACTCAACTACTCAGAGTCAGTTTAAGAGGTGTATTTTAAAAAGCTGCTCATCGCGCCTGAAAGACCTGTCATCTGTGGAGTCTGTATTTCCAGCCTATATGCATGTTGACGCACCCACACACAGACAGTAACAGAGAAAAGATGCAGACAGAGAGGGGGGACTGGCAAGGAGGCTGGTGTATGATGTGTTGATCTTCCCAGGTTGGATTGGGATTTGTGAATACAGAAACGACTATTCTCCCAAAGAAGGGAATATTGGTCCGATTGTGAGGTGAAAATGACGAATTTGTTACAGACACCCCTAAAATGGAAAATCTATTATTATTGTGGAGGAGTCTCAATTCTTGAGCCAAGATATGCTGGAGAGCTGCTTCCTGTATGTTCTTTGGAAAACACATTATTATTAAGTTATTAAAAATCTTTATTGTTGGAGTCAAACACGTCATTGACCTTCATCCTCGCCAAAGGCTGTGCTTCGCTAGCCACAGCTAATGTTGCCCCCGTAGGTAATGAAAATGTGCTAGATAGCTTACTAGGCGGTTTGCTACACCTAAACCTTCAGAGTTTATCAGACTTTGTCTAGTCTACCAACCTTAACTAACTAAATCTGACAATTTTCTTAGCCACAATTACTTACTTCTACCAGATAGCTTGATCAAGGACCATTTACAGTTCAGGCTAAATAACTAGCTAGCTAGCTTTGCCTATGACTCAGCATTTCATAGCTAGTATACAATGTCATAAGAAGGGCTGTAATCGTTAATGCTTTAATCACAATGAAATTAACTAATCGCTCCCAGACAGCTCAGTTGACAAGTCAAAAGTATGCACCTGGTGTCGAGTGGAATTAAAACATCACCAAAGTACTTCAAGTTTGAGCAACCACTTGCAACTTAGCACAGGTACAGGCTGCAGCTAATCAATCTAACCGCATTACCAAAATCAGCGTGTGTTTTTATTGTTTATTTGGGACAAATGCAACAAACAGGCTTCATATGTAAAATCCAGTAGTAGTAGATGTCATGCATATAGGTTTCTAGCCGTGGCTAATTTGCTACCCCTGTTCCTGGCCACTCTTTCTCTTTACTCTCTAGAGAGGAAGTTGACCACCCGAAGGTTGTTATTGTATAATTTGTACTCTTGGTTGACACAGGAGCCAAAGGCAGAGTGCTTTTATGATCCTCGATACACACTGAAAAAAATCTTAACTTGATGAAATTTCCACGTTACTGCTGCTGGATAAGTTTCATGGCTTGAAGGCTTTGGACCTCAGAAATCGTGGGAATCTGGGTCCAGGCTGCGGGAGACGATTGTTGACAAATATTGAGCTCTTTTCATATTCCAAGGATACCACGGGCATTGTGCTTGAAGGTGGATTTTCACTTTAAGAGATAATTTTGTGGTTTAATCCACACTGAGTGACTCAAGAGATATCTGATTTAAAGTTGAATTAGCTACCTTCTGCCAAGCCTCCTCTATGTTTCCAAGTTTTGCTTCTCCACACAAGTACTCCCGCACATATCCCCATGAAAAAAATCCCTGCCAGTTTGAAGGAAAACTCCCCCACTGTACAGTCTGCAGTGCTTTTTTTTCTCTTTTGAAGAAGGAAATTTAAAAAAAGCACAGCTTCCATGTTCTTCTCAGGCTGTAGCTTTGATAAATGGTAGTGGTCACAGAATAGCACTCCGACTTGTTCAAGAGGATCAAACCGAAACATGAGAACAACACGAGCTGTGACATTCTTCTAGAATCAACATTTGCATTTACAGAGATGTGATGAACTTGAATTGCCTTTATGTTGGAAATATATGTGCTACTTTGCTTGATCACTCTTGATGTACTGTAGCAGAGGAAATCAAGCTTCTGACTAGAGGAAAACAAAAACCAGCTATCATAGCGTGCTGCCTCTGTAATCTCCCAGCTCATTATGATTTAAATAGAAACGCCGACCAAATCAGCTGCTATTTCTGTCACGTTAGCCCACATGTTAGCCAGGCGTAGGATTATCCTTGTTCCTGTTTTCTACTCACAGCTGACCCTCCAGAGGCAGAATTCCTCAAAAGCAAGTGAACGTTGCTGATTCGTCAACTCTCCTGATTTTCTCATCTCATCAGAACAGGTGTTCCTCTCTTGAGTTTGCCTCCATGCAGTGCATACCCACACCGCCAACCCCCCATCTGTGGTTGGTCTGCGTCCTCAGAAGTATGGCAGTCTGTAGCGTTTCCAAACAGGTTAATGGACCTCTAACCCCTCTTCACTGATTAGCATGATTAATCAGACAGCAGAGCATTGCATGGTTCCCCTCCCCTCCTCTTTTCTCCCACCTCACCGGCTCTCTATATTCCTGCCAGATGGTATCAATGCAAAGCTGAGAGCAGAGGAAAATCAAAGGTAGGCTTCAGAGGCTTGAAAACCTAAGAAAGCACAGCAGTTATCTCCTGCTGTTCAGATGACACATTTACAGGCTTCATGCACTTTATGTGGAATAACCCCGGGAGAGAGTGCAAATGAGCTCTCCACTCTAACGCCACTTTTATAAAGACTCTGTTTTGCCATGCAAATATACATCTATGGAACACAACATCCATACGTAATAACCCATGAAATGAATGTCATTCATACAGACATTCTGGTAAATCCCTTGAAATGCTAATTTAGATAAAACAGTTTCCTAGTCAACTCTAAACGCCACAAAAAAAACACACGAGTTGTAAAGATCTAAATAATAACATTTAAAGGAATATTTCCAAACGAGATCGTTTAATACCTCATCTCTTTCTTACAGAGCGTTATATGTCTTATGAGTTGTATGTTATATGAATTATCTGTCCTTTAAATGTGAAGCTAGAGTGAGGAGGAGGTTAGCTTAGCTTAGCCTTTAGATGTGAATGAATCAAAGCTCCTGTGAGGAGTTTTTGGCTGATTATGAAACAAACTGAAAGGACTAATGATGCCTCTGTTGCACCTTGATAAGCAAACGAGACCGTTAAAGAATAAGATTTCTTTTTTGGGGGGTGGACTCTTTATTGTAGAGACAGGACATTGGATGGAGTTGGAAATCAGGGAGAGAGTCCGGTAAGGAGCCAGAGGTTGGATTCAAGGCTGGGCCGCCCGCGGCAACAATTACTGCACATGGGGCGTGCATACTAACCTCTAGGCCACTGGCACCCAAGGGATAAAATTATTTCTATATAGCAGTCAAAATTAAGCCGTTTTCACGTACTCCCACTGAAAATATCTAGATAATTTGAGGAGGACCTTGCTGTTCTCATATTCTCCTCACAGCGGGATACTATTCCTGTCAGACGGGAGGGGGGTCGCGGGGGTCCCAAGAGGTAAAAAAAAGAGCGTAAGTAGTGGACGGAGCAACAGAAATATCAGGAGATTTTCAGTAGTTTTCTGCAAGTGTAAAAACCCTCTTAAAGAGGTCATATTATGCCCTTTTTGGGGTTCGTATATTTAATCTATGTACCTACTAAAGTATGTTCACAATAGCTAAAGTTAAAAAAAAGTGTCTGTTTTCATGAACGCCTCCATGCACCGGCTCTCTTCTGACTCTCTCTCTCTAAGGCTCTGAAGTGCCCACGTTCAGAGTCCCCATGTGTGCCAAGTCTGATCTGATTGGTTGGCCTGTCGGCTCTGGCGTAATTGGTCAGTCGCTCAGCACGGTTTTCGGAAATGTCACGCCCCTTTTACCATATTGGGAATGCAGCCACTTTGGCTCCCGAGTGGAGCAAAAACATTAGCACCTTAGCACTACTGTGCTACCGCAGGCTACGGCATATCGTGGGCGTGCTACAGAAGTTAACGGGCGTGCAACATGAGCTGCTGGGATTGCCACAACGAGCCAATGGGCTTAGATCAGTGATATCACACTGACAAGATGTCACACTGGCACATTTTCTTCGAGGGGGGCTAGAACCGAGCGTTACATGCAGCTAATGCTGCAGCTAACAGGAGGACGTAGGAGAAGCTGTGTTTCTGTGAAGACTTTGCATTTTTGCACATAGATGTGCCTAAATATGCACAGGACACTTGGAAAACACACTAAAGGGCAGATAAAACCAGAAAAAGCAGAATATGGGACCTTTAATGTGTGTTACCGCTGCCACAAAGTCAGTGTTAGATAAGCCAACAAACAGCCTTTTTTGTCATTCTTCTGGGCACAGATTTATGGTGAGGGATACATTTGACGGTTAAAAGGCAGCAGGGAAGATAAGATGTATACCTCTATGTCCTCAGGGGTCGCCAGGATCAACAAAAAAGAAAAGTTCCTTAGTTTTAACAAATGACATCCTTGTGTGTTTAATTGATTAAATTAAAAACTCCAAAGGGCAAAAGGACAGTTTGTTTTACACATGGGTTAATGTCAGATTAGGTTCATGCATGCCTGAATTGGATTCTGTTATCTTTGGACTGTTATCCCCTCCTCCCCCTCCCAGTATATTAGGCTGACCGGCTGCTGGCTGAATCTACACATTCATCAGACGCACACGAGGTCGGTATCGATCTTATGATCTATATCTTGGCAGGAAAGCAGATAAGAGTATTCCCCAAAATGCCACCGAGTTTAAGATTCTGTTCACACATCTGTTACCTGCAGCTTTTACCTAACATCCCACTCTCACTTCCTCACAGAAAATGACCAAAATCACGTTCGTGGACCTGATGATCGGTGAGTTCAAAATCTCTGGAACAGAAATCAGGCTTCTTGTGATTGGTTCTCAGTAACAAGTGCCTACTCAGGGCATCGAAAAAGTTACAAAAAGTTACATTATTACTTAAAGAGTAAACACCAATAATCAGCTGATCACCAGAGTAGGGGGACAGAGGAAGTGGTTGAGAGGGAGGGGCTAAGTTATGTGTGAGAGAATAAAACTTCCTGCTTGAATTTATGCTGAACTCCATTTTTAATAGTAGAGTATCAAGTGAACAGGGAGGCTTAATAAGGGACAGACAGTGAGGTACATCAGTCTCATCTTTGGTCCATTAATAACATATCAGCATCTTCAGCCTTTTTGGTGCATTTTGTATTTCATAATAAAAGTGGTGCGTTTGTAATGAGATCATGAATCATTTCATATGATGAAAAAAAAAGAAGTCTTAGTGGAAAGCACAGGAGACATAGTCATCCTGCACAGCCTGCTCCTAGAAAGCAATCCCGAGCTGACTGACACAATTACAGCTAAGAATCCGTTATTAGTTCAATCACAGAAATGGCACGCACATGTACAAAGCCGAGAAAGATCCCGCCGCCCTCGGTCAGTGTCATTAGCTGGAAATGTCAAGGTGGGCTGCGGATCTGAGGGGTGAAAATCACAGGGCTGTGAGTTGGCCTCTGGAGAAAAGAAGGTTGAGATATTTCTGTCTGCTGTCCCCACCCTGCGCACTTCCTCTCTGGTTATGGCGATGAATATAATGATTCAGCAGCAGAGAGATGGCAGCCAGCCATTGTGTTTTCTCTTAAGTGGGAAGTGTTGATGAGAAACGTTGCCCGGTTTTTTTGTTTTGTTGTGTTTTGTTATTTTCATTTATAACACTGTAAAAGAAGCAGATGAAACTTTTCAATAGGTGGGTGCCATTTGGAACGACAGCAGATAAACTCTTGTGAAAACTAGAACAACACATCGACTCGAGGCCTTCCTGTGTCTCCCTTGAATGCATGATTTCATCTAGCAGCCAATTCTCTTGATTCTCATTGTCACTGTGTTTGGGGAGGGCTGGTTTACAGAGCACGGGGAAATGAGAAAATGAGCTTCGGCTGCAGCTTTTTTTTTTTTTTTTTTTTTTTTTTTCAGACCTCCAGCAGAGTCCCGTGGGTATTTTCATTTTAGATTCAAAGATGAAATAATTAGAGGCTGTTTTGTTGAGGGTATAGCCTTCATTTAAATAGGATCAAAGCACGGAGCAGAGACATTGTAGCTTTCCCAGAAGTAGCGTCCATGACTTTTACATCGTTTTGTTTGGTTTATTGAGACTTTCTAAGATTTATGTTCCACAAAAAACGCAAGTTTTATGAACCCACACAGTCATTTTCTTTATCTCCCTTTGAGCCTGTTTTTCCAATTCAACCACAAAGGAAGTTGGGATGTTCCCCTGAAATTCTAAGCCATGGTTCAACATTATTTAGACAATGATCTAAATAATTAGGACAAACATTTCCTAAATATCTATTAGCACTGGAGAAATAAAAAAAAGATGAAGCGAGGAGTCGAAGTTGAGATCCATCTCAATCTGTATCAAGTTTCAAGGCTGCGTCCATGGTGTTCACATCTGCCACTCTGAGATTATCATGAATGTCCCTTGAACCATGTCACGGATCACACTTCCTAGAAAAGTCCATTGAAAGTTAATCTCATTTGAATATAACACTTTAATAATTCTGACCTAATCTCATTTTCCATGCAGGTACGGACTTTAGGGTCAACAGGATTACAGTGTAGCTGTATTAGTGTGAGCGGCTAAGTCCTTTAAACCAGCGGTTCCCAACTGTATAAACCAGAGCCCTGTCAGATCAGTTCACTTACACCAACTGTCATTTCATACACAACTGGATTAAAGACTGGATATTGTTTCAGGCTACTAGATAATGTTTCATACTACTGTCAGTGTTTTGGTTGTTTGGTTGAAGAAGCTGAGGTATTTATCCGTTATACGTTAGCTATTGCCTTTAGCTAAAAATGTTAACACAACTCTTCCCACTCACTGTCTCCTTCAGCATAGATTCCCCTTTTAGTAATCCAGTCAAATTTAAACGTGTTCACCCAGTATGACACTAATGTCTAATCTACTGAAGGGCCACACACCTTAACTCTCATTTTTGCATGGATGAAAAAGTATTCAAACATGTCGTAAGAGTTTTTCTCTGTGGCACTAAAAACAAGTTAAAATACAAAGTAACATATCAAAACCTTCTGGTAATCTAGACGATTAAAGGTCTGATTTCAGGCCCCAATTGACCCAAAACTTTTACTACAGACTGCAGGAGGGTGGTCTCACAGTCTTGCTGAATCATCCAGTTTTTGTATGTTCAGATTTTAAAGTTAAACATCTGTTTAAACTGTCGCTATGTCTCTGGTCTCCATTGTTATTGCAATACCTCAGTTTTTTTGGTCTCTACCAATCCTCCTCAAAGCTCCGCCATGTTTCAAGCCACAAGCTAACTTTAGGAAAGTGCGGCTTCTTTGCTGAAACTTTGAGAGGAAGTGAAGCAGGCTGAACTGCCAATGAGCTGAAACCTGATTTGAAGCTCAATGGAAGTTTCTAAAGATTATATCTGTAGGTTTGTCATCATGAGGGACGTCTCCCACATAACACAGCGCCATTTTAGACATGGAGAAAAGGAAAATGGGAATAATGAGTATTTAAAAGCCAATTAAAGTCCTGAAATATTTTGAATGATGTATCTGCAGTGAGAGAAATTATCTCCGCCACTTCTCTACATTTATATTCAAAACCATCCATAATTGATGATTCACTTTCCCAGCAAACAAACATCAACATCTGACTTAACAGCAGTCCATTAAACACTTGGTTGTCTACCATATACCAAGCCTGCTTGGGAGTGTGTGTGCATGTATGTTTAAACACTGTAATTTGCTGTCAGGGGATTCTAAAGCTGAGGAGGTAATTACCTTTAGTGTGTGCGAGGTGAATGTTGACGGAGCTGACAGGTGAGTGACAGTTTGCCGTAGATGTCGTGAGTCTTCACATGAGGAGTGGGAACATGAAGGCTATTGAAACAAGTGTGAGTTATGTTTCATGTGTGGTAGAAGCATGTTCTTAGAATGCCATATTAGCTATCTGACATCTGTGTAACAACCGCTGAGTGTGAAGCTACCATTCCTTTAATAGGTCTGCGGTCATTACGTACATTACAACTGTCTCGATTAAATTGATAGCATAAATTTGTGAAACGCTCGGCCACTAAATGAAATGTGTCGTTCATGTATCCGTACAGCAGCTGCCTTTGATGTACCTTTGAAACAAACTTCAAAGCTCGGTGAGCGATGCTGCCTTGTACTGATGTCTTACAGAGGGCGGCGAGGGCTTGCTGCTACAGCAGAAGATATGAAGCCTTTCACCATGGGGCTGACGGAGAAACTGCAAGACAGCCTCGGTCACAGAGTTAAAAGGAGGTTAGACTTTCAACAAATGACCCGTGTGCTGCAATAAGTGAAAATAAATCAACCAGCGTTTGGCCTTATTGGTGTTCAAGGTCAGAGGGTACTGGAGTCTATTCCGTTTGACGCAGGTAGGCACACTCAGAGTAGAACACTCTCAGCACAAGGCTGCTTTCTTACCAAAAACATGTTACCACTGCAAGAAAGAGTTATGTAAGACTTCTTTTTTGTTTCTACCACATCGCTCTAAGGGTGCAAGGTTGTCAGAGTTAGTTTAATGAACAAAAGTTGGAAGGTTTTTTCTAAGGTGTACTGAAGTTGTTATGTTTCTGTGTTGACCATTTCCACCAGCAGAGGAAGAATACAAGAATAAAATATAACCTTGAAGGGGAAAATAACCCTAATTAGAGAGTAAAACAAAAACAAATCTCAATGCTTTGTCATCATTTTTTTAATTCAATGTCCCATTAAGAGATAGAGAGTCAAATGTGGACTCAAAGGTATAGTTAAGAGACAGATAATTGACATTTTGAGATATAATTGTATAATTTTCAAAAGATATTGCATTGAAATTCTACATTATGAGCCAATTCATCAAAATTATGTAATGAACAGGCCGTATTTATGGGCTAAACTCATAAGATTAAAAAAAGCAAAAAGGCATTACAGCATGTTTTTTAGGAAGACTATTTTTGGTCTAAAACTTTTCATAACATTTTTACTTAAAATCTTATAATTCTAATTTACATATTTTTTCCCTCGTTTTCAGACCGGAGGAACTTTGGATCCTTCTCCTTTTTTATTCATTCTGCTCCACAGGAACAATGAACTATTTTACTTCCTAGATCCCTGATTAGAGGAACCTTTTTAGTTCCTTGGTCCCCGTTTAGAGGAACATTATTAGCTCCTGCTTCAGGAAAGGTACAATGGGGATGCAAATGCAGACAAAAAAAAGTCCCTATGGTGTGTAGTTCACAGGGAACTCCCCAGTGGATAGTGCCTCTTCAAAAAGTTCCAAAAAGTCGACACCACAATACAGTGGTTATTTATCTCTCCATGTATTTGATGTAGTGTGTGTGCTTTAAATCATTATCTACACCAAGGAGGTTATGGTTGCAGTGCAGTTTGTGTCTCTGCCAGCGGGATTATGTTCAGGCCTCCTGATCCGTTTTTGATGAAACTTGATAGAAGGATGAAGCCTGGGCCAAGACAGAACCCATTTGATTTTGGAATGGATTCAGATCGGACTCCTGAACAAACAAGAACAGCAGATCCAGATCACATGTAAGGCCTTGGCACAGTTCAGAATTAACTTAGTGCCCCTCTTGTGTTGACACAGACTTCTTTGAGTCGAACACATTTTTACTTGGTCTTGTCTCTGTATCAGACTAAGACGACGCTTGATTTTTTAAAAATCAAGACTGGTCAAGACCCCCCACTGGTTTTTATGTCCGCATCATTGCTGTGAGCAAAAGGAAAACCTCCCTCTCTAATATCAACCAATAACTTAAATTAATTTGTAGTTTGAGTTTTCTCCCAGTAACGGCCACCATGTTCCCGTTCCTTATTGCAATGTTGCATCACTCATGTTTCACTCATGTGTACAATGATATGATTCCTAAAAAGTCATACATTCAGGCAGTTGGTAGAGTTAACCAGAAGGTTGGGGGTTCAATCCCCAGCTCCTGATGTGTCCTTGAGCTTAACCACAAATTGCTCCCTCTGCTTCGTCTGCAGCGTGTGAATGCGTATGAATGGGATTAGTTAATACTAAAGGTCACTTTATATAGCAGCCTCTGCCATCAGTGTGTGAATGTGTAGGTGTGACCTGCAGTCTAAAAGTGCTTTGAGTGGTCTGAAGACTTGAAAACTGTCCATTTATCATTTCAACTCACTCCATGTTGTTAGATTTTTTATTATCATACAACAAAACTCTCAGACACAGTCCACATGTAGAAGTTGCCATGGGCCTTCCGTCCTCATTTTTTTTGCAGCTCCAAAGTAATCACAGCATGCCCTTTCAAAGGCCATCTGGATATGAAAATACCCTCACCACTACAATGCAGAGCTTTTATATGAGACTATATGCAGAGTCACACTTTTGGCTGTGGTCGCTGGGTAAAATTGCATGCATCATAATATACATTAAAAAATGAATGCCACTCTACAAATAGATATCTACGGGGGAAGCATTGGGCGCTGAGTTTCCATGCTGATGTAAAGCAAACCGAAAAAATGTGTGTTTGCAAGAATCAAAGTGTAGTAAATGATGATTCCAGCTGCTACATAGTAATGAATGTGTGATCGTGGCTGGTGGGTGTTTTTGTTTTGGAGTGATATATGCTCCATGTGGATCCATAAAAGACATCGGTGACAGGATGTTGGGCGCAGTTGGTTGTAAAAATGACAAGAGCAGAGTAATTGTGTCCTGGAAAATTCTGCGTTTCCCATTTTTTATCTGTATATTTTTAGTCTGTTGGCATAGTCGGCACACAGCACGACAAAAGTGATTAGAGCGGCGTTGCCTGGATTCCTCTTTGTTCTACGAAGAGCCACCGCTGGCAGCTGTCTGAGGTGATGCAACGGCGCCTCCGGAGAGAAGCGCTTATTTATAAAAGCCAAAGGGAAGATGAAAGGACAAAGGGTACTGAAGTGACCTGTTTGGAGAGGGAGGTTCAAAGTCAAAGCGAAGTCATGTGGTCTTTACGGGGACCGGGCTAAGATAATGAGCACTGAGAGTAGCCCTTGAGAGGGAATCACAGAGAGTTCAATTAGGCCTCGGTACTGTTGCTTCTGGCTCGGTCTGACGGCTCGATGTGCCAGAATGAAATGTCTCGGAGTTTTTGTAACGACAAGAGCCCACTCGGAGCGCCGTTTTAAACCGAATCTCAATGATATCCCCTCGTCACCATGTAAGCATTAAGAAGAGCACGCTGCTTAAGTGGTGATATTAAAGCCCGCCGTGGAGGAGCAGGCTAATTGTTTCACTTTGTTTTGCTGATTTGAATTTGTTAATGAGGATTCTCAGACAGGGTCGCAGGCTCGGGGTGTCATTTTCACTTAGTGTTGTAATGTGTTCTCTCCTTTATGCTGGTGTATACTAGTCTCTGATATACCTGTGATTAAGCAGGATACAAATAAACTTCAAAACAAGCGACACACAGCGTTGCTAAATATTAAGCCAATGCTGAAAAGCATAAAACTGAGCACCCACTTGTGATTTTATGAAGGCTAAGCGTTATTCACAATAAGGCGTGTAGCTGATATGACTGAGGAGTGGGCTTAGTGTAGCTGTTTGTCAAGTTTTTAGTGTTTTTTATATGAACAAATTCTGTGTAATTAAAAGAAAAAATAGGAACAATAATGTATCACAATAAATGTACTCCCCTACAAACAAGTGTCCCAGTTTGTAGTCGAGGTGAATCACTTTCCCTTTTTTCTTTTACTGTGTGTCCAATGGGTGGTTTAGTTTGAATTTGCATATATGGTTCAGAAGGTAAGACTCAGGATACAGTGTTGCATTCATACTTGAACTTTTTACTCCTCTCTTCAGCAATAAGGACTGTAATCAAGCTGCAACCTCTGTTGTTGAAAAATGAGTCCAATGAAGAAGTGCAAATACCTGCAGTTCATCGAGTGTCCACTTGAGGCAGGCTGCAGAAGCCCCAGAAGTCACATACACACCCATTCAAGAATGCAGTAGAAATAAACATGTTTACAGTCTGGTTAAAAAAAAGTTAACCAGAGTTTGTCTGAATATGATGTCGTTACCAGCACACACTGTACGGGGGGATATCTTCTATAACTCTTAGCTTGAGGCTGACCTGACTGACAGCTTGGCATGGTGTAGCTGTTCGTCGGGTAGCTTTCAACCCGCCTCAGCTCCAGTCTCCAGGTTGACTGAAAGTTGAGACGGCATTTCCAGCATGACAACCAACATCGACAAGCTTCCATAGCTCCCTGCAGGAACAGACATCACTCAGGCTTCATCCAATAATGGACAGTCTTTGGTTTAGCTCAAAGAATGTGTTCATCAGTAGTATCTCTATTTTGAATTATTGCCAGTTGAAAATGGTTGTTGGGAGGTTTGATCAGAGATCATTGAAGCACCACTGGAAAAGTTTTTCTTCCATTTTCTCCTCTCGACTGTTGTTCAAAATATTCATCTTTTTTTTTTTTGGATGAATGCAACCCGATGTCACTTCATGATCTCCTGCACATAAACTACTGTTTAAACTCCATCAGCTGTTTCGGATCCATTATCGACAAACATCATCGCTCAGCTGCACTGAAGTGTCAGTGCAAGGGAGGAAAAACATTCAATTTGTTTGGGACAATCCTTATTGACCCGCGCTGTGAAGCAACCATGCGCTGCAGGCTCTGTGGCTGCTCAGGTGGTCAGCAAACTGTGAGCCTGAACGGATGAAACTTCTTTCTCTTTCTCTTGCACTGCAATTGTTGCTTGTTCATAAACATGAATTAAACAGTAGTTGATCTAATCTAATAAATAACTTAAATGTCATTGAGTTTCCATGGGGGTGGCATTTAAATCAACAAGCACAGGAGAATTTGTCGGTTGCCATGGCAGCTGAGGCTCTTCTTGTACAAGCGTGAGGCTGCAGTGTGCTCTTAAAACCTGGATAAATAAAGTTAAAAACGCAGGGCCAATGGCATGACAGCTCACATGTGCAAACATCCAGTTTTTTAAAAAATTCGTGTGAAACAAGGCTTTAGCAGGAGATTTAAAAACACGCCTGCAACACATTTCTCACTTTACAAGATATAAGCCACAATTCAAAAAAACATGAGCTAAATACTTTTATATGTGTGCATGAGAGTGCAAAATACAGAAAACACTTTGTAATGAAAATCTTCTGTGAAACATGACACCACCGCCACCACTAGGTTTTGCATTTGGTGCATGCTAAATGTGAGGACTTGTTATTCTCACATGTTAGTGTGATCCACTTCTTGTGTCTATGTCTTCTTAAAATGCTTGGCAGGAAGATATGGTAATCTTTGTGAGGCTTAAGCTTTACTTTTTTCTTCATTCAAATCAGTTTGGGTTTAATATTATTATGTAACAATTCACCTCTGTGGGATTGTGGTATGACTCAACTTCCACTGTCCCGGTTAAAGTACTAGGTACTCGTCTAATGCATCTCATGGTACATACTTAGAACAGTACATAACAGGTGTGCAATGGTACACATATACTGCTTCTAGACAATAGCCATGGCTTGTCTTCTGATTTCAACATTCACAAAAACGGTCATCTTTTTTATACCACTCTGCTTTATATGACACCAAAAATAAGATTGCAATGGAAGCAGACGTGTGAGGAACCTCCCTGAGCCCAGTATGACAAAGTGAAGCTTGTTTTGAACCTGCTGTGTTGCTGTTCGAATCCAACCTTTGCCCTTTCCCACTCTCTCTCATTCTCTCTCTCTCTCTCTCTCTCTCTCTCTCTCTCTCGCTCTCCCATTTCTGACTCTCCTCTCTCTCCTGTCCTGTGTCAATTTGAAGAAAAGGATCAATTGACTGAAAACATAATCTAGCAGTTTTCAAATGTCATCAACAATGTCAGATGTTGAATATTCCAGGATGTTCTTGTCAGAGAGGTTTTCAGAGCTAACCCTCATGTGTAAATATTCTGAAATTGGAAAAAACTGGACGTTGTCAGTGGCGTGTTGAGCCAAAAAAGTTGAATAAAGCAGACTGATGGAGAGAGCGGAGTATATCATTTATTAACAACCAGGCTCACCAAGGACATGTCCACCTTAAACCTGGCAACCAGCAATTATGACAGAAGCTGTTGATTTTTCTCGACCATTTTACTGTCACACTAATTCCACTCTTGGCCAAGGAAATAACAAGAGTAACCTCATTGGCTGACCTACAGCGGCCTCAGCGTTTGATACGATGAGGCAGGGTCTGAGTATTAACATTAACTACATTAATAAATCTTCATAACAGCTGCTGTTGCCTTCAAATTTATGGCTATAATTTTTCTCGTGGAGTCATTTAACAAAAAGTCTATTCGCACCGTGGGGGGAAAGTCACTTAAATTGATTGGAGGGCAGAGGCGCTCGCGGTGTGGACGGACGCCATAATTCATCAATTCTTGAGTCTAATTTGCTGCAGCGCCCCTGAGATTAGCAGCGATGTAAAGGAGCTGGCTTCTGACTGCACGGCACTCTTCTCTGCGACGAGGGGCTCCAGTGACTGTGGCATGCTGTTAGGGAAGAAAAGGACATTTCAAGCCTTCAAAAATATCTCGATGTATGTTTTTTTTAAATCATACCTCCATCACCATCAGATATTGTAACAGTTCCTTTGCAAACGTCTTTCAACAACATGCTCAAAGACTAAAAAACACAGCAGAATGAAATGACCGTGTCTATAATTACTTTGACTGAGTGGCGGGGGGTCGCTAAGGTTTACAGCCGAACAATACACAAGTCAGGCTCTGTGCTTGTTCTTTTTTAAAGTACGGTACAAAAGTTCTCAGAAATATAAATCCATTATACCAAGAACCCGAACCTGACCTTATCAAACATGTCACCACAGAGAGGTTACATTCAATAGATGTTTTCTTGTTTTAAAGGGAAAAGGAGAAAACAAAAGATAAAGGTTTCTTCTAAATGTTACTTTTAATAATCTATTCAGTTGTGGGGTGATCATTTTTTAATGTAAGACAACATTTAAACATTTAATGTGAAAAAGGGTTAAATGAGAAAAAAAAAGAAACAAAACCTGTAGTGTTGTAGTCCTCGAAATACGTCTTGGTCTCGAGACCACTTTTTGAAGGTCTTGCCTCGGTCTCAGACTGGGCCGACTCCAGATTTTAAATCAAGACCAGGGCTGATGAGCTATTGCTCTACGTCATTACTTTTATTATTTGGACACGCCCCTTTAGTATCCCCTTGTATCCCCTGCAACCTTCCCGGTGTTACAGTCTAAGTGAGTGACACGCCCCCTCCACACAAGGTGATAATTTTTCATAGATATTTGAGGTCTTGTCTTGGTCTTGCCCTGCCTTAGTCTCGGCCTTGACTCGGTCTCGGAGCCCTCTGGTCTCAGGCTTGTCGAGGTCTCGATTAATGTGGTCTTGACTACAACACAAACAAAACCAGTAATGCTTACGTTTTTCGTCCTGTCAGTCCAGTAACAAAAGATAACATTGAGACAGATTCTACATATTGTACGTTTCAGATTTCTAGAGAGAAAAAAAAAGTTCAAACAGTTAAGAAAACGTTGACTTGATAATGAAGAGAGGACGACAAACAACCCTCGTAGAACGAATGTAGTTGAAGTTGTGGTCTTTAGCCGTCTTAGCCTGCAGCGTCTTCCAATGAAGGAAGTTTGGGTTACAGGTGGAGGTGTGCTGATGACACATACAGAGTACGATCTCTGTATCATTTTGCCCCTTCACCTCCCTCCCGTCTCCTGTGATTGTAGGTATCAGTCCAATCAGTCATTTAGGAAAGAAGAAGTGAGAAAAAACATGATTTTGAAGTCTCAATCTGACAAACTGAGAACACAACTGACAGCTTTACCTGTGTGTGTGTGTGTGTGTGTGTGTGTGTGTGTGTGTGTTCACAGCACAAGGCGTAGATCACGCCACATCGACAGCAGCACGCAAACTGTTCACGCTCTCATAATCAGCCGTGACACATTACAGCTCAGTAGTTCACATAATGGAGGTCTCTCCTGATCATGCTTCTTAAATATTCATGGGCTGCTGTTGTAATTCACACACTGCAACAGCGATCCACCTTGTTTCCTCTTAAGGCCGACTGCAGCTTTTTGCATCTCGTTTGTCGTCGCGTTGCACAAAACCGTTCTGCGGGTGTTTGTTTACGGCTCACTGATGCACCTCAGCTAAATTCTCTGCGCTTGAAATAACAGCGGATTAACTAGAAAGAACTTTGATCTGCAGCATTACACTCAGGTTCAGAACAGGACCTGTTGGAGCATTTTAAGTCCTCTGGGTTGTTTCAAGTCAGTTTTCTGCTTCTTCTTTTCTCTTTTTTTGGGGGGGGGGATGGACATTAGCGAGAAGGATTGGGCCTGGCATCGCTGAGAGCAAAAAAAAAAAAAACTAGAATGCATTAATATGTCATGGCTAATCAGATCATATTGTCGGAGAACAGAAGCATGAGAAATTCAAGTTGAAATGAAGTGCAGATGCAGCCCTCCTGAGAAACTGTTTACACTGAAAAGTGTTTATGTTGGAAACAGGAAGTGGATAGCTCTCTTCACTAACACTTATAAACAAGGACAAGTTCAAATATGAGCAGTTCTCTTCCTCTGTCGTTTCTCATTCATTTGTATCACATCAGATAAGATCATCCTTTATTGATCCCCAGAGGGGAAACTCAAGACAAATCTTTGAAGAAGCAAATATTAAAAACTATTTCCAGAAACAGTTTGTCCACATTCACTTGGAGGGCACGGGAAAGAAAAGCGATGATATCTACAAACCCGAGGAAGAAAGCAGCAGACGATCTGCATGTCTAAATACCCCTAGAGATAACAAAAGAAAATGCAATATTCTTTTTGTAATTTGAGTAAGCTGCCCCCTTTCATCGTGGGTAGATTTTTGGATAACAAGCCAATGAGAAATGAGTATTGTGTGATACCTTTATTAGTTTTCTGTCTGCGTCCTGTGTAACCTTATCTCACCTTCGCCTCCTCTTTCACAAAGCAAAGTCACCCGCTCATAATCTTTTTTTTTTAATAAAGACAAAGGGGCTGAATTTTAAATCACTGATAAAGTTCATCAAAGCCTTTGCGTCGACTCGCTGAAGCGCTTTGTTTGAAAAGATGCTCTCTAAGTGTGATGAATATGAATCCCGTCCCCCTTTTCAGAGCCACAAATGAACATTTTGATGTGGAGCAGGCGGACGGTGATAACAATGAGCTTTGAATCTCTGGCAGTGAGATGTGCCTCGTCACTGCTGCCCTATTTCAAACACACTGTACAGTAGGTACTGTAGCATGTGATTATTTGGAATTTCCGAAGCACACGGGGTGGGGGGATGGGACCAGAGGGAGAAAAAAAAAAAGATGTTAAATACATAAAACATGGCAGCTGTGAAAACAGTGACCTGGGGAAGTTCTGAGAATAGGCCGATGCTCATGACTTTTTCATGCAACATTTAAAACAAGGTAATAAACAGGCTGAACTCGCTCGCAACGGACGGCGTGTCAGCGTGTGCGGGCTCCAGGCAAAAGATGGAAGCTCGTTATAAATGCATTAATCTAGCATTAGGACATGCAGAAAAATATCATTTAAGGGAAATACATAAGTCAAGCTCTTGTGCGAGGACTGCTTCCAAAGTTTGATCTGCATTTCAATCAGGCAAACAAATCTCCCATTTAGTCGTCTTCTGTGCTCCTGCCCCGAGGCGCAAAGCTAACGGAGGCAGATGAAAGACGAGGAAAACACTAACAATGCTGTGAGGCACACGGAGTAAACAGGCTAACTGTTTCACGTCTCATTCTGTGTGTGCGAGGAGCTAATTTGAGTCAACGGTTACAACAGCTGAAGCATGAAAGAATAAACCGCAGTTGTGCTGTTAATAGGAAACAGACGGTTTGTGATGTGGACAGGAAGGAGGAGGAGGACATGTGGGAGGTCAGAGCGATGAGCTTTAGTCCTCTTTTCAACTGGACGGGCTTCAGCCGGTGGGATCCGGGGCCGCCGACTAAATAAGCTGCCACAGAAACGGCCCCAAGCGACTGCAGCGCCTCCTCCTCCTCCTCACCCACCGTCCCTCCATCATCATGAAAAATAAAAGAGATACAACACCCCCGCGTTAGGGAAGCTTTCAACCCCTGCTCAGCCTCTGCTTTAATATTTCATGGCCTCCTCTTACTTATTTTAGTGGGAATAATTGATCTGGAAAGAGCACTGCCACGAAAGACGAAGCAAAATGCTCCGAGGAGGAGGAGAAGAAAAAAAAAGTTCTATTACGAGATTCTGCCGTTTTTTTTGTCGTTTGTTTGTTGCCAAATGTATTGCTTTAAGTAACATTTTACCTGATTTTGTTGTGGAGTAAAGTGTCTTTAGAGGTGGAGCTACATCCAGACGAACAGAGTGTTCCACAGCTTGTTTAACAGCTAATGGACAGGTTGCTATAAAAAGGGGCATTCGAGGGCATTGTGTGCAGCTCGAGAAAGGCTGTTAAGGAAACATTTCTATCAGCAGGCTCGACAAAAATGGCTCGTTCATTTGGCAAACTGCAGCCGCGTCCATTTAGACAAATAATTTCCAAGTAGAGAAAAATAGCATCTCATTCAATAATGTGAAAGCCCCCCCTCGTTCATGGCTTTCACTGTTGTGTTCACACTCCTGCAGCCGGTACAGGCAAGTCAGGAGGCACAATTGATTCTTTCTCAGGGCTGAGGGCTAAGGTCACCCGGAGCCAGGAGCTGTATTCATTGATGCACAAAGAACACCTCCAGAGATCTGCACCTGCAAGCATCTCACCCCTTGTGAGTCCCTCCGCTGCAAACCAACTTAATGATTTGTAACAAAATGAAGGAAAAATATTGGTCCCAGGGCGATGAGTGTGCAGAAACCAAAAGGCAAAGTTAGTGAAACTAAGTTTTCTGACAGCCGGAAAACAAAACAAGACAAAAGGTCCTCTCGGAAAAACACAAAGTTGACTTGTCAAGACGTTCCGCTCGGCGAGAGTAGTTTGCTGTGAAACAAAAAAATCTGTGTTTTTATCCAAAGATTTTCTGTAGAAGTGATGGAAAAGGTGTTCAATATGTTTCTGTGCTGAGTAAAGGAAATAGAATACCCCGGTGACGGCCGGCACTGCCAGCCAATGGCAGGCCGAGACAAATTAAGTCAAACGGCCATTTATCATGCTGACAGTTGAAATCCCATCTCAGTAATTACAGCTGACGGCCGGCCTTGAGATCAAACCGATCATTTGAACAGAGGAACAAATGATGCGGAGCCAGGGACCTTAAGAGATCGATGAACTTCATCAGGAAGCACGGTAAGCTAGAAAACAATAAACAATTGTATCTCGTCCAACAATACATTTGCTGCTTGTGATGGATCCGGACAGTGGTGAGCCGCGTCTCTCTGGGACACTGGAGACGGGATGGAATTAGAGTGGGGAACAATCAATGCACTGGTGAGAGGACAATCCCTCTTTACACCGCCTTCTACCACTGACCAGCCACACCACATGCATTAAACACCCACATCTCATACAGCAGCATCGTGTACTGTGTTACTTGGAGCTACATTTTTCTCTTTCTTTTAGCTGTAATTTAACCTTTTTCAAACCTTTGCTGTAATAAAACCCTTAAAAGGAAAAAAAGGATGGCTTGGAGATGCGCCTTCCTGCTTTATCCAAGAAACTTGATGACCTTTTTTTTTCTCCATATCCATCCGTGAATATGTAGCTTGAGCCAGCTGCCACTTAAAGACTGGAAACACTCAAGTCTGGCCAAGTAACAAGATGACAAATACCGTCAAGTAGCACCTCTGAAGCTCTCTAACTAACATATTTGATCATTCTGTACAACATTTCTTGGCAGGAAGCTGCGTCTTCCTGGAGTAGCGGCTTGTTGCCTGGCAATTGTCACCACAAAACCTAATGTACGAGCACATGTCGAAGTATTTACACTGCAAGTTCTCCATGTCTTTTTTAAATGTTAAATTGTGAGTAGCAAGTGTAGAGATGCAAATTAAAAAGACAAAGAAGATATATATTAATCAATTCAATATTTACACTCTGTTGTTGAACATGCTGCACACACACAGGCTGAAGTACACACAGATGCACAAACAGGATCTCATGGACATCCTGGCGATGTCAGAGTGAGGGGGGCTGCACACAGCAACAACAGTTTGGTGCCTTGCTCAGGAAGTGAACTGGCACCTCTCCAGCTACCAGACCTATTTCCAGATTTGGTGACTTGAACGGGCGACTCTCCGGTTTCCTATCTGCAGCATACACCAGACCAGTGCTGTTTCCCACAATGCAAAGCGCCAGGTCAGAGATCAAAAATGACAGACATTCAGCAGATGGCGGTAATGCAACACCTATGCCTGTCAACCAACATAAAAACCAATCGAAGAAGAAGAAGTAGAAGAAATAATGGACGGCCATCATAACCGGGGAAATAATCACAATCAGATCAAACCACATGAAGATAACCACCAATGATCAAAATCATGAAAATTAAAATGAATTACTTCGTCAGTCGTTTACTTCTTCATTCCAAGAATGGCTGTTATGTGTTTTTTTTTCTTAAGCCTGAATTTTATAGACATATCAAAGTTTTTATATAGAAAGAATGCATTTTATAACAGATTACTTCCAAATAACCGTATCCACAGTATCCATACTGCGTTTGATAGCAGTAAGTGGTAGGCGGTTTGGAGAACCGCCTCAGTCTTCCTGTCTTTTTTATCTACTGAACAAACCCCATAGTATCATGTTGTATGACTCCACAGTATTGTGACATTTTTGTGACGTTTTAAGGAACTGTGTGTAATCTTTTACAGGGGACGAATTATTGTGTTTTCAAATTCTCCTTTGAAAGCAAAAAGCATGTCTGCAGAAAGCAATATAAATAGAGATTGAAGGTGTCTGCCGTATCTCGTGTTTCATTTGACCATAGTGAGTCTCTCAGGTTGCCGGGGGGCGGGGGGGGGGGGGGGGGGGGGGCACCAGGGGGGGTGGAAGTGCTGACACTGTGTGGTTTTGCCATCTGCCTGGTGTCCTGTGAGATCCCGGGCTTGTTCATACATTGGCTGTCTGGCTGGAATGAGTCTGTGGGATGCAGTGATATAGTTCTGGCTTGACCTCTACAGTAAATACATGTTATTTGCACAGTGGTGGTGGTGGTGGTGGTGGTGGTGGTGGTGGGGGGGGGTGGGGGGGGGGGGGGGGGGGGTCCATGAGTGTCGAGGTTTATGAGAAAATGAAGGACAGATTAAAAAAGGAAAGAAAAAACACCATCACCTTTTAGCTGTACTGCTAAAACTCAGGTATAATAGGTCAGTATGTTTGGCTCCTCGGCTCCAGAGGAAGCTGTATTCTGTCAGGATGATGAGTCAAAAGGTGAAGTACCATATGGATACACTCTGTTTGTCCTTTCAATATGGAGGAGCATCTCTTACCACTGAAAGGACAGTACCTACAAACACTTAGATCGATAGTCATAACCAAAGAAATCCTCAAGTACTCTTACAGGCGGTCGGGTACACTCAACTCTAAATGGTCCAACACGCTCAATTGAGACTCCACTCTATCTTTTTTTTTAAAAACAGGATGGAAGATGCTTTTCAGCATCATTTGGCTTTATTGTTTTATTTTCATGCTGAAAACTTTAATAATGAGGAACAAACTCACAGCATCCTCTGTAACTCTGTTGTTTATTTCCTTTGTCCTAATCTCACCATAAATAATATATCAGCACATATCTCCAAACAGCGAAACGGGAATATAAAAGAAAATGTTCCGATTGTTTATTCTGTATGAAACAATAACAAGCACCATCCCTCACAGAGAGCCAGAGATGTGAGTGCTTTTTCTATTTCGCACCTCCAGCATGTTCAACAATCCTACTGGAGGAAATCCATCATAGTAGGGACAGAGGTACCAATTTTGCCACCAACGGCGGCGTCAGTAGAGCGCAGTGCAATGCAGCCACAAGATATATTGTGTGATTATCAGATACAAGAGTACTGAGTCAATACTCGTGACCTTGTGCAGAGCCAGAGAACAATCCCCTCTTGAAAGAACAGTAAACACAGACATGCCTCTGCACTGTTTCAAATGGCCTTTTAATACATGAGGGTGTTTTTTTCTTTTTTTAATACCAACATGCCTCCATGTAAAGGTGTCATCTTTAAGATTTGCATGACAGAAAAACTACTTTTTATGACCATATTTTTTCAGACCCTGACTTTTTCATTGACATTCTGTTATTTCTTCTTCAAACATGAATATATTAAACCTCAATATAAATACACTAGCCACTACAGTTTAACCATCTATACAATCTGCTGCACCCCAGTACAACAGTTCTATCATGAACTCCACTTTTAAGAAGCTTCTACATTCTCAGTTTTCGTTGACACGTTGTGTTATTTAAGTTGTATTGGATGGTGGCTGTGGCTTATATTTAGCTCCCTTCATGTATGTTAAAGGCAGTGTTGGTAGTTTTCTCCAGATCCACTTTTAAAGATTGTGGTTGAAATTGTCTTTAGGTCCTGACAGAAATGAATAACTCATGTGCTCTGAAAAAGAAAGAAAGAAATAAGAAAGTCTGTCATCTGTAGCAGTTGTAAGCCTGTAAAAACTTCCACCAATGTCTGCCATGAGGGACCAATCTGATGAACCAATCACAGCCTCCCTGTCTCCCTGCTCGTTCTATCCCGTCGCTGATGACAGAGTTCATTCTGTATTATGATTAAGTTTAGAGTTTACTTTAATGAAACATGAGACGACGTAGTTTCTACACAATGCACGCGATTAGCTGAGGTCCGCTTCTGGACCAATGGCACTCGTGCGTGTAAGTGAGGGGCGTGGCTTTTGAGGGAGCACAGAGGGGAGGGGGGCGGGTATAGCTAAACACTAAGAGAATGCTACTTTCAAAATCATGCTAGTTTTCGAAAATTACCAACCCTGCCTTTAATGGAGTGGGACAGATATTATCAGCATGTATTAGTTTAGATTTAATTGGAGAACTGTTGATTGCATAAGGTGGTCATAATGTGTGTATCATGTACTGTGTATATACAGGACATGATAGTTTTCATAGTTAATGGTCGAGTCCACCCTTCTTGCTCTCTTTTTAAATAGTCCACCCGTGAAAATCAAGTGGTTTAGCACAAAGGATTGTAATTTTTTATTTGATGAACGTCTCACTGCTTATAGTTTGAAGTGTACAATCAATACATCACAGAGCACTGTGACCTACACATAAAGAGGTTACAAGATCGTAGTTCAGAGCACTTTTTTTTATTTTTGCTTCCTAGAGAACGAAAGAAACATATTTCTTTTGTGTTATTTATTTTTGACTTAAAGTTATTTATTGACTTTAGAGCTTATTATCTATCAAATTGAAATGTTTAAAAGTTTAGACAGCTTAATGGGAATTGAACAATAAAGTGATTTGGTAAAAAAAAAATCAAAAAAATCAAACGTCGTCATGGATGCAAACTAAGGACATCCACTGACGCGCTTGCTGCTGCTGCTGACGCACAGTTGGCCTTTTTGGTGTGGACCTCAGGTTTGAGTGTGCCGCTTGTTTATCTCATGTTTCTTTAATTCAGCCCCTCTCAGACCACTTAAGGCCAAAAAGGAAAATCCATTCTCTCGCCTTGCCCTTTACGCGTGCAGCGAAAGACACACAGATATTTAGGCTTGCAGAGGAACATAAAGCTCAGTCCATCGTGACAAACTTCTATCTCTGTGTCGGTGCTGATGATGCAACGCGGGGACTAAGTGCTCTTGTTTCCTCTCCCCATGAATACCATCACACTGAGGATTACTGTTTCATTCATCATTTATTATCCCCTGTATCTCTTTACTGCTATCAGTGTTAACAGTTTGTTGGGATCTGTCAGGAGGTTACACGCTTTACAACAGGAACAGTAATCATTGAAATTGCCAAAGGATCTGCTTCAAGTAAACCGCTGCTACAAAAGGAATTGTCAGTATTGGCAATGAATTGTTGGAAATATGGAGAAACCCTGCAGGGTAGGCCTTCTGTGCAGTATTAGTGTTCCCCGTCCCTTAGCATGTTCCTGGGCTTCTCTCTGATGACCAGCATACACTCTCAGTCAATTAAAACACATTGTTGTCAGTCAGCATCCAATCTATGCTGATCCCCTCCTTTGGGGGCCAGAATTACGGAGGTGTGACTCCTCCATCGTCTCTTCAGAGGGATGAGGGGTGAATGGCGTGAAGACAAACAATAGCAGCGAGAGCGGGGGGGGGGGGGACCAGCCGCTGCAGCGCTGAGCCTAAACAGCAATGATTGCCGCGAGTAGCTCCGAGTGGTTTTGATAACATTTCAATAAATATTGAAATGAGCACGACTCTCAGCGGGGACACTCGCAGAGCTCAGCTGGATTGACAACAGTCTGGAGACGAGTTTCTGTGTTGCAACGTTTTGGGAGTGCTGAGACGGAACAAGACGTGGCTTTTGGTGCAAAAAGATTGTACAGGAAATGCAAATGAAACACTTCTAAGTCATTCAAAAGTGTGAATTTACACGGCAGCTATTTACTATGACTCCAGGCTTCGGTCGGAAAAGCAGTGAAATTGTAATTGTTAGTCAGAATCTCGACATTTATTAGATTGACATGAAACACAACAGTACAACATTATAGCTTCCAGTCCTGGTTGTGATGTCCGCAGTGAAACTTTAATGGAATGCTTCAATGAGATTTGCTCCCCGTGCGCTCAATGGAGCTCGAATGGGTCAAATAGAAATGCACAGTGATCACAAAGCATCCAACCCAAACATTCCTGGCCAGCTTTTCATCACTTCTGACCACTTCCTGCCAACAGAATATAGCCTGGATGCTTATCTCCTGCCCCGCAGTGTGCACACAGCTCTGCACATTCAGCTGGCTCGGCAGCTCTCAGGTCATTGCCAGTAACTGAACCATGAACTTCTCCAAGCACTGCATGGTTAAGTAACCCACACAAAGCCATTTCTGAGCCACAGAGCTGTGGTTTAGCCTTGGACACTTTGTCGTACATGTGTCTGCACATCTCTTTCATGCACTCGGTGGTGTGACTGTGATTTGCAGCTTGGCCGGCATCCATGTCTGCGCTGTACTTTAGCACTGATCAAATAGCCTCACTAATGGCTCGGGATGATGACACTGGATGAAATTTCTCTTGCAGCTATTTTAAGACAACTCCTGTTGAAACAACAATCACTTGTAGCAGGCACCAAATAACCTCGAGCAGCACACAAACAGCAGCAAAAACATTTCGGACAAAAGTTGGAGGAAAATATCTTGTTTTTTAAACGGCATTCTTCTACCCGACAGGCTACATTTCTCTTCTCTGTCCATCAGATGGATTTGCATGGAGTGCTTCTATTCTGGCTGCAGGGTTGGCTGAGGTCTGAGGCCTGAGAATACCAGGGAGACATTGGTAAAGCAGTGAATGATGGATGATAGCGGAAAGCAAAGCTTTGACAAGAAATGAGAAGTTAAAGGCGGGTTTAGATCTGCAGGGATCAGAGAATCCTTGGATTGCTGAGCCATTCTTTGTGACAAGACGAACAGTACCGCTGGTTGCTTATTGATTTTCTAGTCAGCAGTTAAAAGAGTGGCTTTAACCAAACCAAAATTGCAGTTTTATCCTCGCCCAGGTTTCTCTTTTATCTCCAGGTTGCACAGCACTTTCCTGGCTGAATGATGGAATTAGAAATCTAATAAAAGCATGACACAAAATTGCTCCTCGGCAGCATGTTCTCTCAGGAGTAGTGTGCCCCTGGCAAATACATTGCAACAAGCAATTTCTAGAAATTATCTTCTTGCACAAATGTTCCCTGAAAGTGGGGGCAAAGCTTTGCCTTGCACAGTGGCTCTCAAGGCGAGATCATTTAGCTTTGCGTATCAGGGTTGTGCCTTCAGCCACCTTTCAAACAGTTACTCTTACACACATACTTGGAAAGTGAGAAAACCAGATTGTTCCTCACAAAACAGAAGAGCTTTAATCCCTACACAAACCTGTACCTGATGTGAAAACAATAACCAGCCCTGTGTTCGCGCATGCTGATTTCTGTTTGCTTAGGATGGATCACTGACCTTTGGTGTTGCTGGCACCCACTGAGCCATATTCCATGTCTTTGTTCGCATAAATGGCAGTTTCATAAAAGCCCAACTCATGCGTCATCTGATTGAAATGTGTGCGCTTTAGACTACTTTGATCTGCAGATTTACTATTTATTTCACTGCTCACAAAAGGATACATTTGTTTAAGACTGGCACAGGTCCAACAGTTGAATAAACAACATGTACGTTTAACGTTTTTTAAATTATTGTATTGTACTGTGAGTTTTTTGTTGTGATGTTGCCCATTTCTTTTTCTGCTCTTACCAACTGGACTTCTTCCTTTGTGTAAAATTGACCCACATTGAAAAAGGGAAAAATATATATAACATCTATGTTATTACAGGGTAGTCTTTAGAGTCTCAGCAAACACCCTTGGTGCTTTATTTCCCTCGTATTTGTCCCTAAATTTCCGTTTCTTCCCAGTAACATATTGGCCTCAAAGTCATTGTTTTGCAAGTCACAAGTCGGTTTCAAGTCTTAAGTCTGAAATCCCAAGTAATGACAGCCAAGTCTTCAGTCAAGTCCAAAGTCGTCAACTTTTAATTTGGAGTCCTAAACAAATCACGAGTACTCTTCACCAAATGAAATGCCATTTAGACATGTAATTGACATGAGATGTCGCTGGCTTTGCAGTACTACAATCACATACAGTAAACAGCTGGGCGCGTCCCATTTTACAGTGCTCTCATGAATCTGTACACATCTTATATTAAAGGACTGGAAGGCTGGAGTGTTCATTGAGGAAAGCTATTGCTATAGATCAGTCAAATTCATTATCTCCAAACATTTCCGCGGCTTGACCTTTCCCTGACTCTGCTTAACGTCTGAACAATATAGAGAGATGGCCCATAAGAGTCTGGGCAATCACACCTTACTGACAACAACGGGCCATAACTTCAGCCAATGATCGGCCATTTGGACCAACAGGGAACACCTACCTCTGTGCAGTATGTCACCTTGCAAAAGGATGTTGCTTCCAATGCCAAACAGCACAGATTGCTGCTGCTGCAATGAGTGAAGCGTGACCCAGAGCTTGACTGGTCAGGACGGCATTGGAAATATTCCAGATAATGGAATATTTTGTCAGGGATAATGGGATTATGAGTACGAACACAGCCTGGCAGGGTGGGATAAACATTAATTTTAGAACTCGAAGGTCTGGTATTACAGGTTAATCTGCTGGAAAGTGAAGTCTAAGTTCAATTGGAGGATAGAGTTTTCAGGTTTTTTTTTTCTTTTTGCCTCCACAGAAGTCCTTGTAAGGCACTGAGGCGTCGCACGTAAACAAATTGAACAAGACATATTACAGTGCATCGGAGCACAGCAAAGGGACATAACACTCGCTCTACAGCCTTGCACTTGCCTAATGGCTGTCATGTCATCTTCCCCTCCTCGGAGTGTGTGTGTGTGTGTGTGTATGTGTTTTTTTTCTGTCGTGGGAAAGGCTCCATTCACTCAGATGGCCCTGGCTCACTCCCCAGGTGCCAGGATTCCCGCACACTCGCTGAGGGCCCCCGCTTGCGGTGTATCCACTAAGCTTGTGGAAAATTACAAACACACACACAAGGTCACAGTGGAGGCGAGCCAGCCTCCCACAGAGCCCATCTGATCCAGCCTGAAACGCAGCAATTACCACCCTCCGTGTGCCTCCATGTGAGGCTGCAGCTATTTCATTATTTATTTGAACAAATAGGATTACGGTCGGTCTGCCGTGGATTGATTGTGACGAGGAATGAGAGGATCGGGGGAGCCGGGTGGGTGCTGCATGCGGGCCCGTTTTGCTGAGCTACTCTGCCATGTCAGGAACAAGGTTGATCTCCCGTCTTTGCTTGCAGAGACTCCTTCCACTTTTCCTGGATGGTGAAGCGTCGCCGTGTTGACACATGGCATCTGGTCGGCTGCATTCCCCGCACCGATTGATGGGGAAATGTGTCGCCAGGTTTGACTACACCACTTTTGGGGGAATATACATTCAGGAGAGCGTAAAAAGTACCTGTCTGTCGTCTCCTCTCAGGCAAGGCACTTACACTTTGACAGTGTTTGACAGAACATTCACATCCTCCGGTTTGAAGGTTCCCCAGTTACTCTTAGAAAGATTCTCACTCTCTATAAACGCCGGGTTTAATTGAGTTTTAAGTGAATTTGTTCTTAATAATGTCGAAACAAACTGTCGCCATAGGCACTTCAAATGACTTTAGAATGAACCCTTTAGTCCTGAGACTTAGTGCTGCTGGAGTTCACTGCGTCTCCTCTCTTTAATGAACATTTTGACTTAATCAAACATAAAGCTCTTTCTCAAATACAGAAAGAAAATGAAACTGCCAAGTTGTGTTAATGTTCAAAAACAAAACATCATCGGGGCGCTGGTGGTGCAGTGGTTAGTGTGTGCGCCCCATGTGTGGAGGCTGTAGTCCCAAGCGGGCGGCCCGGGTTCACATTCCCCCATTTCTGACTCTATCCACTGTCCTATCTCTCCATTAATGGCATAAAAAGCCCAAAAATAAATATAAAAAAAAAACAAAAAAAACATCATCTATAATTTGATACCATATCTGTGGCTTTTGCTGTTTTTTAATCAGTTTGAGACAATTAATAAAAGAAAGCATCAAATAGCATTAAAAGTGTTATCAATGACTGTTTTCTTCTATTTACTGAAAATGAATAACCGTAATCAAACTATTATTCAACCAATTAAATCATATTCATGTCTGTGTGATGGTGTCAAGTAAAAGCAGATCATTCACTGGATAACAAGGCTTTTGAGATAAATGAGATTTGCCTCATAAAGTAATGTTCTTAGAACGAACATCCTTAAAGGCAGGGTTGGTAATTTTTTAAAACTAGCAAGATTTTGAAAGTAGCATACCCTCAGTGCTCCGTCTACCCTAACCCTAGCTGCTTGTATTACCATTTTGGGAATTGTCGGATTTTGTATAGTGAAGAAAACTGAGTTATATTCTCATCTGAAAAACTATCCAATCTGTGGCCAACATCCGTTATCCAATCCGGACTGTGAGATTTGTGGTCCATTTCACCACTCCTATATTCCAGAGCTTGGACTTTATTTTATAGTTTAGATACTTGCAAGGATTTTTTTTAAAAGACAGGCGATCCTGGACGCTACAAAGACAAACAGATTGGGGACCCAGGGGTTTTCAATCAATCTTAATTTGTATAGAACCAATTCATAACAAATGTTATCTCAAGACACTTTACAGAAGCGTCCATAGCAGCAGGCCGTCGCCACCAACCATCCAGAGGAATCTGGGAGCTCCCAGGAAGATATGTATGTGGTTAGTAACTTACATAGTGACATGCAGTCATATGATGTGAATGCACAGCTTTATAGAGTGCTGTGATTTCCCCGTGATTGAACATGCACAGCTCCATAATGCAGACCTGGTAGCTTTAGCATTTTGCACCCAGCAGCTTATTCACAGCATACTGACTCCTGCAGAACAGCTAATGCACCTGCTGTAAGACAATCATGGGATGATATGTTATGATGCTAACATCAATATAAGGTTAGACTCGGCTGGGCAGAATCTCACAGTGTGTGAAATCAATACTGTAAGGTTAAGAGAGCAACCTGTGGAAGAAAACCTGATGTTATGGGAAACATTAGCATGAGCGATCATTTTGATTCACTGCAGACTGTGGGGTCTCAAATAGCTAATAGCTCATCCCAGATGGAATTTGACCTGGCAGCTTCCCACTCCACAAAAAAATACCCTCCTCCTTTGAAGTAATGAAGCTCCAGGTCTCTGCGGTAGACTTATCTGCTTCTGGAGATTGATCGAAAGTAATTTTTTGCCCCAAGAAGACCGTGAAGGGATGTGATAGATGGCTCAGCCCCTCTATCTCCCTGATGGCGATATTAGCCCTGATTAAGATAAATGGGCCCGCTCTGCCTAACCATGCAAATGCTTTCTGCCGCTGCCATTTATCCAAGAATGTGAAATTGCTGAAACAAGGAAAGCATGTTTTCTTCGGCTGATCTTTGCCTAGAAGTTGTTCTTGGTGGAATAAATTACACTGCCTTCGGACTAGAAGCCATCATAACACAACGACCCAGATATTCTTGCCATGACTGCGTGGTAACTAATTTGGTAATTGGGGGATTTCTGCAGAAAAGGGACAGGGCTTTTCTCCTCGTATATATATGACTGACTAGCCTTCCAGATGTACAGTGAGATGAGCATTTACCGTGCTCTCCCTGCATGCCACCCTAAGCCGCTCTAATTGATGTCGATTAATCAAATCAGCTGTGCAGAGGGCAGAAGGACAAGCTTATCAAATAGGAGCTGTGACCTCTATGGTACAGAGCTGCCTAATGAATGCACAAAGACAACAGATATGCTGTGCTAAGCATGCTGCAATGCGAAGTGAATCGAACTGCAAAACACAACAGAAGGTGTTAATTGATGTTAAACGCGATCAATATTTAGGGTGATGCAAATACCTCTAACTTAGCACATTTTTATAGACTATATTGATATTGTTAATTAAACTGCAGAGACGTTGATGCTGTTTAGCAGTCAGGTTGAACGTTAAGGGAGGGGCTGTTGGTTCACTCCAACACTATGGACCAGACTGAAATATATTAGCCATTATCAAAGGGATTAGCACAAAATGTTGTACCAACATGCATGGTGCCCAGGAGTTGTAGAATAACTTTCTATAAACCTCTGACTTGTCATCAAGCCTAAGGTTAACTTCACATATCTTCACAGCTTTTGGATGGTTTGCAATGAATTTTGGGACAGCCATTTATTTCCTCCTCATGATGCATTGTATAACTTTGTTGATCCACCAACTTGTCATCTACATTCTTAGTCTGGTCATTTTTCTTTGTCCAGCAGCAAATAAGAATCAGAAATACTTCATTAACTCTGGGGGGAAATCTGGGCCTTACAGTTTCTCTTGGACTAAACATATATGCATAAAGATATACGGTATTTGTATACAATAAAATGTACAACACACTTCTTTGAAAGAAGGGAATTATAAGGAATATAGCAACACTACTGACAATCCAGTCAATTTAATATGTACTTGTCTACCGTGTTAACATGCTAGCACACTGAACCAGGATGGAGATCATGGTGAACATTATTCCTGCTTAACAGCGGACTGCTTATTAGCGTTGCCGTTTTGAGCTAGTTCTGTCCTTGGGTTGGACCAACTTCTGCCTCAAGGTGTTAGATGGTTTGACGTGTACCAGGATGTCTTGTCTGTGAAATATCCTCTTGATTTTTTCTGATAGACTTTAAATATAGTTGACGCAAGGAATTGTGGGTCATGTTTTCATAAAATATGGTCCAGTGTATAGTATACTAAAGGAGATAAAATGAAAGCAATGAAGCTCATAATGGAAAGTTCAACACTTGCGGGTCATTTTGCTCAGTCAGGAACCTTCTTTACCAAAAAGGACTAATGGTCTGGACCCTTACTTTACTTTGGGAGAGTTGCCATGGTGAGGAGTTCTGGGAGATTCAGATTTGTTCCACTTCACTTTTATTTTTTTGTATAAAATATATTCAGTAGGTTTTCTGGAAACTCACCAACACATTCCCAACATAACCATTTTCTAATTCTATTACCTTTGTCCATAAGAAAATACAGTATTTGTTCTTTGCACTATACTTTCCGTCAATAACAAACCTTAAAGTGTTTATGCCCCTGAAAAAGGTCTTTGATGGGGGAGATATTCCGCTGGAGGAATAGTGAATCATGAATTCATTTCTGACTGAAGAAGTCAAACTTAAATAAACGCCTCTCGAAATGTTTGAGTCGACTTCAACATAAGTAAGTTTAACAGTAGAATGTAAAATCCTTCAGAGTCACAAAAAGCCCAGAGGTTTCCCACAAACATTCTTCAGGACATGACCTGCATGTGCTCAGTGTTAGCTGCAGCACTGATAATATGGAAATGTTCGCACCAATATCCAGCCTGCCAGCGTACATTTTTAAAATTTGGTTCAACTTTCCCCCTGTCCTCGGTGTGGTCTGTGGAGCTCAATCAGTGGAGCACTTTGACACTCGATACTATGTTACCCAGCTGAGAGGAGCAGAATTGAAGCTGCCAATCAAGAGGCAGGAGCCTGAAGCTAATCAATCCAAGCAGGCCATGATGTGATTTTTTTTTCCTTGTCAAGGGTTGAGCTGTCTGACAGGCTGTTGGACGGTTGGTTTCACTCGCCTCCTGCAGACTGCGTAAATCACAGAGCCATTGTAACACATGTAAATGCCTCCTGCATGCTCTGTTAGAAAAAAAAAAGCTGCCTCTCTGCTGCTGCTGCTGCTGCTCAATTAACATAAAAATGATAAGTAAATGATAAGCATGTGCGACATCAACACTGTGTGTTTGAGCGGGACCAGGCACTGTTTGTTTGGTTAGAAATTTTAATCACTTCGCCCTGCTTTTCAATGCGGAATCCAATTATAATTCAGGCTTTATTTCAACAAAAAAATGTTTGGAGAGGGATGAAAGTGGCACTTTTCCCTCTCTGGCTGCTTCACTCTCTAATGCAGTGCCTCTCAAACTGAGGGGCGCGAACCAGCGACAGTAAAGTGGGGGCAGAGTTGGGTCCAATGGGTGGACTGGGCCTCCCTTGAAATCTGATTGGCCCCCACCATGTGCCATGCCAAAATCCTAAACAATGATTGGCTGTTGGTCAGAGGTGGGATTCATGTATGTTAAAATGATCACTATATGGGCTGTCTCGCAACAGACTGCTTCTAGCTGTCTTTGTGTTTCGATGAATTCTAAATGAATAATGAATGCAATATGCACACTCGTAATTACTGGGTTCATTATGGGGACAGACGGATGGGGGGTGGGGTGGGGGGGGGTTTGTCCTTCTTCAAGGGGTTGGGGCTCTAATATGAGGTAGAGGGGTGGGGGTCTTTTAAGTTGGTATATCATTTTTTGCTGCATAATGTCAAGTGTGGTTAAAGGTGCACTTTCTTCAATGTTATTGATAGTAATTTTGTTGACTCTCATCACTTACAAACACAACATGTTGACTCCACTTTTATTCCATATTTGAGAAAACGTCTCGCACGTTTTGTGTCAACAAGGCACGAGCCGTCGTCCAATGAAGAGCTCAACTGTAATTACACTCAGGATTTGCCAAGGACTTCTCAAAACCCAAACCTCATGTAAATTCAGCGTTTGTTGTAAGTCTGGAAATGTGTTTGAGGCAGCATTTTTCAGCCAATGACTTCATAAATATGGAAGGCTTAGATTATCTCTTCAAATTACTACATACGTTGTAATTAGCACTAGCTCTGCTGCCAGAGAAGAGTGGATCCAAACCAAGGCAGGAAAAAAGCTACTGAAGGCATTGGAGGAAACAAAAATTGTTGGTTGACATTTTTGTTTAATCAGATATCAGATTTAATGAAATAGCTGCTTTTTTGTTTAACCTAAAAAAAAAAGGGGATGTTTCCCATAATGCAGTGAAATTGATTTGGTGGCATTTTGCAGCCGAGTGAAGACATGCCCTTAAAAGTCATTCCACACACGTCAAAAGGATGTTCCCTGAGAGGGTAAAGTTTCTGTGTTTTTGCAAGAAACTTCAGAATTAATTAAAAATCACATCAGGAGATGTCAGGGGATTTACTTCAAGGCTCAGGAAGGCAGCCCCTTTTTTTCTGTTCAGGCATCCTTCAGTGAGGACAAGCCTGTGTTCATAATTCCATTTTTCATCAAAGTATTTTTTAATCTCAACATTCTCAGTACGCTGCAGACACATCTTAACAGGGAATCCACTGTCCTTATCACTTATTTTATTCCCCACCGGTCTTGCCTCAGCAATTTTAAACTTGAAAAATTATAGATTTCCTCCAAGAAATTGTAAGACAGGACAGCTTACTGTGCATGATTATATTGCAAATGTTTGTTTTAATCCAGTGCATTTAGAGAAAAATAAGAGAAACATCAACCATTATTGAGAAAACTAGAAACAATAAATCTTTCCAGACAGCACCACACTGCCCTCAGGTCGGTCTTGCAACCTCAACAAAGCAGGGAACATGAGATCTCAGCCCTGCCAGAAAATTATGCAGGGAACATCCAGCCACCGGTCACTCTTATACTGGCTCTCTTTGAAGTCAGTCTCTGTGGCCTGCAGAGCTGCAGCTTCAAGCCAGGCCTTGGAGCACCGCTGTGTGTGTCGGCCAGGGAGGATATGATGGCAGTTTGACAAAAACAGGACATGCTGAAAACCTCGGAGAACAGATGGACATGAAAACAGGTCAATGAGTTTTAGGTTTTTCCTTTGAAAAAACTATAACGCTACTGAAACCTGCTTCTGTACCACGGCAACAAAAAATAGAAGTCATAGACACCGAACATTAGGACATTTCTTGTTTAGAGTTACCAAAAAATGCAGCTTAACGTCTGCACACTTTCTGAATTGCATAAATATGCTGGCAACATTGCGAATTGTGCAATGCTCTCCATCTGTAGGCAAGAGACATGAATGCAACTCTTTTGTCAACCTGTAAATATGAATGAACCCCAGCGTCCCTCTCTCATTCTCTCTCTCTCAGTTTGGCGTTACAGTATGATGAAAGATTATTTTTTTGTTTTTTTGGTACTTTTCCATAGAATTGATCATTGAAATATTGGAGATTGTATTGTTTCAAAACCCATTATACCATGAAAAGTATCAAACATTTTGACAACCTTAATTATAACACAAAAAATCCAAAGCTGCAATCATAGTCCAGTAGTTTACTGTTTGTCAGATTGTGGGGGCTTAATATGACCACTTCTATAACTTCTGAAACCAATGCTCAGACATTCCGACCTACTTTTAAGTCACGCTTTACATGCTCCAACATGGCCAAATTAAAAGTAAGGCCTTATGTTGGAGGAAAAGTTTGACGATCGTTTTATTGAAATCCATCAGATATTTGTTGACATTTGGTTCAAGCCATAACAGTCAACCTCTAGAAGTAAAGTCAGAAGAACACCAAGTTCACTTGGATTCATCATCTTGGAACCACAAATGTTTCCATGGCAACCAGAGCTTATTTTGTAAATGTTTGTTGCAATATTTCACTGTGGAAGACAAAATGTTGACCTGCCGGTGGCACTAGATGTTATGGTCGTATTGCATTAAAAATGGCTGGGATTCATCCTCAGGGGGCTACAAATGGACGTACCAATTTCAATGAATATCCATCCAATATTCTTTTAGATATTTCAGTCAGGGCCAAAATTCTGGACAGACCAACCTTCACCAGCATCCACAGAGCCAGGCTGCTGTGCCAGCTGAGAGGAGGTCGTTTTTGCACTATATACTGCATCTGTTGACATTTCCCTGTATACAACACATATAACACAAAAATGTAAAATACAGAAAACAAAGGTTGAGATGTAAAACCTTTGTAGCATGACTATCCATTTAGAGAAGGATTTTTCAGAGGCGAAGATTATTTGTAAACTGATGAATTTGCCCTGAAAGGCCACCATTCCAAACTCCTCGGCTATTACAAGAACACAGGAAATCAATGAGACATTTTGCTGTGAACTGCAGATGAACTTGCACTTCGCTTGTTTATGGATTTTAATTAGGGCCAAATAGTCTCATGAATTTATGTAAAGCTCTCCCACACACTCAAATTCACACACACTCTTCACACCAGGCAGTGTATATCACAGTCAGAGCTTGGGGGGAAAAGGGCCAGTGGTGCAAGCTGTGGATGAGGTCTGCGCTCTCCTGCCAAAACACTGCATGATGTGGAGTAGACAGTTATCTCTGCACTGCATCTCATCTTTTAGTCCCTTTTCAGACACAGTGGTTTCCCACTGGATGCTGCCATGAGTGACACTAGAAACTCATCTCCTATTCCCCCGCTTCACGGCGACATGTCACCCGCCGAAAGTGATGAGATGTAGAAGCCATTCTATGAGAGGCAAGTTTGCCTATTTGAATAATGTGCACCTAGGAGAACACTGATTCTCAACCCGGGCTCTTTGATGTGCTTGCTGCGAAAAGATGACTCTTGACAGCGTCAGATTAAACCGCAGACACTCTGAAAGTTTCGACTTCGGAGGGGAGGGAGGAAAAATGTTCCATCTCTGGAGTTGTAATCTCAACTCTGTGAAGAGCTGAACCATAACACTGGTAGTAAATGATGTATCAGTCACAGTGGGATGTTTAATTTGGCACCCGCGTAGGAAATCACACATCACTCTCTGGGATTGGAATTAGTTCTGAGGGATGTTTATTCGCTTCTGTGCAGAGTCGATGTGTCGTCTTACACAAACTAATATCAGCAAACAGGGAAACAGAACCAAATCAATTCTAGCAAAAAAAAAGTGCCTTGTAGAAGTTTTGTTGTGATGGCAGCACTGACAGCGACTATTGTGAGCTACAATTGTCGGTATGTTTTTGGTCCAAGCTGTTTTTTCTTCTCTTTTTAAGGAAATTCACAATCTTCATCTTCTGCTTCCTGTCACCTCTTATAAAAGCGTGTCTTTTTAAAATTCAAATTATCCTCTGGGATGCTGAAATTAGCATCCTGAAATATTCATGGGCCAGTTTCAGAACTTGTATTGCACACCTCCGAGGAATTGAACAGGTACTGTATCAACACCTCCTGCCTTCGTAAATCTTTCATGAGCAGCGTGCTGCAGAACCGAAATCAGTGAATGCTCAACGTCAGACACATGTCAGGTTTACTAATTTTCTCCCTTCAAATTGATTCTATAACAAAAAAAGCAAAACTGCAGACTCTGGGCTAACTCTGGTTTGTTACTACTTGCCTTACTTTATCATCCCCCACCACCATTTTTAATAATGGTATGTTTAGCAAAGTGTCATTTTGTTACATTTTGAAGCAAACTTGAGTACTTTGCATTTGCATCTGCCTGATGTTCTCACCTGCCACCCTGCCAGCAATCGTTTCCATTAAACTCGAGCTATGGAAAAAAATGCAAATATCACAAGTGATGTGCAAATTGCGACGATAACTCTGATGTGCGAGCTCAAACAACCAAAGAAATGTGCAAACAGAGAGGACAGAAGTGAAAATGAACGGGCTGAGTGATGAAGGGATGAAACGGCGTCAGCAAACAGAAACGACAACAGATGTCAGAGCACATTAAGCAGCAGGTATTAAGGACATTAGACAGATGCAAATGACACAGAAAGGTAACAGTGCAGTCAGTGACAACCAGCGACAAATGAGAAACGACAGCTCATTGTGTTGAAACATGTAAACAAGTGCAATATGTTTTAGAATGTGAAAACAAAATACATTAGAAGCTTGTAGATGTTTATTTTTTTTTAGCTACAATACACCCAACTGGGAATGCAGCTCTCACAAAAAGGCTTTTCCTCTCGCTATTCTCAAACAAGGTTATTATAGTGTGAGGCTAGAGGCTACACAGTTCCACAGCCTTGTAAAGTGATCATCTTCAGGTGCTATCAGCAGCACAAACACTGTCAGTGAGTTGCAGAGGAACCTGAACCTTTCTTCTGTTTTCACTCATATAAATCCACTTTAGTAAAGTTGTGACTATTGTTTCACAGTCATCATTATTGTTCTCACAGAATGCTGTCGCTCTTGTCCCTTCAGCTGTTTTTGTTCTTCACTAACTAACTTTTGTGCCGCCATTTTTTCTTTCTTTGCCACCAAAGAACTGTAATGAATCTGACAGACTCAATATTTCACTTCTTCTTCCTTTATAAAAACGTATTGAGATTTAAATCAATGTAAAATATGTTCTGTGACTCATCAGCTACTCTTAGACATCAGCTAGCATTCAGCCGCTTCCTTGCTGGCGTAATATTAGACAGGAAGTGGTTGATAATTCCTTAGCTTACATTATGTTAGCCAACATACCAGAGGGCGACTTTCTATAGAGCACTTAGCGATACACTGCTAACAACAGAGAAGAAGAATGAGAGAAGATTATCCACTCATCAACAGAAGGTGTGTTCAAAAGGAAATAGAAAAATGGAAACCTAATATACTTTGGCGGCTGTTGCTATAGAACAGAAGAGCCTGTAATCTCTGTCATTATTTCTAAATGTTTTCCCCTCATCTGTTTAGACATTATAGTTCTTATTATCATGAAAGGTGCTTTTGCACTGAGTGTTTCTAGCTCATCTGGTAAACTACTTCCTGTTCTCTGGATCAGTAGATTTAGTAGTGTTAATAGTCAACAATGATTCGGAGAGCCCCAAGCAAACATAGCAGCTTGACGGTTTTCTTCCGTGATTGACAGACGGCCCTAATGGAAGGCAGTGGAACCATCTTTGAAACCTGAACAGTTGGAGCCAATTTTCCCTCTCCCTCCAGCACAAGGGGTCCGGATGCAGGACCTGGGCATGCTGAGCAACCGCAGACTCTTCGAGGGAAATTGAAATTCTCTGCAGGGCAAGGAAGAGAGGAGTCTTTCAAGGGCCCTGGATCGCATCTCCCTCGGCTCGCAGCGTGAAATATTTTAATAAGGGGCACACACCTCTGCTTTCAATATGAAGAGCTGAAGGTTTGTATTCACTCAACAAGCAAAGTTAAGATTCATGAAGTTTCAAACTGCAAACACAAACAGCAGGAGAGCGAAGGTAATCGTGTGGACACTAGTTGCCACCTGTCAATCACCGGTGCGCTCGGGATCTGTGTTTGACGTGTTCTTGGCAACCTGCCACTTATCTTCTCTGATCAGATGTGCCTGAGATGCCGCTAAGCAACAACTGGAGGACCTCCTGCTCAACCCCCGAAGCCCAAGCAGCTGTGGACGAGAGTGATCAGAGTGTTAGTTTACCGTGGTTGACATCAGTCAATCATTTCACCACTCTGAGTCTTCCTCTAATTAGGACACTCGGCTGAACCGACGTGTGGCGTTCTTACAATTAGAAGTAATCCTAGTCGGTGTTGGAATAAACATTCAGAGGGTTGTGGTTCTGTGCATCAGAAAAACATTTCTCTCGCTGGGAAAACCATTTGGAATCATTTTCAAGTGAAGGCATCGAAATGAAAATCAAGTCAGTCAAAAGAAGTCTGTCGAGAAAGGTTGAGCAGATGGGCAGTTAATGAAAGTTAAAGTCTGGGAAGAGCAGACAGCAGGGAGGTGCACACTGCATAAAAGTGAAACGCTTATTTTTTTTTTTACAATTTAACTCCAACTCACGTTTTAGTTTGTGGTTTAAAGCAGAAATGAAAACCCAAGGGGAAAAATGAAGATATACTTTTTGTAATCATATTTATGGAAATATGAACATTAAAACAGTAATGGTCCATCATCTTATTTGGTTTAAATCAGAAAAAGCTTCAAAAAGTAAGTTTACAAAACACATTAGACATATTGACCTGATTCAAAAATAAGTTTACATTTTGTGAGTCCCCCCCCCCCACACACACACACACACACACACGCATACACACATTATAGATCTGTTAGTAATAAATAGAAACACATTGTGAGACTGAATGACAAGTTTTGCTGTTGAAAAAACAAACTTCTGTGAGGACTGTGCAGAAACATTTCTCACCAGTGGGGGTTGAACTCGCAGTGAACCAAACCCAAGCACACCACTGACTGAGACGTAGTTTGCACCAGAGTACTGCCCTGATTACTGGCAATATGTAACACGATAACATGAGCTCTGTAGAAGCCGACGTCACACACACAGAAAGGTGGAGGAGGAAGAGGGAATAAGTTTTCACATGTCTCTACTTGAGGCCACTGCTGCTGCCTGAGAAGAAAAACCACCCCTGACATCACTGAGTGATGGAAGCAGCCAGAAGCGTAATGTGGTTAAAACTCATAGCCCAGAGAAACGCCGCAAATCTTTAATCTCCAGAGGAGAGAGGGATGCAGGCTGCAGGGTATTGGGTCAGATTTCTGAGTAAATATGCAAATGCAGTGCACTCACAAAAGGAAGATTCATGTCAAATGCTGAGAGGAAGAGCTGGGGACTTTCTGCAGATAGAGCTGCTGCTAAGCTAGTAGTTTAGGTTTGTTTGCCTTCTCCAGAATACGCTCCTGCATTATATCTTACAGAATAACACTGCATCACGCAGCACTAACCCTAAACTGCAAATCACTTAAAATAATGCAGATATTTGACCAGTCTCTTGGTTAGAGATGCAACCCATAGACATTAAAACAACATCTGTTTTCTGTCCTTCATGTTTCTGAGAGGAAGGATGGATTCATGTTTACATCAAACAACCATCTTAGTTCTAATACCACAAATGTATCAGCCTATTAGAACAGTAAATGGTGTTGTGTTGGTGGTTATCACAACCGTTAAAATGCTTTCGATCATTTGTTCTAAACTGACCCAAAGGTTTGTCGCCAATCCGTCTTCAGTAGATCATGCTTGTGTGTCAAAGAGTCAATGGAGCATTTTTAAACATGTTTTGTTCTGTTTCTTTGTTCTGTCATGTTTTGTACCGTGTGAGGTCCAAACTGCACAACTTTTAATTTGATTGGTTGAAAATGTGGGAATTATATAAAATAGTTGGTGGTGTGGTCCTGAGGCTGGACCAGATGAGGATCATTGCTTTAAGATTGGGGCGACTGCAGCCAACAAAGGCAACAATTATCTAGGTTTTATCCCCACGTCTGCAACATTGACCACATCAGCGCATTACCAGGCCTTTGTTGTCAAGGAAGCAGTAATAAACAGGAAGTTAACATTGGAAAATCATTTATTTTAATTTGGTTTTGAAACCAAAACTACTTGGTTAGTTATAGAAATGTTTTCAAAGATTGTGGTTTCAGTGATACAGTACTTCAGGGAAATAATAGAAGAAGGAGGTGACGCCATGTTAAAGTAAGCTATTTGAATTTCCTTACATCAGTTAAAATACTCCAGCTTTGACGTTTGGTCTCCATCCATTCACCCGGAGCCCCCTCTGATGTGAGCTCTTTATAACACTCTTATCTGAGCACACTGAGCTTAAAGGACGAATGTGCGACTTTTTGATCCAGTAGATGTCGCCCTTGAGCACCAGCATGAAACTGTAACAAACTGCTGTTTGGCGACACCTCCACTTTCAGACACACAAAAAAACAAAAACGTACAGTGCATTCCAGTGATGAAAATAATTAGTCAGACCTATTTTGTTTTTTAACCAGGCTGTAAACATGTTAATTTCTGCTGTAAAAACTGTTTTTTTTTACTTCCTGTGTTCCTGGAGCCAGCCTCAAGTGGACGCTCAACAAACTGCAGGATTTTGCACTTCTGCATTTACACCATATGTGGTGAAGCCCTAAAGACTTTGTCATTCTTTTTTCTGTTAATTTATTGAAAACTACAGAGACACCGAGTGGCAAATTGCTGCTCTCCAAATGGTTTACACTTTTATAAAGATGAGTGTTTGGAGAAAACTTTGTACAGAAATGGAAGCCAGAACACAACAATAACAATCGCGTAATTATAGATGTTATCAGAATACATAATGATGATGTTTTATGCAGTTAAAATGGCCAATTTAGTGCCGGCCTGTCTCTTTTGCCATGTGGGAGGTTGATGCATTGAACAAAATATGCAAAAAAGAAAACGGATGTTTTACCTGCTTGTAGTGAGCTCTGAAGATTTGTTGTTGTTTACAGGTTCTTCAAGCACCGTCTTGATCCTTGAGGAATACTCTTCATGTTTATGAAGTGATTTCAGTAATGAGAGTTAAGGATGATTAACAACGTTTAAATTCAGCCAGTTTATTTGGCCGCGTGCCTCCTCTCCGTTTGCAGGACTTTTGTCTTGGGGAAGATTACTGTGCGTGCCTCCTGCAGAGATCCTGATAAGGCCGACTGTGTGCATGCAGCGTGTGCTTTTGAACCGCGGGGGGAGAAAAAAAGCATCATGCAACAACGTTCCCTGTGGGAAAGCATGCTGCAGATGACATGTGAACTCGGGGTATAGTGAAAGCAATCCATCATTAAATGAAGACGCTGCAAAGACACCTAATACACACAGAACAAGGTGATCAATGAGTGCACAGTGCTGCGTGATAGCACCGGCAAATGTCACACATTTCTCAGAGGGGAGATGCTTTGGAAGCCCTTTTCTGTTGCCGCAGGAAATGTGTTTCAAAGACATGAAACCAAAACTGAACATAGAAAAATATCAAGAGACATTTGGGGCAAAAAAAAATACTTTGAATCAAAATTCCAATTCAAAATACAACACATTTTAAATTCCTATTTGAATGGAAATTTAATAAGGATAGTTTCATTTTAACGATATCTATTCAGATTTTCATCAGTCAGTGTGTTAGAAGCCAGACTCTCGAGTAGACGGAGCCCCCGCAACCTTCAACGAAGTGATCTGGGACTACTACCAACCACCACCATCAGACTGTAGGGATTTGTCCCAATTCTGAAGAATGGGTGATTTAATAATTACAATAAGGAAACAAGCCGCCATATATGTTCTGATTGGTCTAAAGTCATAAATGCTGGTACTTAGGGAAGTGTATATACCAACATTGCAAATTTGAAAATGTAAGACCACATAAATACATTTTTAAACCTCAAGATCACACACTGACAGTCAAAGCCAGGATTTATTTTCTTAAAGAGGAACACACGCCAGGATTGATGTCATTAGATACCTTTCGTATCAGATACTTCTCTTGTGAGCATAACTTCCATACTGAACTTGTCATAAATGTGTAGATACCATATATTGGATCGTTCTCCTCTGAGATACGGACATGTTCTCATTACACCTTCTATATTAAGTCTTTGGGCACACAGGAACACTGTTTGTTCTCTCATAAAAACACACAACAATACACTTGTCCCCTGTGCTCGATGAATAAATATAGCATGCTAAGAATACCTCACCTTTGAGCCAAGCACTTAGCTGATTCTGAAAATGTAATCAAAATTGGCAAAAGACAACACTTCCAACTTGGAAATTTCATTTAAAAAATCAACGACAGCTCATAACCGCTTAACCAATATCTGTTGTCTAATATTAATATTGGTCCTGCATGGTGCAAATGTGTTTCCAATAGATGCTGACGAAAACCGTTCATTACAGGTGATGCAAATAAAGCAATGCTTTTTGATGGTTTCTGAATATAGTCATTCACTTAGTGTGTTGATCAGTTCGGTTGCATTAGTGTCATTACTGTCTGCAGCACAGTGTCAGCACGTGTCAGCACGTTTGACAATGTAACATGGTATGTAAGAAAGTATCCTTCTTAGCACTTTTGCAAAGTCAAATCGATGCACTACTGGTGCACAATCATGGAGACAAGTTTTTTTTTTTTTTTTTTTAATCAAAGCTCAAAAAGTTGGCATTGATCCGTAGCAGTCTCAAAAATATGTTTTGCCATTTTGTAGGTAGAGGAACATCAATCTTCTCATCTATGTTTGAACATTTACGTGCATCTCCAATCATGTCTTCCAACTTCTTCAATATCATATAAGTGTGTATTAAGTAGGTTATAGAAGAATAACAGTAGCATAAGAAAGAGTGCATTTTTACACCACTTTTAGGATTTTTTTTTCTTCTGTAGCCTCAGCCTTCAATAATGAGCAGGAAGTTAGTATAACATCAGTCGAACACCCTGTTAGGATACAGAGAGAGAGAGAGAGAGAGAGAGAGAGAGAGAGAGAGAGAGAGAGAGAGAGAGATGAAATGAATATTCCGCCTTCCCACTCTCTACATGAGAGATGAGGCCGTGCTTCTGAACTCACGGCTCCCTCTACAGTCTGTACAGTGGAAATTTTCCATCCAGGGCAGCAAAACAATCACACTGACTGTGGTGAACAGTCGCGAGGACACAAACGGAGACGCGTCCGGAGATCACACACACACACACACGCACACACACAAACACACACACATGCAGTCTTGTGAGATGTGTGTCTGAATCGCCAGCGGAGGCATTATATAGCCTGCAGATGGAGTGAATTTTACATCTGGAATATTCCTCGTTGTGGATCTACTGTTTTCTGCGGACAACCCCCCCCCAAAAAAAATGTCTCATGCTTTGAATACTTGAGGAGTGACGACAACTTTCCTCTTTCCGGACTTCACGCGGAAGAAAAAAAGAAAAGGGGGGTGCAGTGGATTTAATAATGCAAACAGATGAGTTCGCCGATCAGGATTTGCAGTTTTAAACAGGAGGTAGTTTGAGGGTGCCTACAGCCGGGGAGGGTGGGGGGGGAGGACACCCAGCTATGTGGTCTGCGGAGATGGGTGCTTTGCTGAGGTTCATGTCCGCGGATGGTGCAGCTCGGCCGGGCTGCGCACGGTGCCTTTGGGTGGCTGTGATTGGACCGGACACGGATTGGGGCTGACTGATGTTTGTTCGAGAGGAAATGTTTTGGAGGAGGAGATCAATATGAGTTACTGGCGCACGCGAGGTGGTTGGTGGGTGGGTGGGGGGGGGGGAGATGCCAGTCTTCACGAGCACACCTATAACTATGAGGACGGAGGGAAACTTGCAGCAGAAAGGATTTTAATCTCATGGATTTCAAATCAGAAGAGATCAGAAAGAAACGCTCACCACGAGACTTTTATGTGTATTTAATGCGATGTGTTTGGGTGACTTTGCAGACTGAAGATTTTGTTTTCACAAGTGGATATGGATCGTGTTTGTTTTTGCACTAAAGTTTTTCCCCTCTTTTTGGCTGTCATGCATGAGACTTTGGTGTTGCATCATTCTCTCCTCACAAATATGATTTTTTGGACGGACATTCACTTTAAAATGCAACTGAAGCTATGGGACAATTTTATAAAGAAAGAAAACATTCGTCCTTATTTGAACATTTAGTGAAATGTGTTCAAATATATCCGGAAACATGGCAGTTAACTGGACTGTTTTTTCAGTTTTTTTACTACCGCTGTTCGCAGTTGGGACAGCTTTCTCTGGGGTCTTCAACACCACCGACAGAGACATCTTTACAGACGATTTGCTGCAGGTCAGGCTCACACAAGACAGAGCTGCTGAGCAGTGGAAACTCCAGTCTAGTGATTCCCATCCCAGCCTGTATTTTAACCAAGTGGATGTGTTGCACTTGAGGCAAAGGTCCTCCACCACCCACGGTCACATATTTAAAGTCATCCGGGCTGCTGCGCTCACCATGCTGTCTAACGCTCCCTTCTACATGCCCCCTGTCAAACACGCCGAGTTTACAAGCAAGTGGAATGAGATTTATGGGAACAACATGCCTCCCCTGGCGCTCTACTGCCTGTTGTGCCCGGAGGACTCTGCCGCCCTGCAGTTTCTTGTCAAGTTCATGGACAGGATGGCTGAATACCCGGACTGGAAGGTGACCAGTGCTCCTAACGACGAGGTCCCCATGGCGCACTCTCTCACTGGCTTTGCTACTGCTTATGACTTTATTTACTCCTACCTGGACGCACAGCGGAGGGATGTTTATTTAAAGAAAATTCGTTCTGAGACAGAGGAGCTGTATGAGCTGTCAAAGTACAGAGGGTGGGGGAAACAGTATCTTCAGAATCATCAAACCACTAACATTTTAGCCATTCTAACTGGTGCATTAGTGGTTGGGTCACATGAGGACCCGGAGACGATGTTATGGAAACAAGTGGCGGTGAATTACATGGAGAAAACTATGTTCCTCCTCAACCACGTCGTTGACGGCTCTCTCGATGAGGGGGTAGCGTACGGGAGCTACACAGCAAAGTCCATCACACAGTACGTCTTCTTAGCTCAGCGTCATTTCAACATTGACAACATGCACAACAACTGGCTGCAGGGACACTTCTGGTTTTATTATGCCACTCTGTTGCCGGGGTTTCAGAGAACTGTGGGCATTGCAGACTCCAACTACAACTGGTTTTATGGGCCAGAGAGCCAGCTTGTTTTCCTGGACACATTTGTCATGAAGAACGGAACTGGGAACTGGCTGGCTCAACAAATCAGAAAGCACCGACCCAAGGACGGTCCCATGGGGCAGTCGTCAGCGCAGCGCTGGGCCACACTTCACACAGAGTACATATGGTACAACAACCACCTCACGCCGCAGCCTCCACATGACTTTGGCAAAGCGAAGATGCACATTTTCTCAAACTGGGGCGTGGTGACCTATGGAGCAGGGCTACCAAACGGGCAGGGGAATACTTTTGTCTCTTTTAAATCGGGCAAGCTGGGTGGCCGTGCGGTCTATGACATCGTCCATGACAAGCCTTACTCCTGGGTGGAAGGCTGGAACAGCTTCAACCCAGGTCACGAGCACCCTGATCAGAACTCTTTCACATTTGCTCCCAATGGGCAGGTTTTTGTGTCCGAAGCCCTTTATGGTCCAAAATATAGCTATCTCAACAATGTCCTGGTGTTTAGTCCATCCCCGACAAGTCAGTGTAACAGTCCATGGGAGGGTCAGTTGGGGGAGTGCGCTAAGTGGCTGCGCTGGACTGATGAGGGTGTGGGTGATTCCAGAGGGGAGGTGATTGTCGCCTCCTCCCACAGGGACACGATGTTTGTGAGCGGGGAGGCCGTGTCGGCGTATTCCCCGGCTATGAGACTGAAGAGCGTGTTCAGAGCTTTGGTCCTGCTCAACTCTCAGACCCTGCTGGTGCTCGACCACGTGGAGAAGTGGGCCGACTCGCCCGTGAAGTCCTTCAGTGCATTCTTTCACAATCTCGACATTGACTTTAAATACGTCCCTTTCAGATTCATGGACAGATACAACGGCGCCATGATGGATGTCTGGGACGCTCATTACAAAATGTTCTGGTTCGACAGCCAGGGTCGCAGCCCTGACACCAGGATACAGGAGGCGGAGCAGGCGGCCGAGTTTAAAAAGAGGTGGACGCAGTATGTCAATGTCACTTTCCCAATGACAGGCACAGTCAGCAGGGTAGCTTATGTTTTACACGGGCCATATGTCAAAGTGTCCAATTGTAGATTTGTGGAGGACAGTAAAAATGGCGTGAGACTGTCTTTAACCATCAACAACACAGAGAGGATAGTTTCTATTGCTACAAACTATAAAGACATAGGAGCAAGGTCGACTTATTTAGGATTCGGCGGTCATTGTAAAGTTGAGGATAGGTATCAAATCACTCGATATGGCCTCGGAACGCAACTCATCCCTAAACAAATCAGCAGTGATAATCAGCTGTTTGACTTTGGGTTCACAGTCAACGTAATAGCAGGGGTTGTTCTCTGTGTGGCCATAGGATTTCTAACCATGCAGAGAAAGTTTTATGTCTGCTTCAGCAGGCTGATGCGCTACGCCCTCCTCTCTGTGCTCATTCTGTGGATTGCTGAGCTGCTGTTTGTGTCTAACAGCTGCGATCAGCTTCTCTGTGGGGTAAAATGGAAAGGTGCGGGTGCCAAAAGTGAAGTAAACAAACAAGTCAGACTCTATGAGCAGCACCGGCTCCCCCTCCCCACCGTCGTCATAACAACCCTCCCAGGATCAGGCTCGGAGATCCTCAAGCACCTTTTCTACAACAGCTCAGACTTTGTTTACATCAGGGTTCCCACCGAGCACGTGGACATCCCCGAGACTGAGTTCGAGTTCGACTCTCTGGTCGACGCCTGCGAGTGGTCGAGGTCGGACGCCGTGCACGGACGGTTTAAGATTATTCAGGGCTGGCTGCACTCGCTGGTCCACAACATCAAGCTGCACCTGCAGAACATTCAGCTGGCGGAGGGCAGCAGGGTCAAACAGCCCCAGAGAGTCGCGCCCTCCCGGGACAGAAAGAAACGATCCAGGAGGAGAGAGCCGGCGTCCGAGCTGAAGGGCAAACTCCGAGCCAGCCTGGACAGAGATGCAGAGTATGTTCGGGAGATGAGACGCCACGTCGCCGAGTACCCCAACGCCCGGGTGGTCCTCAACATGCGGAGTGGCAGCTGGGCGTTAAAACTTCCTTTCATTCAGGAAGTTGTCGGACCTTCTTTGAGGACAATCTACCTTGTGAGGGACCCCCGAGCGTGGATTTATCTCATGGTTTATAACAGCAAACCCAGCCTTTACGCCCTTAAAAACATCCCGCAGCACCTTTCCTTGATATTCAAGGAGGACGCCGTGAGGGATGGGTGCCCGACTGTGGCGCCGGAGTTTAAAGTAATCCAGAGACTGCTGTCCCGTTCGGAGACGAACCCCGTCCTCATTCTGGCTCATCTGTGGCTGGCTCACACCGCAGGAGTGCTGAGGGTCAGCGAGGGCCTCCCCGAGGAGTCCTACCTCCGGGTGAGGTTTGAGGACGTGGTCAACTTCCCGCAGGAGACGGCGGAGACCATACACACGTTCTTGGGGGTGCCTGTGTCGCCCGCAGCCCTCAACCAGCTTATTTTCACCACCTCCACGACCCTGTACAATCTGATGTATGAAGGAGACATTTCACCAGCCAACATTAACATGTGGAGACAGAATATGCCTCGGAAGGACATCAGACTGATAGAGGACATATGTGGGGGTGTGATGAAGAGGCTGGGCTACACCAGGTAGTTAACTTACTGCTGCTGGTCAGCACTGCAAAAACTCAAATCTATGTAAGAGTGTCTTTCTTAAATATCTTAATATGCTTAATATGAGCCACGTTCACCTGACAAGTCCAGATAAAAGTCTTATTTCAAGATAGAAAAAGGCCTTGATTAATGGTTAAAAGTAGAACAAATCTGCCAATGGGGCAAGAAAACGTTACCCGAGTGTCTTGAATTGGGCTGTACTGACTACTCTTGATTGTACATCCCATTTCATGACACATTTCTGGCAGTTCTGAGGCCTCATTCTCTCGCTTGTAGTATCTTAAAATACGATGTCTGTCTCTGACCTTTCATGAAGAATGTGGCTCATAGAAACAATGAGATGGTTTTTTTTTTTGACTAGAAAACAGACGAGTACACCTGCTCAGATTTGAGTTGTTGCTGTACGGAGCTGTCTTGTTTACTGTAGCTGCCGGTCTTAAAGAGTTCTGAAAAGTTTTTTTTTGTTTTTTTTGTTTTTGCACTGACCCCTAAAGTTGAAAAATATGTGTTTTCTTTTTCTCTGTTAGTTCTGGGTGTATGTAAGGTGTTGTTTAAAGTACAGCAACAGATGTTTTTGCGAGGGAGGAATGTATTACATTCAAATAGGTGAAAGGGAGCGTCTGCAGCAGTCCCCCCCCCCCTTCCGCTGCCCTTCACTCTTACTCCAATCAAAGGAAAGACTTTTTGCTGTACTCTATGCAGATGAATGCCACTGAATTTCAGCATAAACCTTGTGTTACAGCAACAGATCAATTTCCCAGAGAAGACTTAATGCTGCATGTCTTAATTAGAGATGAGAAATTAGCCACTTCCTAATCTGTGATGTCAGAGGAATGTCTGTTAGAAATCCATAACTGTTATTTTTTTTATTTTTTTCGAGGGAGGTTGGCCAAGGGACATTTTGGTGAATTGGTACAGAAATGTTATGATGCTTATTAAGAAGCTTATTTATTGACAGTCTTTTCATTTTGTAGCTCTGGGACAGACTTTCAAGGACTAATTTGGCTGTCAAGAATTGAATATCTGAATTGAATGCGTGCTGTTCCCTTTAAAAACAAAAAAACAAATGCTGCAATATATCCGGAGAAACAGACGACAGTAGTGCTTTATTGCTCTGATAGAAACATGTGAATGATAAGGATTGTACTTTGATTTAAAAGGGACCATTCTGACGCTCTTAGACGTCATTACAGCTTGATGGCTTAGCACTTTCACATTGACTCCTTTGATTGTATGCGATGCTTTGGTGCCGTAATCCAAAGCTAAACTTTACTGTATGTGTGCTCAGTTAGCTTGGAAATCTCAAACCTCTGAGGACATTATGACTAGAAGAAAAGGAAAAGCGAGACATATTTATGGGTTCCAAAGACACATTTCCCAAAGAATCAGGGATGAATATGATTAATATAACTCCCTTTGGCATTTATTGAATTAGATCAGAGGGAAGTGCTTAATAGGGATCAAACTGGGAGAAAAAAAACAACCTGTCAGGCTTGACACATTTCTAGTCAAAGCAATTTCCAAAGCATCCCCCTCAGCTACTCATATTAATCTGCAAGAATGCCATAACGGAGTCTTTTTCTTTTTTTTTTATTCTGTTGTTTTATTGCTGTGCCATCTTCACTAAAAAGAAAAAAAAACAAAGAAAGAAAAAGGACCTGGAGGATATGCAAACGGCGCATCTTTGCATTTCCTGTCGCGGTCAATCACAAATCCAATGATATTTTCTCTGGCCCTTTTGTTTTGAAAGAGTTCAGCGAGGCGTGGACCGAAAAACACGGGATGAATATTAAGTGATGCTGAAGACAAGAAGTCAGAGACCAAATCCTACTCTGTGATGTGCTGCTCTTTGGGCGAAAAAAAAAAAGTTTGCTAACCTTTTGCTGCTGTCTTGCATTACTGTAAATGGATCACATGCAACATGCAGAGAGCTCACACTCATCTCGACTTCCTGACTGCATCTATACACGTGCAAAAAAAACAAAAACATACGCTGCCCATGTGGAAATATCTATCTTTTCCTCGCCTAGAAACAGCCCTGTTTGTTTTTTTTCTTTCTCGATGAACACTGAAACCCTTGACTGCCTGGAAAAGCCGTTTGATGTTTGTGCTCTTTGAATGTGTAGACTTGGCAGACATGCTCTCACTTTGGTGTTGCAATCCTGTTACCAACTCTGTTTTGTATTTGCTCGTGGGGATATGGTTCCTTGCTTCTGTGGCCTTGAATTACAATCATTTACTTTCTATGGGTTTCTTTTTTTTTTTCTGTGAGGACATGGAGACAATGTAAAGAAAATAATAAATTCATAAATATATCTCAGAGCGGGTCTTTGTTCTGATGCAGTGAATGGCAATGCAAAATGATCAAAGGATGAATCACATGTTTATACACTGTCAGCCTTAGCAGCTACATTATACTCATGTTAAACTGCTATTATCTCTTACTACAAAAGACAGAACACGCTTCTTAATTAGTGCGTAGTCTCACTATGGTTACTGCTAACCCGCGAGTAAAACAGCTCCTTATGCAGATGTCTCTGTGCAGCAGCAGAATCTCCATTTTATTAGACGTGCTTGACAGAAGGCTAATTGCTGCGTCGAGGAGGAGCCAACAATTAAAAACATGTCAGGAAATTCTTACGTCATGCTCACGACTGAGACGGGACTTTTAACAGAAGAGTGGCTTTGAGAGAGCACATGCCGTGTCTCGTGTCTCAGAGCGGCCTCAGTGAGTCAGTCATTTCATTAGTCATTTGTTCTCGATCCCTCCTGTAACAGTCTGATGCTTGGCAGAGTCCTCGTCGTGTAATCCGTCCATGCACGGGCACCGACGGTTCTGAACGGAGAGACCTCAGGCTAAAATGCTTCAGAAGGGAGGTTTCACCGTGTCCGGACTTGCATCTGCTTTTGGTTTAGTGGCCTTTGTTTGATGCAGTCAGGATCAAGGACGGAGTCACTGGAAATGTGTAGAATGTGTAGAAATGATGCTCATAATACTCTCAGAACTCAGTTTAACTAAAAAAATATATATATTCTGACAGAATAAAGTGCTAAAAACTCTTTAATGGAATCAGGCAACTTCACTTCTACGGGTTTCAGAGTCTATGGTACAATCTCTCCTCACATGTCAGAGGCTTATATTGCCCTTTTGCTCCTTTATATCTGACAGCTTTAAATATTAGATTACACTTTGCATACCCTCCCTGTCCTGTTAATCTTGACATTTCTTTAGGATTAGGTTTTTCTTTTTGAGGGTTTTACAATCCAATTTCTGCTAAATAAACGGTTGAAAATGTGCCCTTACTAAAGACAGAAAACAGCAGGGCTGAGAACAAAGTTGTTTATCTGAGGGCATTTTTCAGAGATTAGCTTTTCTCACAGGAAATAAACAATCTTGTAAAAAAAATGCTGGATTGCTGAAACCACAAAGCAGATAATGAAGCCGTTAGAGAGAAAAAACATCATAGCAGTGAAAGCAACATGAACATAAATACAGACAAAAAACATGTCTGTATTTATGTGTATATATATATATATATATATATATATATATATATAAAACCATTATAAAAAAGGATATCACACACTTTACTATCAAATAGGTACTTTCATTTTTATAACTTTTTACTGAAAACACTTAGTGTACATGTTTGACTACACGTGTAAATCATACTGAGGTGTTGTTGCTTTACTTGAGTAAATGATCTTAATATTAATACATAGAACTGCTCATATGTCCTCAAGAGGACACTTTGTTGTCCTCTTGAGGTAATTAGTCTCGGACTCAAAGTGCAGTCAAACATTCAGCTGCTTCCACTCAAGTCAATCAATACAAAACATCTAGATGTAAACAGAGAGGCACATACCAATACAAAACAACTCAGCCTATATTACACATTACCCAGAATGCACTGGATCTGCACAAACACACCATGAGAGAAAATAAAATAAAGGTAAGAGAATATAAAGATTTATCGGATTTATAGGCCCCCCCCCCCAATAAGAATGTGGCACAAACTGTAGGATTTCTGACGCCACATTTAAAGAACTGTACAGAACGTTTACTGCTTGCAGCACTCATTGGTTTCGTAACTATTACCAAAAGCTTATGCTGCCTTCAGGTGCTGCTCGGGTGGTCTAAGTTTCCGAGTTGGGAAGTCGCTCTTCAGGCTTCAGTGTGTTCACATGATTCAAATTCGGAAAGTTGGAATGTTGTAAAAACAGCACAAACAAGCGTTGATGCTACAAAGAAGATCAGTGAAATGTAACTGTTAAAAGTTCTATTTTGTAAAAGAACAGTTAATGTGCAATACGTGAATTAATAAAAAGTTTGTTAACATTTACAAAAAATATCTTCCCCCCTATGAAGACGATTCTGACATCAAGTCGGGAAGTCAGGAAGTCGGGCACCTTATTCTTTTCCGAGTTTCCGAGTTGTTGGTCCGACTTGAGCAGGTGTTCATGTGCATTTTACAACTCGGAAACTCTTTTCCCCGATGTTTCCGACACCACATGAATGCAGCATTAGCCATGACAGAGAACAGGTTTTAGATTGCCAGGTTAGGAAAAACCTCTCTCGATTCTTATAAAACAGTAAGAAACCCACAGATATTTATTCATGACCTAATGAGGGATGTTATCTGACACATCTAGCTGCAGTATCTATGATTATTATCCCATTATGAATGTCTATAGAAGATGTATATGTGCAGTAACAAGCACATTGATTATTGATTCTTCACATGGAGGGAGATTCTTATCACAACCTGGCAACCCCAAAGTTTCTCTATTAGTAGCTTAGTAATGGAGACAGGTGAAAGAATGAAGTGTTTAACTTATTAAACCAGGGAATAAAAACCTTATATGAAACCATTTACATGCAAGTTGAAGTACGACCACAGATCACTCAGTCATTGAACCGTTAACATGATGGAAGAAAGCAAAACTGGCTTCCTCCCTTCAAGCTAATCAGGCTAGTCCACACATGATGTTCAAGTCTGCGGAGATAATCTTTCACCAATGGAGCGTAATAGCGTCTTATAAAGAGGATATAAATAAAGCTATATGTCGGAGTGGATTTCTCCCATCGGAACATGCGAGTGTGAACGCCTCTGCACGGAAAGACAAATCTGCGTTATGAAACCCCTTTTGATGTCTGATCACAGGAAGCAGATTTGCGGAACTAATTTAAGATGGAAGGTTTAGCTCACACATTATCTTTGATGTTTGATAACCAATACATAATCATTGCATGGACGAAGGTTTCATAGAGGAATTGATGAAAAGCTGCTTTAGAATCTAATTCTGCACGCAGCAGCTCGGGGGGGAAGCGATCGAGTCTCTTTCTCAGACTATTAAGTACACAGAGGTTATCCACTGAGAGAGAGAGAGAGAGAAAAAAAAAAGAAGCAGACTCAATTTCAGCTGAGTAGTCATACCCTCCCCTGTTCCACCTTTATCTTCCTCTGCTGGTGAGTCCAGGTCCCTGAGGAGCCTCTCCCTCGCCGGCAGCCATCGCTCCTGCCACTGCTCATTAATTAACCTTTGCTGCAGCCGCCATCAGTCAGGGGAGAGGAGTAATCATCGATACTGTATGAGGCTATTGTGCCGCAGAATTAGCTTACAGATTGAGCTTGTTAAGAGTTTTTATAAAAACGTGTATTCAACTTGACGTGTGTCCTTCAAAATAAACTTTGGATGTGTGCGACCTTTTTCCCAGACAAGGTGTTTAGCAGCCGGCGACGCTCTCTCCTCTATATTTAGTCATTTTTCTCCTCAGTAAACAACACATGTGAGGTCCCAGCGTCCCTCTGTTCAATATTACCTGCTGATGGCGCCGCTGTGTTTGGATATGGAGGAGCGGCACATCCCGGTAAACGCTATTAATAAGAGCTGACTTTGCGAGGAAATATGGCGCGTTGTCAATTTGCAGTTGGTGGCAGAGTCATTTCTGGAGTGAAAATGGGATCTTCACCAAGCCAATAAAGCACAGCGGCGACTGCTAATGAAGCCCGGTCTGGTCTGATAGCGCGGGGGAAATCAGAGCAGATGAGGTGTTTTGATTTCACATACTGAGGCACAATCACAGTTATAAATCAGAAGGAGAAAAAAAAAAAAAACCCTCCTTAAGGCTTCTCACAGTCCTTATTGCCAATTTATTCTTCTCCGTTTTTCCAAATGAGATTACTCTTCAGACGATAAAAGGGGTGTTGGGTTTACTTGGAGTTTGTGATTGTAAATTGTTAGGATTTGAAGGTCCTTTGTGTATCGTTTCTTCCACTCCTTTATTTGCAAATATTTTCCCATGCAGATCACTTTTTTCTGTCAGGTCATAAAACAAAGGCGAGAAAAACGAGATGTTTGGAATAAGAACAACATATTATCACAGGTAGCGATATTCATACTTATGAAGGCATGGCAAGCAGTGGTGATTTTAGAGTGTTTTCAGGCCCTAAAGGCAAAAACCACTTTGGGGGGGCCCTCCAACCAGCGTCCATCACCATCATGTCTGACACTTAATCCTCGGACGGATGATTCCTCTTCATTTTTCTTCGTTGACTTTCATTGACCAGCCATCACGCATGTAACGCTTGGCAGGGCAACAAGAGTGAGTGCTGTCAGATGGGGCCCCCCTAAGGGAGATTTTCCTACTGTCGATGAAAACATTTGCACATTGTTTTAGTTTGTGAGCCCTTCAGGGGTCCCCCTGCTGGTCTGGGGCACCAAGCAGTTGCCTGCCTCGCCTGTTGACCAGCAGCGCCTCTGATGGAAAGAGACTGTCATAATATAAGAATAAACTATGCTGTTGTTGTCAGGGGCGACACACAAGAAATCATGAATTAAGTAACATCTTAACAAAAGCATGAAGTTATTAAATAATGAAATGAATTGTTCCACGTCCTCTTTCTCAAATGGATGTCACATCATGGAGTGTCTGCATGTTGTACTCACATGAAAACATCTTGATGTATCATTAATGGTACACACACACTCACGTTATTTTAAATTGACCTTTGCATGAAAGAACACACTGCCTTTATTCTGAAAAGCTCCAGTGTGTGTGTTCGTTAGTTTGTCTCTAAGTCAAATAAAAGTCTGCAGAAATTGAATTTCTCCTGCTAAGCAGTATGACAATATGACCGAGGCCGCTGCTTTGAAAACTTTCTGACTTTTTGACTTTGAAAGTGGGACCCTCTCTGTATTAACCGATATCCTGTCAGCTTAACCTGCCTCTCTTGACATTTTGGTTTAATCCCCTCTGTTGTTCTGCACGCCGCAGACGGTTTGCAGGGCCGACTGAGCAGCAGCTCTGACTCCTCTGGAAATGGAGCCACTGTAGTGTTACTGTGTGCACGGCTGCTCTCTGTCTCCTGTTTCAACCGCTGTGGTTTGCTGGCTGTGCAATAAAAAAAAAAGGAAAGAAGCAGAGTGATGTGTAAGCTTCTAAAAAAAAAAAAAAGTGATAAAAAGACAATAAGACGACTAAATGATTCAGCTGATGTTGGACTTGTGTGAGTTCACAAAGTGTGTTATGGAAAGGGTTAGCTGCCGTGTGATTTAATGAGATGTTCCTGCGTATTGAAGCAAAGGGCGGCCGCGCTGCAGCGTTTGAGGCCTGCTGTGTTTTTCCGAGGTGTAGGATTGAATCCAGCTGGCTGGCCGACAAACAGACAGACAGGAGAGGGAGCTTGTTTTCCTGGATGACACACTCCGTAGTCCTTCATTACTGGGATCCTGAAACCATAACCCGCCTGTCAAAGTGCTGCCGAGACCGCCGCCGCTGCTGCCGCCGCCGAGCTCCTGAACCACGTCAGGGCGGGGCATGTCTACTGAGGGGATCATTTTCATGTTTTACATCGTACACAATAGCACTGATAGGGGAAAAAAAGAGATGAATATATGTCTGAGTTGTAGCGTGGGCGTCCGATCCGGCCTAATTACATCAAGCATGAGTCATTGATCTCTAATTAGTGGAATTTATGTCTTGAGGAGGAGTAACGGTCACCATGACATTGGTCACAGCGAGCCTCGGGAATCGCAGTGGAGCAACAGATTGGTGTAAAGTCTTCGGAAATGAAAGCACGGCTGCAGGATTTCTCCTCACTTACATATTCTCATCTCTCCGCCTTTTCATAGAGCCCAAATGGAAACGCTGCTTCCTACAATAAAGAATTGACAGGAGACCTGGCTGGCTTATCTGTGAAGCTCACAGTGCAAGAATCCCTCACCCAATCATTATACTCCTCACAGATGTTATATCACCACTCTCCCACCCGGCTTTTGGATATCTACACCTCTGGAATCAGTCCAAGACACATCTTAAAATGAGTTTTTCTTCCTTCCTGTTCCCTGGCAGCGACTTTTTCCTTCTTTTCGTCTAAAACTTCTCGTTTCAAAAAGGTCCTTTCATTCCCCACCGCAATCACACTGTTTGCACCGTGCAGCTTCCGACAACAGTGTTTATTTTTAAAAGAGACATCTTGACACTGACAAGCGGCAGGAGACGGGGGACATTCGTCACTCTTCTCTTATCCCCCGCGATTTCAAGCGGCAGAGGAAGCCAGATGGTCAGATTCCCTGCTCATATGGTTGAGTTCCATTGAGATCACCATTTTTGGCCCAACGGATGAAAATATAAGAGAGTGAAAAAATTATGAAAAATGATAATAAAGGAACAAGACCACAACACCACCATGAGTTTGGTATTGAATAAGGAGATTTGACTCTTTTGCACTTTGATTCATAGTCAAATTTATATTAAAAACCTAAAGAAAAAAGCAACACTCAACATTAACAGCTGTACGCAAAGCCTTCTAGAGGTTATATAACCTGGCCTTGTCTTTGTTGGTTCACAAACATGAAGCAGAGGATACAGGATGGTTTGGCTTTTTCTATTTAAACGAAGAATGTGCAACATTTTAGACATAAATACCGCAGAAATCCAGTATATCTTCTGTAAATATCTCTCTGAGTCACGACTGTCTACAATGAGTGATGACGTCTAAGACATGTTTACATCGTGTTTACATGGACGGGACAGCTCATCCCCTTGTGTATAAAAGTTGTTTAATTGAGGGACTAGAGAAAAGAATAACATATCGTACTCACTGCTTATTTGAACGCCACGTAAACGTTTTTAGATCACGGCCATTCTGTGTAAATTTACATGCAATGTGAAGCTACGAGCTAACTTAACATTAGACAGCTCCTCATTTGGTACCATTCTGGCTTTAGTCAATCAAATTCATTAATGTTTTGACCTATGAGTGCTCATTTTACTGAAATAATTCATTGTAATCATACTAAACTGTAGAATTCCCAGAATACCACTATTGTACATGATGTTTGGGAAATGACAACTCTGTGTCCATTGATAGCTAGCTAGCATTTGTGTCAGCAGGCTTGCTTATAGTCGTTGTTAGCTAGCTTACAGCTAACATACAGGTGTTAAATTTGGTTGTTTGGGATGAATGAATGAATGCAGCCCAGTTGTCTGGCTAAAATATGCTCTTCATTCTTTCTTTTTGAAAAGACAACTCAACTAGTTACCCTTGAGACTCCTTTTTAAGTATTTTGATTTTACTTCAATTATCATTCTCATTCCTGCAATATTACAAAAGCCTCTGTCTGTTCGTTGCACCTGGTATCACAGGATTTATTAAAAGAAATCATCTGAACCACAGTAGGTGTTTAAATTCATCCAAGCAGTCGCAGTAGTTTGGAGTAAATGGAGAAACAGAGTTTTTAGCTCCAGCAGTGCGTCACTTTGGGGCAGGCCAGTATGCTGCAAAGCAAAGTGATGCCTCCAAGCTAGAAACGCTGCAGATGTTGGTGCCTTAAAGTAAAAAAAAACAAAACAAAAAAAAACCTCTCTCTGACTTTTAAATGCAGACAGCACTCTCATTTTCTTAATTAGGTGGAAAATACCAGAGGAGTGTTTGTTTACCACCAAATGTATCAGCAAAATCAAAGACAACAGGACGCTAATGGATGCTGCCTCCGTGCCAGGATTATTTTTTTGAAGTTTACTTGAACCAGGCCAATTTATCTCCCACGTAATCACTCGCTGCTGTGAATGCCAAAAAGATGTGCTATTAGCTCACTGTTGAGGCTTTTTTTTTTGTACAACACTTCAACTTCTTTAGAGACTTTGCATCCTAAAACGTTGCAGGAGAGTTTACAGTATGTGTGTAGGCTCAGAGATTTATTAGGAGTACATTTCCAGCAGCTGCTGTCCTCACTCTCGGAGGGGTCATGTCTTAAATCAGGGCTGCGATTAAACTTTAAAAATTGTTATCAAGCAGGGACATTCTCCTGTGTCACAGCAAAGTTGGTTTTTAATAATTGATAAGTCCTTACAAACCTCCTCTGGTTTCCTGAATTCCTGCTGTAGCAACCTGATTTTTTTCTTTTTTTTTTTTGCTCGGTGACTGAGAGGTGACACGGTGCACACTGGCTCCCAGCGTGTTTACTCATTGTCATTTTTGTCCTTTTGCAAACAGACTTTGACAGTCCTGATTTGACTGGAAGGCACAAATGATGGCATTACTTTAATAACTGTCCGTGGTCACAGCGGCTTTGCTCCTGAGCATCGACTATAATGGGAGTAATGTGTAGATGGTGTCCCTCTGGCCGGGCTGCCTCATTAAATGGCTGGAGACGAGTGACTGGCTGCAGGGGTGATGCATTATTGATGAGAGAGGCTGATTAATTGAAAATATCCTCCACAGCAGGGGAGGGTGTGTATGCGTGGGCGTGTATGCGTGCACAGTTGGCATAAGTAGCTTAATTTTGTGTGAACAACTTCATCAGATGCTGCATAGCACTCTTTTTGATTGCGATTCTGCAGAGGCACACTGAAACAAACATTTCACTGTATGCAATCACAAATATGGATGCTGTAATTGATATTATTTGTGTAAGCACAAGTCCAGGTGGGAGTAATAACCTGAGGCAATCTGCAGACTGTCAGTTAGTATTAAACAACAACAGATATTCTCGTTGGGAGACTGTTCCTCTCCCTCGCTGTGGCACCTGCGACACAGGGCGACCGGTGTAAATAAAAGATGAAGCTGTCAGCAGATGAGCAAAGTTATCACCTGCTAACAACACTAAAGGGAGTTTAACAGCTGAGCTTCAGTGCAGATGTTGATCTAAAGGTAAGGTTCAATCTGCTTCTCTACAAAAACACAGTTTGTTAAAAAACCAAAGATGCACTTAGTGGTCCTTAAAGTGCACTAATAAAGTAAGATCTTTCCGATGGTGCTTTCACACATGCAAAAAACTGAAAACTGATTGAAGTTTTTGGATGTGTGAACGCATACAGCCGACAAGGCAATCTAAAATATGCTACGCATATCCAAGAAAACCTCCATTATCTTGCAAACAATGTGTAACAAACAACATAGTGTCACAAATAATTTAGCTTATTTCTAGTGACATATTGGAAACCTTTACCTCCTGCGGACTTTGAGGGTTTCTTAAATGAAACGATGGAAACAACTCATCTTTGTTCAAAGCTCACAGGATGAGGGCACGACTCCTTCATGGCAGTCTGTTTTAAATCTCAAGATTGTAGTTTCATATTTCACACGTCTACTTCAGCGAAGGAGTGAAGGGAGGAGAAAGTGTTACATTGAGTTCTTCTATTTGAATAATTATCGTCTCTTGTCTCCCTTGGTGATGACAAACTATTCACCTTGCAGCTACAAACATTTCAGCCTTTTGGCTGGTTATAGACAACATTTTCATATTGTTTTTGAAAAGCAAAGAGTGTGCATGTTTGGCTAAAATGTGGGCAGAATTCACCTGTGCCCCCTGGCTCTGGGTTTAATGACATATTCTTTCTAGAAATGTGGACTTTGGAGGATTCAGCCCCTGATTTGGGCCACAGCCTACAAAACCTCCATTATCTTGTTTCCTTCCATCCTTTGTCAACATGCAAATTCGGTCCATTCTCATCACTCAACTCCCATTAAAACCCATCAAGGCTGCCATCAGGATTCTATCTGAAGTCATGCCAGGGGAAATTACAAGCCCTCCTGGCAACCGCCAATAACAAATGACTTATATATAAGCTCACATTGATTTGAAATTCATAAAGGGAGAATATATTACAGACTGACTCACTTTTAAAACGCTTAAAGGGCATAAACTCATTTTTACCCCATAGTTTGATGTGACTTTTACTGACTCCGTTATTGCATATGCAGCGATCGCTTCCCATCACCCATTCAATGAGGTGTTATGAAGTATGAGGTAGCCCTGGTGTTGAACAGAGCCCTGAGGCATCTATGCTAGTAACAGTTCTGCATCGTCACTGAGCATACATGTTGAACATTTTCAAAACTATAAAGTAGCAGAGTGAGGAGTTGAACCTGGTGTGCAGAAAAAGATGCTGCTTGCCGTTTCTTTAAATGTGTGGCTCCGTCCGTGGCACGGGGTGAAGTGTAATGAGTCCCAGAGCTGAAGCTGCAGTCACACACTGTTTACATTCATGTTAAAGGTTGGAGACTTAAGCATTTATCAGCTCCCTCTGGAATCACCACGGACAAACAGAATAATTTAAGCATGGTGCAAACATGCAGCAGTCGGTGCTGAAACCGTCAGAATGTGACATTTAAAGTGACGCGGCAGCAGTTTCACATGTCTTGCCTTGCACACATTTCAAACTAGTGCCTTCTCCACCGGAGCAATTAGTGAGACCAGGTGTGTGTGAGGCAAACAGGTGTGAGCAAGTAATACATTTTCTTACACCCAAAAGAATTTAAAAAAACTGGGCTTCGATTTAAAGACTGTTGGTCAGAGTTATGCCCAGTCTTTGGGACTAATGTGTTACTATGAAACCCTTACTGTGGTGGAATTTCTGTAGTTATTTAGATTATAATGTACAGATGTCACTAGGGTTATTCACTGTTCTCTAATGTCTGTCAGAGCTAACAGAGTTGAGTTGTTATTAGAACACCAAGTACAGCTTGGGAAGTGTCAACTGTTGTCCTGATATCTGCAGGAATGTTTGGTAGACTTGTTGTCTTCTCCAGTGTTATAGACATCACAGTTTAGTCTAGGTGGGTCAATGAGACCCTGATAATGGTAATGTCTTTAGGATATATGCGATGCCTTTCGAGAAGTTTGGCAGATGTGATTGAGCAAGACAAGCAAGTACAGAAGTGTGATGTTGAATCATGTCTCCTCCGGAGTATTCATCTGATGAATAAACTTTCATCAACGTAAGCCATCTGAGTCAACTGAGTCTTATTGTATGGAGTCATGTCTTAGTAATTTCTTCAACACTTACTATTGTCCAATAGTGATTTATGTGCCATTCTTTTTTAGAATTTGTTGTGTTTGCATGTTTGAGATGAAAGAATAGACTATCTGTGAAGGTGCTTCTCATGTGCATAATGCTACACAAATTCAAATCTGGACTTTGAAAGTCCAGAAGTCCAAGCCCAGCCCAACAGGAAATCCCTCACCGAAGAAGATCAACAAATTGCAGGTTCACTAAAGCGTTGTCGAGTCTTTCAACTCATTAGAAAAACAGTTGAGATAATTCTTCTTTCACACCTTTTTAGGTCCAGACAATCCAAAGAATCCATTATGCCTCAGACTGGAGTGAACGCGTTAACCGAGTTCAATACCTCATAATGTAGATCATTAACCACATGTCCACGTCTGCTGAACTCCAGACAGCTTCTCATTTTTGTGTTCACTTGAATGCAGCACTTGTCCTAACAGCTTCGACTGTGTTTTTAAAGGCTTCACATCGACTCTTTTACCTGGACGTGGATGAGAGAAAAAACACACAACTGCTGGTGCATTAATACTGGAAAGAGTTGTCATGAAGAGTACTTAAAAGTCATGAAACACTACGGAACCATAACCAGATAATCATGTTAGTTTAGAACTTTAGAGGCTTCTTATAATAAAACAGAAAAATTGGTGGATTTCTAATCAGTTTTTTTATAATATCTTAGTTCCATGTCAGAGTCAGGACATTCTGTGAACAAGCACAGAAACTGTGTTTGGGTTTTTTCACTGGCAGATATCCCCGAAACAGAGGATGCATGAACAGCTAGACAGGAAAAAACCTGTACTTAGTTTGTTGTAACGGGCAACACCTTGTTAATTCCTTATCTTTAAGACCAAACAGCCATCAGTGAGAGACACAGGGGTAGGTACTGTAAGTCAAAGAACATATCTTTTTTGTGCGCGTTTGACAGAAATGTATTTTTTTAACAGACTGCAGTAGCATCTGTGACCCAAGGACACATTTATTCTGATAAAATGTGGACAGAACAGACGGACTGATGTAATCGTTTGCATATTTGTGAGAGATAGAGATAGAGAGAGAAAATACATAATTACACTGGACTTTTCATGGAAATGGTCGGGCCAGCGCGAAAAAATAAGTCATGATTGGTGATATGTTTGTGAATGCACTTTTTTCAAGCAGGCAGAAGACGGACAGGATTGACTTTAGGTGTTTTGTAGACGGAATAGGGACACATATAAGTGTACACTGTGAAGTGTATTTTGCATTCTATGTGACATTTAACGCGCCTCACAGAGTTAAAAACAGAACATTAGGAGAATTTTTTTATAGTTTTTTTGTGCAAAAATTAGGAAAATAAAGAAATAATGAAGAGAAATATTTACTTGAAGGCATAAGAGTACTAGAGTAATAGATCAAATATAAGTTTACTTTTAAAGTTTAAAAAAAATAGTAATTTAACCAAAAGAATGAATAAAAATGATATAAGAAGTGTCACTAAATGTAAGTTTAAGGAGTCTGCGGATGGCCTTTGACCTTCTTTGACACACAGCCATTTTGTTATTATGTCTTTCTTAAGTTGCTTTAACTGCCCACCACATCTCATGATTGTCTTTGTGTGGTGTCGCCTCCGTAGTGTCCTTCTAACTGGCCCCGGCTCATCTGAGGGCCGCTGATTGTAGATAATAGCTCATTCCTGAGAAAATCAATCTGATTCTCTTTAAAGATTGCCGGCCTTGCGTTAGTTTGCTGCTCGTAATGCTGTTTGCTCTTCTCAGACTGTGGTCATAGAAAATGAGAATTGTGCCCTTCGCTGGAAGCTCACAGAATTTAATTTACTAACCTTTGAGCATCAGGTAGCTAGATAAAGACCATCCATATGTATTCTCGTCTTGGCACTTGATGAATTCTGCCTCAAGGACAACTTAATGTGAAAGAAAGGAGGAAAACATCTTCACTTTTCTGCGCCGCCTGGACGTCGTTAATAGAATTTACTCCCAGTTCAAATGAGACCGAGTAATTGTGAAATAATAACCCTGTGTAATAATTGACAGTCATTCCAAGGTCTTGCAATCTAAAGGTATACAATTCAGAAATCCATTTGAAGGTTCTCCGCCGCTCTTCTGATAACGCCGTCCTTCATTCACGGCCAACGTGCAAACCAGGACTGAGGACTGAGAATTAGATTTCTTTATTTGATGTCATTTTTCATCAGCCAGGGCTGATTGCAGTGCCAACGTTTGGCAGACGTAATGTCAATATCAACTCGGTTAGCTGTGTTTCCTTTTGGTTTCCATGCCAATTCAGGAAAGACTTTCATCAGGGTTATTGGCAGGGATGCTGAGTTAATATTTGATGGGAAAGAAAGGAGAAATAAAACAGGTTGTTTGCTGGTTGAAGAAAAGTTCTCATTAGCGGAATCCAATACGTCTGCTGGACGAGGAATGCATCGAATGATCGATATCTATCAATACGCTCAACCTTGTTCTGCTTCAGCGGCGTTCAGAGTGATCAAGACTCGGTATTTGACATTTACAATCGACATTTGCAAACGTATTGTTATCTTGAGCAGGCCTTGGGGATTTTTCTGTAAACCCAACACATTGGTGCTCTCAATAGATCTTCTTTCACTTTCTATTCCTACTGTACGTGTTGTCACTCCAAGTCCTTGAGCTACAGAATGATGCTTTAAAATGCTTCAGAATCTCTTTCTCCATGAGTTCTTTACCTTTACGTATCAGTACAAGGGCCTTGGGAAGGAGTTACACAGTGGGCTCTGCACAAGTAGTGTCCAGAAAACAATATGAGAATAGTGACACTCTTCCTCGAATGAAAACAAATAAAGGTATACACATTTATAGATTTGTTGATCCAAGCATCTACTCCCTGCAGGGATTAAATGTATGTCTCCGATGTCTACAAGATACTTTCATGCTTTATTTTTTATACTCCATATTCCAGTCCATATAATCCCCTGCAGTTCCTGATCACAGAAGCACACATGTGGCTGTAGTTCTGAAGCAGTAGTCACATTTTCTGAATTGGCAGGGACTCTTCAGAGAGGCTTCAAAGGCCGACATCAGAGACAATCATCCCAACTTTCAGAACAACTCTGATAAACAGTGACTCCTCATTGCCTTAATTCTCCCTCAGACGCATTCTAAATTCTAAAGCTTTGCAGAAACACGTTTCTCATACTCAGTGACACTGTTTCCCGCTTTTTGAAAAAGTGGAATAGTGGGAATTATCTTTGTAGTTCAGAACAGGAACCAGAGAAAGAAGCTTGTAGCCTTAATGCTGCCAAACATGCGTTAAAAATGAAAAGCTAATTATGTCTCATATGAAAAAAAATTCTACTGTGTTGTTCAGCCCTGAAGACGAGGTTTATCATCTTTCTGTCAAATTATCCACTGTGAACTGCGACCATTATTAAAAGGTGACAAACAATCAATATGTGCTATTTCAGAACTTCACTTTCCCCGTCGGTATTGTGACAGCTGTCTCGAGTTGCCTGATCGTGTTGCTTTGGCTTGTGTGTGCTGAGATATCCCTCAGGAAGAGTGTCAGAAAAGCCGTCAGCTGGATGGATGACACCTGTGTTGATAGACTCCTGAGCTTTCTAAGCAGTCCTTTTTTCACCCTGGTGTTTGCTTTGATGCTTTTAGCTCGGTTTGGATTCACTTTGTTACTCTGAAAACACTTCATACTCATAGATGTGTTGCTTTACATGTTTTAGTTTTACATTACTTACTTATTTTGCCGCATATGATAGACATTTGTATTCACTTTCTTCAAGAGTGAGATTAGAAGATTCATACCGATGCAATATCCGTTGCGTAAAAGGTTAAAAACAACTGTGAGTTAGCTAGCTAGCTAGGCATGAATATTCAAAACAGAGGGAAACTGAAGTAAGGCTAACAAATGCCGAGGCTCCCTAGCAGAAAATATTGCAAATCATCCTTTTTATGGGTTATTTTGTGGCTTAAATAACAATAGATGACATGGTAATTGGTGAGTTTTAAATGTGCTGGCAGGTCGTGTTAACTTTGAAAAAACAGGCTAGGTGTTTCCCTCCATTTTCGGTGTTCATGCTTAGCTTAACTACGACTACGAGCTGTTGGCGACAGCTTCATATTCAGGAGAAAGACGGTTGGGGTTTTGATTTCCAAACATCTATGCCAAAGTTTCTCCAGGTGTTTGGTTAATGGTTTTGATTAGTTTTATATTCTTTGGGTTAGTGGTTCTCAACCGGTGTAGCCTCAGGAACCACCACCACCACCTCCTTCATTAGCGAATCAAGACCCAAACCTTTGAAAATTTGTCACCACTCAAGATTTAATTGAATGAAAAATAGTGCTACGTGGACTTCAGATGGAAATTTAACAGAAAAAAGCGATGGAAAAACAAGCACATGTTGGCGCCCACTGAAAATAGCTGTGTGTCCCACTATTGGGTCCCAACTCCCCAGTTGAGAATCACTGCTTTAAAATGTGATAGTCTGACATAAAAGTGTACTTACTTGGGTCACAATAGTACAATAAAGATGAACTTTAGGCAAGTCCAAAGGGTGGACTGTTAGCTGTTTTACTTTGTGTCCAGTCTTTCTGTTGAGGTCAGCTAACTGGCTGTTGGTTTTAGCTTCATATTCAAGGGAAAGACATGCTGTATAAATCCTTTCCTTGACTCTCACTAAGAATATAAGTAAAGGTATTTCCAAAAAAACATCAAACTGTTTCTTTATCATCCCTGTGTGGTCTCTTCCATTTTGTCTCCTGCAGTCGGGCAGACAGAGTTCTGTTGGGCCTTCCTTCTGTATTTTATCTTCCAAGGTTTGTGCAAATACAAACAGCTTTGAAGTCAAACTTTAAGTTTCAGCAAAACATGTATTTAGTGCAAACCGGTGCAGACATGCTGCAGTGTGTCATAGACTAGCTTCTGGTGGTGCAACAGGCAGTTGGCTCCTAAAATCCTGCAGGTCTTGTTATATTTCTGGCAAAGGGAACTGATGCCATGTACAGTGATGTATGTTTGTGTTAGGCCACTTGGATGTAAAACTGCCGTCTAAAATGTATCTTAGGGCCGCTATTGCACTAGTGGGTTAATGTGAAGCTGTAGGACCTTGTCAGATGAGCTGTGAACACTTTCAAGCAGTGAGAGGTCTCGTTTAGGGCATTTGAAAAGATTTCAGACTGTAAGTGTTGTTTATCTGAAAGAGCCTTTTTTTGCCTCCACTCTTAAACTCCTCCTGATTCCAGGTGCAGAGCCAAAAAGTCAGATCAAAGCATCTCCGACTGGTTTGATGATGTATGTACGCTGCCTCTGCTTTTGTTGTGCTCCAGTTTTGTGGCGCCACGGAGATAAGAAATTGGCAGGCGGCTACACGGATGATTATACCTTCATATTATGAGAAATCAAAACATCCGCAGCATCTTCTCTTTTTTATTATTAAAGTGCCTTTTCTCCTGAGTGCCCTGTTTAGAAATACCTGTTTAAAATCTGACATCCTTGGCAACTGTGGCAACTTTCCTTGTAAAATTTCACATTTTCTGTTAAGAATCATAATTAGCATGGAATGGGTTTTTCTGCTCTAATCAAATCAGAAGGTTAAAAGGTTAGAGTTTAATTTTATCTGTTGAATAATTTTCTTTGCAGCACACACATTCATTACTCTTTGCAGAAGATAAGGAAAGTTCTGTATTGAAAGGAGCTGACAATGGAACAATGCATCTACACAGAATACTGATGACCAGAGGCCGAGTCGCCTCGCCGTCCGAGGGGGCATGGGGTGAAAAATATAAAAGACATCACCAGCTGCACACAGAACTTTGTGATGCAGTTAAAGTGAAACAGTTCCAAACAATAGCATGTACATGAAACCTCTATACAGCCCTTTGTTTATTGCATACATTGGATTCCAGCCTCATTAAAGTCCTTAAATAGATTCAGTGTTTCCCACAGAATGGCGCCATACCTGGGTGATGGAGATCACACACTGGTTGGTCGGTGGGGAGCGTTCCAAACCTTTTTTTTTTTTTTACTAGCTTAGCATTTTAATTTGAAGTTTGTATATATATCGATATATATGTTAATTGTGCTTTTTTTTCTCAAACTTAATTTAGTTTTTGTAACAACATTTTAAATCTGCTTATCTTACTTCCGTTCCCCTTTATTCTCTTTTCCACACGCTCTCACGCCTATACCACCGGGAGCACGTTTTGAGAAGCTCAAATGAGATTTTTTGAAAAGTTTCACTCTATACACAGTGATCACATCACTAGGGGGGCTTATTGATGATGTGCAGGACAGCATCCGCAGCAAGCAGGTGCAGAAAAATAGCCAAGCGAAACAAAGCATCTGTTTTGACATGAGTGTGTGCAAGTGATAACTAATCAGACCTAGTTAGTTTTTTGTACCAGGCTGTAAATTTATGCTGTTAAAAACTGCTTTTTTGCCTGTTGTGTGTATGTGACTTCTGGTGAGTCAGCCTCAAGCAGACACTCGACAAACTGCAGGATTTTATACTTCCACATTAGCTTCATTTTTCAAGACCGGAGGCTGACGCTTGTTTGTAAAGCTGATTGTAACTCCACAGGGCATCTTAGCTTGATTCTGACAGCCATTACTGACCTGAGATGTGACTATAGATGCAACAAGCAAACAAATGTAATCAATGCCCATATTTACCCTTTACAGGTCACGAGTTCAATCCTTATTTGTTCTCTTAGTTCTTTTCTAATCTTTCCTCTCACTAGTATTGTTCCACATTCCTGTGAAGTCCCACCCTCCATCCATCAGAATGCCTGTAAGCGTTGAAAACATGATTGTAATAAATGAATCTTTAATGGGAAACATGTAAGGTTTTCTATGCCCTCTGGGGTCATCAAAACATGAAACGCATGCTACGGGCTAACGTTCATGAAAACATCAGCGGCTTCTCTGAATAAAAACCGTTGAGTTCTGTTTCAAAAGAGATTTGTTCCGCAGCTATTCCACAACAGCCAGGAGCAATGCTGCTGCTGAATTCAGCCGAGGATCCTAACTCATTTCCCAGTCAATATAATGTCCAGTAGGGCCTACAAAAATGACCCATTAAACCTCCCCTCTAGAAACCGATAGGTGCTGTTAAATCGTTCACAGTGATGCATTTTGTAGATGTAATTATGCTCCTCAAATAAAATAATTTACCCTGCACATTCTGGCCATCCAATGTGTAATTACTGCTGAACCCAGGTCCTATAACATTTTAATCAGGCTGTGATATTGAACTGCTGCCGTGGTAATTAAAAAATGAGCAGGAATTAAGCGCCGCCGTATACGAGGGGAAGGATTGGCAGGGCCGTCAAACACAGAGAAATGAGCGCACCGGATTCCTCATTTGCAATGTAGATTACTTTTTGGAGCAAAACAATGGGATTATTGAAATCAAAATCTGACCCGATGAATAAAACATGATAAGCTTAGAAAATAATGGCAAGGCAAAAAAAATAAAAAATAGGCCAGACAAATGTTCAGGAATTCAGAAGTGAATGTTTGTTTATCATTTTGAGTGTGATTTAAAAGAGGAAAAAAACGAGACACGGTGCACACAGGTTAACTCCAGGGAGTCTCGCATTTTAATGGAGCCGTGCCTTCCAGAGAGCTTTTTTTGTGCAACATAGAGCCGCTGTTTTCTCACTCCACTCGGCAGATTGTTGATTGTGTTGCAACCTTTTGATTGTTGTTGGGGTTGTTTTTTTTTTTTTTTTTTTTTCAAAGCAAAATCCAACAACAAGAGCAAGGACACATGGGAGGAAAACATGCTATTTACAGCAACACTGCTGCTGCTGCTGGGATCGGCTCCGTAGTCCCTGATGCTCAGTGTGAAGTTTGTCACCAGTGCGGTCGTCCAGGTGACAACAAGGCGGTCTCCAGACGTTTTAATCTTACCTTACCACGACTACCCCTGTGACTATGATACATTTGTCAGGAGACACTAGTATACTGTAGAGTTGTTCAGCTATCAAGACCAGTATTTTAAATTTCCCAACAATGCCCCTCCTGCGGGGTTGGATATCACAGAACCAATCGTCAGAGACCATAACATGCAGTAAGACCTGGATAAAATTAACTTGTTTCAGCCAGAAATCAATGCTTTTGTTACTATAAAATAGCTGCTTACCCATGAATCTGCACTATACATAGACTGTACATAAACATGGAGGAAGTCTAAGTGTGCATTAAGGTTTCGGGTCAAATTTGTGGAAAAGTTGCAAAGATTGGTGAAAAAAACTGAAGGGATTGGTTGACTTTGCATGAATTTGCTGAAATGTCTTTTTTTTTTTTTTAAATGTGTCCAAAACGTTGGTGGACACTGCAGGTCCAGAGTGGTTGGGACCCACTTTACCAGTTTAATGTTCTCTGAAACGAACGGACCTTTGAATGAAATAAAAGCAGCTTTTTTAAAATAATAATCTATGTTTTTCAAAAGCTTTTAAGCAGAAACTAGTGAGAGATAAGTGTCAAACTCATCTTCCTCATGGGGAAATGTTAATTATCTCTTGAATTATTCAATAATCGTTTTTCTCAGTTTGGACTAACGACAGCATAAAAGAAAAAAAAGTCTGTCATTCATTTTAGGAAGAAGGCAACACAACAATAATAGCAATCATAACACATCCCTACAGGGTTAAAAGCATAAAGCTGTTATCTCACACTGGTACTGGATAAATACTTGTTATGGCAAATTCACAAATTCGCTTCAGAAAATCAGTAGCAGAGAGGACAAGTGGAAGAGGACCATTTTTTGATGTTGGGCTTTTAATTGTTCACTCTGCCATGATTGTGGTCGTTGAAGTGCAGTGCTTGAGAAAGACTTAGTTTGAGAGGTCATGTAATGGAAACACTTTGCAGCTCTTCTTGTAGAGGTTGGCGTCAATGTCAAAAGTGAGATCCAGTGACAGACGCCATTAAATATTTAAAAGTGTTGATAGTGCAACTCGAGAGTGTTCCTGTGCTATTGGGATACAGTCGCTCTAAAGAGGCCTTGTGGACAAGAGCTGTTAATTTTCTCCTGCCACGTCTCGCATACTCACGCCCAGAAATTGGGAACTGTGTGTACATTCAATTATCCTCTGCGAGCCCACAATACAAATACAAACTGAGGTTTGGTTTTTCAGCCACGTTGTTCCCAATTCAGGCATCCCGCCACAGAAATTGAGTTATTAATGTATGGCCAGATGGCATTTAATCATCTGTCTGCATCGCTCTGCAAACATGTCTGCAATGAAGTTTGCTAATTAACCAGGATGTGTAGTGACGTTTAGGCAGTCAAAGTATTAGAGCCATTTTAAATCCAATCTGCCAGCTTTGACAGTCCCTGCTTTTCATCATGCTCTTCTAAATTATATATATATATCTTAAAATCAGCGTCAGCCTGTCCTTACATAAAACCATTCAGCTCCCAGCTAACACATCTGTTGAACAGTTTGGAAATGTTGAGTGCACATTCAAATTTTCTCATTTAAATTTAACGCTGACTCTGAGATGGGACTGTTAATGGACTAAGGATGGTTTTTAGTATGCAGAGTTTGAAAACAGATTTACTTGGAAGAACTGGGTAGCCTAGCCGTTATATAGCGCACCACGGGTACAGATATTTGTTATCTTTGAAGTGGACGGCCCAGGTTTGTCTCTGACCCTTGACAGCCAGTCCCAAGTCTCTCTCTTTCTATTCACTGTTCTATACCCTCCAAATAAAGGCCTTAAAAGCTAAAAAAAAATCTTCCAAAAAGGGCTCAGATGTTGTCCTTTTTTACCTAGCTTTCTTTCTTTGACAAAGATTCCTTTCTGAATATTCATGTTGTAAAAAATGACCCCTACCCCTTTCCTATTATGTCTTTCAAATGGTAGCCCAAGCTAACGCTCTAAAGGCGGTTAGCTTTTGCTAGCGCGCGGCAGCTTGCAGTGTAGGTACAAGCAGTAAACGTACACACTTTGACCTACAGTGAGTGTGCGCTTCTGGAGGCGATGAGTCCAGTTTGAATGTAATGTTTACAAGCTGCATGGAAACATGTTCCTCACTCCACCTTTAAGAAACCTTTTTAAAACAACATTAGCTTTATGCTGTCTCAGATGCAGTTCTTTGAGGGAAGCTCAAAGCTTAATCTTTCATTTTGGGCATGAAAATGTGAAGAGTAAAGATACTGAATGTCAAACTTAGATATAAGCTCGTTGCAGCTTTAATGCGAGCGCATGCTGGTATTGGCTTTGAAAAAAACAAACTTCTCTTTAATCCTGTTTTTCATGCACTTGGTTGTATTTGCAGAAACTCTGACTTGACACTTATTGCTTAAACAGATTAGACACTTTTTAGATGATAGATGCCAGACTTTTAAACGGGAAGACTTTCATAGTCATTTGAATCAGGAGTCAGTGTAATGCAGAGTTACAGAGTGAATCACATATCATTACATTTACAGTAAGTGATGAATTTATATATTCTCCATGATTTTCTTTGACAATCTTCCTCTGTGCTGCTGATAATCCACGAAACATACTTTCACATACCTCACATCCTTTAAGTTTCAACCACATCTTTTTCTTCTTCTGTCTGCCACAGGTATGAAACAATTTATTCATGGTGCACTTTTAAAGCAGCCTCGGCCGCGTCGATCAATTATACAACAGAAACTCTTCAATCTTCAAGGAGGGGAAGAAGAGGAACGAGTCGAACATGAACATTTGAGTAAGTCTTAAGTTGGATGAGGCTTTTGAACGGAGTAGCGAGGAACGCGAGATAACATGAGATAGGTAATGGAGAATTCCCCTCGGGGGGTGGGAGGGAGGGGGGGTCTGGCCTGGAAGTCAAACCACCTCCGCAGATTGGATTAATATTGCATGCCGGCTCGTGCAGGACCCCCTCCCCCCCTCACCCCACACACACTACTTCTCCTTCTTGAAGGAACACTGATTGCCTCATTCGCTCTCACATCCTTCAGAAGAAAAAGTTATCAAAACACCACAATGGGGAGGCGGCGGGCGAAAACAAAGCTCGCTCCTTCATCCCTCGAAAAAAACATCAATGACAAAAAGCTTTCAAATGACTCCTCTGAAAGGGACGAATACAAAGAGCAAGTGACAGGGAGCATTTATCCCTTATTTATCCCGCTCTAATGGCTGAGATGTTGTTGTTGTTGTTGTTGTTGTTGTTGTTCTGGAGACGTGAAGTGGCGATAGACGCAAGGTCGAACACACTTTTTTTGTCTGGCTGTCTCTGAGAGTGATTTGTGTGAATAACAGGTTTAATAAAGCTCCTGCTTCGACACAGATCCAAGATTTCAGAAAACAGGAACTTTTGAACCTCGTGATCCAGGCACCTTTTTCTGAATTTGTGTTGTTAAAGACGACTCTGCAGCCTCCATATTACACCGATTGAACCCCCGGTGGAGAGAGATCATAAACACTGAATGTTCTCGTAGCTCAAGACCCACGATGGGTACGAGGTCAGGGTCCAGAGCCATGCTTCTTGAGATACTGCAAACCTTTATGCTCTAAACTCTCTTAATGACCCTGTGCTGAGTACAAATACTTTGTTTTTACCTACTTACTAAGAAGAGTTTTATGGTGCTTAAGCCTCTTACATCGCGCCCACCTGTCAATCATGTCAGCGACATGGCTAATTATGGATACCAAGTATCATTTTCAAGATCAAAGCAGAGCCGTTTAAACCAAGACGGAAAGGTTGCCTCTTGACCTGAACTTGAACCTTGCAGGGGCTTAAATCAAGAAAGGGCGGGTACTTCTTATATCAACATTATCAACAACAATGGCGGAGGAGAAACTAAGGTGCAATTTCAAACAGACCTCGGGGTCAATGCGGAGAGAAGTAGCTGTGCCGTCAGCCAATTTTCATAACCTAGTAACAGTAAGCGCTGGTGAGAAGTGCTCTAAAATTGCGGTTCAGAGCAGCTGTTAATGGACACAGGCCCTTAATGTGCATTGTTTTGAGGTTTTTAGTTATATATTTGAAGTTAGAAGGACTCTGGTTTATTTGCCTCTCAAATAGGATGTGAGGTTCAGTTTTTCTGCTCAGAGACAGCCAGAAGAAATGTCATTCAGAGGAATAATCTGTACTTTTAGACGTTTTAGAGCCTGTTCTTTTTCATTTCAGTTCAGCAACAAAGTCAGTACTTCTACTTCCACCAGAGTTCACCACTATCTGCAGTTCAACCTGAGTAAAAAGTATTGTATCTTTGCCATGTGTGACCCTCAAGAGACCCACAGGGATCCTGCTGAGGATGGCAAGGTGTGGGCAGCGTTTGACCACCCCCATTTGTCTTCTTTTTTATTTTTTTTCTCCGTGTCTCTGCTGCTGCAACTTTAGATGAATGTGAGGAGCGGGGGAGGACACCTTTCCCCGCTCTCCGTCACGCCCGGTAACCGTGCAGCTAAAAGACGAGGCTGTGTGACCTGAGGCGGTTTGTGACTCAGGACAGAGATTTCTCCCACCGCACCAGATGAGCATTTAATCGCCCTGATCGGGGCAGACTTTGCAAAATGAGAACACAGTGCATGATGGGGATTCTCCACAGTAGAGGATTTTGGACAGAGGATCTGAGGAGTAACAGACTTCTTCTGCTCCAAATTCTGGCAGATGTTATTTGTTTTAGAGTGGCTTCATGACACTCGAGGATTCTGTGAGCTGTGATCGATCATGGGCTCGCCCGTCGATAACGAGTACAAGAGAAGCTTAGCTCACACTTCCAAAAAAATCTGTTTTCATGAGGCTTCTAATATGAGTTTGATAGAGTACCTGTCTGCTGCAGGTAAACAAATCGATGAATAAGAGGCAATCAATAAGGCACTGAGACTCTTCAGTCACAGCGGTTATCATGACTGCCATCTACTGGCTGCTTTAGGGAACTGCAGCTCTTTAGCTGTCATTGACCTGTTTTATAATTTTCACAGCTTGAATGTTCATGTGAATAATTGTGTTCTACTCTATATCTCATCGCAACGTTCTGAAATGAAACATTGTTCAATCTGACTCACTTTACTTTTTAAATCAATACTCATGACTCTGCAGATTTAGATTTTTTACTCTTTTCAGACACACAGTGTGCACATAAACTACAATGTACTGCTAATGATTAAACAAGTGTTTCCCAATCTGTTTGGCTAGTTAACACTTATAATGTCTAATCCTTTTCTTTGAAACTCTCTTTGAATTTCCTTTTTGTTTGAAATGTGCTTTATAAGTCCAGCCGCCCTGCCCTGCCTTATAACAACAACAGTGTCCAGTTGGGGCCCAATGTCTCATCTATCCGTTTCAGCCAAAGAAAAAGTTGAAAATCAGGTCGTACTATGTCATTTAGGGGGCCTGATTTAATGTTTTCCTCATGAGTTGATCAACTAACTATGATAGTTTGAGTGAGGCTTTGAAGGAGCGCGAGCCTTAGATTGAGAGCTACTTGACTTAACGTTATCTTAAGGAGTTACTGGAGCTCCATCTTTTCACTAATTTAGTGCCTCATATATTTATATCTAGTTCAAGTCTAAGCATGTTTGTAGTTGTTGTTGCTTTTCTTTTGAATGCAGATCTTTCTTGCACATTATCTCAATACTTTTGTATATCTGTATTTGTACTATTATTGCAGTTTGCATCATGGTTTTCTGTATGTCCAAATATGACAAAATGGACAATAAAGATTACTTTGACTTTGACTGCTAGCTCCACTTTGCTCTCTTTTTGCTGATAACACATAAAAAAAAGTTATATATAATCCATCCATCCATTATCTATATCGCTTCTCCCATTCGGGGTCGCGGGAGGCTGGAGCAGATCCCAGCTGTAATTGCCCGAGAGGCGGGCTACACCCTGGACTATTCTCCAGTCAATCACAGGGCTGACGAATAGAGACAGACGACCAGCCAAAACTCCCATTCACACCTACAGGCCAATTAAGAGTCACCAATGAACCTAACGAGCATGTCTTTGGACTGTGGGAGGAAGCCGAAGTACCCAGGGGGAACCCACACATGCACCACCAGGCAGCCAGTTATATATGATAATTCTTTGAAAAGGATTTTACTTTGAATTAGCCGGAGTATTTTCATACTGGTTTGTTTTTACTGAATTTAAAACCTGATTCCAGAATTCAAAGATAAAAAAAAATGTTGTATCCTTTAAAAAACGAGCTGAACTGTCTGTGATTGATCTTCATTTGTAGAACTTTCAAATACTCGTTTACTCAATCAGACACTAAAGAAAGTGCTTCTCTCAGCTTAACACATGAGCGGATCATGAAAAAAAAAAAAACAACACAAGCCTGCTCTTGTTCCTTTGAAAAGCTGAGTGACCTCTGACACGCATCCCTGCACTTTCCCACAGGACTCTCTCACATTAAATGCTCTTAAGTACCTGCTTCACCCACAAATAGTCAGGCTCACACATGTCTCCTGGTGAAAAGGTTCAACCAGGTGACTATTAATGACGTTGGGAAATTACGTAATGTTCCCACTTATCTCACGATAGGACAATTCTCTCCCGCCGCTGCAGTTTAACAAAGCTTTTTCTAAGAAGCTGAGTGCATAGACTTAGGGTAATTGTGCAAACACTCATGAAGGGAGGAGCTGTATTAACATTAAAGGATTTTTTCAGAGATTTTATGAAACCACATGAGGAGGGTGACATCAGTTAGTTATTTGTGCAGTTTTACAGGAGAATACTTCAGTTTTGACCTTTCCCGTCGTTTTAAAAGAATTAAGGAACAGGGAAAATGCAAGTAGAAACTTAAAGTCTTTCACTTTGGTTCTATTTACAAGACGTATTTAACCATTATGTACATGAGAATCGAGCATTTATCCGCACAAAGATGAGCAAACGGGCACATTTCTGTAGATCTGCCAAAAAAGCCCATTACAGCGACGGTCTAACTGGACCCAGGAGACGTCAGCTCTGCTTCTGCAGCTTGCCTATCACCTCATTCATTAGTGCGCATTCTGCGACCACATGCTACAGCTGTGTTCCTGCCTCTCTCAGTGATAACATATCCAGCAGGCATTGTCCCGGCTTGTTCTAGACGCGTCGGGAAGAAGCCGTTTATGTATGACTACAGCGATTTCTTTGCCTCACAGTGATGCTTGTGGAAGGCCTGCCAGCCGGTGTAAATGCACCACTAAAGGGCTAACGCAGGGTTTCAGGTTTCAATGGGATGTGGACGTGATTAAGAAAGAAAGGGATTTGCATAATTTGGTACAGTGTGCTTAAAATATGTGGAAGTTAAGGAATACACAGAGGGGTTCTTAAGGCATAATGAGCTTAGAGTCTAAAGAGTTTAAAAAAAATCTGAACAGGGTTTTTGACAGGAGCTGACACTCTGCAGGCTTACAAGATGTGTGAAGTAGTGAATTTGTTAACTGACTGTTTGTTTAGGTCAAAGCCATTAAATCAAGAATATAATGATAGATTGTTATATTTCAACAAAACATAAACTTGAGCTCATTTTGACAAACCATAGTACATGTTTATCTTGTTTGCATCATGGAGAAAGGAAAAGGGTTCCATTTTATCAAATGTATAGATTCCTATTTGTCATCACAGCTATTCTTAAAGGAAGAACGTGCGACTTTTTGATCCAGTAGATGTCGCTCTTGAGCACCAGCATGAAAACAAAACAAACTGCTGTTTGCCTGCACCTACGCTATACACGCACGGAGGAATTAAGTGCAAGCGGCCGACAAAACGGAGGAATATAGCACAAGCGGCGGACAAAATTGTCCTTTGCTCGAGCTGCGATTACCTCTGGCCTGCATTGTTTTGTTAGCAGGCTAATGTTAGCGCTCTTTAGTTAGCTCGTAGCTTAACATTAGATATCGATTTAGACAGAATGACTGTGATCTAATGTGACATTCCCATTAGCAGTGAGTATCTTATTCTTTGTTCTAAGTTCTTGACTCAAACAGCTTTTATAAGAAAGGGGAGGAGCCAGCCGTCCCATCCATGTAAACACGGCTCTGACAACAACACAGCCACTGCTCGCGCTTCCCGCTCACCATGACTCAGAGAGATGTTTACACAGGATATACCGGATATCTGCTGTATTTATGTGTAAACTTTTGCACATTCTTCCTTTAACATGCTGCAAATGAGAGAGCTGTAGAGGATAGAGAGCGTAAAGTTGCTTAGATAAACTACAAGCAAAGCTGCAGGTGTTTGAAACTTTGATAAATTGGGAAAGCGGTTTATCGTATCGGATCATGTCAGATCAGATCATATTGTAATGGATGAGATCCAATCAGATCGTATCAGACTCTACCTGGAACACATCTGACACCTTGGGGAGGAGAATCAGCTGAGCCATCTCAGATCTGCTTTGAACCAACTTCAATTTTCAAAATTAGTCTCATTTTTTAGCTTATCGCTCCCTGAATTTTAAAACTCTGCTTTATTGATTCTGATCAAATTGGCCTCGATTAGTTCTCTCTCAAAGATTGCCTCTCAGTTGTATCTAAAACTGGTGCCAGCTCTATCTTCTCTGAAATTAAATGGGATACAAATCTTTCCCCTTTTCACTGACTCCAGGCAGGAACAGGTTTTTCTCAAAACAGGCCTTTGAAGCTAATTAAATCTTGCCGGGATGTGCGTGGGGGCACAGCTGTATGCTCCTCCGCTTTGGGCAGGAAGAGCCGGGGAGTCGCCCGAATCCATCCATCTTCATCCTTGTCAATTATGCCGTCAGCGGGCTGCACATCTTCATTTCCAATGTGGGCACTGTCTCAAAGTACTTCCCAAAGTCACTGTAATCCAATTATACTCTGGCATTCACTGTGATACAGCCCATTAGAACAGGCTTAATCAATGTGAGGTCTTCATTAAAGCAATTTATGAATATTCATCATGACACTCAGTTCGATAGTTTATGGGAACTTGAAGCAGACCATTTCCCCCCATGGCGCCATAACATAACCTGGCTATAGTTTTAATGGCAGCTCTTTAAGTGGAGGGGTAATACACTCTACAATTACCTAATATGAAGCTCTCTTCTCTTGAAACCCAATTAAATCCACTGATGATGCTTTACAACCAGGCCAACACACAAAAAGAAATGTTTAGTATTGGAGAGGTGTATTCAGGGCTTTGGACTGGTCCCACTTAGGTGTCTCCACACTTATTCTTCAGGGCAGCGAGCATAAATAGCTAATTGCTCTGCAAAGCCTCAAATTGGTTCTCTCAACAGAGAATAACAAACAGCCAATAACTCATTCAGGGCTGAGTATCCATTACAAGTGCTTCCCCCTTTATCTCCAAGGAGACCGCACACACAACAAGCGACCGAACTCAGTCTCTGTTTCCAGAAGCCACAGCTGATTTTAATTCCACCCTCATTTTTTTTTAGCTGAACTGACTAATGCAAGGACAAAAATCCCACACATGGCAGACCACACAGATAAATGGTCAATTTGGAAATGGTTTCTTAGAACGCATGTCATCCAGCTTGGTTTGGAGAAGTTTACGATGATAGGAAAAGCTAATCATTATAGAGAATAGGTTTTTAAATGGGTGAACACTGACATCATAGTCAGTGATGCAATACAATCGCTTTAATTCACCATTTATTTCATAGGTCTTCATACATTACCGCTCTTCTATTTGTCATTTTTTTTAAATAACTTTAATATCTGCTCTCATCTGTCTCCAAACACACCTCAGTCCTTTTTTTTTTTATCTCGCTGCTATTTCTGATCAGATAATTCAGCCCAGCCCAGCTTTCACTCACCGTCAGCCTCACCTCTGCTCCATAATGTCAGGTTTCATTTCAGTCTGATACACAGACACATTAACGTCTCATGAGCGACACACCAAAAACACACTTCTTTGGTTATATCCTGGTCCACGTTGGATTTTGGGGTCATTAGCGTTAAAAAATAATGTCAGTGCGACTTTGAATGAGGTTTATGAAACATAACCGAGGAGGAGTTCTGGCCCCCTCGAGCTCTCTAATCCATGAAGTTTTATGAGAGCATTATTAGCCCTCTCTATTTCTTAAACATGAAGCCAGAGGGCAGCTAGCTTAGCTCAGGAAAATACTGAAAGAGCTAGTTATTATCCAACGGTAAAATAAAATCCAGTAACTAGCACCTCGAAAGCTGACAAATTAGGAATGAACAGAAGATACTTGTGCCGTAATGGAAGTATAAATGCTTAGTTTAGAAACCGCTCGACCCAAGTATGCCCCTATATCCTACTGATAAATTACATAACCAACCACATGGCCCTTAGATTAGGCCCAGATACTACCTACCCTACATGGCCCCAACCAGCCCCACTAACCCAACTATCTAGACCGATGGGGCGACTGTGGCTCAGTTGGTGGAGTCCCTCTCTCAACAGGAAGGTCAGGGTTCAATCCCCAGCTCCTGCAGCAACATCCGATGTGTCCTTGTCCAAGACATGTAACCCTAAATTGCTTCCTCTATTTTGTTGGTGGCGTTTGAATGTGTATGAATGGGATTGGTTAATTCTGATGGTCACTTTACACAGCAGCCTCTGCCATCAGTGTGTGTGAAGTGCTTTGAGTTGTCAGAACACTAGATAAGTGCTGAACAAGCTCAAGTCAATTTACCATTTACCATTTATCGATGGTCAGTAATAGCAAGGACATTGCGGGAGTTGTCAAGTAGGAACCTCCCTTCACCAGTGTTTTGTCCAGCAAGTCCTACAACACCTCAGGAAGGCTGGGCAGAGAGCTCAGAGAGCCGCCCCCTTTCCATGCGAGCTCCCACCTCCGATCATACCGACATGTGAAAATAGAAAATAGAAATGAGGGATGTTTAAAGGAAGGCCTCACTTTGTTTCTCTCATCTTCACACCAAACACAAAGACTATAACAAGAAGAAGAAGAGGTGAAGTGGTGTTTATTAAGGGCACATAAACATACTCGCTGTAACATGTTAAAAGGTGCTGGTAAACAGATGTTTCACCTTTAGACAGAATTCCTTTTCTTCTCGTCTTTTCTTGAAAGCACAAGATTATTATTTTTATTCTACTATTTCTGTGCATATTTATAATGGAAATCTGTATATCGGGACCGGAAGAAATGACTACTACTACTACTAGAATAATCAAGTCAGCTACCTCCCTCTGTTTCCAGTCATTATGCTAAGCTAACCTAAGCTTCTTCTCTTGCCATTGTTTTTTCGATGCGACTTTCATCCAGAAAGTGAGCAAAGCATGTCAAACGCATCATTTTGAACTTAATCTTGTTTGACTTTGACATTTGAGATGAAATGTAATTTGTGCTCATGCTTTAACCAGAGATTGGACAGTGCCTTGAAAATGACTCCCAGCAGCTCAGCTGTTAGTCCCATTTGTCTTTTCTGTGCAAATGGTACTTTCTGATTTGTAATTTGAAATTCTGGCAGGGAACCACTTAGTCCCCTCATTAGCATTTTCAGGCAGATTTTAAATGTCAGACATAATAAGCTCAACTGTGATGGTTTTAAAATATAGCTTATTATGCAAACGATGTTTGTGCGTCTCGCAGATCAGAACCATCGCATTGCGACCACCAAGCTGCACCCTTCTACACTTCCTGACTGATTAGGATCCATTCATTAAAGTCTCTGATCGTTTACGGCAATTTATTTCACGTATTTCTTCTGAAGCCCATTAAAGTGAGGACAAGAAAATCATACAATTAAGCCCAACAATAACAGACTCAACTGATTGTACATTAATGAAGTGTATGCAGAAAAGGATTGTCAATTAATTAATTGTATAGGTTATATTTATTTATTCTAATGAGTTACTTTGGTTCCCCTTCCCCCCTGAATCTCATGAATCCACTTTGTTTATCAAACTTATTAACTAGAACTGACAACAGACGAGACTGACAGTCTTGTCAGAGAAGTCCGTCAAAGAAAACGTGAAAAAACAAACAGAATCTGCATATTAGTGACACTAATGAAGTGAAGTCAATGCAGCGGGGTTTGGATTGTCAATATGTGTGCTTATTAAATGCTGCATTCCCTAATCAGGCATGTTTGTTCAAGAGAGAGAACAGAAAACTAAGACAAAGAGTTTCTGCAGACGAGGCGGTTTGAGCAGAAGAATAGATCATCTCCATCATTCATGTTGTTACACAAAGCTCCTGTTATACACCGACTCAAATGTTCTGTTTACTTTGCCTCCAACAAAGACTCTGTGTGACGTCTGTTTCACTTTAAGTTGGCTTAACTTAACCCTTAAAGTTTATAACGAACTGATGATGGTGAGATTGTGTGTTCTCCATTACTGTGTGCAGCAGCTTCAAACTGAAAACACATGTTGTTGGTGTGCAGGACTTCTAATCAAAGCATTGGATAAAAACAAAGGCCAATCTTAGACAGAATCAGATTTTCTGCAGAAAAAGTCAAAGAGGATGAGCTCCACCTAGTGGACGTAAACCTTTAATACACCAACAGATATTATTAAATAAAATAACTGAAGATGCTGCAGCTGAGCTCCTGAGTTTTACATCACATACGACTTTGAATCATTAATTCGATTTTTTATTCTAGGTACATTTGAAAAAATATTGTTGCATCCTAATAAATGTGGGTTATTGTTATGTGTAGCCCTCTTCTCTCTCTCCTCGATTCTCCCTCTACTGTACCTGCTGCACACCTGAGAGCAATTTGCACTGAGGGAGGAGGAGAACTGTGTTTTAGTTTGGGCTGGAGATCAGCAGTATAGTTCCATTTCCTGTCTTTTGGTTTGTTCAGGTTAATCTTTTCTTCTTCAGTAGTTTTAGGGAGAGGTGAGAGGAGAGCGACGACCCAAGAAGTGTCTCTGCACCTTCCCATATTTTCTTCTTTTTCTTCCGGGTCTCCAGCTCATTTTGCTTTGTTGGTTTCTTATTTATCCTTCGTGTGGCATCCTTATATGTTCAGTCTCCATTTGTTCTGAGCCTGGGTTTAATCATGTTCTTAGTTAGGAGGTTGTAATAGATGGTTATATTTGTGCATGACTGGTTTAGACATAATGCAAATGTATAATATAAAATCCAAACATTTGCCACAAAGCGGGTATCTACAGGTTTAATTTTCTTTGTGTTATTTATGATTTTTTTTTGTACATGTAGTTGCCAGAAATTCTTAGTACAAAAGGTGCACTTTATGTAAAATTGGAGGTATATTTTTTATTCATATTTATACACTGTTCAATGAAGACGATCCTGCATATAAGGTAGAGCTTACAGCTTTTGTACTTTCCCATAACGTCCACTAGATGGCACTGCCTTCAAAGAGGATTTGAGTGTTTGGATTAAGTTGAGCTATTTCCCACTTTCTAAAGTAATGCATGCATGACACTGGCCTTACAGGGTCCTTTAATTAAAGAATTCATTAAATCCCAGCTCATACTCACTAATGTTAATATCATTTTAATTCAAATGTTAGTGTTTTTAAAGAGTAAAAGGGCGCTGTTGTCAGATTCAGGAACCTTTTTTTAAAATTCAAAATTCACAATCAATGAAAGCGCTGAAGTGTTTCTAACTGTCATTAAACCTGAAGAGAAAAAGAGCTCTGACTCATCCCCCACACTTTGAAAGGTTCAGTACTGTAGTTACCAGCATCCATCTCAGTGAAAGGTCAATGCAGAATGAAAAGAACTATCACAATATTCAGAGCAAATTTGTCATTTGATGTGCTCGAGGAGAGGAGATGGACGTTCTGGCTGCGCCTCATGCATCGATCAGAACAAGCTTTCTGTACACATTTTAGCATAATATCATTATCGGAGATAATACAGCGACCGTAAGTGTTCACTTGTGGGGACTTTGGATCCCTGCAGACAAATCATTATCTGGTATGGACGCTAATGCCATCGATCAATGAACTTCCTCATGCATTCCTCGTTTCCCTCTGTGCACACATGAGCGTGCACGCTGGGTTTGTCAAAGTGCATTGAGTGATGCTGAAAACAGCCTCTTTATGGGAGCATTTGTCTGGAGTCCTAGATGTGTTCTGCTTGGTGGACTTAGCCTCAGGAAGCACTGGAGCGTCTCCTAGAGGACAAGCTCTAGTGTACTTGGAAGGTCAAGCACTTGCACTGAAAATCATTAAGCGTCCTTTTATTTGCTTTCATACTCCGCCTGCATGTTTCGATGGGATCAGAAGTGACAAGGACAAGAATTTACAATGTTTGAATCTCATTTTGAACTGTTTTTACCTGTATGTACCTGTTTTTATGCAGGAGGAGATGGGGGACGGGGGACAGGGGACTGGGGGGGGGTGTTTGAATTGAATTGCAGATGTCAGTACAGCCCTAACCTCTATACTAGAAGAATGGGGCAACACACAAGGTTAAAGCTGTATTTGTTGGTGAAAAATGGAAGGCGCCTATATAAAACAGTGTGTTTATTAACATTTTGTTGGAGCCGGCTGCCCATCACTTCTTCCACGGGACCATTGAATCATGTAATTTCTGTCACGGGTGAAAGATGAGGGGCTAGCAAAGCGAGGCGGCAGAGCTCACTAGTTTCACAAGCAGCCAGGTGAGGAGTGAAAATTCAGCCACTGCAGTCGCTCACGGTGATAAGTGCACGGAAATTGCCAGCTTGAGAGTCTTTCATTTCACATTCATTAGACGGGTTCTTAAATTAATGATGCATTGTCGATCACGCTGAGCCATAAGATGCAATAAACAAGCCGAGGATATTTATGACGCTGAGGTGGAGTTTATCACCTGCAGTAGAGCTCATGTCACAGCACAGGGCTCGTACAGAGGCAGGTATGACGAGCTATTCACTCTGCTGCCAACACACACACAATGACATGGTCTCTCTTTACTTCTTTGTTTAGTATTATTTTTTAACCTTGGGGTGGCAGCGGAATAAGCATTAAAAAGAACATAGATCATTTATCGCCTCAAACAGCTGTTATTCAATACATGTAAACAAACATCTGCTTATGTCGACCTGACAGAGAGCGTCTTTAGCAGGCATTTAGATTTGTGTTTTGAGCATTTTAACCCTTCTTTAAGCTCTATTCCAATCTTTACCAACTCCAAATGCAGAGATTTTTCCCTTTACCTTTTATTTGCACAATAATGTTCTCCGGCTAGCAGGTTACGTTTTCACTTCCATTGTTGAAAAATGGAGCCATTACAGAAGTCAAACAACTGCAGTTCCTCGAGTGTCCACTTGTTGCTGGCTCCAAAAGGAAAGAAATCCCCATTAGAGCCCTTCAAAAATCAAAATTCATGTTTTGACAGTCGAAATCAACATGTTTCCATCCCTTATGGTTATTTCTCTGTTGTTAAAAACTTTGTTTCAGCTCATCCATTTAGATGGTATTTAGGCTAGGCGTTATGCAATAATTTGCATTTTCAGGGGTGTGGCTGTGTCGACTGAAAGGTGGACATATTTGAGCTGTGTGGCAGGATGCTTAGTTTCCTCCCTGACTCTACTTCTTTGTCTCTTACTACATAAACGGAATGTGAGGCGGAGATACCATTAAGTCCATGTTTTATACAAACCATAGTTTACATTGTTCAGAGCGTAAGGCCTTTAATTCATAGGGTTAGAAACATTTAAAATACACTAACGCGTATTGGCCTTCACCTTCTTCATGGTGTTGTGACACACCGAGACAAAGAGAGTAATTACTGCTGCAGTCACCACAGGTGTGCACGGCTGAAGGCATGCAACATTTTTTATGGCTTACATTGTCAAGTGACTTCTGTGCATATCTCCAACTTTCATATTTCTCTACCAAAACTCCGTAGTACACCTTTAAATAATCAACACCATACCAATATGATCCCAAAATCAGAGGACAGAAAACCAACGATAGATTAAGACTAGAAAAATGAAGAAAATATTGAAATGACTTTCTCACAACATAAAAAGAAAAACACGTCCATGATTCAGTCAGTGTCCTTTTAGCTCGATCTTGGTCTTCGCAGACTTCAGAGGCTGTGGTCCGCTGGAGCAGTTGCTCAGATGGGATTACGAATCGAAGGTCCTGTGCGTCTCATGCAGACACTCAAGGTAATCGTATGCATTCGTGTAGGAGACATCAAAGAGCCATTACAATGCAGCAGCGTTTTGACAGCTTCAGAATAAAAGAGGTCTGATCCAGAGACACAAAGGGAGCCTGTTTCCTCAACAGATGAAATGTTTATTACAGGTTAAAATTCATTGATAGAGCACATTTAAAACAAGCACAGCTGACCAAAAGGAGGCACAGGCTTAAAACACTTCATCAAATCAAAGAAGCTAACTGAGTACCGTCATTCAGACTATCAACTACAAACCTAAAGACTCCGAGTGCTCCAATTAGAAGAAAGAAAGTGAGCAGCGAAGTATCCCTTTCCCACTTGAGCACATCTCAGTTCTGCTCATTCTCTCATGTTGGAACCACATCTTTTCAAAATAAATGGAAATGCACCTTCTTCAGCGGGATAAATAGAATCTGAAGTAAACAGTATTTTATGTAATAGAGACGCCAGAAAAGACACAGCGTGGTGGAACATTGTTATGCAAATCAGAAGCAGTCGATATCAAAAGTATCCTGCGCATATATATCTTGTAAAATGATCTGTGATGTTGAGTAAGATGACAGCGTTGGGTGAGAAAGTACACAGCACTTAAGTGTTGGATGACGAGGCTTCAGAATCTATCTGCCTCATCGCAGCTGTCCCCGATACACACCCGGCAAACAAACTTGATTTGCTCATGCCCTAAAATAATAATAATAACAATACATAATGCATCAGTGCATGCCACATGGATGATGCCAAAAGTACGTCCCACTTCATTAATTCATCCATAATGAGTTTTGCAGCATGTAGGAGCAACTACCTTAGAGGCAGCCCCAAGAGTCGAAGCTAATTAAATCAGCATCTTAAATCCCAATCTACACACATCTGCCTTTGTTTGCAGAGGGAAAAAAACACAAATGAGCTTCACTCGCATAAAAAATAAATAAAAACACACTCTCTGAGTGTCTTTAAGCTGAAAATGTGGACAACTGAGGACACATTTCTTCACAATGTGTGAACTTTGTGTAGAAAGTAAGGGCTGAAAACTTAAAAAGCTGCCAAAACCCCAAGGCGATCCAAACCAGCAGGGGTCTCTGTAACACAAACAAATCCGCTATTATTAGGCAAGTGACTCATTGAATGCCAAATCATATTGATCTCCACTTCTCTCGCTCTCTCAGTCTCTGTGTTTGTGTACACTGAAAATACATCTTAACATTAGGTTGAAGCGTAATGTCTTTTTGTTAATTGGTTGGTAAAAGTGTGATCCACATCTCAAGATAACAGGAAAAAAAACAAAAAACCTCTGAGTGTCTCGCTGAAGGTGAGAAAGAGATGGGGGGGGGGAGTTAACTTCCTGCCGTCCACAGTCACCACCACAACGTTTCTGCAGGACGTTATCAGCGATGGAGGAGCCCTGATTTGTGTGCTGCCCATATCTTGTTATTCCCTCTCTCTCTACTGATTAAACAGGCGGAGCGTCTCAGATAAAGCGTGACGCCGCGACCTTTTCCTCCGCGGTGCAGACAGGCCTGAAAAGCAGTACGGATTTAAGGGTCTTATAAAGAAAACATGTATCATTTTCATAAAGTTGGATTCACTTTCTTCCTTCATTTTGGCCTCATAAATTGTACATCACTGACTCTGCTCTGCGTTTCTGTTGATTCAGCACATGCAGATGTTTTACACTGTCAAAAATACAGCACATACATATGTATGTTAATGTTGCTTGAATGAAGAATTTTTTTGGGGGGGGGCAGGGGGGGACTTTATTTGATAGGACAGTTGAATAGAGACAGGAAATGTTTGGAGGAGAAAGTAGACGCTGACATGCAGCAAACTGCCAAGGCAGGTTTTGAACCCAAGGCCGCTACGATGAGGAGTATAGCCTCTGTACATGGGGTGTGCAACATAACCACTGGGCTATCTGTCACCCCAGAAATCTGCATTCTTAGAAATCACTCACAATTGTTTGTAAGTAAGTAAAAACATTTGGAGCATCCTTTAAAGCTCCTGTGAGGAACTTTCAGTTTGTGTGGATTTTGGCGCCCTCTGTGGACAGATCGGGATGTCTTGTGTCTTTAAAGGAGATCTATTAAAGTAAGTTTCACCATTAATAATGTCAGTCTGGCACACTTATTGAGTAGCGTTGTGAGATGTGAAGCTCAAAAACCTCCTTATTTATCTGAAACTGGCGTCAGTAAAATCCTTCATTTCAGCCTCTGTCTGAAAAAGTTCATTTTTTTGCTGCTGTCTCTTTAAGACCCCTCTCCACATGTGCCCACTTTCCTCCGATTGGCCAGTTCTGTTTGAAGTCGCAGGGGAATTAGAGTGAACTTCCAGGTGGGCGTGTCCTCGAAAGAGCTGCCAGGGTCAGCATGTCCTACAACTTTGCTCCAGGCATTGCTCTGATACGTCGGCAGAACCTGACGTCCCAAGTCTCGCAAACTTCTTTTAACGTCTCGTTCAAAACAGCAGGAAACCACATCTGGGGATGCGGCTCTTGAACGCCATAAAAAAGGCGTCTGTTTTCAGTCCATACATTTTCATAACAAATCAAAATTTTCTGAGCTTTAAGATTCAAGATTCACAGTCTTAAATGTCATTTTGTAAGACATTGACAGTATCTCCCTGAGCAGCATAGTGCACATAGATAAGAACAAATTAAATATTAAATATTTATAGATGAAAATCAGTCAGTATTACTAAATTAAAAACTGTATTAAAAGATTAAAACAAGGGTTTAAAAGACAGTATTTATATGAAAATAAACAGCATTAGCAGGGTAAATAAAACAAATAAAAAAATGCATTTAAGTAGAATAAAAACAAGATGAATGGAGTCAAAAAGAGACCATACATAAGTTTACAAATGGCATAAAATAGATTTTGTCTTCACCAGCAGAGACTAGGAGCTGTAATCTAATCTCACGTGCTCTCTCAAAGTCCTCAAAGTCGGACTTTATTTCTGTGGAATTTGTCTTTTGCAGACATCACAAGCGCTCGTTAATCACGTGGATGTGTCATGCATCACACCGAGGTGGTTTGCCGCATCTGGTCTTCAGTCATATATCCTAATCATCACCGTATCAGCGCTCCAAATCTGTCCGTGAATACATTATTCAAATTTAGTTCATTAGAAAAGTCATTTCAGCCGACAGTTTAGTCCACCTCAAAGTTGGAGAGCGGCCCTAATGACGTTATGTTTCATTGCAATCCTCTGCTCTAGCACTATTCATTTAGTATAATTCATAATGACACGTACGTTTCCTAAAATATAAAGGGATGCATATTAAGTTTAATTCCTTCGCACTCTTCTCTGCACAAAAAAAAAAATCCAATTTCACATATAAATTTCTTATATTTTAAGAAGCTAGCTTTCTGAAAACTCCAACTAATGGAGATATTAGGAGCAAACGTCTTAAACAAAAAGTCTTGTTTTCACTTCTGCAGAAAATGAATCATAATATCCGTTTCAGTATCTTTCTCCCGTGTTTGAACAGGACTCTCTGCGTCTGCTTCATATCTGCCTCTTATATAACTGCATGACAAATCAATCATAAAATTGTTGTCTAGATTGTTTTGACCGATAGACACCTTGAGCCCCGGAGGACCAAAACAACCAAAATAACTACAGCACACCTTCAAAAAATATCTGAAATATAAAAAGCCCACATTTCCCGCCGCAGCAATCTGACTGTGGGTATGTTTGTATTTCAGTGCTGTAATGTGATCTCAAGCTTGTAATCTTACTATTTTATATTTTAGAGCTGCCTGAAAAAAAACACTGTCGGAGCCTCCTGTTGACCTTGAATCATCGTGTAGGGGATCTCTGCAAGTCATTTAGTATTATACGCGTTCTCTCGCCGCAAAACTGTCCATTTCCAGACAAATGCAACCCGAGCTATACATCTTTCCTTGAGGATTAGCTTGGCTTACGCTGAGGAATGATTACCAGAGACAATGCATGATCCATCAGTCTGCAGAGAATAGTCTCCCTCGCCTTTCCCCTGAACTAATCTCACATCGCTATAAGTCTCAATTCACCTGTTGAAGGAGGGCTGGAGGCTGATTTTACCCCCGAGTCGAACATCACATCTCTGCTCCATCCACCAAGGACCAACCAAGGAGATTTCACATGGACCTCCCCGACCCCCCTGAGGCCTGATTCCAAAAAGCCATGACTGTATTATTTTTTATTACACACTGATAGTCTGTTCTGTCCATCTGAGCTCTTGTTTGTTTTGACCTCTCCTGTCCTCCAGATCCAGAGAGCTGACACACTTTTAGGAAATAATTTATAAAATCCATTTATATGAGCCTCCTCTCGTTTTGTGTTGACTCAACTCTTTAGTTATGACCTACTAGAGCCAAAACATTTTTGAAATTGAACTCTGGCCATTCAACAGCAGGCACGGGACTCATTTCCATTTTCTTCCGCCTGCAGTGAAAAAAAACAAAATATAACTGCTGATGATCCTCAAGTTGACAAAGTGGATGGAAGAGGGTGCATTTGTTTCTCTTTCAGGCTGACCTGGGAATGAGACGTGAAAAAAAGGAAGCTACATTTCAGTAACATGCAGCATCTTGGCTTCTAGCTGAAACCTTGACGAGCGTACTAATTATCATATTCTCACTTATGGAAGGCCTTTGCTTAGACCAAACGTTATATAAATGTCAAGGGCAACGCATATCTTGTTAAGTGATGAGAAAGACTTACCAACAAATAAACATATATTTGCATTGTATTTACATTTAGTACTGTTAGTTTTGACATTTGAATTTCATCGCACATGTAACCAAATTTAAATTTCCTTAGACAAAGGTATCAAAAGTATTGTCAGTATCGTCAACAAATAGTTCCAGGATGATCAAAGTTTTAAAAACGTATTTGTGTTATTGGATCCAGGTGCTTTACTGAGAGAAACCCTTGGCACCAAATTTGCTGATTGCAAATTTGTCAAATACACTGCAGGATATCTTCTCCTATTCATTACCCCGTGAAACAAGAAAACAAAACAACCTGAAATATTAATGCCAAAATCTTCACTGAAAAATGTATTGTCACAAGATTCCCAGCAGTGAAGATGGCAGAACAGCTTTTAAAGTAACAGCAGCAATATAAACATGTAAACAAAAACATAACAAGTACAAGTCCTGCATATTAAACGCAAAATAAGTTTAGCAAAGATATCTGTGCAAAGAAATGTACTTAAATTATAGTGGTTATGTCGCACCCAGTGTATGGAAGCTAAACTCCATGTCACAGAGCAGGGGTGTGTCCAGAGGGGTGGCATGGGCCCACCTTCAACTCTTATTGGCCACCCCAGGAAGCACTCTGAAATCCAAATGTTTGATTGGCTATTTGCCTTATCAGTGACTCAAGTACAAATAAACAATTCTGGCTGTTTTCAACAGGCTGATATACTTTTAGTTGTAAAAACATACTTTGCTCTTTCCATAAAATTCAAAGGAATAACTCTTGTACACTTTCTAAGCTTGCAATGGACTTAATTGCCAATAAATTTATTTTTGCAAATGATACAGCATACAAGAGTTCACATGCAATTTTCTAAGTACTTAAAATTGTGACTAGGCACATCCTGTACATCTTTGTTTTGGAGTCCCTAAAACATGACAAAATGATTTTCAATGACAAAATGTATGGTGTGCTCTAAAACTGACTGATTAATTCATTATAATATGCAGTTTACTCTATGAAAATGCTGCCTTTACAAACTGATTACATGATGTGGATGTAAAATCTTAATCTTGAAAGTAGCACCAGCTTTAGCTTTTGAGTGGAGTAGATGTTTTAGTATTAAGTAGGTTAAAATTCAAACACTTAAAGGTTCTATACGTAACTTTTTACATGCATAAATCATATTTTATTGCCCATTAATAAGCAAACGGTTAACTGATGTGAAAAAGAAGTTCTTCACTGTCTATCAGTGTTGCTTGTATAAAATGTTTCCCCGGGTCGTATTTTCTGCGAAAGCTCCAGGAAGTGACATTTTAAGCACGTTCTCAACATCCTCCTCACTCCGCTCCGCTTACAGAGATCAACAGTAGAAACTTATCACACACTCCCGGTCTTCACCTGCACAGCCAGAGGTCGTCTTCCACACACTTCTATCCGCTCTAGGAGCTCTCAAAGGCGGACAAACTCATCACACACTCCTGCTCTCAGCCAGTGCCTGCAGATACTGTCGTTTGTAGGATGGAGAATGAATACAGACACACATACTCCTTCACAGACTTTCACATGTGTATGACCTCTCACCTCCTCTGTAAACATTATGCCGGTAAATATCCAGTGTTTCGCGGCCGATGATGATGCTCGTTTGTGTACCTACGAGCACGTACAACGAGCACGCGAGGGAGAGCGAGCAACAGGTTACTGGTGCAGTTCGCCTAACGGCCATGCAGTATTTTTGAAAGTTACATATAGCTCCTTTAAGGAGAGAAGTTCAAAATGTTAATTAAGAAGAATACTTGAGTAATTCTTATCAACACTGACCATGCATTCTGACAGAACTGAAACCATGGTGTTTTCTTAGTTCATGAATACTTGATGCTTTGGAAATATATGTTTTTTTAGGCCCAAGCCAATTTCAAACCTGAGAAATAATTGGAGCTACTTATTCATTAGCACCCATTACCAGTATATTTTATGACTGCTTGCATGGCTGTGAAACAGTGCAATATCCAAACGTAGAGGAAAAAAACAAGCTTATTTGATCTTTGGGTTTGGCAGGGAGTGTTTTCTGCACAGCAGTGACCCATCATTCTTCACCAAAAATGGTCATAGCCTGCCATCCTACAATGTAACAGATAATAGTATTATTGTTATTGCATTGTTGCTGCCTGCGTTGGCCCAGTTGGTGTTTATTTTCCTAACACTCCACGTCCACAGACGATAGCAGTGATCCATCCCGACAGCCAGAGGCTGAGCGACAGATTCCACACAAGAGGGGACCCCTAGGTAATCATTTGCATTTGTTTTTTATTGCAATCATTAGGGCTCCCCTGCCGGGCCTCAGCACAAGTCTGTGTGACAGACCCCATGTTTTATCTGAGAGTCAGGGGAGGTATGTTGCTGGGAGCGAGCCGAACAGTACAGTATGCTGCACTGATAAAGAAAACAGGCTGGCTACCATGCATCATAGAGATACTGACATCTGTGTGTCCCTACGTGTGCTTTGTAGAGTTCAAACTGTGCAGAATTTTAAATATAGAGAATCTGTGATTAAAAATGCAGGACATATTAATTATCATACTAACTTGAATTGCCAATTTTCCCTAACAGGGTATTAAAACACAGGAAATTATCTTCATTTTGCATCATTATATGCTTGTACACAACACAGCGGAGACCGCCAGAAGCGAAAGAGCACACCAGAGAGGAAACCAAGGGGGAACAAAAGGCTGAGGAATCCTTGATCAGGCAGGGCAGTGTTATGACCTCTACTTCCCCCGATTGGAGGCCCGTTGAGATCACAAGTGGTGCTTGAATGGTGAGCTCCATGGCTGTGCATCAGGATATAAAGATTGCCCCAAGCCCCTATACTTCCTTTTAATTATCTTGGGGTCTTTGGGAGAATAGAGCTACGTGCCAAAAACCCCCCTTTTCAGCTTTAGCCACTGAAAAAGAAAATTGAAATTACCTTAATGGTTGCACAGCTGCCACTCTAGTGTTAGCTTGAAACTCTATAACTTTTCACAAAGTGCAAGAGCCAATAAATGGGTGCCCCACAGCTGGCAACAATGATAGACTCTGAAATGGTTGCAGGACTTTGTAGATTACCCTTGCAGACCAATAGCATGGTATTGTGATGGTAATTAATTGTTTCACTTTACAAAAGTACATCTCATGGTACAAGCAACATTTAATTCTAAATCCAATGGTAAAATTGGTTCTTACATTCTAACAAACGACAATGGAAAAGCTTTTCGAGTTCTTGTCATAAAGGATGGTACACCAACAATAGCTTTTCTCTGACTTGTAACACACTTAGATTTACTTGACTGTCAAAATACTTTCTCAAACATTGGCCTCTGCAGCATATTCATTATAATGATGCCTTGTATAAATGCACAGTGTCAGTAATATACCCCTGTGCTTGTCACAGTGCATGCATGATCATTAAGCTTTGATGAAACAATGGCAGTGCCCAAGGTGAGGTGGAAGAAGCCTCCCACGCTGAGGTCAAACTAGACTTACCGCCACAAAATATTACACTCATTCAGCTCATTACAGAGAAAACGAGCTCTTTCCGGACTCCCTTGCTTACTTGTGTGCCTCCTAGCAGCCAATACACACATACACACATCTCTAACAGATGCCTGGGTCGCCCCACTCCTTTTGTCCGTGTCCTCCTTATCTTGGCTCTTATGGAGGAAGTCGGCCCCTTCTCGCCATCGTTGCTGCTTCTCAATCAACGAGGCTCCAGCCTCCAAGACTCATTCCAATTTCAGCCGGTTCCCCTGATACCAGAGCAATTACTCAGTTCTGGCCATCTACATCCCTTGCCACACTGTATGCCACCAACTTGTCACTGAGCTACTGTATTAAAGGAGAGATATTTCTTGGGTGCAAATCACTAATGAAAAGAAAAATGTGACACTTGGATCTGTTACATCTCATGGTACGGATTCTGGATCCACTGTATTGACTGTGAGTTTCCATTCCTTATTCTATTGATTAAGGTGCAAAGACTGTTATTTTTGCTCATTGCTTGGAATGTGAGAAAAGTTTGTGGGTTGTTACGACAGATACAATCCGGGAAGTATTACCTGACCAAGCTTAAAGGCGAGATGTTTTGAACCAAGACAGTGCAAGACACTGCAGCGAAAGAGAGAAAACAGCTTAATCTTTTTGACATTCTGATCATTTTGACCATATTTTATTTGTTAATGCAGAGTAGGCATTGGTTGTCAATCTTTTTAAAGACAAAGGTAGTTCACCAGACCCATAGATCTGCACAAACTACTTTCTAAATGCTTTGGTCGCCAATCCATTAGAAAACCATGCAGGCCTTATCTAAAAACAAAAGGGAACCAAACAGTGATGGTGCTTCATCCATCACATGGTTGAAGCAGCCCTTTGAGTTGAGCACCAGTTTCAGTTTATTGAGATTAACAATTAGATGAAGCCAAAAACCTAACCAGAGTACTTCAGGGATTAGGGTTATAATTAATCGTTGTTCACAGTCTCAAAGAAAAACGGCCCTTGTATTTATCTGTAGCACACCGCTCTCATTCAAATCTGTACAATTTGTATCGCTGCATATCTCTGCTCTCCTTCTAGGTGTCTCCTATCTGACAGGATCAGACAGATAAGACTTTCCTCTTATGGCTTGGTAACCAATCAAAAATGACAAATAATAAGTCAATGACAGCGCCCTGAGAGGACACAGAAGTAGCTGTTTTTTGGATGGAGGAATTACCTTAAGGGCAAAGAACAAACTGTACCCAAATTTTCACCTTTATGGGACAAAGTGATTGGATTTTGTAATAGGAAGTCAGAAATATGACTGCTTCCAGCTTCTCACGTGTTTCAAAGTAAGAGAGGTGTGTGGAAAAATGTTAATACATACATACAATTTGCTAGTTTGAGTGATCTCAACGTGACTGGACAGATGACTGATAAGTCATTGGAAATGTTGCCGGCGGGTGGAAGAAAAACTATGACCATACCGACTACACAACACCTCTTCAAAGTATTCAAATGAGAGTCCTTGCTGATCTTGTTGCATAGGTCACCTCAGAGGTCTCCACATTGGGAATATGCCAGGAGTGGACAAGATCTGTGCTGAAGTAATCAGGGCTTTTAGATATCATGGTGTCATGGTTGATACATTCCTTGAATGACATTGAGATTTCAGGGACAGTGACGTTGGACTGCAGGCCTGAGCGGCGGTCTTTGTCTTTAAAGAAGGACCCTGAGGATATGTCCTGACAACATCAAGCAGATCAAACAGACTCTTTGGAAATGCTTAGAAACTGTACAGGAGGATCAAAAGTGTGGATTCATCACAGTCACCAAAAGGAAGCCTGTAACCCCATTACAAATAACCAACAGGTGTATTTTCATTTCATGTTTCTTTTTTTTCTTTGTCCTTGAAAGGAAGCACATATTCCCCAGGGGTTAGAATGGGTTTGTGCCTTGGGAGCACTGGGGAATTTGGGCTGCTCCTAGTGCCAGTCATTCACTTTTTTGAAGATGAATAAGCTTTCACATAGAGTGACAGATACAGCATGTCTGGAGTCTTGTTCAGTCAAGATAGAGGTTAGTCTTCAGTTATGAAGCACATTGTCGAACTGAGTGTTTGTTACAATTCTTGGACAAGATATTCAGTGATGTGGATAGTATCCAGGACTCTGCTGTGTCTTGATATTCAGGCAATAAATCTCCCAATGATAGCATTCTTTTCATTTCAACGTGGTTTGCTGCTCAATGTGAACTTGTCAGGATACTAATAAAAATCATATCAGGAAAGATGTGATCTACCCTATTCAGATAGTGAGTGAACAACTGCCCCAATTGGAGAAGTTCATGTATCCTGGAGAATTCACCTCTGAGGGTAAACTTATTTGATTGACTGCATCTGCAATGCTTTGGAGCATGTGGCAGCAGTAATCTAATTTCAGAGTTTGGTAATACATAGGGCTGTGTGACAAAGTAAAGCTCTAGTTTTAACAGTCGATGCTTGTTGGACTAAAGTTATATTTAGGCATCAAATGAATAATGATGGTGTCCCTCAGTTGGATTAAGGCTTTCTGACAGGATGACAAGCTCAGCAATCCAGGACAATATCAGTCAAAGAGACTGCAGTCTGCTAATCCATATTCAGGGGGACAAGTCGAGGTGGTTTGGGGTCTTGGGTGCCTTGTGCAAGAGGTATAACAGGGTAAAGACGAAGGACGTGATGCATTGATGTCTTCAGATCACATCAATTGATTTCATTCCAGCTCCATATTGCAATTGTAGAATAATCAGCTAGAAGTCATTTCCAAATGGTTTCAAGTTGTATTGAATGCTTTGATCAAAGCTATATTTGTGATTGTTATTATTTCACTTTACCATGGTTTAGATTACCTGCTTCTGTTCTTGTGTAATGTTATTCACTGTCTTGTTGGATTCTTTAAATATTGCCTAATGTCTGCTCCTATAACGGGATTAGGAGACAGGTTGTCAGGTTGTGGGAGGATGGTTATTGCAGCAACTAAATAATGAATATCAGAAACTGATCACAACAGCATATTCTGTAGTACACAATGGCTCATTTTCTCAAAGTATAACTTTCCACTAATGATTCCCACCATGGCTAATCTTGACCTTGAACTGCAGACAAACCCATAGCTTCTCTCCGTATATTTGAGTTATCAACAACTAAGTATGTCGTAATGCAAAAGAGAAAAGGGGTTAATATTATTTAAAAGCTCTCTCCTTTGATACAAACTTACTAAACTAATGGTAGCATTGCCTTGCACTCCCACACACAGGCCACGGCTAGCTTCCTCACTCTCTCTGTATGTTCCTCTTAAACATAATTAATCAGGAAGAGATGGAGCCAGAGATAAAAACAACATTAGTCAAAAATTACTCCTGACCTTTCTCAGTCGCACAATAAAGTCTCCCTTCTGGTTTTCAGTAAATCAACTCTAAATGAGAGCGCAGTCTGAAAGTTTCTCCCAACACACGATGGACCTTGTTAACAAGACACTGTGTCCTCCAGTGTCTGCCCTGTTTACACCTCTTTTACTTTTAACTCTCAATTTTGAAGAGTTCAAAGGAACTGTCTCATTGCCGTTATGAAAGTGTACAGAGGGGACTTTGAGGTTGTTTCACAAGCTGTGTGATGGGGAGTTTTTTTCTGCTATAAATGATGAATTTAGCCTCAATTGAACCATTATAGCTTAACATTTGTTGCCACCATCTGTGCCTTATCTTGTAAAGATGCTCTGAGGTTTTCTTCATCAAAGCAGGGTAGTTTTTTCCTATTGATAGCTTTCAGTTGTATATTTTAGCCTTATGAGACATAGTCAATTATTAATGATTAAAATTGCCATTTTTATTTGATATAATTTAGGGCTGAACCCAACTCCAAGTTTGGTCAGTCTTATCAAATTTGGCTGATCCACACAAAACTAAGACCATTCATTTCTTTTTCACACCAAGTTCATTGCCCCACCAATGACCTGTATCATGCTACATCTACGGAGGCATGATGGCTGGTCAGTACATTTCAGAGCTTGTAGAAAACTTTGTTGAGTGGGTTAAGGTATAAATGAGTCTTTTAACTTAAAAACAAGCTTAGCTTCTAAAAAATAAGCTAGCTTCAATTGTTGTTTTATTCATAACTTAACATAACTTTAATCGCCTAAGTGGACCAATTATTTTTAATCATTTGGGTAAGACCTCAGAAGACAACTTGGCTTCTGGTGTAAACCCTGGGAACACTGAACACACAAGTTATTTTGAGAATAGGTTATTAAAATGTACAGCCTGCCGTGCTCTGAGTCCAATGACTCAGCCAAAATTGACAAAAGAGCATAGCCTCACAGAATGGGAGCTTACCTTTGGTCTTGTGATTCAGATAGTTGAATTTTAGTGGGCAGGATCATTTCTTGGTTTTCAGCTAACACACATTGAGTTTACTTTACTGTATTAAGGAGTCCTCTCATAGTCTAAGGTTGATTGTTTACTCTTCATATGTCACTTCAATTCGAGTTGAAGGCAAAGCACTTAAGGAAAGTGGAGTATCCAGTCGACACGCGCAGAGAATAGAGAGGGACTTTAATAATACAAGATCAGACAATAAGTCTCAATAAACACGTCTGAATAATAACTAATTCCCTGGAAATGTCAGGACAATAAGGCAGCAGCTGTTTGAAAAGGCTGGCTAAATAGGAACATGTCATCCTGGGGGATTATTGCACAGGCCTTAATATATGTTGGAGAAATTGGTCCCAACAACATGCTGCCTGTCTGTTCGATATGCCTGTAACGTTACATGTAATATAGAATACTGTAGACGTGAAGGATATCAGTAAATCTCACTCAGTAAACAATGACAGTGCCTTGATAAGAGCATGTGAGAGAAGAACAGTGTCTCTACTTGTCAGATGTCTCGCAGACGTCTTCATATTATATTTAGCTTCAAATCCTGAGCGAACATTCACTCCTGTCTCCCTCGTACTGGAAACAAGAAAGAAAATTTTGTCCTGTGCCATAATGTGGAATGTCAGTCTGACTTCTCGCTGAGAAGATCCATTGAAAATGAATAGTAAATGGTAGAAAATGTGACTTTGACAGTAATCCAGGATGATTTCCTGAGGATCAGGATGCATTTACGGCTCGGAATTCACAGCGCAGCACGGATATGAAACTCAATCAAATAGAAAAGTTTAGACAGGCATTGTTGAAACTGTTTTTAAAGCACATAAAGTCTCCCATTAATTAGAACGGGAGCTGCTGAAAGGTGTTCATTCAGCTGCCATCATTATTCGCATAGCTCTTTTTCTGTATACAATTGGGACATGCTGAATTTTGAAAATTATTTGAGCATCATTACTAACAATGGTCTGAAACTTGCTTCAATTGGCCTGATAGTATCCAAATTTATGATGGGTGCAATGCAATGTATTTTTTAAAAAGCTAAACAAACTGCCGTTCATTTTTTGAGACAAAAAAATGGGAAAAAATGGCATGAAAATAGAGACCACCATATAGCATACTGTACTCCTGTCTATTCAAGAGTGAAAAAACACACAATCTGTGTGTTGGTCTCCGGTCCGTGGTGAAGTATACCCACCACTGTTGTTATGATTCATCGGGGGAAATCAATCAGGAAAGCTTAATCGTCCCTTTGAAGAGGGCCAGTCACGCGCATTGATGTGCTGTACTGCTTTCGCCACAATTTCAATGTTTTACCTCAAAGGTGTCTTCATCAACATATTGAATAACAGGTGTTGTTTGTAATGGATTAATTACAATTCTCTGCGGAGCGGGGGAAAATTGCAAGGTGAAAAATGAATTATCATAATCAAGCTGTCATTTTCCAATCGATATAATGAGAGCAAATGAAGAGTTTGTTACTCAGCTGCATCTGAAATGGTAATAGCCCGGTACTGTTCCCTAGCAAATGAGTGTTATCAAAGCTACAAACGTACTATTCTGTTGTCATGCAAATCAGTAACTTATGGCAAAATGTCAGCTGGATATTACTCAGAGAGAGGTCTGGTTCAAAGACTGGTTTACATTTTTTCCCATGTATGTTTTAAATACATGCCACACAAGCATAAATACATGCCTCTTCCCACCTACACACCTACTCTCGCTCAACTAGTTTGTTCTGTGCATTACATGTCAGCTGTGAACATTTTCTTTTGCTACTTTACCTTACCATCTCAATACACTACCCTTTTACCCCACTACAACCTCAAGTGTAAATTGTAGAAATAGAGAATAGAGAAAGATGCACTCATTTTCTAATTTCTTACACTTGTACGATACAGCCTGTTCTCATGCACATATGACACTGTACAGGTACCCCTCTAGCCTCATGTCTGGATCCTGTCCTTTACAGCTTATTGTTGATTGTAGCATTGTCATGTGGCATACCAAAAGCACAAGCCTTCTTGGTATAGAGGTCTAATTGCTTATTTCCACATGGCTCAGTCAGAGCCACGCTTCCATTGGAGCCCCCACACACTTCACAGGAGATTTTGCAGAAATAAAGAAAAAAAAACATGTTTCTTTGTCTTTCTCAGTTTAATTTGCTGTTCATTTCTAGACTGTTTTGACGTTATGTTGATAAAGTGAAGGAAAATAAGATCGTGAGTCAGCTTATTGTTTTATTTTGAAATTGACCGGATAGTCTGTGTGTTTCCTTGTCTGACTTCCTGCCTGGGTCGATCTATTATGTCCAACTTGATGCGTGCTTAGGGTGTGCTCCGTCGTAAAATAGACTCATAGCGTGACAGACCACTGCATGCATGGACAAGGTGGAAATTGGGAGTAAGTGAAGCTCAACATTAACCATACTTTGGTTAATGTTGCAGAATAAGCTGTTTGGCATTGGCAGAAAAGATTTGGCAAGTTTTCCATGGGCGCAACCTACATACTGAGCTCTGCTGCTTATCCCACAAATGCATGTTCCTTACAAATGTGGCACCATTTAAAAGGGAAATAAACAGGCTTTCCAACGGTATTCGATATATTGCCAAGAAGCATAGTTACAACAAAGAAATACTCTACCAAATACAAATGTCCTTTCTTTTTATGCGATGTTTATAAATGCTTTGGTCATAGTAATTGATAGTGTTTCAATGGGCTCCATTAAATTAAATTGTGTTTTTAATACTCTGCTGCTACCGTGTTTGAGTTTTTAAAAAATAGAAGGAAACTCTCTCTAAATATGTTGTAGCACCTTCCGTTCTTTTTAATAAAAATTGCAAACATTGCACAAATGTACCCAACAAAGTGGTTATAAGCTATATTAATAAAAGTACATATTTGTTGGAAAACTGAAAACTATTTTTTTTATTTACTTCATCCTCTGCTCCTTTTGTGTTCTATTTAATTTCTTATTTTGTTGATTTGTGCCGTTTACTAAGAAATGTTACAGCTTGAACATCCAATATTGCTTAAAATTTTAATATTTGTAGAGTATTTGGACGAACTTGAAAACATGCAATCAATCCTTTTCCCAGCTAGGGGCAAAACTCACAAGCTCTTCTGTGAAAGATGAAAATATCCCACACCTGGTAGAAGGACCTGATGTTTGGCTCCTGCTGATGTGTTAATTCTTAGAACCAAGTCCGAACAAAGAAAGGCTCGACACCCAAGCAGCTGCTGCATCCTGTGGGACCTCTCTGCACACTGGGTGCTTTAGCAGAAAACACACCAGCTACACCAAGTCCAAACATAACTCTCATCTGTTTTATACACTTCACACTTCTTCAATCTCTCCATCTACGCACTCTCTCTACAGTTTCTCTCACTCTCAAACACACACTCCAGACATCCTTCAGACACTTGGTTGGAAATCTGAGACTCCATCGACTCAAGAGTCTGCAGCTAATCAGTGCCAGATCATACGACTAAGGCTGAGCATGTCATTAGGACTATGGCTGTGTTTACATGCCATAATCTCATTATTGTCTTCACCCTCATTATGAATGTAAATCCATTATCTTGTTTACAGGCATTGTGGGGAAAGGAGCATGTTAATAATGCTATCTTAATCCAGTCTGGCATCTTGTAATTGATTCGATATAATCATTTCCTATCTGCTGTAGGGTATAAGTGACAGTTCTAACCTACAGCCATAGTCACTGCAGTTGTTTTTTTTAATCAGGTGCCTTGATATGGGGAACTTTAAAAGGAGAATTCTCCAAAATAACAAAAATAAAACCAATCTTCACACACTCATAAAATATTTAGATTTTATGTTCTGACCTGTCCGGAAATCCACCTGAGAGAACAAGAACATGTCAACCATTTCAATACAACAGATGTGGTAAAAACACTACAGTGCCCATATGTGCTTTTATTGTCTTCAGGGAACATTTGTAACAGGTTTATTATCTTGCCCCAATTTTGTGTCAACTTTCTGCTGTCAAATAGATCTTAACATTTTTGTAAAACATATGTGAAAACTAACAATCATTCTGTGTGTATACCCTTAAAGGTCACATATGTGTTATGCAAATTATACATTACTATGTTTTCTAATGGGTTTCCGTATCCTGTCTATAACCCTCCCAAATATGAGAAAAAGTCCATCCTCTCCGTCTTTTCCCTGCTCCACTTTTCAGAAAATGTGTGCTCAAACAGGCAGTTTGGAGATTTTCCCTTCATGACATCACAAAGGGCAGTAACTCCTCCCCCAGGTGGGTGACACTCCCTCAGCTAGGTGTTCGTTCTGCCCTCTGAGTCTGCCTTCCTGTTTTTTTGTAAGACACATTACATATAGTGTCTTGTATAATCTGAAATTGAATGTGTTCAGTGTGTATTTTAAATCATTAAGGCTTCAAAACGTATTGTATTTCCTTTAATTTGAATTATTCTAAATCTGCAATTTTAGAGGCCTTTTCATTGAATTCTTCTGATGCCTCACATTGAGCAAACACACTTTCAATCCTTCCCAGAAGAAAGCCATTTGATGATAAATAAAACATGAAATTAGTGGTTGATATTATACACTGGTAAACTCTCACACACACAAAGGCACACACCCACACCTCACACATAAATGTTACATAACAGCAAATGAATGCATTATAAAACTCTGAGGCAAAAACTCTCCAGAGTGAGCCACAGATTTGTCTGATATAATGTATCAGGAGACGTATTACCTCAGGGACCGTCGTCCCGAGTAGGCCAGCCATGATAAATAATGCAACAAAAATACATCATCATGATGTTTCTCTTTATCCAACATGTGTAGCTGTCAACTTTGATCAATACGAACGCAGCAAAGGCAATGGTATATAAACACGTTCCTTTTTATGTTTATGAATGCTGTTGAACTCAGAAAAACTGCAAATGAGACATTTAGATGCAAAATATTCCAGTCCTCCAGGCCCACAAAATCTTTAAGGTTGACCCGGGGATTGTTGAACAGGCGTGGATATTATTGTCAGGAAATTGAGAAAGAAAAAAAGGGGTAAGAAGTCGTTATTGCATGATCATATTCTCTAAGGTTCTTCTGCAGAACTCAATCCAGCCAGACTTTCAAAATACCACTTTATCTCATGTGCTCCATATTCACTGTATGTCAACCTCCCCCGTATACCTTTAACACACAGACCACGTAATAAGATGGAAATTTGAAATTCAAATGACTTCTCTCTCATCTCTCATCACAACTGTGTAGTGATCTAAGGATCCACCCATCAATTTCGACTGTCAGATCAAAAAGGTCTTCATTTGCATCGGCTCATATGAATTTTCATCTTCACACGTGGGATTTTCATTGTCGGCGAACCTGATGAGGTTCTTGAATAATTAAAAATAATTAAAATAATTTTGTGTAAAAAAAAAAAAAAAAAAAAAAAGCATCTCATTGCTTTACACTATTTGTGAAAAGGGCCATCATTGACCCCATTGTTGCTCTAATTAAAAAGTAAAAACATTTCTTAACATTTCTCCTTTATCTAAGTTGACAGTTTTTATTTTAAGAGGTCTAATATGGAGCAATACTAATAACTGTCCTAACTGATTCAAGACAAGATGTCAAACGTTTGAAAAATGTAATTTTAAAGCTCCTGTGAGGAATTTTCATCTTGTGTTCATTCTGGCGCCCCCTGTGGACACAGTGTCACATGGAAAATGAAAAAGGATAAACTTTTGGAAATTGAGGATGAGTCTGCCAGTTTTACAAGTAATGTCAAACCAATGGAAACATCTACTAACGTGCATTGAGACATTAACCAGAAATTTCTGCTTTTCAAAAGAGACAGAATAGTTCTGGCCAAGTAGCGGCATCAAGCGACTTAATTCACATTTAATTTATATCCTACTTCTATCATTTGTGTTAAAGGCAACAGATGAAAAGTTCAATCTATTAGCATTTCCTTACAAACTTTTGAAATGTGTTTAAAATGTTCACTCAGGTTGAATTAATTTTTTCTTTTAAGTGAAGTCTATTAAAGAGAGGTTAACGGTGAACTCCACATAACAGGTGTCCTCTGATATCAATAATTCTCTCTTTTCTAACAAGATTTTTTGACCCAGCATTAGCTTTTGAAATAGCCGCTGCCTGCATTTACTGTAAAAAAAAAAAATGCTCACTCAACATGAGCTTCCTCTGTTTGAAACACACATGTTTTGATAAGCATCTGTGAAGTCAGCTCATCTCTCTGAATTAGAATCCTGCCGCCATTAATAAAGACCAGAGAGGAAGATGAAACCCGGGATTCGACTGTACTCCTCATGCGGTGCACCCCCAGAGATCTGTGGTGCCCAAGGCTCCCAAGACTTTTCTCTGAGGCATCTTTTTGAAGTAGAAGTCAAGGAGAGCTCTCTGTATTCCTCAGGCAGCCTAGCCCCTGCCTGACCAGGCTGTAATAGGCTATGATCAGAGATCTATTACTCACTTCTTAGAAATGGGCTCTGGGAGCGCAGTCATTTGCCATTTTAAATTGATCCATACTTTTGGTTTCTGGTCCGATGAGACAACATCTCTCAGTTTCAATTTCCATCTGCAATATATTACCATCAATGCATTATTAGAGCCATTTCATAGGTTATTCTGTAGACTCTGATTTGCATACATATATGCATTTCATTGCAGGATGGGAAAATATTTTAAATGCAGGATACTGACTTTTTCTGTCAGGTAGGACCGTGGGATAGTGTTGAACTTCCTCTGGGCGAGCTCTCTCCCAGTTGTGTCCCTTCCTGCCCAAACATTTTAGCATCATCCACCACGGGCTGGGACGAGAGAGGCACAGAGGAGGATCTGGAATACATTTGGCTGAGGTAACAAATTAGATTAGTCCATTTATCTACTAGCCACCCTTTCCTCCTGCTACGCCTGCTCTCTTTTCTCAGCAGGAGGCCACAGTTGTGTCACTCCTGTCTCCTCTCCTGTTTCCCCTCAGACAAAACTGTCCACGCTGATCAGCCTCAGAGTTGCTCAACGCGACACAGAGAGGATATAAGGAATCACAGAGGGAGAACTTACCATCTTGCGGCCAGATCATGAATATATTCAGCGCTCTGTGAAAAGACTGCGACCCAGCTGTTATAGGAACGTTTCATATTACGATCTTCCACATGTGAGGCAATAATTGTGTGAATGGAAGCAATGCATATTATATTTTCATTTCCTTTCTCCCGTTCTACCCTGGCAGCTGTGGACTTTTATTTGACTGAGCTAAAAACTGCTGTAATAATCCAGTTTTGTGCTGCATAAAGGTAGTGTTCTCATATGTACAATAACTGAGCAGCAGGTGTGTGCCACCCAAAAACAAAACTGCAAACATTTCTTGTATCGCAGAAAGTCTTCAAATTGTGTGAAGACGCACAATGTGTGCCAATGTTTGGTTTTGGCAGGATGTTCAGTGTTTCCTCTAGGTTTATAGCTTTGGGGTGGTGGTGATGTGCAGGCAGACGGACGCCGACACAAACACATGAAGGAATCTTGGTGTTCATGCGTTACTTTTAATGACAGCTGTCCTGTTCTATCGGAAAGGTATCCTTAAATGACTTCTTCCCCTGATTTCCGACTCTATCCACTAACCTATCTCTACAATAAAGGCACAAAAAGCCCCAAAATAACTCTTAAAAAATAAATAAATATATATATACTTTGACCTTCAAGGGGGGCGGGGGGGCGCCCTCCTAATATAATGGTACAACACTGATGTTGTAGTAATATGACTGGATAACATTAACGGATATTACTGTGGGAAGCATATGCTTTGTAGGGAAATAAACTTTTACATTTGTACTGCACTGTGAGTTACAAAACTGTAGTTCTAGTCCAGTAATTTGAGCTCCATTAAAAACATGATTTTCATACATAAACCTCAAGAGATGATTACAGTTAAGTGTCCAATGTGCTGTAAACAACAAAAAAAAAAAAAACCCAAAATGATGAGGCGAAAAAGCAAGTGCCATCTAAAAAGTCCTGTTTTCCCAAAAGTGTGTTATAATCTGACTTGCTGGTTTTCCTATCATTGTGGGGACTCTAAACTGGCACACACTTTCTGTTTTTGATAATGTTTTGTGGACACGGACACCGACCTTCTGGTTCTCAGATCGATGGAAAAAATGTACAAAACAAACAAACAGAAAACCAAACAAACGTTTTGGTTTTCCGATCATTGTGAGGACTCACTGATTTATACTTTTTGGTTTTAAAGATACAATATGTAGATTCCGCCACCAGGGGGCTCTCAATAAACGAAAGATGACGTTGAGGCTTGGAGTTCTCTCTGCTACTCCCCCCCCTCCCCCGTGAAAACGAACTCCGCGTTGACCGTAGTGAAGACGAAAGGGCGAAACAGACCTGAGGAAGAGAATATGTTTACCGGCCATGTATCCAAGTATAATTTACATGACGTTTTTATCACCACTGCACATACAGCAACAGTACAGTACAATAATGGAAGGAATATTCAGAAGCGGCAGGTAAGGTTTTCATCTATGTCACAATGTGCTTTACAGAGCTGTAGAGTGAGTCCAGAGCCTCAAACAGTATATGCAGTATAACCTTTCTTTAATGAGATGATTACAGTAAAGTGTGCAGGATGCTGAAAACGAGTTTTGACAACATTGCAAGTAAAAGAAAAAACTCTGACAATATTGAAGTGAAGTGTGAAAAATAATGAAAACGCTTTTAGTCAAAGGCAAAAACCTGGAGCTATTTCAGCAGATTTTTATAATTTCCCTGAGTGCAACGTATTACAATTATCTAGTTACCTCAAAGTGTTTGTAATTTTCCTCTCCTGCACTTTCTTCATTTAAAATTGTTCCTGGGACTTAAACTGACACACAGTTTCTTGTTTATGTGTTTTGGCACTTTTTCTGATGCATACTTTTGTTTAGTTGTAATACCATTATAAGGACATTATCTGATACAGTTTCTGGTCTAAATTTATTTTTGGTAATGACACTCACTTGGGAAATTAAACTACCATGCTTCTATGGATTTAGTATTGTTGTGGAGACCATACCGGCACACTGTTTCAAGTATAATTGAGGGGGACCCTCACTTAAACACACTGTCTGATTAATGTATCATTTCAGGGACATAAAACTGACACACACTTTCTGGTTTATTGACATTGTGGGGACTTTTACATACACATACTTTCTGGTTTATGTATCATTGCAGGGACATAACTGAAACATACTTTCTTTTTTTTTGTTGTGGAGACATTGAAAAAAAAAACACTTTTATTCATGCCACACTGCATTAGAAAGTTGTAGTTCTAGACTTATTATAAAGGCTCCATACAAACATAATTTTCATCTGTATACCTCACTGGGTGACTTAAGTAAAGGGTACAGAGTCTTGTAAACTAGTTGTGACAACACAATAAGTAAAAAGCAACATCTGGAGCCATGCCAATCGTCTTGTGTTTTCCCCCAATGCAAAAAGGTCTGGACTGCATTTTTCCCCCTCATTTCAGACTCTGATCACGGCTGTCTCCATCGCACTTAAAATGCCCCGTGGCTATGCATCAACAAAACGGCTTCATTCAAGTAAACAAGTGACTTCAAAACCACGAAGGTGTCGCAGTAAATCCAAATTAATTAATTTTGTTATCTGTTAATTACATTGTGTGTCATTAGAGATGGTTAGAGTGAATCATGGCTTGCACTTGCATTTAGCCGCTAACATTCTAGGTGGCATCTTATTCATGTAAAGTGCTTGATTAATATTTAAGTCTGCCATGGAAGAGGAACTAATTTACCACCACTCCTGAATGTGTGTTTTACCCTGATTCACATGCATTCTAATGGAAACTGTCTTAACTGTGGCTACGTTTCATCTCTCAGTGATCTTTATTTTATGTCTTTGTGGGCCATGTTTCAAGGGTTCTAGGCTTGCAACCAGTACACCTTCGCAGTTATCCATCCAAAATCATGACAAGGCAACTACCTATGACCCTTTGACTCTGGCAGTGGGGACATCAGGGATGGCCAACAAATTTCAGCAGGGGTCTCACCCCTGGTCACCCCTAAGGCCCCGTGATGATGCCAGTATATCATGACAGTTCATGGACTGTCCAGGCAGCTTCCCCTAAGGATACCACCTACACAGCATGAGAGGCACACTCGAGAGATAAGGTCTTAACTCATTTTTTACAACTAGACAACGTGTACAATACCTTATCAGTGATACAGCACGCTATCACAATAGGTTGAGCTTCGGTTTCAGGGTTTGTTAGGTCTAAATGAAATATGGCGACAATTATCTGGTCGCCTGTTATTTGAATTGGCAGCAGGATACTTAATGGGGCCAGTGTGGCAGAATGATGTTGTAGTTGTAAAGCCTTTGTGTGACATCGAATGACTGTCACTGCTTCTGTTGACCTAATTCAATTTTCTTTTCAATTACCTGTAGTATATTACCATCACAGCCATTGGTATTGTGGTATAAATCATCCAACCGGACCCTGTGGCTACAGCAGACAGGCACCCTACTGGGTGATGTAGAGCTGGGTCCTGTCTGGCCCCCGTCTCCCTTAAATATATTTTAGATTAAAGAAAAGAACACAAAACACTCACGACCCACATTTCCACAGCCAGACTGCGCCGCTGGGTCCCTTCATAGGGAAGTAATGTATAATTACGGTGTCTCAAGGTTAGACGCAGAGAAAACTGATAGCTGAGAACAAAGCTCAACGAGCTCTGAGATCTGAGGGTTATTATTTGGGGATGTGTAATTAAAAAGGCCTGTGTGTAATGTATTCCCAGTCTTGCGTCTTTGTTTCAATCTTCAAGCCTTTCTTTATGCCTTGGAGCTTCAGCAGGTTCACTGAGGTGAATGTTGGTCAACGAGTGGCGGGGGGGGGGGAGGCATTGACTTGGCCGTGTTACTAGTGTCACCTCAATGTCCTGCCGAGGTGAGAACATTGATTTACTCAAAAGGGAAGAACCGAGAGCAACCGAGTTTGAAAACACCCTTTAATCAATAGGACCGGTTTACCCAGTGTACTTAATGTGTGAGAGGAATTACTCATGCTGCTGAATGATGTGTGTACGGACCACAACTAATACAGTGAGTTCATGCTAAATGAAATGTCACGCAGAAGTAGCCTACAGACTTTGGAAAGGTCATGTGCATCACTGGTGAAGGTGTTTTTAGGTTTTATTGGCAGGCCAAGTCAAGTTTAACAAGCTGCTGCTGTTTCTTTTAGCAATGGGAACCGTTTCTCTGCCATACAACCGTTTAACATTCATTTATACATGAATACATTTTAGAGGTGGAAATGTCAGTCTGTTTTTCTGGTGCTTGGTAAACCACTCCGGATGAGGCTGAAATATTACAAAAACTTTTGGTTCAGACAGTCATAGCACATATAGAATGGCTCCTGCTGACTTTGGTGATCCCTTCACTTTTCCTGTAGGGCTTTAGTGCAAAATGTTTGCCTTCACAGAGAAGTATCTCTACCTGTACTTGATTGGTTGGCACAGAATTCTGTACAGACATTCCTGGTTCCCTGATGATGAACCCTAATGACTCTGGTGATCCTTTCCACCATCAAGTTATTTTTTTAAAGTGAAATGTCAAAAATAGGGTTGGAATTTAATTTGTTGCAAATCTTGATCCCTGCTTTCGAGGAATTCTCACAACTTTGTTTTTTCTTTTTCCTCTTGTGCATGTAGAGGTAGAATAAGATAGAATATAAGACTCAATACAGTACTGCATGCCACAAGCAAGTATATGTAAAAGCAAATACGTTTATGTATCATTGCAGGGACATAAAACTGACACACACTTTCTGGTTTCTTGTTGATGTGGGGACTTTTACGTACACACACTTTCTGGTTTATGTATCATTGCAGAGACATAAAACTGACGCACATTTTCTGGTTTGGTTTTATTGGGAAAGAAGGCAACACCAGAAAAAAAATGGACATTTGGAGAGATTAACTTTTCGGAGGTGCTAAGCTGCTTTCTAAAAGCTGGTTAATTAAATGAGATGCCTGAGTTGACTTGCTTAAATTCATGGCCTTAATGAGGTTGATAACCATGTTTTTTTTAATTTAGCTCTATTGTCTCTGACAACCTGTAAACAGAGCTGAAGCCAATGGAAAAACATTGCAAATTGCTTGTGATGTCCTTCAACCTTTTGTTGTGAGATTTTCACACCATAGCAGAGGGGTACAGAGTCTGTCATATGTTGATAATGAGCTGAGGCAGTTATCAGGAGAAACCATTAACTCGCAAATAAATGAGATCAATGATTACTGCGGCCCTGTAACCCACTTTTCATTATTTGTTGTTATATTTTACTTTTAAGGTCCTATAATGATAAAACATTTTAACCAGCGCCCTCACTATACATTATGTTTCTAACAAGGTGCAATGTTTTTCAAGCATCCACAAGATGATTGAGTATTACCCCTTACACAAGCAGTACTGTACATGTTGAACAACGCTTGTTATTCTTAATGTGTGGTTAGTTAATCTGACATTACAATAAAGGCTTTACTAACATGAGCTGCAGCGAAACTAACATAGGTTGACATCACTGTGTTCAACAGACTGTAAACTAGTGAGAGTTCATTACTGACCGACACCTTACAAGCGTAGTGTGTTCAGTTCATTAAATACGCTGTGGCTGCAATAAACTGAACTGACATGTTTTTAAGGTAAGATGATTCTTTTTCTGAATACTTGTAAGAGCTCTGCCTAATGTTCTTATCCAGTTTCAAGCCTTGAGTGTGCATGTAACACTCTGACATCTCTCCATTTCTGCATGTCTGTAGGATCTTGTTTGTGCATGTGTGTTTAACAGGCTTACAGTATGTGTGTGTAGCATGTTAAATTAGAGGAAAAAACTGAACTTCCCCCCTCGAATATTAATTAATGTTTTCTTATCAATACTAGTATGTATTGATTTAAGTTGACACTAAAGTTTGTTACTACATGTGGAACATTTCAAACAAATGTTTTACAGTGTTAGTACACAAATATTCATTATAGCACCTTATAGTTGAAATTTCCTTTCTACAAAAACGATTTTTGTGATTTAGTTACAGCGGATGTGATAATTCTGAAGTATAAGTAACATAGGGGCAACATTTCTGATTGTATTAACTGTATTGTATTATATTATTGTGGGTGTGGACAATAATAACCTTTGAGTATTTCATTTAAATGCATCGTTTTTTACTTTCAACTTCCAACATTTTTAGCCTTTATTGACTTTCATGATGAAGTGGTCCGGCAGCACGGAGACAAATTAACTTTGGTCGGGAGGAGGACAGAGCCGAGGGAGGCCTGCAGAGACAATGAGCAGAGGTTTATTTGCATTAAGTAAATTGGAGTTTTAGTTATATAAACATTTCTCAGAGGCAGCTGCTCCAGAGGCTCAACTAATCTTATTAGTTTAGTTAAACCTGGCAGAGCTAAATGACCAAAGTTTGTCTCTGCCCCAGTTAGGCCAAGTTCCTCTTTTTTTAAAGGCCTATTTAGAAGAAATTATTTATACCCGGGCAACAGGTTAAGGGAGGGGGTGTGTGTGTGTGTGTGTGTGTGTGTGTGTGTGTGTGTGTGTGTGTGTGTGTGTGTGTGTGTGTGTGTGTGGGGGGTTGGTTGAATGTGCACATCATTTTAGCAGTGAAAGTAACAGTTTAAGATGATACATTTTTGTTTACCATCTTTATGATTTATAGCATCATAAGTTAGCAAAAATGTGTGATGTGCCTTTTATGATATTTTGTCCAATTTGAGAAATATCCACGATGTATGAGATAAATTGACATTTCCTGATATGTGTACATGTATGAGGATGTATGCTAACTTCTCTGCTGATATTAAAAACGAAGACCAGGAAAAACTTTCTAAAACTACAAATAAAATTGGTCCAGCCTGTAAAACATCTGAGAATGAATGAAAAGGGATTGTAATACTGAAAGCCTGCTTTATGGAGAATCAGAGCAGGCTATAATGCCACAGTAAGTCCACTTAAAGAAGAGTGGGCTGTAAACTGAATTTGAGCCGCATTGTTCACATTTTATGTGAGTGGTGTTATTTGAAGAAAAATGGCCCTTTGTTCATTATACCCAAAAGAAAATTAATGGAAGTAAGAAACATAAATTATAAATATTTTATAGAACTGGCTTGTTCTCACATTGGATTGTGTTTATGCTTGCGGTTGTTGTTTGTTTTCAGCCATGTGGTTTTTGTGTGTTACAGTCTATTGCACAAATTTGAGAGTGGGCAGGCTGAGAGTGTGCCAGTGAGAGAGTCCATTTAATATTGAACTCCAGCCAGCCTGCATGTCATTGACAGACGATTAACGAGCGCTCCCTGTAGGTGGGTTGCTGTCAATTGAGCTCCTATTCCTGCTGCAGAGATAACGCCTGGCCTAGTTTTAAGTGCCCCCCCATATTCAGTGGTACTACTTTCACAACACTTTAACATTTCTCTGCCAGATATCCAGGATTTATTTGTTAAAAGTACATGATCTGAGGCTTAGGTATGCAGTAGCCATATATGAAATAAATATGACAAGCAACATACTTTGAGTGCTGTGTGTGTGTGAGTCCCTGGAACAAAATCTATAAAACCCACAAAAGACGAAATGAAATAAAAAGCTTTCGGGCAAAGCTTTGAGAGCAGCCTCCCCATCAGAACAGTTTCAAACAGCTGCCTTCACGTGTTGTCCAGCTGTTCTGGAGCAAAGTCGATCTAAAAATGTGAAACACTCCCAAAATACCTCAAATAGGTGTCAACATTTTCATCGAGTGAGTTTATCTGATTATTCAACAGTATTTTAACCAACAGGAGCAAAGAGGGTCCTGGTATTACTTTATATTGTGCATGTTAAGAAAAAACCTGCATGCACATTGGCAATGCAAATTGTCAGTGCATCCTTATGTTCTGTTTTTTAAACAATTAGTTAACAGACAAAGGAGGGTTAGCTACCGTGTCCAGTGATTTTTTTCTGTAAACTCCACAACTCCACAACCTCTGGTGTTGAAAAATGACTTTTGCATTCGACTGCTTAAGTTTTCAGTTTAAAGTTCTAAAAATCTAAAACCGTTGGATGCTACATCTATAATTTAAATTAATTTAGCCTAATGTCGCCGTGTTCCTGTATGCTTTGTCAAAGTGAATGCCCAGAACGACCAGTTCAGGCTCCGTGTTCAGGCTTTGACTATCACAGATATAAAAGCTGATGGAGCTAGTGACCTTTTGTCGCTAATATGCTCTGTGAAAGGCAGAGATGATTGTGGTTTCCTGCAACCGCAATTAGCAGCGAAAAGTTCTCGCTGCTGCGTTCCTGTTTGTACTCTTTCCTGGAGAACTTCAACAAGAATGATGTAAATGTTCTTAATCATTTGATGTCTTTAATTAGTTTCTTCCCCAAGTAATTGTGTCTCCAGGTGATTTCCATTATGTGTACTTTTATGTTGTATGTTTATCCAACACAAAGCATTAATAGAATTTTAAAAGAGTCATTAAATCAGTTTATTGTATTTATGTCAGTTTATTTTTCTGTACCATCTCCATATTCTACATTTGCACAGTTTTTCTAAATCTTGGCTTTCAAAGAATACATCGAGCGCCGACAGAGATCTGAGTTATTTACAGAAGGAATGACCAAATGGTCGTCTGTACAATATGTGCCATCATTTCTGTTTACCTCTGGGACGTGTAAGACCCCAGAGCACCTGGGCTACTCTCACAGAAACCTCCACAGCCGGTAAACATCAGCACCGACTGGCACCGTGAGCATTAAGTCCCGTCTGTGTGTATGTATGGAGTTTTAAGTGTGTTAGTGAGAAAACGCCACCTATGCAGTTCCACTATATTAGTTTGTCCTCACCAGGGCAGAGGCGACAAAGACGACATTGCCATGTATCTGCTGACAGATCAGTCTCTCAGCAACGGGAGAAACCCTTGTGTCAACTCGGTGAGACTGCACGGCTCGGCCTCCCCTCTGAACAAATAAGATCAGAGTCAAAATGAAAAGCATTATTACTGCTGACATCTTTATCTCCGCTCTACCTTATTTAATAACCAATTTCTTTCAAGGCTTCCTGGAGGAGTTTATCCTTTGGGCAAGCCTCTCTATGTGCTGAGAATCTGCTCTTTAGGTATGTACACTCCAGTGCCAGAGGGAAAGAGCACTTTCATAGCTGTTAGACTTATAGTTATACACCTTCTGTCGGCCTGTCTCTTATTATGTTTATTCTAACAAAGCTCTGGGGAAGTGCTTCATTGGGTGGAGGTGTTTAGAATACAGAGTCTGATCTGGGAAAAGCAAGGACAGTTTCTTAGAGAAATGTTTGCATAATGTATTTCTTTAATGCAAGCAGTATGTTATATGATTAATCATCAATTTAAATGTTGAGCTATTCCTTTCATTTTAACCCCTCGATAAATAAACACTAATGTAAACTTTTAATATGGCTGAGGATAGCCTTCTTCTTCTTTCGTGAGAAGCAAAAAAAGTTTACCGCCATGTTAGCAACTATGCTAGGTGGTAAACTTGTACTGTAAGTACTGAGCCCTGAGCTACTACCATCTCTCTGAAAAAGACGGACATCTAGAAGGACATCTATCTGAGAAAACATCAAAACCATGTGAAGTTGTAAATTGCACCTCCAGTAAAACTAGTCTGGGTGCATGAGGTAAACTGGAACCATCTGACGCTCAGGGTGTTTTTGTCCTCAGGACTCTGAGTGCTGCAAACACTGTAATCAGCTACTCCATTAGTGGACACAGGCCCTTACAATGTTATCACACCAAATGCCACCAGGCATTATTTTATTTTACAGGGACTGTGCATATTAATAGTTTCCATCTGTAGTCCCTGGCCAGATTTTAGAATGGGCTCCCTAAGCTGCCTCCTATCAAGGCTATTCCAATTACTCATGAACGGATGTATATTTAATATTGTTTGTCTTTGTTTGTGCTCTAAGCTTTGGAATTACATTACCCATAATGTGGGAGCAGTGGGGCCTCTAAACAGGAGTTAGCTATGGGCTACAACTTGCGTCTAAGTACTTTTGGCTTTTTGGCTGGCTTTTTGAAGGAAAATTAAATTAGAAATAAGCAGTTTCACTGATTGCCCCTTGTCAGATGTATGTCAAGACAACTAACACTGGATTCTGGAGTTAAGACATCCTCCCCTACCCCCCCAAGGATTTTTAGATATGTTCATGTATGTCTGTGTTGTTGCACTATAAAGATTCAACAGCCGTAGAGACTTTCTTATGCTGCACTAAAATACTCAGTAAAACATACTCACAAAGACGGTAAATATTAGTACATATATTAATAATTAAAGTAGAAGTGGTTATTATCATATTATTCAAAGTTGAAATAAGACATATCATCAAAAGCATCAAACTCTGTTGCTATAACGTCATTGTGTTACCAAAATGTTTGCTGAATATCAGTAAATACCTGCCTTACTGTACAACAAATACTTCAATTAGCAAACCAAGACCATATTTTAGCCTCACTGGGGCGCTGCAGTCAAAGTCAGGGGTTAACCTGAGTCAGTAGGCCTTAGCCTTGTGGGACCATGAGCGTATTCGTGCCACCTAAAGAAATATTTGTAGTGATATTTCAGTTTAGTAAAATTTGTGGACTAACTTTCAGATTTCAGAGGTAAACTGCTTGCATAGCTAATAAAAACAATCTTAAATAAGAATTATATTATGTTTGATTGAGCTTTCTTATTAGTGATTTGACACCATGAGTCAATGTGTTGACATCTTGAAGAGAGCACTCAGCTGTTAGCCACCTAACCTTGACCTTTAAACCATCCAGGCGCCGCATACAGCAGACAGAGGGAGGCTGAACACTGTGAGAAGGAGACTAGTGTCCCTTAGCTCTGGTACAGTCTGTATCGATAACCGATGTAGAGCCCACTGATGAATGAAGTTTTAGTTTTGGAGTCCAACATGAGTAGTAGGGAGTTTGTGATTGAGAGAGGATTTACAATTAATGGTACAGAAAAGAAGATCAATTGCAATTAGGTGTCTGTAACACACTGTGGCTGATAAGCATCCCCACCATCGATCATCGTTCCAACACTACCGTCTTGTGAACCTGAGGCGCTCTCCGTGCCTTCTCGCTGCAAACGTAATTGACCCCACAGGGTCAATGAACAAAGCTCAGGATTTGTCATGGCTCCGGGATGATCCCTCATGTGAGGGGGGGAAATAGCAGGCTTTGCATTTGCAGTCTTACTTATTTTTATGCAAATGTTAAATAATCTACAAACACACTGTCATTGTTGGGGCAACATGGTGGCATCCTGCTATATGCTAATGCTAAGCAGGAAAAATTTTGGGACGTTTGAATTGTTCTGCATCCTCAGCACTGCTCAGCTATCCTGAGATTAGCTCGTGGAGCAGATTCTGAAAACAGAGCCAGGGATGTCAAGACTGGGCTTTTGACATTCTAGGCTTGTCTTATTCACCTCCTAATGGTCTTGACCACAGTTGGATAATAAGTAATGTAACTTTTCTCAATGAAAACCATAATAATGGGTAGTGTTTCTTACATTTGGTTCAAATCTCTGCAGCGCTGCAGACAATTCAGGGGATTTTCAGCTGTCTAAACCTGTGTATGTACTAAGCCTAATACCTCTGTGCTTTGATCAGCCTGTTACTGTGCATTGATTACTTGGATGTTCTGAAGTACTGCAGTGAGTGGATTTGCAAATACAGCTGATCTACATGTTTTTGATCTTTTACAAAGAGTCAAAAAGTCCAGCAAATTGCAATCCTTTTTTAACTAGGGTTTGTTATACTTTCTACAGAGACAAAATTCTAAAGCAAAAAGTAAAACATGTAGCATCAGTAGGAACAGATAGAAGATAATAACATATCCTAAAGTCCTTTAAAGTACGGGCTTTCCGTAAAATCAGACTTTAGCTTGAATGTGTTTGAAGAATTGACATTAAACCAAAACACAGAAAATAAGCTAGCTCGTTAGCTTGAAGCGGTAGCCCATGACAGCTAGCCCTTCTTTTTTCTCCATTTAATACTTGTAGATAAGTTAAATGTGTCGACCGTGTTGTGTAGAAAACGGAGTTGCTAGCTACTTCCTGTTTAATGCTATTCATTAATTATTGCTGCATCTATTCAGAAAATACAATTTGAGAAATGTTTTTGTTCAATTTAAAAAAACTGACTGTTATACAGTTTTCTGTAGCGTAAATCACAGCAGCAGAGAGAGACAGTAACTGTGCCCAGAGGGATGCTGACCCTGTCATAAAGCAGCTCTGTGTTTAGAGCGAGAGAGAGGAAGAGATGGAGGCCGGAGAGTTTAAGAGGGGAAGAAAAACATGGAAGGAAGTGAGTGCAGCAGAGGCTGAAGTGAAGGACAAAGAGAGCCGCTCGGCAGAAGTGTAGGTCGAAGCCACAGAAGCCAACTATAACCAAAAGTCAAAATCAACTCTAGCACATATTTAACACAAAAATCCTCAGCATCGGAACATGGTATACTCAGAGCTCAAGCAGCAGATAAAACATAGACTGTATTTAAAATGGACAGCAGAATACCTCGACTCTAGTGAAACCAAAATGTTTTCGAGGTCCCCCTACTGACTGGCTGCAGTAGAGGTTATAAACCCCATCTAATTCATGTCAATAGATGAGACATGAGTCAAAACCTTACTTCTGTTCCCCCTCTTTTCTAAACTTCTAAGTAATTCTAATTCACTGAACAAAACTATGAATTGTAGAGACTGTCGTTGAATTACTTCAACAACAATAGTTTTAAAAACTTCATGCTGAACTCATGACACTTAATTTCTAAGAAAACGTAATTACTTTTCAGATGACATTTTTTAATATCCTTCCTGTCCAATGAAATGCTGTTCCTTTATATTTTCAGAACATGCAATCCACTTCCAAAGCTTTAAAAAATAAAACTGTATGAGTCAAAGCTGGACTGCAACTTCATAGTTCAAATAATGAAAAATAAAATCACGTTTAGCCAACGTGATCTCTGAAAAAATGTGTTGGGTGGAAACAGGACAGGTTTGATACATTTGTGCTGAGACCGTCTCAGCTCAGCTCTTACAACAACATCTGGGAGATCACTGAGCTTGACCTTGACTCACTCCTCCCCCACAGCATTCAGAGCGCTGGCTGATGACTTTGAAAGTTTGGCAGCCATGAACAGATTTAAGAAATCATGCCTGATTGACAACAAACCTATTCTCTTTTCATACAACAAACAAAATAAATATGATTTATTCACTAAGGCAGCATGTCTAATGGACTATGTACATTAGAATAACAACCCATAATATGCCTTCTAATTATCAATGTTGTTATAAAAGCATGACTGAAACATTATGCTTGCATTTCCTCCCTCATTTATTATCCTTGTATTATACTATGCCTCCAATTCTCCTTTGCAAGACAATATGTTGTGTACCCAGTAAACAAGCAAACTGACAGAGCTTCAAAGTGACGCCCAACCAGCCAATAAACAGTACTGCAGTGAATAATATTTGATTGGAGGTGTAGCATCAAAGGCACAGTAATGACTTTGACATGTTTAGGTTATAATATCACCTTATGTTTAAAACGCATTTGTTCTGTTTTCTCAGTTTTAATATCAGATCCATTGCAAATTGAATATTTGTCGAATCTCAAACTGGCAAATAAATAGCAGTCAGTCAGAGACCATTTAATCTTTATCCGTGTTTTCTCCTGGTTACAAAGCTTTTAATACCCCGCTAATGCAATATGCATACTGTAGCAATGCAGGGCTTAAAACTAGCTTCTCTGGGTAACACAACTTCTGAATATAGAATATATCGTTTTTTTCCCTACATTCCTTTGGAGTTGATTACAAAGAAGCAAAGCCCAAAGATCTTACAAAAAGCCATCAACATACTTAGTGCGGAAAATCTCACTCCTGCTGCCCCTGACTGTTTGTCTAAGTGCCAAGAGGATTACACAGCTAACACTGGAATCATCATTTCCTTTCTCCTTGTATTAGCAGCAACAGTGTGACTCAGGCTAAGAGGGTTAATACCTTGACTGTTTGCAGGAACAGCTCCATCTATGTAAACAAAGACTTATTCCAAGTCAGGTTCGACAAATTGTTGAGCAATGCTTACATGGTGTACCTGATTGGCTTTTAATATATTGAAAACAAAGTGTCACTTGCTCTAAACTAATGTGTATAAATCATTGTTATATTGCAGACAATTATAGCAACACTTTGTTTTCAATACGAATTAGCATCAGCTGCTTGTTCGTCCCAGTCATTACTACTGCAGCTCTGCCTATGCTACCTATGCTAGCACGGCACAGTGCAAACTACGCAGATTTAACCTTCAAATTCTTATTTGACTTTAAAAATAGTAGTAGCATTTTATAGATATTTGTGGGGACTCGGGACACAGAGCTTGAACATGGAGCGTTCCTGGTCAAAGCAGGACATACGGTCACTCCACTGTAGCTAGCAGGTTTTACCCTACGTAGCTAGCTAACATTAGCTAATGTTATCACTAAGATAACTTGAGAACTTTATCTCAAGCTGTTTTTTTTTTCTTTTACATTTTCAGCAAATCTGATTCAAAAACTAAACTTTTAAAGGGTCTTAAGTTTGCTGATAAATATGCTAACAGTTAACATGTCAACAGCAATGTGCTGCAGCATTATAGTAGACAAAAACGGTGACTTGATAGATGTCACTGGGCATTTTGGTGGCTTTCCATAAAGAAATGTCCTACTTTAATTTCCTCTTAGATTACTTAAAACAAGAGATACTATTTCTGAAGGCACAAAAAAAGCCTCAGCTGGTCGAGTCTTGCTTGTGATTACATTCATGGCACTCCAAACATGCAAAAAAAAGAGATACACCGGACCGTACAGCATCTCATCTGACTGACATCACCAGTCACCTCAATACTCTGAACTTGAAGCTTTAAGGCAGAGATAAGCCTTCACGCAACCCACTGAATTCAATCATAGTGTTCCAGAACAAAATAACTTCCTTGTATATATACCTGACAGAGATTTCCTTCGCTTCCCAAACCTCAGAGCTGTCACCACAAATGACCCGTCTCTGCAGTGACACAGCCACAGAGGATTTGCTGAGGTATTGGAAGACCTGAAGGGAGGATTTGAATTCCGATTCTGTGATGTAAATGAGCGCATGGAGATTTCCAGCTGAATGAAATCACCTTCTACATGATTCACAAAGCTCAAACGTGCTTCTCCTGAAAGTTAAACAGTGGAACTGCAGACAAAACATTCATAAAGTTGAACTCAGAGCAGGTGTTAGTCATTTCAGGAATTTAGCGTCTGAAAAGTGATGTCCTTCTCTGATACAAGTAAATCTAAGTGAATGTTTAACCATGAACACTATCAGAAGGAATGGCTAAAAAAAAAAGAGTCAACCGAAAGTCAAGTAAATGAGAACGGTATCTAGATAAGCCTGTTTTTATTAGGCCATTATTTGTATAACTTGTGACCTAACAAATCAGCTAACCTTATTGTTTCAGACACCAGAATATCTCGTACAGTTAGGGTGAATAGATTTTGAAACCTACAAATCGGGACACTTTAATTTCAAGGTAAACCCACATGTACATGACCTGCACTGGTCACACAAGGTGGTAGGTAAAGGTTTCCACCTGAGCATTTTGTTTAAGTCGGTTGTCAACGGCGTTTGGTCTCAACAGTTCTACTTCCAGCCTGTACGGTTTGCGTTTCCTCTTTTTAATATGGCTTTGTATGTTGACATTTCCACCTTGGGCGACTGAAAATGGACACTTGCAGTGTGTGCAAAACGCTGCATATTCATTGGCTTTCAAAGGAAGCTGTAACTCTCCTGGTCACTTTTTGAAAAACTCTGCTTGGCTAGCTAAGCAACAGCCGCAACCCAGAGATTGATTGACACATGTACAGACAAATCAGTGTTGAACTTTGACTGGTGGTGCATTAGTGATGTTTTTCTATTGCTTAAAATAGCAACAGCCTTGGCAACAACATCGATTGACATACAGTTTATACAGACAAAACAGTGTTGCAAGCTCAGTGTATTGTTTCAGTTGGTTAAAATCGAAACAGGGACTGTTGAAAGCAGGGACATATTAGTGTTTTATAGATATTTGAGGGGAATCGGGACACAAACCTTGAAAACTTGACAGTCCCAGTCAAATCGGGACGTATGGTCACCCTCTGAGCAGTTGACTATTTGACATAAATTATTTAAATATTTCCCGGTATCAAATACATTTGTTGGTCTTTGTGTTTTCTTCTTTCTCCTCTTTTGTTAGTTAGCTAGTTAGCTGGGCACGCTATTAGCAGCCTCCGTCAACTGGTCTTTCAAGAAACATAGGACTAATGATTGTCAGGTGTAGGGGAAGTGTTTCGATAAGGTTTCAAAGCTAATGTGGTTGATGTAACTGGTCTCAAATCCAAAGACCGAAACCCAAAACAATTAGATTCTCTGTGTTACTTTAAGTTCTGCTAAATTAAAGGGATGTTTCATTTTTAGACTCTCTAATGGAGGCCATTTACATGCAGTTAAAATCATTGCTTATTACCTCTTCTAAGTATGTCAGCCGTGCATTCAATGGGGACCTGTCAGTATCCATTATCGCTCTGTGTCATCTTTGGATTGCGGTGAGGAAGTGAGACATGATGTCTGCTTCTGTATCTTGTCATCATGAAATAACCATTGACAGAGCAACTATTGCAATTATTCAATTTATTCTGATGATACTGATGTTCCCACACTTTTATTCTTTGTAATCTATGATGCAATAGTTACACAAGGTGCATCAATAAAAGATTACTCAAACGTAAAAGCCAACAAGCTGTGTGTGACATATGAATATGCTGATGAGACAACTTTAATTTTTTAAATGGTTTGAAACTTGACTAAAGATGCACTCTTTCAGCTACCAGTTAATCACAGACTGACAGAATTGGGTAAAATATATTTGAAGTGGCACATAGGCAACCCCAAAGAGACCTGCTGTGCTCCAGTCTGAACATGTAGAGAGAGGGAACGAGACGTCGACAAGTTCAGCTCAGCTGATTATGAAACACAGAGCAAAGAGGCCGTGCGCAGATCAAAGGGAAAGTTAGAAGGGGTAGAGATTTGCAAAGTCAATCCCCACCACCCTGTTAGCTTCAGATACACTGCTTGATAAGGTCTTTGGATCGATACACTGATGGACACAGTGACACAGGCAGGGTGGTTATGTACTCTCAACCCCCAGCATCCTTTCATGGGCTGTGTTGTTAAAAGGATTGGCTCATCATGTTGGACCTTGACTGACCCAAAAAAGGTTTCAGACAAACTGTATTTCCTTGAACTCTTGAAGGCCTTAACAACAATGAATCTTGTGGTAACTTTATGAAGAGAAGGAAATAACAATTAACAGCAACAGTAACAGTAAAATAAATCGTTTGATTTGTTATTTTTTTATGGTCCTTAGCCGATCATTACCTTCATGTTCCAATCCATAGCGGTGCCAGTAACAACATTGTTCTGGTACAGCTTAAAATTCAAGATCTGGCATTAGAGAGTTTATCCATCACGATCAGATACAATCATTTTCAGATATTTAAAAACATTACTTTATTATTTTTTTCCTCCAAAACATTAGTCTTCAGAAATGATGGCTACCCCAGGCAGCAACTGTTGCAAAGCAGCAGAGAAAAACAGTTTTCAGGTAAACGATGTGCCGTGAGCAAAACAAACAAACAAACAGTGTGCTTCGAGCAAAAATCTAAGACGAAAGCGAGAAAAATATCAGACCTGCTATTTCCCGAGCACATAGTCAATGGCTTCATTTATTTGAGGATTCAATTTCAAAAAGACAAAATAAGCAGTGCCACATTAAAATCAATGATTCTCTGAGACTCTTCAGGATGTCAGAAAGGGCACAGGTCGGTTTCGAACCCAGGCCGTCGGCTTCAAGAACCACAGCCTCTGTGCATGGGGTGCCAGAACTAACCACTGATCCACTGGTGCCCCATATTTTGAATAATTTTATTGTACTCTTTTGTAACATGATGAGACCCCTGTGTATAAGTGCAGTCCTTTTCTCCCTATTTGTCTGCACAGAGCAGCCCTCCTACACTTAAAGAAGGAAGAGGAACGTCGACCATGAGCCAGGCCTTATCACTTACATCAGGGGCCGACCTCTCTAATGCATTCGTGGCTGAATGAGAGAAAATCCCTGCGTACAGCTTCCAAAATCTTGTGGAGAAACCTCTCTTGAGGAGTGAGAGGGAGTTACAGCGGCAGATTAATGCCCATGGCTTTGACGGGAGATGTTAAACAATTGCACAAGGATGTTGAGTTTTGGCGGTACAGGGTTTCTAGTCATTTTAAAGGGGCAAGTTGAGTTCTGATACTGATATTTTTGTTTTGATTTTCTGACGTTGTGTAAAATATTTGACTTCTTGTTTCATCTCTGTGATTACTATTTTTATGTCACTGATGAGTCGAGAGTCCTTAGCCTAAGAGGCTGCCTTCTGTATAGTTTCTTAGCACATACTGAAGGGCATACCAAGCAACAAGCTGCCTTTACAAAAACACATTTAATCACAAAGGTTTCCTTACTTCACCTCCCTGAACCCGAAACCATATTGCTGTGGAAATAGTATTGAGCTGAACTGCAGGAGATGTGCTCGGAAATGTTGTTTTCCTTGCTGCTCTAATGGAGATTCTGCTGCCACTGACACTGGGCCATCAGGAGAAGGAAGTCCCCCCTCCTTCCTCTCCCTCCCAGACTCCCTCTGTTCCTGTCAGCGGGGGGGAGATTGAAAGTTTCAGTTGGGTTTATCGTATCAATTGTCCAGGCTGACGTGCAGTGTTAGAGCTGGCAGCATTGTCATGGCCAAGGAACAACTCACTCTGAATTAAGTTGTTAGGCCCGTGGAATAGAGATGCCATGTTGAGGTGTGGGATGTGTTGATACATAAAGTCTCCGTATGGTACATAATCTAATAATGTTATGCTTGGCAGTGGGAGTTAAATTAATGTGATATAATCATTGGCCAGCCACATTATATTAAGAAATCTACCATTGAAAAGAGCAAACCAACTAATAAATACATCAGGCCTTAACATGTTAGTCCATTACCAACATTCATCGTTGGGTCTTATTGACCATCCTAGCTTGGGTTTCAGAAGGTTTGTGTCTATCGCAATTATGATAAAGCAAGGCGAGGTTTAGGACAAGCAGCGGTGATTCTAGAGTCTGATGAAGCCCCAGGCAAAAATCAATTGAGGGGCCCTCCAACCATCATGTTTGCCAGAGTCCCGACGCTTACCCCTCTTCCTCTTTCTTTTTTCTCTCCTGTAGACGGATACTTTCTCTTCATTTGTCTCTTTTGAATGTCATTTACAAACTTTGGTTTTCACAGCATTCATATATGTGATGCTAAGCAGGGCAACAAGAGTGAGTGCTGTCAGATGGGGCCCCCTTAGGGAGGCTTTCTACTGTCATTTCAAAATTTGCCCATTCTGGGCCACTGCTGTTGTTTAAGGTTTGTCAGCCCTCAGGGGCCCCCTCCTGGTCTGAGGCCCCAAGCAGTTTCCTGCCTTGCCTGTTGACAAACAACGCCTCTGAGGACAAGGCGACCTGTGATTGTAAATGCACTTCCATGGCGGCCTGTCAATTTACAGCTTTTAGTCACGTGATCAGCACGAAGGCCTGGAGGGCAAAAGTATCTCAGGAAAGTGGAGGCCACCATTAACCACTCTGTAGATCTGCAGCATGGGCTTGTTCATTTTACAGCTCTTCCAAACAACACATGTTTACATCAGCTGACAACAGAAGTAAAACGGAGATATAAGGACAAACTGCAAGTTTTGGGCACTCTTATACAGCACCTGAGAAACAAATTGTCCTTTCCAGAATTCCACTTAAGTAATTAAATAATTAAAAAGCTTTTTAATAGTACGGACAGCTTGTGTGACTGGGTCAATAATGCTGCCGTTTGGGAAGTGAAGAGCATCATCAAAGCATAGGTGAGTGCTAATTAGCAAGACATTTGCAAGTGTTAGTGTCAAGATCACTGTCATCAGTCATTTTCATTCAATGTTCTGGGGCTGTAATTTTAGTTCAAATGCAGTAATATTTTGATCAAATTAACTAAATGTATTATGGCAGGATGAGTCCGATCTTATGTTCTCTCACCAGGGACAGTAGAGCGACCTAACAGCATTAATCCACAATCTCCCCCTCTCTAAGTTTCCTTTTTCTAAAGGGATTCTGTAGAAGTACAACCCAGGCTTGTCTCCTAGTCGGTTAGTGTATCCAAATGAACAACAAATCTATGGCACTCATCAGTAGAAAGCCTTTTTCGGCCCTCAAGCTGGGCAGTTCCATAAGTGTGTGACTTCGCTGGAAAAAGAATTAGGATAGAGATAGAGAAACGCCTCAAGAGATTATAGATCTTAGTGTCATGCAGAGACAAATCTGTGACTCGCCACTCTCTAAACATTTGTTTGAGCCCCCACACCAGATGAGCTTTCGCAAAAATAGTGCAAACGCGCGAGGCTTAAACTGTCAATCTTATGTCGAGACTCAAAAAAGAAAACGAGATAGCCCTGTCGTCTATTTGATTAAGGATGTCCTGAAATTAGAGTTCAGTCACGGAGGAAGTCACAGGTAACCAAGGACTGACTTGTAATAAGCGAATAATGAAGAAACTTTGTTGCCATGTTAGCATCCATCCATCGAGGCGGGATACACCCTGAACTGGTCGTCCATATAGCATATAGCACCGGTGCATTGAGACTCAGTTTGCTCTCCAGCACAGTTAGGGGAGCATTTAACTGTATGAGTGTACTTTGTGAATTAGATAAAGGCATTTTAAACTCATTTGTAAAAGTTCAGGGTGTGCAAAAGTTTCACAATTCTCTTGTGAATCAGGCCCTCTGTCTTATAGTGCTCCAGCTGTGACCATTTCCGTTTCACATTTATCTTTGGTTCTAACTGTTTGGTCAAGTCAACAAGGCCCGCGGTTCCCCTCCACTTGTGAGGTTTCCTCTTTGTAAGTGGCTTAGCCTCCAGCAGCGTACGCAGAGAATCTAGTGGCTGTGATAGGTTTACACGTTTTTTATGCTCAGCAATTTTGTGAGGATAATGAGAGTAGTCTCCTTGTAACATTAAAATTAGGAGTTAGTACGTAGTTCATAGAAGTTATTTGAAGGGCACAGATTTGACCTCCGTGAAAAAAAACATGTTTGGAGAAAGATGAGTGAAATTCAGTCTGCCTCCTGTTGTACTCCAACAGAGTATGAAGAGATTTATTTTAATTGCCTGTTGCTTGTCGGAGGCACATCTCAAAGAGAACACATAAATTTACTGACTAAAAATGCCTCCTAGGGGTTTCGAGGCTCCTGGGTTATTCAATAAACAAATACTTTTTAATCAAATATGATTTGTTTTTCTTATTTTCCATATTTATATGAATATATCTGAAACTAAGAGCTTTTTTTCATGAGTTAACAAAACTCTTAAAAAGGAGTATTTCCAAATACCAAATATTTATCTTTTATCGATTTATCTTACTTCAATAGTTAAATGTTATAGTGATATTGTATAGTCTATAGGTGCGGCTGTGGCTCAGTGGTAGTCGGTTGTCTCTCAACAGGAAGATCGATGGTATGAACCCTCAGCTACTGCAGCCACTTGTCCGATGTGTCCTTGTGTGAGACACTTAACCCAACGTTGCTCCCGCTGCTTCATCGGTGGCGTAAAAATGTGTATGAATGGGATTAGTTAATACTGATGGCTCCTTGGCATAGCAGCCTCTACCATCAGGGTGTGAATGTGAAGCTGTTACCTGTTTTGGAAAAAACACTTTGAGTTGTCAGAAGACTAGAAAAGTGCAATACAAGCTCAAGTCCATTTACCATTTAGTATATAAAAGTTCTAATTGTGTTATCATATTTGTGGCTATCATACGGCCATTTTTCTGATTGCACCACTTGAATAAACAGTAACAGTATTAATTCTGTGAATCCAGCGCCTCATTTGTCAAAAGAGAAGCAACAGCTGATGTGTAGGTATTAGAGGTGTAAAGATTTAATGGCGGCGTTCTCCATTCAATTTCCGACCGCTCAGAAGAGATGCGGTGCGTCATAAAATCTGACATTCTGGCCGTGATTCAATTTGATTCAGCTCAATTTGAAATTATTTATTTCAGTGCGTACGCTGTATAACGGCTGTGAAAACATAAAAGCAACAAATGTCTGAGAGAAACAAGGTTAAGAAGGAGGATTAGTAGGGCTTCAAAAGAGGAAACATATATATCTGATCCACTGATGATAAAATGTTACCAGTGCAAATCTACAGCTGTGTGTGACTTACAAAGTTAAACAAAAAGTACCTTTTGAATGTGATTATCACTTTGTCTTTCCTCTCTCGATTTCCTCCTCTATCTGTTAAGTATCTTGGAAAATATTTTTTTGTCGACACATCTCATTTGTTTTTTTCTTTGCATGACTGTGTAATTGTCATTGTGGCTTTCTTTATTGGCAGCCATAAAGCAAGGTGCTTCACTTTATGTCTGCAATATTGTGGGAAATCATTCTCTGGACCAATTCTGTTTTTGATCTGAAATGAAGCATACTAAAAATAAGTGTGAGCTTAAAATAACTTAATGAAGAAAGAGAAAATGCAGCCCTGTGACTCTAGGCCACATTAAGGCTTTAAAGAAAGATTGATTACAAAGTGTTTCAAGCATTCTGTTATCAGTCATATGTAAATTAAAATATGGAAAAACTTGCATGAATGCCTTGGTAGATATGCCTCGTTTCATTTTCAGTTAAAAGAAAAACTGACAGCAGATTTTTTTTTTTTAGGATGTTCACTTTTCTGAGCAAACTGGGATGTAATCAACTGAGTGACAATGCAGCCTTCCAGCAAGATATACACACACAAGTGGCCAATAAATCCCCCAAACTATCCTAAAATATTAGTTAATCTCTCCACCATTCAGAATGACATGGATGGGGATTTTTTAAACAGGTGCATTACTGCAGAAGTGCCTCGGGGGCAGAGATTAGCCGCTGCGCCAATGCATGACTGCAGGACTGAATGAATAATCGCCAAAGCTGAGTATTACTGTGACTGGCTACTATGAAGACTGATACTGCTGCAATCTCTCCACTGTCCATTTTAAGCTTATTCTGTATACATCCCCAGAGTTGACATTTGTTCAACCAGCATATTTTTAGCAATTTATGGTAATAACGTCAGAATGCGTGGTAATTCATAAACTTGTCTATTATTTACATATTTCTGCCAGACAGATAAACTTCTCGATGTTGTTTTGCAATGAAACCTTTTTTAGACAGTGTGAAATGACAGGGCGGTTGGAGAAGCAAGTGGAATGTCACCCACTCAACCTCCAAGATTAGGTGCAAAAATCAGGGTGGCAAACATTAACGAGACATGCTGTTTTCAACACTTGTCAACATGTGTCAACATGCCCTTTGGCAAAGACGTTAACTTCATATATCTTCAGATGAACTGCCTGTGGCTGTAAACAGTTTGGTTTTCAACCACCCTTTCATCTGCACAAGCTATTCGAGTTCAATGAATTAATGTTTTCGATTTACTTTTTAAGCCGTGATGGCGACAGCTACTATTTTCTTTTTTTTCAAGGCTGAAACTGACAGAACTTTGAGGTTGATTTTAGTTTGTTAAATTTGTATCAAACTGACACACAGATAGTTAACCAGCAAATTGTCTACATTTTCAGCCAAACAGTATTTAGAAATCCCCACCGCTTGTGCCTTTTCACAAGAGAGATGGCATGTTAAATTCTAATAATGGAGTTGTGTTCAGAGTTTGGAGGTTAACTGATGATGAACAACACCCCAAATGGAGCCTTTACAGAGAAGCTGTAAAAAACACATTTCTTTAATTAAGGCTAATTCTGATTCCAGATGGATCATATAAATATTCCTACAATGTTCCATCTTTTAATCTGACATTAATCCATGAAATAGGACTATTTTTTTTTTAACTAATGCTATGCTAATGCTACATGCTTCATTTTAAATCAAATCCCCATCCAAACTAATTTCTTAAGCAGAAAGTCTAAGTCCCTAAAGATGAATAAAGATGATTACAAACTTGTCTTTTACTCATTGCAATGTAAGAATAATTATATGTTGTTCGGAACTTTTGCTTTGCACCGATTGTGGCGCCCCCTGTGGCCGAAGCAGTACTTAATGTATCTTTGCTGTTCTTGTCCTGTACCTGTGTAGGTATAGGTGTTTTCTAGTCAAAAAGTCTCATCCTTTTTGCATGTAACAGTCAAATGTATTAGTCACTGGGAATCTTGGCATTAAAAAAATGTCAACATGCTGTTTCGGCAGTGTGCTGACACCTACCCTACAGCAGTGGTTACAAGCATAAAAATAATATATATAATATTTATCAACGTTGTCATTGATGGTCTTTTTGGCTTTTGTAGGTCATATAAAGGCAGTGGTTTTAATTCCAGTCCATTTCACGTTTAGTCAAAAAATCCATACAGGAGCTTTAAATAACCAAAATAACAACCGTAGTACAACATCTTCCCAGGTAAGAAGCAATTCACTGTCACAGAAAGACCTTGAAGAACACTTCCTCACTACTCCGCCCAGTGATTGCCGCAATATGGAACATCTGTCCACCAGCAATACCAGCACAAATCACTCATTAATCACCTGTTTGTCTTAAATACTGCAGCCCAGAGGTGGCCGAAAAGGTGCCAGCAATTTTATGCTTTCATTAGGGGCTTACAGTGATGATTACCTGTAGGGCATTTGAAGGTGATATCCACGTTTTACAGAGATAATTAACTCTCTAACCTGTGTATTAAAAAGAAAAAAAAAGCTGTGCAGGTGCTGGGGAGTAGCAGCAGCTCCATAAAAGGATATTCTTTGAGGATAGAGATATACGACAAGACGCTACTGAGTGAGAGTGGAGATCACAAAGAGGCTGAGATGTTGACAGCCTCCCTGTTGTCCTTATGTAACGCGTTTCTTGTCGCAGGTCTTAGACATACCTCTTTTGTTCACGTCCCCAGAGGTGGCTGCTTTCCCGCCAACTCAAGGTAGAGGACATTGTCGGGACACGGCAGCTTATACATGTTAATGTTCCCTTTTTCCTATTCCACTCCTGTTAGATTGATGGCTCAGCAGTGGTTCTCATTGATCAATCAGACACAATCTGCGTCTCAAATGAACCCCAGCCAGGGGGATTGTGCATTCTTCCAGGGGAACCACATCCCTAAGGGTATGACAGTGTGGTGCACCGGATCGATTGTTCTCAACTTATTTGTGTAAATACTTTGTAACCTTGCCGATTCATCATCTGCATTGCTTTGCCGCCGAGTGAGAAAACTACAATAGATATCACCCAGTCTGCCGACACGAGCCCTGCGCTTGTAATTTTCATCTTTGCGGTCAAGTCTCGAGAAGGATTACGGGAATGATGAGAATTAATTATGCATTTCATCAGCATGATGGATACCGCACGTTCAACTCAAAAACTATATTTCCCAGGAGAACAGAGAGGAGCCTGCTCTTTCCGTCAGTTAATCCTCTGAGAAATGCTGTCAGTTCTCACTCTCAGAAGATGAAACTTCGCTGACATTAAATAGAAAAACAGTGATATGACTTTCCTAGCAGCGAGGCGAGTGTAGGTGGTTTTACTTTTAGTCAGCCCAAGTGTTGAACCTCATGTAGACAAAAATCAAGACTGGGGCATTATAATCCAAACTGTTACGAAGGAAAGACTACATTTTGAGTTAAAGCTGGATGGCAGACTACCAAATTGCTCTACGGTTCAAAACAACAAATCAATAGTCGCCCTTTAGCGATCGTTTAAAATGTGACAGCGTTCAGCATGAATTGCTTATAAAGTCAAACCAGACATCCCCATCTTTCCTGACACATGCCCAAGTCTGCCAAATAACACTTTTCTTTAAGAAAACACCCTGTGCATTCAACTATTCAGCAAACATTCTTCTTCTCTTCTTGTTTTCAGAAATACACTTAAAAGTGTTTTATGAATTCTCTTACCAAGGACACTTTCTAAAAAAGAAAAGGTAGGGGGTGTTCATTCATTTCTTTTGAAAGTTTGCATGCACTGCATTTGAGGTTTTAAATGAAGTTGCTATGGTTGCCGGTATCAAACATTGAAAAAGTAAGCCTTTGTAAACTCCTTCCAGGGTGAAGATTTTCAGAAACTCTGTTTATGGTGTTTACATGTAGCTGGATACTGAGTTTTGGGCTTTTAACTTTGTCACACTGCGGGCCGGTTGCTCTTCGGTTTGACGTCACTTTTGTTTACATGAGATTAGTGGAATGGCAGACGTAAACAAGACTAGTACTGGTGCTAACGTTGCTAACTGGACCTTTTACATGCTCACACATACAGACAAAGTTGTTCTCCCCATATGTTGACGAGTAGAGACGCCTGAAAGGACTAAGCAGGTCACTGCTACATCGTACAACGCTCTGACGACCCAAACCCTGCCGCCAACGAGCGGTTAGGTACTAGATCTGGTCAGACTTTTTTTTTTTTTTTTAAAGATTTATTTTGGGCTTTTCGTGCCTTTAATGCAGAGAGAGGACAGTGGATAGAGTTGGAAACCAGGGAGAGAGAGTGGGGAATGACATGTGGAAAGGGGCCACAGGTGGAAGTGAACCCGGGCCTACCGCTCGAAACGAGAGTCTCAATATATGGGACGCGCGTCCAAACCATTGCGCCACCAGCGCGCCCCTGGTCAGACTTTTTATATGTCACGGATATCGATGTTGTCTCCGAGTGTGACTCCCGTGAGCAATCATGGGATTGAATCTCTCTGCTCAACAAGTCTTACCACTGTCAAGACGAATAAATGCATCTAATTGCACAAGCTTTCAGTCAAGCTTTATTTCAAAAAACTGTTTTGTCAAATACTTGAAATGTACTCCACCACTTCCCACTTGGACCTTTAGTTTATATAATTAATGTTCATGTTAATCAAATATTGTTATCCAGAGTTATTACTCTTTACTGAGAGTTAAAATGAAAGATCTGGGAGTCCTGAGATATCTCACAGGTGATAAACCAGACGCTGTTTAAGAGGTTTTCTGTCAGATTCACAGATTACACATATCTTCACTAACATAGATTCAAACATTGATGTAAAGGGGAAATTTAGGCCTCGCTTTTTTTAACATCAGGTGAAGATTATGTTTTTACTTCTCTGAGAAAAAATGTTTTACTGTGCAATTTCTTTCTTTTTTTTAAAAATGTGACCCAATTTCTTTCCCCTTCCTTCAACCCGGGTGGTTGACAAATGCACGGTCTCGTGTGGAGGAGGCAGACAGACACTGCATGGAAAAAGATGCTGATGTTTCCTGTCGAATACAGAGATCCACCTCAGGCGGCGTCAGCTCCGTCCTTATTTGTCATAAGTGTCCGCTGTTTCCCATGGCTAAAGACAAAGGCCAAAGAACGTATGAGGAACATGCATTTTTAATGTGACATTCTCATCAAATTCACCACAGTGGACTGAGCAGAATGCCAATGACGCTTTATTCCTCTTCCAATTACAGGAACACGATGCAACAATATGAACGCAGGCCGTGAAGGGCACATCATGATGAAGCCTCAACAGTTCAGCACTTTACCTCTCGTGAGCCTGACCTTGTGAACTTCATACTGCCAGTGGTCTCATGTGGTCACAAAATATCAAGTTTTTAAAAAAAGTGTAATTGGAGAACATTAGTCAAAGGAGCTACTTGTGTGAAAATGTGAAGAACAACAATGTCCGCCTTTCCAAATCAACAGTTTAATGTCAAAGGAATCTTTTCCTTTTCTTTATGTCTGCTGTCAAGAGAGTGATGCGTCCACTGATAGAGAATAATACAAGCAGTATATCCCCATTACAGCTCGCATTATTTATACAACATGACATCCCGGTGAATGCTGATTTGACCAGACTCACCTTTATCTTGTCGCAAATATGCTGACCATTACTCTGTCACCATTATTTGACAGCCCTGAAATGTCACCAGAGACTGAGAGATAGTCGAATTCACAGCCTCGCCTGGAGAGAGAAGGAGAGCAGGGAATGTAAATAATCCTTGCTGGCACCAGATCCAGGCTTTCATCTGTGATATTCTTTTTGCAGTGTTCGGTCCACACTCCATCATTATAATGAGGGAGGTTCAATTAGACAAGGTCTACAATGGGGGTTTTAAATGTCACAGTGCAGGTCCTGACATTTCTCTGTTTGATATGGAATCAGAATGGGAGCGGAGGAGTTCACAGGGAGAACTAATCTCAACTTCCGAAATAACAAATTCCACCCTGTCACAAAGCTGTGAGGGAAGGCCAGCGCTGCCACTTTGGAGAGACATTTACACCCATAACAATGCTAACTTTGCTGCTCTAAGAGCATTCTAATTATTGAATCTATTAGCATTGTTGAGGCTTGTAATTAGCCCTCGGAGGTTAGCATGTTTATGGGAAGTATGTAATGAAGGCCCTCTTGGTATTTTATCCAAAAGGTTATGTGGTCGTCCAAAAACAATTTCAAAACAATATTTAAACTCGTGGTAATTGGTGTGACCACAATTACCAAAAAGGTTTACCTACGGCTTTCCTCTGTGAGCCTTTAAGGTTACTGGACGGCATGTTAAGCAGTTATCGTTTGAGTGTAAATTAATACGATTTCCATGTCACAAAGTACACTGAAAGGGTTAAACGCTTTTGACTCTGTCACTCATTTGAGGAACCTTTGACAGATAAGTGTGAAAGCTATAGTGAGAGCGAGCTGAGATGTTTTTTGTTGTTCCTGTTAGTTTAGGAATGGATGTTAGCAACAAGATTTGGAGTGAGGGGTTTAGTAGACAGTCTTGTGTACATGAGAAATACTCAGATGTATTCTAAATTGGCTATATTTTTAAGGTTGATATGGAAAAACACTGGTCACACTAAAGACAACATAAACATGCGTTGTGGCTTTCTGACTATCCAATGGTTAATCCCGCCAGCCAGCTGAAAAATGGGTTAGAAATTAAAGTAAGCAAAATGTAATAGGCCTAATGTCTTTTATTAAGATTACGTGTGGGGTTTAAATTAAAAGAGGAATTCAAATTCAAATGTTTGAATGATAGCACAAATTGGATGGGGAGTAGCTTAGCCAGCACTGTGCGCCGAAGCTAACAGTAAAGTTAGCTCAGTGTTAACAGTAACAAACCAACAAAGTTATTACATTTAATCTTGTAGACTTATACAAACTGCCATAATAAATCAGAGATATGGACAGTGAACACCTGTAAACTGAAATAGAACCTTTAAGATGTGTTTCCCCACCGTGCTCTGCTTTGTTATGTAGTTTAAATGAACTTTAATGCAACTTCACCTACAGCTTGAAAACTACTTTCACAAGACGCCCACCAACCAAATGTGCAAATTTGTCGGAACGAACACACAATTTAGTACTCTTTAATTGGGATCTGAGTAAATCAGGCCCCAAGTTCTTCCCCCCTAGCAATTAACACCGCCTTAGTGACAGCTTTCTATCGGCTATTTCTAGAGGGGGATGTTTAGGTCACCGACAGAGAAGACAAGTGGGAGAAAAACAAACGATGCAGTTGACAACGCTGAAAAAACACACAAAACAATTGTGTCACTGATTCAGAGTTTGAGAAATATGAAGGACCGAAATGAGAGAGAGATCACACCCTTCAGCCTTTTACCATATACTTACACATGAATCTTAATCCAGAACACAAGATTTGAACCTGCTGTAAAGAGTGTAACAGATAAATGCACCTATATTCACGTTTAATAAATGTATTAAAGATAAATCTGTTTCCCGGACAATATGTGAGAATGACAGATTTTGTCGTTTATAAGTCCATCCTCAACAAATTCTCAGCCGTCACATTCACTTTTCTGTACCCAAATTTGATTGTTGTTACGATTCCTGTTAATTTAAGACTGTTGAGACTAAAGAGATCATCTTGTCATCCATCACAGCACTGACCCACAGAGTGAATCTGAGGCCAGGTGAAGTAGGAATACCCTTTATATACTGCTATGGCCCTTGTAAAGAAGACTTGTAAACAACTGGAAGAAAAGAGCGTCTTGTGTAATTTGCATACGCTGTGTCATAACAGGTCAGTTTTTAAATGTGACCGTATCGAGACAGGGCTGGCAGGAACAGCATGCTCCCTGGTATGAATGTCAAAAAACAGACTGTTGCCTTGCTATCAGTGGCAGAAATAGAGGCCCAACAGTGGATGATTTAACGTCCCCCTGCATGCTTCGGCCCGACTCTAATAAGCGCTGAATTGTTCACAAAAATAGGGAGAAAAACCAGAGAGGGTGAAAAGATAGAAATCCATTTGTGAGTCTCGCCTGCTACCATTTGCATGGCGATGAAGGCCCCGAGTGTTCAGCAGCGTTGAGATGCGAGTCTCAGACAATAGAGCCTGTGTTTGTTCTTCTCCAGGAAGTTTGAAAAGGGCAGAGAAGGGGAGAGAAGAAGAAGAAAAGGGGAGGTCGTCAGCGGAGGGGGATTACGCATTGTGAGAACCACGCGCGTTTCGCTTCTGCTATTGTGGCGACTGAATTGCTTTCCAGTACCAGGGTATTTAGTCAAGCAGATTGTGTTTCTTTACAGCCCGGGATGATCTCTCTTGACGGCGTTTGGTGAAGTGGCTTGAGGGACAGCAGCATCACACAAACAGGTGGGTGTGTTGAAGTCTGCCATATGAGCTATAAGTGATGCTCTTTAGTCAGAAGATATTCAGAGGCAGTTTTATGTTTTATCCAGGAAGAGATAAAATACGAAGAGTGGCGAGATGTTTGAACAGAAAAGCAGCAACAGAAATGCTGAAATTCATGATAAATGAATGCACACTAGTCTAAAGGAGTCCAGGGGGTCTTTGTGTGTTCACAGCAAGAAATAATGTAATTTTCTGTACTTTTGAAAATGGGCTGCTGGCTTTTAAGCAATGTTGTACCATCTGAAATAACCAGTGTTGGGCAAGTCACTGAAAATGTGTAATTAGTTATAGATACTACTATCATTAAGTTACAGAGTTACAGCATTTTAAAAGCAACTACTTACCAAGGCTGAGTATTTCCCACAACCCAATGATATGATATCATGATATGATATGATATCATATCATATCATATCATACAAATTTGTGATATACTGTACATTGATTTTAAATAATGACCGACTCAGAATTCACTATAACAGCTGTTCTTTATTGTTGAGAATAACAGCAGAGGCGTTTTAAGGATCCTACAACTTAAAACACTTCAGTTCAGGTCCTCAGAGATCCTAGAAATACATTTAAATATTTGAACCACAGAGCTATGGCTACGGTGGTATTGTGAACAGCTTTGCAGCCGAATCGATTCTGTAACATCTGCATCGATACATGTATTTGCAAGGAGAGCATGACGATAAATTGCCATATAGATTTTTTGAGCACAGTTCTAGTAGTTACTTGGTAAATTAACTTTAACGTTACTTTTTATTCCGCTTCTATCCTCAGATTAATGATCACATTATTTTGAGCTGCTGCGGCAGAATTGTGTTGGGACAACTCACACGTTTCAAATAACACTGTTGTCATATTCAATAAAGGTATTTTAACGTTTACATCTCTTAAGGTAACAGACTCAACAGTTGATATGAGGCACGTCAATCACAACCAACCTGTCTATCAGTCTACTAGTTTGGCTAACAGGTGACGCCTTGTCTGTTAGTTTGGATTGTCTCCTCCTTGGTCATCGTTGTCTGTAGCACTCTGCGCTCCCTGATAGTAATGCATTATTTTAAATAATTGTAACAGATTTAATACATCTCAAAAGTAAACATATATGTTACTAGTTATGATAAATAGCAGCGGTGTTGCTTAGTAACCCATTAATCCCAATAACTGACAGTTTTAAACACTCAGAAGTGATTTCATTAATACGTGATGAAATTGTGAAAAACGTTTTTTTTAAGTCAGATCTCAGACCTCTATCATTATTTTATTCATCCCATATTGAGAGGTTGATTTCTGTATTCAGGCCTTTAGTTTGCAACAACACTCAAACTTTCAATGTATATTCCCATATTTAGAAATTGAGCGTTAAATTCCTTTCAGAGGTTATTCCAAATTAAATGAGGATTTTAGAGTTTTTAAAAACTTTCTTCAATAAGGTTTAAGCTGTCATTTTGCTCTGTGAAATAACTCAATGCCTTTAACTCGAGGGCAGTAAACAGGGCAGTGAAAACACACCACACAACCAGAGCTCATGGAGAGAAACCCCTCGGTGAAATAATTAAATGTCTGGATACCGTTAACATAATGTGGCATTTCAGTACAATCCCAGCCAAAGGCCCGTAAACAATATGACTGAAACACTGGGGGGCATAGGGTCGTCATACTTTCCTTTTAAATGTGTGAGTTATGATGATTGTCTGTTCATGATGCTGCCCATGTCTGATACGCCCTGAAACAACCTGTCAAACATTTTGTCACAATCTTCTCCTTATCACCCACTTAAGGCTTATAAGATGAACCTCTCTAGTTAATATCCAAGTGTCTGTCTTTTTTTATCTTTTGGTAAAGTTTTAAGCGGGCATCGGTTAATTGTTTTCCATGAAAAGAAGGAAGACATGTCCCATCACTGATTACTGTCGGTGCGAGTTTCGTGACACTCTGCTAACCAGCCATGATTTCCACTTGTGCACATAATAAAATCAAACAAATTACTTACTAGCAAGTACATGATGGCTTGACGTTCCCCTGTTGTTTCGAGCTCGGTCTCTGGACTCATTTGAGGACCTGATTTAGGAAACATGAACTGCGTGTCAGTCAGCGTTGTTGTTTCACAGAGCCGAACAGTAAACAAGTCTCATGATAGGTTCCCAAATGACCAATTAGGGACAGTTTGTCTTGGAAGGGTGATCTGAGAGAAGCAAGCCTTAACGGATGGATTTTTGTGAAGAATGCAGGATAATGATTTAATGAGTTTGAAGTCTAAATATACACTTTTTTACTTTATTCACATTTTTTACTTTACCTTTTTTTTTTTTTTAATTGATCCACAAGGCCAAGTCAGAAGATGAATGCACAAAGAACCACATCATTAATCGTCATATTACATTAGCATCCTTAGCAGTTAGCGTCGGCGGTGCAGATTGATATTGATCGTGTCATCCACAATGTCAAGCAGAAGCTGCCTTTTTCTTTATTGCCGTGTTTTAACATTTGCATTGGCACATTAGACACATTTTAACGGCACCCTGGAACCATCTCCACAACAGAGTGACATTTTATTAGCTAGAACACATCACCATATAGGAAAATAATGTGACGGTCTCAGCGCATCTAGTGCTTAACATTGTGAGACTGCAGCTCATTGTCATTCTGTCATGCGGTAGAGCAGCGTTCAGTACATACAGGCTACAGGAAGTTGGAAATGGGAGGAAGGCCTATTAGAGGTAATGAATGGCCATCAACCACAGGGCACTCTGCATGTACTGCATGTCACGATGAAATGAGATTTTCTTTTGAGAGGACACAATTGACCTTAGAGTTCAATGGTGTTTCTTTTCTTATTTTCACTTTCTTTCAATTTTTCTCAGAACATGTACGCCTGTAAATGTAAAGTAATGGGTTTAGAGTATGAAAGGTCTATCGCTATATTTGACACTTTTAAAAGCAGGCTTTGGCAGGATCATCATTATTGTCAACCACCATCAAGCTAGCTGTCACGCACGGACATGTGTTTTACTTGCTCCCTAATACCTTTGCTATATACAGACCTGGAGGGAGGATTTTTTTTTTCCTCTCCTTTTTTTTTTAAGGAGGGCATACTCATTATTTCCCCAGAATTTCATCACTTATTTCGAGAAAGGCCAGTCTTAAATTGGCACCTAAACATCTGTTGACCTGTGCACTACTCCAGCCACATTGGTAGAGCCTGATACACCCAGGACGATTTTTTAAGCAGACTCCTTGGCATGTTGGCAGCTGTGCAGTTGCTTAGAGTAACATCATCTAGGGCTGTTGTCTACATTTGGCTCAAGGCGTTCAGTTTGGGCGCGTGCTTGGCAGCCCTATGAAAGACCATAACGGCTCACGATTCACTGGCCACTAATTGGAATGTCACTCCGCAATGCTCCAAGATATGAAAACGACCCCGTAAAGAGGTACATAAGCACAAACACATACTTTCATTCATGAACTGTATCGAAATTGAATTCCAGCAACAAAAGCCCTCATCGGTAATTGATTGTACCAGCTCATTACAAATGGGTCCTGACGGCTAATTTACTTTTGCAAGATTAAACATGAACATTATGAGCTGTTAAAGCATTAATGCTGAATCTACTCCAACTGCTGAAACGACTTCCTGCACTAGATTTTTTAAATTTCCACCGAGACCACCCATGTAAAAAAATGTATGCACTTGCATTTCTGTGAAACACTTTGGTTTAAAGCACCCATGCTGTGGTACTGTATACATTATGTGCAGATATTAGAGTGTCAAAATCTCTAATAAAACTGTTTGGAATTACTGCTGATGTGACCTCAATCCCTTCATAACAACTGACCCCGCTGAGTGCTGATGTATGGTTGAACCTTGACTGAGGAGCAGCAAAGTTGGATTGCAGTATGTCAAGGCAAATAGTTGCTGTTGCTATACACACATACAAACATGTATGAAAGAAAGAATAGAAAGAAAAGTCAAGGAAACACACCTACGCTGCTTGAAATATACTTTGAAAAGAAACTTTCTCATGTGATAGTGGAAAGTGATAATTTCCTATGAGCAAAAGGTTGTGATGTCAGTCAAGCCTAGACACCAGTGATCCCTCTTGGAAACAATGGATGACAACACTGTGATTGAGGCCTTATTTTAGTCTGTGACAGTGACATGCTGCACAAAGTTGACAGATGATAATTACTGCTGCTAGTAGAACAAAAAGAAAATGAACATGTATAAAAAGATACATACAGATATAAAGAGTTAACTGACACATCTCTTCAATTAAAGTCTTCAGCAGTGACGTCAGCTCAAGTTCTTGTATTTGTGTTGTTCAAACTAATCTGCTGTTCCGTCTGACTTTTTCCGTCCTTACACTCTTGGCCCTGATCTTGGTCCTGATTATAATTGGAGCATTGATTTGACTCATGGTTTGTCAGAGGCATGTGTGTCTTTGTTTTCCATGTCTGGGGAGACATTGATCTAATTAGAAGTCTTCATTAGTCATCTGCAGAGTGCAGTGTCATGCTTAAGGAATGATGTTCAGGCCCTGCTCCCCCCTTGTGAAACACAATACCAGGCCTTGTCTGAATTACAAAACAGAGGGCTGTTTTCAGCTGCCAGTTCAGGACTGCAGGATGCAAGACAATGAAACTCGGCTCTGGCTTTTTAATGCTGAAATGTGCTATACGTCTAAGTTGTTGCTGTGCAATGGATTTGACTAAGGCTTAATGAAATCATTATAAAGTTTATTTAGAGCAGTGGTTCCCCAACCTTTTCTGTCAGTACTAACCTCCTTTTTCAGCTATTTATTATGTATAGCTGACATTAGATGTTTAAACCATTATCATGAAGTAAAGGCTGAAAGTTCTTTAAAAAAAAAGGGTTAAAATGTCCAACATACAGTAAGCTGAAAGAAAAACTTTTATCCATATTGATGAAATGTAAACTATTTCAACCATCGTCACCATAGTGACGCTAACAATGACTTTAACCATCCATCACATCATTAGTTAGTTTAGCTAACGTTGAACAATTTCAGCCATTCATTCTTAAGTCAAAGTGAAATGCAGTTAATAAATGATTGAAATGTTTGACCGTACTTCTTACATTTTTGACTTCAGCTTAACATAATGGTCCAATAATAAAAATCCAACAAGCTGCAGTTTACTCTTAACAATTCCAACCTTCCATCCAATATTTTCCACCAGCAGTTCATTACTTTGAGCCGACTATTTGAACAGTTAATTTGTGAAACATACCTGCCTTTTGGGCATGGTGAATCAAACAAAGACTGTTCAGTGATTCAACTCCTCATTTGGATATTATCTCATTCAAGTAATGTCCATGTTGTGTAATCGAATATTTACCCTACATGATCTTTACATTGTGAAGCAACTGCAAAAAAGTACACGTTCACGAAGTTACTCAACTTTTTAATGTACAGCATGCTCAAACTGAAAACCAAACTTAAAACCCTCTCACTAATGTCAGATATCAATGCACAGCCTCTAAATGTGGCTTTGTCATTTAAAGTATATTAATTGTTTTACATATTACATATCTTTGTAAAATAAAAGACTGTGTATTTGGACATTATCCTAGACTGATAGTGATTTAAATTTTATTCCGTTTGCAATCTCTGTGCCCTGCTGAAAATCCTCACTGCAGTCATTAATTAAATTGTTAACTTTTATTTCAGAGACATGAGCATGCATACAAACCACGTCTTAACAAGATGGGATACAGCCCTGCCGGGATCATGAATTACTGCGCTGTCGAATGAAGAATTGGTAGCACTGGAACGAGTGATACCTCTTTCTTCTTTCCAAAAAAAAAAAAACCATGGGAAGTGCAGAGGAAATTCAAATGGAAATGCACGGATGGTCAGTAAAAATGAGCATATCCAGGGTTTTGGCCATGGTGACGGTCTTTTCTATGATTCCTGGCGGAGTGCTGAGCGATATAAGAGGTACTAAGGGCCTGGAAGCCCAACAAATGGCCCAGGGGTCCACTCATCTACATCGCCGCCTGAAGAGAGGCTGGATCTGGAAACAGCTGTTTGTCCCCGAGGAAGATCCCACTCTGCGAGTTATTGGCCAGGTACCGCTTCTGTTTGAACGTCCTCCATGTCCTTGATACGGTACTTTCCTCAGTCAATGCATGTCGCCTGGTAACCTCTGAAATAAAAACAAGCTTTCATTTCACCCTCCTCTTTTTATGCAGCTAAAGTCTGACTCAGACCGAGGCGAGTTTTCTATCAAGTACATACTCTCAGGAGAAGGTGCCGGCGATGTCTTTGAGATAGATGAGTATTCTGGGGAGATCCGGACGCTGAAAAAGCTCGACCGAGAGGAAAAGGCTTTCTACGTCCTTCAAGCCCAGGCTATCAACAGGAGGTCCAATGAGCCAGAGGAACCCCAGTCGGAGTTCATCATCACGGTTCAGGACATCAATGACAATGTCCCCCAGTTCCAGAATGAACCATATGTGTCCAGCATCCCTGAGATGTGTCCAATGGGTATGTTCCAGAAAGATGAGACACTGGTAACAGTAAGAGTTCACGAGTCAGGATGTAGAATTCAATTTAGAGTGTCAACTTGTCGAAAATACCACACATAAAATACAATTACTGTGGTTTAATCCAAGTCCGGACACTGACATTAGTTTAGACTTAGACATTTTGATTTGTCAGGGAAATGTGGATTAAAGGGTAATACTCATGAAGAAATTTGTTTCACTTACAAATAGCCAACTGTATTTTATTGAAAAGATAACAACTTATTGGCTTTATAGTTTTAAGGGATATAAACTACTTCTCAATTGAATTTCATTAACTTAAATCTCCCAGAAAACAATGAGTAGAGGTTATATGAATGTCTGTCATCTGTCCCCACTCAGGAAGTCAAAAGTATTGGATTCTGAAGGGTAGCTCTGGTGCCTTAAATTTCTAAAATAATGTTATTATATCCACTGCCCTTTCATACCACAAACATTACCATTTCAATTTATATGTAATCTGCTTTTGAAGCATAATATCTTGCCCATAATAAATCATAATGCATTTGACTTGGAAAGAGAAAGTGAGAGGGTAAGGTGGAAGTGTGGGCTACTGGAAATAAGAAATCCCGTGATAAATTCCCTGCCTGTGAGAGAGAGAGAGAGAGAGAGAGACAGAGGGAGAGAGACAGAGTGCTTTCTGGGGGGAAAATAGAACAAGATAGACAAGAGGACTGAAGGAAAAGAAAGATAGCGTAGAAAGCAAGGTGAGAAGAAGGATATGGTCGGCGGAGAAAAGGGTAGCAAGTGCGAAAAAGATAGAGGTGAAACTGTATCAGAGTGCGAGGCAGAGAAATGGAGGGGCAGGTGGATCGTGAGAGAGACATCGCTGTGGGGCTGGAGAGGCTGTCACACACACCTGCACCGCCTTCCTGAGTTGTGAAAGGCCAACGCTGCTCCCCTCCCCCCGCCTCCCCCTTAAACCCCCCCTCCACTCCTTTTGTCAACATCCCTCCGCTATAACCCTACCACAACCTCGCCCCCCTTCCCTTCTTCCATTTGCACTGCTCTCCCTCCCCCCAGAGCCAGACAGACAGACCCTGCGGGACTGTGGCATAATCACTTTATTTCCCCGTCGACTGGAACTGCAGCCTGAGCTAACTCCGACTGTGTGATCCGCTTCCCCCCCACAGGGACCACAGTGGCCCAGGTGACAGCCACAGATGCTGATGATCCAATGTTCGGAAACAATGCCAAGCTCATCTACACCATCCTGCAGGGGGAACCCTACTTCTCTGTGGAGCCAAAGACAGGTACTAACAACAGATACTGATAATTGTCCTGTCGTCGTATACAGATTTCTTATAGAAACAGTTTGAGGTGAACTATTTGGATATAATGTTGGACTTGATAGCACTTGGCTTATAAAATGTCACAAATGTTGACAATGTAAAGCCTTTGTGACAGTGAGATATCCTGTCTTTAGACTCTGTCCCTCTGGTACCAAGTCACTTTTGACAAGTTGAACACTATTGCTCACTTTGAGAGTTGTATGAACTCCCAACTTTATCTCTTACAACAACGCTTCATAGATTTAGCCGCTCTTTTGGTCCATTGGGAAAAGAGTCAGTGTTTACACCCTGAAACGGCTCCAACTCATTCTGATGCATGTGCATATACAGTACATTATTTACTCGGGTATCACGGAGGTCAGATTCAGCACCTCCCACACACATTGCTGACCTGAACTGTGAGGAGATGGGGAAGGAAATATTGGCGTCAATTTCTTAAATGCAAATAAATCCAATAAATAAAAGGGCAAATCCAATTTTTTTTTAGGGAGGCAAGAGTAAGTTTTTAGTGAGGAGTGGGCAGCAGCAGATGACTTCAAACCACTAAGTTGAACTTTTTGCTCATGGCTTCAGTTAACCTGCGAGCATACGTCTGGAGATGTATTCTATAGTTTTGTAATTGTCAACAAATCCCATAAAACATGAAGCCGACATCACATATTGGTTTCTTTAGAGGCATTGTGAAGCTGAACGATGGGGGTTGCCATTTTGGAAACTCTACCAATTGTGGTAAATCTAGTAACAAACAAAGAGAATGCACTTAGGCTTCTTTGGCCTCTTTGGCTACAGGGTGTCCACCTGCCAGTCAACTCAGCCATGCCACGTATTATGCAAATTTATGAATAACTCTTCACGCTTAATGTCATCCAAATGCAAGAGTTGTAGAATCATTGACTTGTGCTGCCAGTCTCGAGTGGAAATGCAGTTTTTTTTTTTTTACTTTTGCATGTTTGCGTTCAGTTTCAAACCATGTGAAGTAGAAACATGATGAAGAACAATCAGATACTGTGCATTTATTTACAAACCCGGATCACAGCAGCACAATATTTTCAGAGACTCTGAGCTTCCCATCTGAAGGGGGATGTTGGAGAAAAATGGCTGCTCTGTGATGATGGTGAACTATAATTTGTGACTTCTCTCTCTAATGGAATACCACTTTTTCAATATACATTTTTTAAAAATGTTTTTATAAGCAGACAACAAGCAGTTTTTGGGGGGTCTTTTTTTATTGCCCTCCCCAAACTAATGCCTTATACTTGAAAATGATGCCATGCCAGAATGCTTATTCAAATGTGTCCATGATACAACAGTAAGTTACTATAAGTGAAATAAGAGAATGACTGCAAAAAAACTTATGTCATGTTGGGTAAAGACTCAATGACCCAGCTGTTAAAATTTTAACTTTCGGTGTAAAATGTTTCTGTCTGTTTCTTGTTGCTGAGAGCTTTGACTTTGACCAGACAGTGTAGCACTGAATAATCTGAAAGCCTTCTCAGTATTTCTTTAGGTATTGATCAAGTTTGCAGACTTGAAGTTATTTGAGTGAGTGTGCAGCTCTCTTCAAGACTTCTCGAGGCAAAGTTTGCTGACTCCAATTTTCATTTTTTTTCACCCACAGATGCACTTGACGGTGTCTTAATAAACCCAGGGCCCCTCTTGTATATCTCATCTGTGTGTCTTTCTCCTACACCTGCAGGGATTATTGTAACATCCTGGCCAAACATGGACCGCGAGGCGAGAGAGGAGTACCTGGTGGTGGTGCAGGTGAAGGATATGCTCGGCCTGACCGGCGGCTACTCGTCCTCCACCACCGTCACCGTCAGCCTCACTGATGTCAACGACAACGGACCCACGTTCCAGCACCGTGAGTTAGTGGTGGTGATGCAAACAGCGACAGACACACACACACACACACACACACACACACACACTCAGGGAATCAATGAAAGAGTACAAAGCATTGCAGACTGCGAGGACGTGTTTAATATTATACCTATGAGGCATTTATTTGATCACACTTCTCCGGTACGGGTGGGTGGTTCCCGCTGCCAGCGCCGCATTCGGCCGTACACATCTTGTTATTCAGACGGCGAGCTAAAATTAAAAGGATACAGCCGAAGAATGCGCGTGTGAGAGAGAGAAATGGGAAAGGGGATGGGGACGCTCACACGCTCATGTGTCCCCCGCTGGATGAATTTAATCATTCACAGATGAAAGGACATTTGTCATGACCTTTGGAAACAAACCTAGCCTTCTCAGCAATAAACCTCACTAAATGAATGCCCTGGGAGGAAATCAATTCTGCAGAAATGAGACAGCAAGGATGAGACTTTTAACTATTAATGTCACATTCACATTCACTGCTGGTGTTACTGTATCCCATGGATTCCATGTTCAGGCAAGAGGCCTTATAAATATTGTATGACCACACTTCACTTTGAACTGTGCCCTCTGTTTTGTCACATAATTGCAAGTTATTATCTGCAGGGATTTTTCTCTCAAGCAGCTGGTTGCTGTTGAGTCCTCCCAGTTGTGGCAGGCATCCAAATAGAGTCCCTCAAAGACACAATCACATTTTCTCATCTTCTTATTAGAGTTACGCCGGGATTATGTGGAGTCGCCACAGTTTATCACTGACTCACACAAATTGACCCTCCAACACAATGTTCTCCCTTCTTATCACGCTACACACCAGCACACTCAGTCGACTATCTATTAACAACTTAACATCAAGTTCTGAAGGGATGATTTAGTTAAGAAACTTTTTGTTGTCATTTTTTTTTCTACAAACACGAGACAGTATATCATTTTTTGGTTACATTTATGTTACATATTATATTTAATGATACAATATGTAGATTCCACTACCAGGGGGCTCTCAATCATTACTACAATGACAAAAGATGACGTTGAGGCTGGCGTGGAATCATGAGAGTTCTCTCTGCTGAAGAGTGAGAAGCAGCTACATTACGTGCACAAAGATTGCACGAGTAGCTTGCAGGTTGCAGGATATAAACGACGTCATCATCCCCTCCGACGCTGAATTTTCTTGATTATTACCTGCTGCACTACTACTTTTTGCAGAAATGTAACTAGATGGCTTGGGGGAAAAAAATCTGGTTTAAGTCGAGGCTGAAGTAAAGTTCGGCCTTGTGTATAATTTGCAGCTCACCACCAAAACGTTGAAGTGTTTTCAGGAGTTTTTGTGCATGTGTGAAAAGGGCTAATTAAGTGTGTTGAAATATTCTAGTCTGCGTTTCTGTGCAAATACAAAAGTCCTATCTATCAATAAGTAGAGGGTGTGCTTAGTGTATATATTTCTCTAAATGATTATTATTTATTAGTTTATTATTATCTATCACTTGATGACCCTTTTCTTCAACTCTGACTCTCAAATTATTGCAACAAATGAAATTCCCTCAAAGGCGATTAGTAAGTTTATCTGAACTCATCACTGCATTACAAATAAATCAATTTGTTATCATCTAGATTTCATATCCTACTTTACTGTTTAGGCTAATGGTGTCAACATGACTTTTTAATTTTTTTTATTTTTTAACCAGACCTGTACACCTTTGCCGTGCCTGAAAATGCAGCTTTGGGCACCACTGTGGGCAGAATAATGGCACAGGATGGAGACACTGGCACCAACGCCAGAATGACCTACAGCCTGGAGGATGACCTGGAGGAAAGCTCCACCTTTATCATCCAAACAGACCCAGTGACGCAGGAGGGAGTGGTTCTGCTAGCCAAGGTAAATAAAAATCAGATATACGATATAATTGTTGTACTTTCACTTAGGAATAAGTAGCCACCAATCATATTGCCCTCAAATCACATCATATCAAATCAGGTGTGTCTGACATTACAGATACCAGCAGGAACTACATTTTGAACAATCATTACACCTGATAAAGGGCAAAGTGACGTATCCTGGCACCCCCCAATAACCAGGCAAGCATGCTCACACAGAGACAGATGGCACACAGCAGCACAAGCAATTTTAAACCCACTGCTACACAGGTAGAAAAAAAAAAAGAAACAAATTAAATAAGATTCTTAAAAATTAATGAGGCTACCAGACGCTGCAGTGTAACAGCCTGGCACAGGGACCCAATAATCACACACAGACACACACCTGGCAGGAACAGCAGTATCAACACCTCTACAGGTCATAGACGATACGAGCACAGTCTGAGCACATGTGCAAAGTTAACTAGTTTGCTACCACACGACATCAGACAAGGATTACTTTCAATGATTGCACATCAGTGCTGACATCTGCCAGTTTCTGCTGTTTGACACTAACGCATACCGATTTCTGTATGTTATTGAGTAGGGCAGTGGTTCTCAACCTTTTTGACCTTTCGCTTCGGGACCCCTCCCCCGCGGGTGCTGAGGGGGAGTGTAGATTGATTGACAGACAGTCATAACAAGTCACTTAGTTAGATTTCTGAAGATCGCAAGTATACAATTCTCATGGATATCCTAGTTTGTTAGCTTAATGCTAACACATAAACAGAAAATGCCTCTAACTGGCTAACAGAATCAACATCGCATCGCAACAAATTTAACTTGGTAAACTATCTATTTTACTTATCATACTCAACAAACAAAGCCATATGCACTCGTACTTACTGACATATTTTTTCCTTAACTCTTTGGAGAGAAACTAAAGAACAAATGCTGACTCATGCTAGTCTGTTCTGCTGCTCTGATCTACCTTAATAAACAGTCAATGTTTTGATCCAGTGACGCTGCATGACTCGCTCTTTATGTCTCAGCTCGATGTACGTTATCCCTCTGCTGCCTGCTTATAGTTGTTGGTGTGCAATGTGCTCATGGGTACATCTTTCCTCCACTCCTAAGCTTCTGTCTCCGGTATTAAAGAGAAACAAATACACAAGTGCGGCTTGTAATTAGAGTTAGTGGAAGCCCATACTTCTTATTTACTTTCTGAAGCTATAACAACAAAATATTTTTTTAAATATTGTTTTTTTTCCAAAGACTTCAAAAATCCTTTTTCCTAATTGGCTGTAATTCTTTCATTTAGATTTGACCCTGAGTGAGTAAGAAGCTCTGTGATTGTTCAGAGCTGAGCGCTGCGTTTTCAAGTACTGTAGTTCACTATGAGTTAAATAGAAAGAGGGTCCATGGTACTTTTCTATTCAACGCAGTACTCAACCAGAAGTGTTTAATTAATCTTGTTGTCCTCTCAGACTTCATTCTCTTCTTCCCCCTCGTTCAGCAGGCCCATGCTTCTACTTTAAAGCCCTGGAGATTTCAACTCGATAATGAAATTTATAAAAAAAGAAAAACAATATTGATTCTGTCTGTGAATCATTTTAGGAATGCAGTAATGGTTTGCATGCTGTTTTCTTATTACAAGCATCATAATGTTTATTGAAACCGCAGCATTATTTAAGTACGTGCTCACAGCTGGCAGCTTATTGACATTGACTAAACAATTTTAACATCGAGTCTGGGATGCATCCTGCTCCCAACAGAATAATCAGCTGTCTTAAGTATGAGTTGGCAATACATATTTGGAAAGCTATTACTCTTTAATCTTGCCTAATGAGATTTTTAGGTGAAGAGCAACTGCATGAGTATGAATTTTAAAAGGGATGTCTTTCCTCCACAGCCGTTGGACTATGAAACTAAAAGACGTTTTGTCATGGCAGCGGAGGCGGTCAACGATCACGTGGACACTCGTTTTCTGCCTTTGGAGGAGTTCACGGACAGGACGACGCTCAAGATCATTGTGCAGGACGTGGACGAGCCGCCCGTCTTCCTCTCGCCGCTCTACGAGTGGAAAGTTCCTGAAAATGCAGCTGTGGGAACGGTGGTTGGCAGTGTTAGTGCTAGAGACACTGACACAGTCAACAATCCCATCAGGTAATGTGAAATGTCTCAAGTAGGAAGAATGGCATCTGCCACCCGACTGCCAGTATGATAATGACAAGGTAGATACCCGAGCTGGTGGGGGCGTAATGTCCCCAGACAGCCTGTCCTAGACAGCTTCCTCCACAGGGTGAAAAATCATTCCATTTCAAATAGTGTTACTGGCTCGGTGCATCCATTTTTACCCTTGATCTCTGGATACCCTGTACATGGTCATATTTATCTCATATTACTTTAGTAGGAAATGAGCCCTGCTGAATAAATCATGACGATTTTTTTTTTCATACCTCACAGGCTTTTCTATCTATTGCTGTGGTATTATCACAAAGCGACGTGGCTAGGACGTCGGAATGTAATAAAGCACCATACAAGGTGGCATATGGAATTGAGATTTGCAGTCATTTGCAAGTGGAGCACGTTGCAGAGGAGACAGCAGCAGTAGTGGTGCCTGCAGTCCATCTCGACCGAGCTTAAGAGTGGCAGGTGCTGCATATCATCCTCAGCCTAGCGTCTATTACTGTCCCTTTGGTGACAGTGTCTCATTGATTAATAAATTCAGACTGACATTTTAGGGGTTTCCACAGCTCTACTAAATATGATGAAGTTTGCTTTGGTCAAATTGGCTTATTTCCATGTTGTTATCAGCAAAGAGGTTCCCAGAAATGATTCATTACTAGATTAAATTGGTGTTCTAATCACTTATATTAATGAGTGTTTAAAGTATGGTGGTGTAAAGACCAAAAACATTTCTTCAAAGGTCACATATTATTCTCCTTTTGAACAAGTTAAAATAAGTCTCAGAGCTCCCCAAAACATGTGTGTGAAGTTTCTTGTTCTAAATCCACTCTGATCCTGTATTTGATCATGCCTATAAACCCCTCTATTTCAGCCCTGCTCAGAACAGGCTGTTTCTGTGTCTGTACCTTTAAATGTAAATGAGCTGTGTCTGACCACGCCCCCTCTCTGGAAGGGCTTGAATGTCTTTGGCTTTCTCGCTCCATGCCCTATTGATTATGTTTAGAAGGCAGATTCAGAGGGCAGAACAAACACCTAGCTGTGGGAGTGTCACCCACCTGGGAGAGGGGTTACTGCCCTTTGTGATGTCACGAAGGGAAACTCTCCAAACGGCCTGTTTGAGCACACATTTTTGAGAAAAGTGGAGCAGAAAAAAGACAATGAGGATGGACTTTTCTCATAGTTGGGAGGTTTGTAGATAGACTTTTTGCATGATATGACATTTAAATAAAAGAAAGTTTTCATGCATTGTGAGTGGATAATTAATGCATATAAAGGTTTACAGAGAAGGAAACATGACAGCCTCAGGAATATGTGTAAAGCTAACAAAGCTTCACCATTTACAGAAATGTGTAGACATACTTTTAATCACTTTTAAAAAGACTGAATAGAGTTGTTTGCAAGATTTCTAATCAAACTGTTTTTTAATTATATTTCCTGATTAGAAAAATGTTAGAATTCTGCCAACTAAATAGCAATAACGTTCCTTTAATATCACTGAAAAATTAACTAGAAAATTGTACTTCTGCCATCTGCGTACGATGCTTTGTTTTCACTGTTTTGCCGTGTGTGTTTCACAATAGCTCATGTGTGTTCTCTCTTTGTTGGATATCTGTCATTGGTTGAAACGTCTGAGATGTCTGCCTAATTAATCTCCCATTGGTATCACAATGTTTTCTTTGTTGTTGCCCAGAAAACAACCTTCCCTGCTAAATATGTGTTTCTATGATTTTTTCCTTCAGATATTCGATTGACAAAAGGCGCGACACAACAAAAGCTTTCAAGATAGACCCAAACAATGGGACCATTACTGTCGCTAAAGCTTTGGACCGAGAGACTTCAAACTGGCACAATGTTACTGTTGAAGCCAAAGAAACAAGTAAGAAGAATTTCATGTCTTGTACAATAGAATGTTTTTGATATGGTAAAATGCTGGCAGATTTATCCGCATTCAGCACTGAAACCCGTTCAGAAATGATTCACTGCAATGTGTTGATGTATTCTATGTCTACAGCTGAGCAGTGACTCACTTCTGCAGTTGACAAATTTAAAATTGAACGTTTGTGCTAACTTAAATCATATATAGAAAAGACAGCTTCATTAAAAACCCATTTAAATGTATTAACAAGGAAGCACAAAGGTTAGCAGCTTTTAGCTAAAAAGAAATGATGAAACGTGATGAACAGTTGACAAATCTGAAAGTAGAAGTAATGAATTGTCAACATTTTTAATTTAAAGTAGTAGTTACTCGTACAAACAGATAGTTTAAAATACTGTCCAATGTGTTTTAAAAGTAAACTGAAGAACTATCAAATATTTAAGAAAGTTAGCTTAAAGTTTTGATGAAGTTGCTGAATTTAACTGTTTATATCTTACAAGAAGGTTTAAATGGTTGACTTAAAAAACGGCAGTAGGGACCTTGGTTGGGAACCTGAAGGTCGCCAATACAAGTCCCCGTGTAGACGAGCCTGAAAACTGGTCTGGTAGCCGAAGAGGTGCCCCTTCAATTCATGAGCACCTCCAAGATGCCCTTGAGCAAGGCACCGAACACCCAACAGCTCTGCCACTCGTTCTTGCAGCCCCCTCACTCTGATATCTCTCCATCAGTGCATGTCCATAGGATCCTGTTTGTGCATGTGTGTGTATTTCAGCCTATATGTGTGTGTAGCTTGTCTCAATAACAGAGTGTACAAATTCAATTTCCAGACGCTGGATTAATAAAGTACATCTTTTTCTTCTTCTTCTTCTTCTTTAGCTAAAAAAAAAAAAATGATACAATTATTCAGTTCAGAAAAACTTTCAGCTTGAACAATTTATTGAGCTGTTGACAATTTGTAAGAAAAGAGGAACAAACTAGCATTCAAGATGCTAGCTAGGAACAATGACTAGCTTGGTGAAATCGCCAAAAGTTTGGGATGGTGGAACAATGAGTTTATCTGATGGGCCTTTGGAAGTATTTTTGAAATGTTGGGAACCACGAGACTAGAATGATTCTAACACTCAAATTCCCACCAAGGATGATTTTTTTGTCTATTATTAGTGTTGGTTTGAAAAGGAGCAGGGAAAAGCATATGCCCTTTTTCATTTTTACTTCCACTGTTGTGTTTGAAGAAGGAGAAACATTCGTCAGTCTTAAGCATTATTTTGTCAGAGCTTTTACAAAACATTTATGATGCATGCACCCAGTGGACTTCAGCAAATGTCTGTCTTCACTACTGCAGCGCAGAACCATTTATCCTCCTCTGTGGTGGTGTTCGTCAAAGTGCTGGACATAAACGACAATGTGCCAAGGCTTGCAAGAGATTACCAGCCATATATCTGCGAGGGGACACAGGCGGGACAAGTATGTATATTATGATGCACTGATGTTCTGGATTTAAAGCATGAAAGTGCGGAAATTATAAATCCAATGAATGATAGCCGTAAAAGTTGCGTCACATTGTGAGAAAACAATTCCACTATTTTGTTCCTAAATAGTGAAAGACTCATGAAGGACCATTGGTCTATTGTGCATGAATCCATAACATTTTCAGCTGCTGAATGAGATTCTTCACATTTCCCAGAAAGGAAATACCAAGGCCGCATACGATTACGTCGACTTTCTGGGGAATCTGTTTGTGTAATTTCCAGTAATGGGTCTCTTTGTGTTTCAGCTCATTCAGCTGCTCAATGCTGTTGATCCAGACGACCCCGTGGAGGGACACCACTTCTACTTCTCCATGGTCCCCGAGAAGCACATCAATCCAAACTTCACTATCAGAGATAATCAAGGTTATGTTTAAGGAAATATTTCACGTAGGCTACCTCAGTAACTTTTTTAACTTATTCACTCGTGATTGTTGGTAGCAACTTTGTCCCAGGCTCTGTCAAGACTGAAAGAGCTTCTCTTATTCGTGTACTGATGTGCTTACAGCAATGGTTTAACATTTAGGGATAGGTATTGGCTTTCTTGCCTCGAGTCTAAAAACTAAGGAGCATGTTTGACATTTTGGTAAATATGCTCAGCCAAAGAAAAACTCCCATATCTTCTTCTGATTGTGTTGTAAAGTAAATGGTAAATGGTAAATGGACTTGAGCTTATATAGCAAGTATAGAAAGTCTTCTGACTACTCAAAGCACTTTTACATCACATGTCACACCTACACATTCACACACTGATGGTAGAGGCTGCTATGTAGTGAGACCATCGGAAATAACTAATCCCATTCATACACATTCATACGCTGCCAACGAAGCAGATGGAGCAATTCAGGGTTAGGTGTCTTGCCCAAGAACACTTCGGGCATGTGGCTGCAGGAGCTGGGGATCGAACCCCCGACCTTCCAGTTGAGAGACGACCGACTCAACCAACTGGGCCACAGCCTCCCCTGCGCCCCCACAGTGTTAGTTTTTGTTTAAGACACACAAAAGCAAAGAATAAAAGAAGACCACCGATACTGACAAACATGGAGATGATGACAGTGACTCCATAGACACTGAATGATTAAACAGCTGGCTGGAAGCTACGACAGCTATCATCCTAATATGACAGCGATAATGATACGACAACAAAGTCTGTCTGAGATTCACTGTCAAAAAGCAGGCAGCTACTGTTGTATAAAAAGAGGTAAAACATCTGGTTGTTTTCTTCTCACAGCCATGAACCAGTTTGTGAATGACCTTGGTTTGTGTATTTGTTCTATTTTACCAAGAACTGTCATTTGCAAATTACTTATTTGAAGTTTTATGGAGGGGGAAAAAAGATAAAGCCACATCAGAAGTTTCATTTGGTGGCTGGAGTGATGATAAACTGTGTCTAAAACACAACCTGTATGAGCAGTTTTGCAACTATTTTAATTGTTTTTATTAAACACAAATTTAATTTAAAACACTTTGCATGTATAAGTGTAAATGTGGCACATTTTGTAAGAAAAAGCCTCAGTAGGTTGTACTTTTTGTGGCTGACAGCCTCTAGAGCGAGTGAACTGAGTGTGTTTGCCTTGTAGTCAGTAATCAGTCAACCCCCTTTTTTTTTCCAAGTGTATAATGAAAATGGGCAGTAAAAATCGAACAGTGTTGTTAAAGTGTGCAGCAGAGGGATGTTTGAATGTGTCCCAATACGTTAGAATGAAATTTATGCAGGTGTACTGAATGGGTGGTTAGCCACGCAGGCACAACAGTCAAGTCAGCAACCAGGTGAAGAATAACGATTCAAAAGAAGGAACACATTTGTTAAAACACATTTCCATGCGCCACGAGGCAAATTAGGGTCTTACGAATGAAGCCAAAGCTGAAACAGTTTTCCTTAATTTGCTTTACACAGAAAATGAGATTCGACAAACTTTCAGAAAGCTCAAGTTGTGTTTTAAATCACATTATATTTGTCACATCACTTATCAATCTGCCTAAATTTCTTCTTAAAGCTACTGTCAGCCTGCCAGGAGTTCTTTGCTGGTTGTGAAAAACACTGATATTAATATTAATGCCTCTTTATGAGCTACTGGAGCGAGGAAGACTGTTATTGACAAGATTGACTATTTCTACATGATTCTTTTTAATACCAGAAACAGCCGGTTTGGGTAGGTTTCATTCAGTCACTAACAGCATACTGCAGAATATATATATATTTTTTAGCCTTTATGCCTTTAGTGGACAGGACAGCTGAAGAGAGACATGAAATGTTGGGAGGAGAGAGTGGGGGAGGACATGCAGCAAAGGGCCGAGGTCGGACTCAAACTTACACATAACCGCTAGGCTATCTGCGTTTCAAACTGGAAACACATTTGATGAGTCATATCTTTTACTTAATAAAAAAAGTTAGATTTTTTTGTGAAAAAGGAAACAACTTACACATGTACAGCGAAAAGAGGTATCACTGTCCACAGGGGGCGTAAAAATCTAGACCTACCTTGAGTTTCTTTCAGGAGCTTTAAACATTGGAGTCAGTGCTCATTTATTTTTCAAGTATTCTGAAAAGCTTTTTCATTCACTTCACTTTTAGACAATACAGCCGGCATTGTTGCACGCAGGAGTACTTTCACCCGCAAGGATCGAACCCAGTACCTCCTGCCTGTTGTGGTGGCGGACAGCGGCTCTCCAGCTCTCTCCAGCACCACCACTTTAACCATCAGCGTGTGCAGCTGCCAGCCGGCCGGACACTGTCCCACAGGGGGGGTGGAGGCCCTCGCTCTGTCTATGGGTGTCAGCCTGCAAACCTTGTTAGGCCTTCTGGTCTGCCTGGTCACACTCACAGGTATGCTAGCATGCTCTTAATTTGTATTTTTGTCCGACTGAAGTCCACAAATCAAAATGATTAGCCTATAAAATTAAAAATTCTAAAAATAAAGCTGAGAATTATTTTTGGAGATTTGTCCATTGGATGTTTTAGCCATCTGTTATCATCGGAGATTCTATAGTGAAGAAAATGAAAAACTAAGGCTGCAGATTAGTGCATTTAATTAAAAATGTACAAATATGGAGCCCAAAACTGACGACCGTTAGGGTCACAAAACTAAACTAAATACAAGAATAAGTGAAAGAATACATTGATAAATAATACTGTTTTTACATATTCCTTTTTTTTGGGGGGGGTTTGCCTTTATTTGATAGGACAGTGGGAAACCAGGGAGAGAGAGTGGGGTATGACCTGCAGGAAAGAAGACAGAGGTCAGACTTGAACCTGGGCCGCACACTTGAAGGATTATATATTCCACACATTGGGCGGGACCTAACCACATAGCCATCATGGAACCAATAAATAAAACTTATACGTGTATAAAGTAAGAAACAGAATTTGAGAAATATGAAACTTACTTTACTCATTTTTTTATCTTTCCCCATTGATATCGTTTTTCTATTTGCCTCATTTTTGTTTACCTAATTCCTCAATGAAACTCCAGAAGCTGCTACACCTTGAATCAACTGTATGACTGTTGCTCCATGAAGTCTTACAGCAGTAAAATCATCTGGCAGGCTAATGATAAGATGCTAACAAAGTTAGCTAGCTAATGCTACATGGAAGTATACAGTATTTGCACGTTTTTTAAATTAGAAAATAGACGTCAGTCATCAGTTAGTGTCAACGAGCAGAATGAATTTCTGGTCATTGATAGAAAAGAGAGACAGGAAGTTGAAGATGATGACACTTTAATGAACAGTAACTTTGTGGTGTCTGTACAATTCTAAATAACATTGCCCAGCTCACATTTTCTAGTGTTAGCACCCCGGCTAAAGCTACTGTAAACAGAGCTTTCATATTGATTTCTTTTTAACTTAATTTTCATTTTATTTATTGATGTATTCATATCAGATGTTTTCCAATCTTTTAATTCTATTCTGGGCTCCATTTATAAACCCGACAGGCTTGCCAGATGACAGGGTGTTCACATGTTTCAGTAAAACTATCAGATTAGATCGAGAGGTGATATCTTTTTGTAATTATACATTGCTAGACCTTTAACAACTTCTTAAGGTCCAGAGCAATCCGAGAGTAAAAGGCAGATACGCAGATGGTTGTTGAAACAATGGTAACACGGAGAAGAAGAAGAAAAGAATTCCAGAGAATTATCCAGAGGGTTGTGTTCCTGGAGAGCTGCATCGTCAAACACCAAAGATCTTGTTCTGCTGATCTTTTTGGCAAGGGTTGTCAGGGAGATTGACAAGACTGACGTTTGGCTGAACATGATTATTCCGTCTCAGAGGCATGTTGCAAATGTAGTTTGTTTTGTTTACATGAGCATTGGAAGAGTACTAGAGAGATGATTGTTTTTTTGCACTGTGGCTTCAGAAGTAGTTTCCTTGGTGATGTAGAGTGATATTTCCAGAAGACAAACACTTTTAGCTTTGAATAATAAAGCATCTGTGAAAATTTACCACGACGCTGACGGCTGAGCTGACCAACTTATCCAGTGTTGAAGAGTTACTTTATGTCTCTCTGAGTTCTGGAGTTAGAGAGTTAATAAAACAATGCTTTTCTCACTGTCATTTGTTGTTAAGAAGAAAGTCGTTCTTTTTCAGCGGATCTGTTGAGCTTAAGCAGTTCCAGCCTCACATCATTTTGGCAAGTATCAAAACGTGTGCTGAACAGCAGGATTCTTCATTAACAAATTTGCACTTTCATTTGATTCCCCGTTTTAAAAACTCACCAGTGTGCCTTTAACACACACTTTTAAAATGCTGAACGCTTGCAGAGCAATGATGTTGGGTAATGAGCGTATTGGTTGCAATACATCAGCAGCAATGCCACCCTGGGACATTGATGGGTTTGCATAGTGAAGAGCTTTATTATGACCTCGGCTGCTTTGTGTCCTCCCTATGCCCATCACATGAAAGATTAATGGCAATACCTGCTATGCTAACATTGTGTCGGATGAGCACAAAAGCCTGTGAAAACAATCAAGCATTCTTTCAGCATTCTGTGCCACAAAAAAAAAAAACTTTATGTGCGAGGTGAAATTTAAAAAATAATTCATAGCCTAATTAACACTCGTTTTGTGTTATGCATCCACAACAAGCACAGAAAAACAAATCTGGCTGCTATTATTTTCCACCCATGCTCCGACACCCGGGCTGCTTTTTCCCCTCACAAAGCTCATGCCCTGGTGTTTAGCTGTAATGATCTCCCGCTGTGTTGTGTCTGCAGTGCTGTCAGTTCTAATGCTGATGCTGAGGAGACACAGGCGGAAGCAGCAGGAGGGCCTGGAGGTGGAGGTGAAGGAGCTGGAGCTGCCAGAGACGGTGTCGCAGAAGGTGCTGTATTACGGGGAACTCGGGGGAGGAAGAGCTAACCTGGACTTCTGTCAGCCTGTGGTTCCGCTGCGCCCCCACCCAAGGAGGAAGGAGAGGAGGCTGAGGAGGGAGGATGTCCGAGCAAGCATACGGATGTCCCTCCGGGAGTCGCACCTCATCGGGCCGGAGGATGATGTCTTCAGGCAGTTTATCCTGGACAGGCTGGCAGAAGCAGATCAGGATCCCTATGTTCCCCCATTCGACTGCTTAAGAACCTACGCTTACGAGGGGTCAGGCTCTCCCACTGGGTCCCTGAGCTCGCTGGACTCTTTGGAGCTTTTACCAGAGCAACCTGTTCGTAATTCCAGACCCTGCTTGGTGAGACTCACCCCTTGGTATGGGGGAGGAGAGGAGGACACCATCTTCTAAAAGGGGTTATCTTATAGAAGGGCTGTTCTTCCTTTTGGCTGTTTCCCCCTTTTTTCAAAATCTTTATGGTAAGCTAAGCTAACTGGCTACTGGCTGGAGCTTCATATTTATTATACAGAGAAGGAGCGCTATCAGTATTGCAAAGTTACTCAGCAATTAAGCAATGTAATGCTTATAATTAACCCTTATATAATGGCATGTATCCATTTTGTCTGGTGATTTTTTTTTACCATGTTTAAACATGAATTACATAATTTAAACCATTAGTATGTTATCTATAATTACGCTAAAGTGCACTTATAACAAGCTCTGCTTGAAGATTAAGTTCGACTGTGTCAGTGCCTTAAATTAAAAGGAAAGGATCTCTCTTCTGTACTCATTCATATGGAACAATCCATGTCATCCATGCTATGTCACCTGTATCATTCATCGGTTTTAAAATGGGCAGTTTGCCTCCGTTCACAATTCTCTGTTTGGTGCAACCATAACCATCAGCCCTCAATAACTTTAAAGCTGCATAACTTATTTTTTGACCAATTGGGGCATGGGGACATGATTGACAACACAGCGTTCAAATTGGTATAGCAAACATTTCTGCAACCTTTTCTTGTTGTTTTATGTAACAATGCAACATTGTTACCAGATATGGCAAATTGTCATAAGAGTCATAAAAACAATTACTTTTTTTGATGCAACATCATCCTTTATCTGTCGTTGGTGGAGAACAAAACCGAGTTAGAAAGAGAGAACATTTTGCACGTGGAACAATTATATGGGTTTTTAACTGGTTGCTCTGCCACTATGATTAGCTAGTTTCTTCTGCTGTGTTGTCCTGGGTAGCTTTACTTTAGTTTTCCACCAAAACCAGCTGGAAAACAGGTGGTTTGGACTCTGCTAGAAGTCAATAACATTAACGTGAAACTTTCATTTGATGTTGACTTGGTCAACGTTTACTGTACGCCAATATCTTGCTACAACATTGCTAAGATTTGTCCCCAAGTTTGAGGTAGGTATCAACTCGTTTGTTGAGCAACAAGCTTGTTAAAGTCACTACTGATTTAGAATTGGCACCTATGAACAAAGTGGGTACTCCTGAAGGTATATTATACCATCAATGTAAGTGAGGGTTTTACTTTTTGTAGAATTACTCACTTTTACATTTTTTAACATTTTTATTTGGTTTGTCAGCTCCAATTCGTTCCTTCTGTGTTTGTGCTGTATTTACAACATGAAATTATACACATGCATGTTTACAGTACTATGGGTAGACTTTATTCCCGGATTAGGCGTATTCACACATATATGAAAGTTCATATACAGAAAAGTAGGATATCCATAAAAAATCAGCTGTTTGATATGTTCTATACCGTGTGATATGGATTTCTGCTCTTCAGAAATAAATCACCACAGGGCACATCACACTAGAGTACACAAGTAAGCCAATCAGCAACTGAAAGAGCACAAGGGTGACTGGCAACAAATCTCCAGCTGAGGGTGGTTAGGAAATGATAAATATGTTGGCTGAGGCATGATTGGAAATTTACAAAAGAATTCAAACTCTTCAGAATCACAACAGCTTGAGTGCTGGTGAAGAAAACAAATAATATATAGTCCCTGGCTCTCTTCCTCCTTCATGGTCATTTACAGTTTTATTGGCAAACACTACATGCCCACAGTTAGTTGTGTGGGTGGCTGCTCGAGGGGTGGCTCGAGGTAATTGCATGGGGAACAGGTCCAGCCCCCCTTCACCTTCTCATGCACTAATTGGGCTGTTTGCTGTCTGCCAAGGTCAGTGTTTGAACCACAAGAAAAGTACTTCTCAGCGATGAAAAAACTCAAGAAATTAATAGGAAAAAATGACTTGGAAAGTAGCTGGAATGCCTCAAAAGTAACAGACAATATGCAGGAAACAACTAATTGCTGGAGTCTATTCAGCTTTTTCTTTGCTGCCGCGGTTACTTGTATGAGGAGGCGTGCCACACAGCAGGACAATTTCCAGACATCTCTGCAACTCAAAGTGAGCTTCAAATAGCTTCCGCTGTTGGAAACAATCTATCCGGCCAGCGCTTTTTAGACTAAATCATCTCACAAAGGCTTCTAAAGACACAGGTGTTCACAAAAAAGGCCTTTTTAAAGTTCTTTCAAAGCAATCTCCACCGTCCAACATGTAGGGTATTGGATTTGCCCATAAAGCCTCTGTTCTAATTCCCTTTTCAAAAGAACCTTAAAGTCAAAAGTCATTCAGCTCATGGTGTCATTTAACCTTCTGAATTTCTGTCATTACCCATGGTGAATATCACGGGTAATTTAACCTAACAGCCTTTTTCTTTGTGTAATTATACCCATTACAGCAATGTGAAGGATTCCACTCCGTCAACTGTCTCTGTCCGCCGCTCGCCCGCACAGGTTATAGATTCAGCTCTTCCTTTCAAACCTGGTGCCAAACTCATCACAAAGCACCACAATGCTCACTAGAGGGTCTTTGAGAGGGGGCTCTCATTTGGCCGACAGAGAGCTGATTGAAAAGATGCCTGAAAGGATTTTGAAAGCCATTTAAAAAAAATCATTAGGAACATGTATGCCTTAAGGTTTGGCTGAAGAGAGATCAAATCTTTCATGTGCAATTTGGTATCGTGAACATAATTATAGACTGTAACAGAGAAAGATCTGGACGTTGTTCTGAGTATCACAGTAGTGTTTCATCGGTCAAACTCAAGAGTTTGTGAATGTGTATCTAGACAATAATTGTGCATGGTAATTCGTATTTGCAGCAATTTCAAATAAAGTTGAAAAAGTAAGGACTTCTTGAATAAATTATTTGGGTTTCAGGGCTAGGTTGCTGGTAAAACAGAACTTTTAGAGTAACTCTTGGTAAAAAAATGTTTTAAAAAATCGGAGTCTGGGAAGGGCACTGGATTTGGGGGGAGAAAAATCAGAACTGAGAAAACTGGGCCCTCGTTTGTGAAAGGACATCAAACATGCAAGTCTGTATAGCAGTAGAGTCAAGTTGGCACTCGTCAAATGGCTTTTCATAGGACTTGAAATTCCCTCCAATGTCCCTGCGTCTGGGTGTTTTCAAACCCACATGGTCCATTTGGTTGGATTTGTTCATTGACCTTATTGGTGTGACAGTTCAAGTATATGTTTATAACCAATCAAAGTCTGGTGCTTACCAAAATCAATGTTGAGGATATGGTCTTGACAATGTCACAAATACATTCTGTTAGGGTTTGGAATTGTGATCTAACCTATATCTGACTCTGCAGATCTGAGTTATTCAGCTCTGGTAGTTAAGTCATTTTGCATTACCAAAGTGTCTAATTCAATATCCATATTTCCATAACTTAGTATACCAGAAAAAGATCAAGTATCTCCCAATAGATGCATCAAATTCATGAGACCATTAATAGGAGGACTTCCTACCAGGTTTGGAAGCATTTTGCAGAATTCAAGCAAACATGCTTCCTTAGAAAACCAGACCCACAAGCTTTTGTACAGCGGAAGGCACCTCACATCTCAAATCATCAATAATTCATTTGAGTGTTTTTTTCCCACGACTGGAACAAGCTTCCAGAACAAACTGAACTCATTGATGGGCATTAAAGTTTTACTTCTTGATTTTTTAATCATATTTTTTTCAGGCCTAACTTGTATTAATCTTGATGTTCAATAAGACTTCCTGAATAAGAAAAGCTGCCTCAACTTTTGAATGAAACCCCAGTGTTTTCAGAGTCAAAATTTGTTTTTTATTCTCATGGAAATTAGACTCTTGTGTTCTGCGTCTAATTTATTTATGCTTGGGCAGCATGAGCATTAGAAATTCACATGAAAACAATTCTGTACACATTGTTGAATATAAAGAATGATAAGCTGCTTGAGAAGATGGAGATATAATATCTTGTACAGTAGAATGCATTTCTAAATATGATTCATCTCATATTTTAAATTCTATATTGATCAATCAGTGATCCCAATAATGTCAAATAACAAGCAATTGAATGGGAATGTGACGGACATTATATAAGGATGAAGAAATCGTGCTTAAACATCCCAATAATCAATCTAAAAACACACCCAAGGCAGTAAAAGATGCAAGCAACACTGACACTGGCAGCAATTACCTCCAAATGTGAGCCCCATGTGTGCTGGAGTCAAATCTGACAGCAAATGTGTTAAAAGATTATGCAAACTTTAATATTTCAGGATTTACAGAATACATTTCCTGCAAGTTATTTCATGTGAGCCTTCTCTATTCTGGTCCTTTAATGAGCTTTCCTTCATTGCCATGAGACTTGGGGATTGTCAGACTTTGAAATGAAATTAATAAGTAATAATGCAAAAACTTTGGAAACTTGTTTTGTTGCCCTTCAGAGGCTAATTGGTGGCTGTTTTGGAGGCTAATAGGCAACCCTGTTTACAATACAGTTGTTGTGATGCCTGAGGCAAGTGAATTATTATCAGGAGCATTTGTACTCAAGGTTTTGCTCAGGGTTGATTCACCTGGCCAGCTCCTTTAACTCCCAACTAATCTGAAAGGGCAGCTGAGTCGGTGGCACAACGCTTCCAAATATGAACATTTATATACCACTCTGGCACCAGTGCTGAACTAGAGCTGTATACGTGAAAATAATATAAAGACTGAATTGAATTTAAAACATCAGAGTTACTTTGTGAATTTTAGGTGATTGAAAATAAACAGGCAAATTCCAGTTGCATTTAAAAACACAGCTGGCAGTCAAATATTTCACATTTTGCGACTCATTGACGCACAATAATCTACTCTATAACATGAGGATAATTGAGTAGGTCTTTCCCATGCCTTAGAAATAATTGGTGAAGTTTCTAAAAAAAAAACACAATGATTTGGGTTTCAACAAAACAAATTGTGTACAGTACACTAGTTACATAACTTACCAAGGTAACCTACCTGACATACTCTTTATGAGACACCTTAAAAAGACATAAAGAAGTAAACATTGACTATCACGTTTTTCCCTTCTCCAGAGACCCATTTCATGAAAAAAATAAAATCCCTGTGACCTTTAAGAAAGTCCTCTCTTCAGTGCGCTCCATTTTAAATCATCTGACTTCAACACCACAAAAACAACAAACTAGAGGACATAGTACCAACAGCATCATATTTAGTCACTAATTGCAACTAGCAAAGCTAACACATTTAAAGTCTTTGGAGGGATAAGTTGATCTGGCAGAAAACAATAATTACAAATCGACCATTTTCTAAACCCATCCCAACATTAGCATGAATCAATATGAGCGATGCAATTTGAAATGGGGTTATTTTTTCTTAACTCTGTTGGGGGACGAAAATGAGAACAAAGGCTTATAAGCAAAGGCTAACAGTCAAAATGTTGTAACCAGCTAGCTAAATGGTTAACAATGCTAGCAGTGTTCGAGACGGTCCAAAAGCATGATAGCTAGCTTAGTTGGGTCCATGTGTTAGCTCATTCTGGAAACACCAGAGTGTGTCACTGTCCATCAAGTCAGCACAAACTTTGTTCTAGACTCTCAAACAGCAGAGACATTGTTGGCATCAGCTGAATCATGCTGAGTGATGTCATAATGATGTTGGCCACACATAGACGTCCTCAAAGGTTTTTATTTCAGACTAAAGCACATAGGTTTACTATGTTTGAGCAACAGAAACATTTTGGCAAAGCTAGCCTGTGTGGATGCTTGTACAGCACTAATCAGTAATTACACTGCCAACCAGTAACGAAAAGATAACCCCATCGCCTCAACACATCAACATCTACTTTGCCATCATTTCCCTGGCATTTCCTTTGACAAATTAGATTGCAATTCAGCACGGCTCATGATGCTACTCAAGTGGCAATAGAGCGGCATTATGAATGGCGGTCATTCTCCTACTAAAGACTCTTCAATCCCCATCACAGTGAATATTATCTCTGACAAAGTGTCCTTGGTACTCACAACGCTTCTCAAATTTCCTGTTTGTCATTTATGTGGGGAGCACATTTATTTTAGTAACTAGCTCTGTACTTGGATAAATCATTCACATAAATGAGTCGTCCAAGCGTTGTTCGGCCTCAAAGTTAGTATTGATGTTAATGAGGCGGAAGAATTCATCAAAGATGTTGGAGCTGCTGAATTGGTTTCCATTGAAAAGACCCTCCAAATATTCATATAGCTCACTCTCCTTGAATCCTAAACAATCACAATGCATCCATATCTCCCTCTATTCCAAGCCAATTGTAAATGAACTTGAGCTGGTCTAGTGCTTTTCCAGTCTTCTGACTACTCAAAGTGCTTTTTACACCATAGGTCACACCTATCCATTCACACCACATTCACACACTGATGGCAAAGGATGCCACGTAAAGTGTCCATCAGTATTAACTAATCAATTCATACATTTCATACACCCCTAAAGTAGCAGCGGATGCAATTTTGGTGTCTTGCCCAAGGACACATCGACATGTGGTTACAGGACCCGACGATCGAACCCCCTGAACTTCCAATTGAGAGATGACCGACTCTACCATTGAGCCACAGCCGCCCCAACACAGTCACAGCAGATGGATGCTCAACATCAGTCTGGTTGTGCTCAAGGTTTTTGCCTGTAAAAAGGACACCAAGTGTTTTGCTCATGGTGGGTTAATGTTCGGTATCTGCATGATGTTGGTGAAAACAACCAAAACTGTGAAATCGACATCGGAATATCAAAACGAAGAGCTGAAAGAAGCTGCATTGGATCAAGAGGAACTTCAGATCCTGGTGGTAACTGCATATAGATTCTTTACTAAGAAGAATACCTTTTACAGTACATTCAATAGACCAAGGTCATCTTATTGTATATAGCATTGATTATGGCAGCTTTTGAAATGTATAGCCACATTTTCAGGGACTTTAGGTCAGAGGTTGCAAGAGAGCTTTTAGCAGCGACACAAGTTGCTTGATATTGTTTGTTTTCTCTTTAGGTGAGTATCTGGCAAAAAGGTAAATCCATTATGAGTGTGGGTATGAGCTTTCTAACATCCTGAGAATGTTCTTAACTGAACATCTCAGGGACCCAAGCTGTGAGGGAGAAACTCTAGGAAACAGCATGAAAAGAAAGGAGTGAGTCATGGGTCAAAAGAAGAAGCTTTTAACAAAGTTTATTATATATCGAATCTCTGGTTGAAGTATGTCACCATCACTTTGTCAATGCTGTGATATCGATCACAGGAAAAAAAAAGTCATGAACGATTTGAATCTGTTGGTTTTAAACGCTGTATATTATTACTTTTCAAGGACACTACAGCAGTTATTGTGTGAAGAGAGTGGTCAAACTGACACAAAACACAAACTAAATTAACAACACATTTCCAACTGGATCTAATAATGTGTTTTTCTTTGTTGTGACTCATCACAGGAAAGGTGTTCCCTCTACACATCTGCGCACGAGACTCCTTCATCGAATCAAAATACTCTCTCATCTTTTTTTATTCCTACTTCTTCTTCTTCGAAGGACTGCAAAATCTTGAAAGATATGCTTTCCACTTATCATACCTAACACATCCACTTGATCTGATTTCATATTGTTCTTACCTTAGCTCTGTGCTATGAAACTACTGTTATGGAATACCAAAAGGCCTCGGGTCCAAAGTGAAAAGTCCCATTAATAAAGAAGAGATTACTTTCACTTGCTGTCAAGGCCCTGGTGCTGCTAAAGGATTGATGCTCGAACATTAAATCAGCCCCTTGAAAGGTCCTTCCAAAACTCCACCAGTGCCAACTGTATAGGATATTTTTTTCTCTATCATGTTTCACTCTCAGGGCATGACCAGTGGTATTATCAGGGCATTGATATGAGGATTTGGCTTTGTTTATTTGCTGGTTTGGTCATTTTTTAAAACCAGTATATTAGTCATGTTGCGCTCTTGTATCTTTCTTTCTTCCCGTCTTACTTTTCCTCCCTTCATTTCTCTCCTCACAGCCACAGGGTTTGTTGTTCACTTTTTGTTGTTGGAGCCATCATTCAAAATGCAGAGCTTTTCTTCTGACAGGCAGCGAAGCAAGGAAATGAGAAATGACTTACATAGTTTAGCTCCTCTTCATTTTCACTTGCCTTATTATTATCAAACGCGTGCAACCGGCGTTCACACATGCACGCACATGCGCTCACACGCCGCTCCATCCACGCTTTCACAGATGATTAGTGAAGTCTCCTCAGCAGAAAGACACCCAAATCTGTAAAGTGCTGAGAGGTTTTCCGTCAATGTCCACACTCAGTGACGTACAGTACATCTCGTCGACTTTGACACTGCAGAGAGCGATGGCCTCTGCACACCACTAATTAGCTGTCATTCATAATTGATTAAAGTCCGAATGTAAATAATAAATGGGAACTGGATTTTATTTGGGGTGTCTTATCAACTACAGCTACCTTTCGCCCCTGAGACTGGATGTAAACATGTCTACATAACTGTGAAAAACACACACACACTCCCCCTAACCGTGTTAAAGTGCAAAGAGAAGCTGGAGGTGTCTGTTGCGCTTTAGGGAGAAGATTTTATTTTTCAAACTTTTTCATCTACTTTTTATTCAGGCCATGAGGAGAGGATGGACCAGGGTCCTGCTCCTTCTCTGCAGGCTTAACTTAAAATGTAACTCTTAAATTTGACCATTTTTGAAGGATCTTTTACTTCTTCATGAGAAGAATGCAAACAGAATAATTATTGAAGTTGAAGTTTTTTTTATCCTGAGTGGGTTTTTTGCTGTGTACACTTTACAATAAAACAGATAAACAATTTCTTTGAATTGGAAACAAATAGCTGGTTCGTTTCTTTTCAACGTTTTAAAGAAATGGCCATTTTTAGTTGTCTGATACAATGATCCTGTGAGGAGTTTTCACCTGTTTATGAAACTGAAATAAAGTATGATGTGTTTTGATGACCTTAATAAAAGTAAAGCAGAAAATTAGGGGTTACCCCTGCCGTGGAATAGGCGTCAGACTGGCCAATTAACAGCCCAGAAACAGCCTTTTTTAAGCATTTCTAGGTCCAAGAATAAAAGTGAATTCAATGTTAGAGATTTAAAAAGAGAATGATGAGATTTTTTTCAAGTAAACACTACATACACATCCAAACAACAAGATCAGTCTGTTCTGCTTTTTCCACAGGGGGTGCCAAAATCGACAACATAACCAAAACACAAGTTGTCATGAATTGGTCATTGTTCAGGATTTAACTTTTGGAGTGCAAACAAGTAAATATAGAACAAATGAAGGAGACTCGATGCCTTTATTTTGAAGGGGGCTTCACCAGGCCGAGTTTCATAACATTCTGTGTTATATTTGACTCATGTCGATCAGCCTTTCTTTGGTGCACTTGAACCTGTTTTTAACCACAGCACGGGAACATAATGAGTACACTCTGATTGTGTGTCTGTGCACTTTAGTGTGCTTCTCAACGCAAGCAATTTTAGTAATCACAACCCGCCAGCCACCAGCCTCCTGCTGCATTTTGGATGTCTGTGTGTCTCCATTGTGTATGCACATATTGTGAGGAGCGTGCTCTCCGAGTCAGAAAAAAAGCCATCGATGCAGTCCTCAGAAGTAGCACATCATTAATAACGGGGGGACCTTTGAAGATCCTGCATAAATGTCTAATTAGGTTTGGTAACCTTTAGGAAACTCAAGTGGGTGAATACTAAACAGGCCTGGAGATCTTGTACTGCATGGCAAACTAAGCACTCAACATGTGGGAGAGAGCGCTGACATTGAGCAGGTTTGTTCCCCCTGCCTGAAAGGGCACGCAATTTACGCCACATTACAAGCACGTCTGAACTCATTGGCCAATTTCGGGCCAATTTATCGTACTTAACCATCCTGTGTGTACACGTCATCATGGCGGTGGAACAAAAATATGCCCTTTTTCCTTTAGTACTCCTGCCCTTCAAGCTGCGTGGATCATTGTTCTGCATCACTGTGACGACGGGCCGGCCTGGCATTTAGTCTGAGCTCTGGAGCCAGCAGCCATGTTTGTACTCTTACAGTTTTGAAAGGATGTGGCCTGAAGAAGAAAAGAACACGAGGGCTGGTTTACATTAGCCTGTCGCTGTCTCCGTCTTATAACACGTGAAGTAAAAGGTGACAGCACGTGACAAAAACACAGCCTTGTTTTCTGTTAGTACACCGAGCCTCCTGCTGCCAGAGTTGTAGTTAGTGATGCTTTAATCTTTAACTGCTCTAAACTGAAACTCTGATGTCTCACTGTGACTTTGTTGCTCTTTACCTACAGATGTTTGCAGAAACAAAGTGGAAGCATCTGAGTAAGATGTGGGACCTTGCACAAAAAAAGAGGAATCAAAACTCATTACAGTTTAATAGCGTCTGAATTAGTAGGCTGGCTATCTCTAACTGTACATAATTGTGTACGAAGCCACGCAGGGAGAACTGCCCTCACACTAACTGTTTCTAATCTTCCGACCCTGATCTCGTTCAGTCTTTGGCTTTCTTCTCCAAAGTGACTTCCTCACCAGGAGGCCGCTTTGCATCGTTTGCAGAGTATTCAGCATCTAAACTGTCTGATTCACTTTGAAAAAAGTAAGGCTCCATTGCAACATGCAACTCAATTTAAGCTTGATTGTTCTGATCTCTGATATTTGTGTTTTTCTGCATTTACACATTAACTCGTGTTCCTCTTGGCCAGGTCTCGTCATGTCAACCTCAAAGATCTTTCTGGATAATTACTGATAAGAAAAATAAAATCACAACACAAATTCAAATTTCCATCATCCTGACGCCCAGCCACCACCATCAGACTGTGTCACCCCACAACCACTCCCGTCGTCGTTCATGCACAGCCTGCTCCGACCTCCACCTCAGCTGCAAGGAAGTGTGGACAACAGGAATGCGAGGAATACAAAGGAGAAATCCTTCCTGCATATTATCCTCTATGATCTTTTGTAAAGTGTCTCAAGATAACACTGATATGAATTGGTGCCATATAAATAATGATTGATTGATTGATCAACATTATATAGGCTAGTAGTATAACATCATAATGCGAGGTCACCCCTAGTGGCGGCCATTGGAGGTGCATGCAATGGGATCAATGCAAGGGAACACCACATGCAAATTGAAAAAAAAAATTATTAACATGGCAAGTTGCACAGAGATAATAGCTTGCATGTGACCAGCATTGCCTGGACGAAAAAAAAAATGAATGTGGGAGAACTTAAGCTTGGTTTCCTACATCAATTAAAGAGAGCTGACTTCGAGACGTTATGGGCCATAACTCTTTAAGCAAGAGGAGTGTCCAGGCTGTGTGCATCACTTTTCATTGTCCCCTTAAAACAGTCCAACCTTAACCAGTGTGGTTTTCTGTTTTTGCAGTGCCTGATTTAGTTTTTTTTGTCTATTAACAGGTCGTGTGTTCTCACATTAGTGTAGCTGATTCTATTTCTTTTCTTAAGCTTTTTTTCATTTGTATGTTTTCTGAAGTTGAAGTTCTATCAAGCATCCATCCAGGGACACTTCACCCTAAAGCCTTCTGAATGCAAATGACGTCAAAACCACTCTCCCCCCCCATAATTGACAATCTGAGTAGCCTGACTTAAAAACAAGAACACATGGCATGCAAGTCTGAGACATGTTGTGACTATAAGCCTGCAAATACAGCAAAGGCAGTAGGAACAAAGGTCCATAATTCCTGACTTTGAAACAGCTTTGATAAAGCTTATTGGAACATGTTGTAGTCTTTAAAGAATTAATACTAACTCCTTAGATTACAGCATGCAACATCCAGTATCACCTTCTTTTAGATTCCTTTCTGTATCTTTATTTTCCCCAACGTCAAAGCTAGTTCCCTTTGTTACTATGCGAATTGTTCTGATTCATCATAAGAAATAAACACTCTGCCATAAAGTCAGAGGAGTTCCTCTGCATGCTGCAGGCTCTAAGTTATATCTTTACCCATATAAGTTCTGCTGGATTGTATTTTTGTGTCTCCCAACATTTTGCAGGCTGTCCAGGTTTTCTAAAAATAACCACAGGCTGCCCCGGTCATGATACCTCAAGCTTTGAGCTTTAAAGCAACATAAACATACGCATCCCAAGACGTACATCACAGGCGTATGCACTCAAACATATTTATTATATGCACCCGCAGACACACATTCAGGCAGAGTCCCACACACACACACACACACACACACAGAGTTGTCAGAGCGCGGTGTAAAATCAGAGGGGCTGTTAATGGAGGCGGACAGCTTGGCTGCTGTTTCATCAAAGTGCAGAGGAAATGCAGATCTGTGTCCTGCAGGATGCGAGGAATTGGATCAGCTTCCTTCTGTCTGCTGAATTTGAAACACATAGCAGCAGGGATTAGACAGCCTTTACCACCGAACAGTGACTTTCTAATGGCCGGCCACGGGAAATATTTACTCACTGTCTCGCATGTGTTGATACGCCCATCAGGAGCAGCAAACGTGTCCCCTGGACTGATGGCTTCATTTAGCTGCCAGCTACAAAGCAACATGGAGGATGTTTTTCTTATTTGATTCCTACAAGGAGCACTGAGCTGTTGAAAGTCGTCTTTCTCATCTGATACACGACCTCACCAAAATAAAGCAATGTGTCATGATCATGTTACTGATTCAGATGATTTTTTTTTATGGAGAATAAGAAATACATTTGTTAACAGTAGTAAAGAGTCTTACTGGACATAGATCCCCTCGCTTGAAATGGATTCTGTTTAATCCACATCAGAACATCTCCGCGAGGATTTAGGCTCACAGCTTATGTCATTTCTGTGTTTTTGGATGCATAAAGATTTTCTGATTGATTTTAAAGATAATATATAAAATCACAATATAAACCATGATCCCAACAAACCCCTCCGCCCTTTAATTTACCTTCCAGGGAGCTTTTCCATACTCATCACCAAATAGCTTCTGTTCTCACTTTTCCACTCCAGGAGTTTCTCAAAAAGTGGAAGATGAGGAGGCATTAAAAAGGCAGAGAGGAAAACATTAGTAAATGAATACCTAAATGACTAAAGGGAGCAATTATCGAGTTCATTATCGGGTTATCAGAGATTTGGAGGTGTTTTTGTCTCTCATATTGTTGATTAAAAGTCAAGAATCACACATTTATCCGTCTCCAGCTCACAGTCCTCCATTCTTGAAGTGAAATAAATACAGTATATCAGGCATTAAGTTAACTGGAAATATGATTTTTAAAATCTTTCTTGGTATATTTCCTGCTTTAAAAGGAGTCAAATGAGAATGGCTATGTTTGTGTTGTCTGTGTAAGAAATTAAGTTAATATATAAACTTAGGGCAACACCCAAACAACACCTTCAATCACCTGACAAGCCAACTTATACTGAGCCATCCCGCTACACTCTGTTTGTCTCAGTTCTTTGTCCCACCCTCCCTTCCTTTCCTCTCATCCATTCACCCTCCTTCCTTATCCCTTCACCTCGTCCGTCTAATAGGCACAGTCTGGGCTGTAATCAGCTCAGGCAGAGTTACGCTCGAGACTGAACCCCAATCCTGAGTCTCCCTCTGCCCTGCAGTCAGTCCATCCTCCCAGACCAGCCAAACTCACAACATCCTCTTCCATCGTAATCATTATCTCAACATACATTCATCTGTCTCATCATCAGTGGCGATTCTAGAATCTGGGGGGGGGGGGGGGGGCTAAGCAAACATCAATTGGGGGGGCCCTCTAACCAGCGTTCAGCTCAGAGTGAGTTATGTCAGATGGGGATCCCCTAAGAAGGTTTCCTACCATCGTAACATTTTCGGCCGCTGCTTTGGTGCCCCCTAATGATCTGGGGTCCCAAGAAGTTGCCTGCCTGGCCTGTTGACAAGCAGCGCCTCTGCTCATCATTCATAACATATATCATTAAATATCTAATACGCATGTGGATGTTGTGTGATCCTTGCTTGTGAAATACAGAATGATTTTCTTATGCAGGAAGGGCACTTAAAGCATCCCTTATCCATGCTGTGGAGAAAAAAAAGTATTTTATGGTAAAAAAAAAGAAAACAAATGTCATGTTTTGGTGATCATCAATGCTCTTTTTAATGGATTTTGTTCTGCTTTGACTTGTTGTCTTCTTCTATTTTAAACTGTATCCATAACAGCAGAAGGAAAAATGGGCAGCAGGTAAACCAAACCTGACCTTGCAGGTGCAGACGTGCACACCTTGAGCCTCACTTCTCCTATTAGTCCGTTTATTTGTTGCGTTGCACGTTTGCGTCTGTATTTGCATTTCATTTCAGCCTCTTAATTATCTGGAAGGAAGAGCAGCTTCGGTTTACAGCAGCTTCCCATTCAGCGTGTGAGTCGACAACAAAAACAGTTTAAGCCTCGCGCCATTAAAGGTGTCAAAACAAGGTATTTACGAAGACTAAATGCTAAAGCTGTCGCCATTCCAGCACGGCCAGGAAAACTATGAGCCAGATGTTTTGTCATTAAGGTTTTTTTTCGAGGCAGCGCGGTGCATCTCCAACAGTCAACAAGGACATCTTTTCCTCCTTCTCATTTAAGGAATCACTAAAAGGCTGATGGTATTTTAAGAGAATGCACGTCAACCCCCGGGAACCATATATGTTTTTTATTTTATCACGTTCCACAATCTGTCAGCTGCCTCTTTCGATTTCAAGGTGAAGGTCAGGGGAAAATAAGATCTGAATTATCGAGGAAAAAATAAAATAATACTGCATAAACTGCAGCCTCTAATGTGAGTCTTTCCAAATCAGAGTAATCAGGACGCACCTGAAAAATCCTGCTGACTCCCACGTGTCTTTCTGCTCCGCTTCTCTCTCCAGAGATCTACAAAGAGAAAGGTGCCAACCGCTCTTGTGCCATACTGATGGAGCTGTGAGGTCTACAGAGACCTCTCGTTTTCTGAGTGAACGGTCCCAGAAAGAGCTAATGATATGTTAATGCTGAATGGCAGACGTTAGGGAGACCAAATGACGGCAATCCCAATTACCTCCGAGGGACGTTCCTGCCTTGTGTGTGTGTGTGTGTTTTTTGTTACGCAAACAAACTTCGGTAAACACAAATAAGGTGCGGAACGTCGGCTGAAAGGACTCAGGGGTGGCTGACAGAGTGTCACCGAGCTGAGGGAAGAACGGTGGAAACTGGAGACCGTGTTACTTACTACTCTTGATTACGCCTCCACAATTTGTTCAGCTTTGGAACATTTAAAAAAAAAACTAACAGCCCCGTGGTGTGAGAGATTTACATCTGAGGATAGTTCTAGCAACAGATCCTACCTTTCAAGAAAGGAAAGTTAAAAAAAAAAAAAAAAAGGATCTTTGAAGATCTGCCTGAAAAGTTTTCCTTTTGTTTGTCCTTTTGGAACTTTTCCGCCGCTGACTCCAGTCTGGCAGGGATTCGGGACTATCATCATGTTTACTTGAGCAGCAGCAGTAGTAGCTGCGTGGGGTGGAAGCCGTGGGAGGAGGTTAGTTTTTGAACGGCAAAACAAGATTGAAATATGCCACTACACTTTTGAATTCCCTGAGCTTTTCCCACTTGTACATTTCCGCTTGTGTGTGTGGGTTTACCTGTGAATGTATCCGTTAGTATGTATGTGTTCCTGTTCGGCCAGGCTTAGCTGGAGATTGCTTCCCCCCCCCCCCCCCCCCACCTCACCCCACCCCCCTCTTTCCTTTCCTCTTGTGTGTGCAGCATATGGCCATTGTGATGGAGGGTAAAAGGAAATGACAGGCCATTTGAAGATGCTCTAGTCCCTGCATCATGAATAATGCAGAGGGTGCAGCGAGCAGGTTCTCAGCGCCGGCTTCAAAGTTTATCGGCCTCCCCCTGTCTCCCCGGGAGAGAGACTACAGTGCCGGGGGGAGATTAGACCGACACTGAGCAGGGACCTGGTCAAACTCAATTAAATACAACCAGGATAATTCCATCCTCTCATTGTGCCATTCGGTTTTATTAGCAAAATAAACCCGGCATGCTCCCACCTTGAATCAGCAATAGCAAGGGAGAACGGCGTGTAAATTATTAACCACTCGTCTGTGCACTCATTTGCTGCATGTAAAACTATGTAAATTAGTGGATGGCAGAAGACATGATCGATGGATTTTGTCATTTGTTATGTCGGAGAACACAGTAAGATCAGACATGCAGAATAAAACTCTCCACTATGAACTTTTCTCTTTCATTTTGACTAATATTAGCTCAAGAAAATTGGATTTGAACAACAAAACACATGTACTTAAATGCACATAAGCGGTGTTAAAGCTTTGTTGATTGGGTTGATTAGATTTATAGATGGGTGATTAATTAGTCAACCTGATTTGAATGCATAGCTTAGCTTAAGATGAAAAAAAAATCCCCCAGAACACAGTAAATACCGTTTTCATGCATGTTTCCTTCGGTCTTTTGAGATCTAATTACCCCCTAAGCCCCTCCCCATGGCAGCCGTAGACATTTAAAACCAATCCCCTGCACCCCAGCCTGTTGTAGCATGTAACTATTTTACATGTCTACATGATAAACAAACACTTATGCCACCCACATGTTTTGGCTCCATAACAAGCCAGGCTTGGCTAATGATGATAAACCTATGTAAAAAGTACAAAGCATCGCTAATTAGGCCTATGTCGATTATGGCTCATTAATGCTGATGTTGCCCTGACATGTTTTTGCCAATCATCAGTGGAGAGGTCTCCAGTGCATCGTTTTCTAATTACTTGAATTTGTCATTGTACAGTTGCCCTCCATGACTTCATGTGTGCTCCTTAGTCACATGTTTATATGGTCATTCGAGTGAAAAAGGAGGCAGATCTGAGCGATCCAGTGGCTCTGGTTGTATTTTGAGATGTGTCTCTTGTATGTTTTTTTTCACCCATCAAAGGTAAAGAAAAACGATGATGTAATACAGTTTTATCTTACTTCTAGCTTCACAGTTCAAACTGTGAGAGGACAGAAAGGTTCAAAAAGTCACACGTTTTTCTTGAATCTAAACTTAAACTATAATGTATAAAAAAATGTTGATGATGTCATTTATTAATGTTAGGCTACTTCAAACTGCATGAATCCCTAAGATTACCTTTAAAAGTGGGATTATTCTCAAATTTTCTCTAAGAAAATGTGTGCTCAAACAGGCAGTTTGGAGATTTTCCCTTCATGACATCACAAAGGGCAGTAACCCCTCTCCCAGGTGGGTGACACTCCCACAGCTAGGTGTTTGTTCTGCCCTCTGAGTCTGCCTTCTCACTGTAAAAAATAGAGCATGGTGCACGAAAGCCCGAGCCCCCCAAGCCCTTCCAGAGAGTGGGGGGGGGGGGGGGGGGGGGGGGGGGGGCGTGGTCAGACACAGCTCATTTACATTTAAAGGTACAGACACAGAAACAGCCTGTTCTGAGCAGGGCTGAAATAGAGGGGTTTATAGGCATGATCAAACACAGGATCAAACTCCAGGCTCCCCATGTTTTGGGGAGCTCTGAGACTTATTCAAACTGGTTGAAAAGAAGTACAATATGTGACCTGAAATTATGAATCAATGTAACGTTGGTTGTCAAATCTAACGGCTGAATTTCTGTTTTGTTTAAGTTGTGAAAAAACTGAATTCTTACATGAGTGACTTCTGAATAAAAGTTTGCCTCAGGTTCCTTTTTTAAACATTTCTAAACCAGAAAAAAAGGTTGCCCTTCAGAGCTGAAAGCATCGCTCCTCCTGTTGATCAAACTTCATATTTCCTGCAGTCAAACTTCCCTTCACAGGGCCACTTTACAACTCTAGCCAAGTTCATTGGGAAAAGAAAAAGGATGACATAACAAGGTGGTATTTTTATTGTATGGTGAGAATTCATAGCTCAAAATAGAAAGTCCAAAAAAGTACAAAATGTGACATTTCATTCACATTTTGAGTTTTGAGGTAAAACTATCTATCGAAGCAGTTAAACGGCAGATCAGTTGTATATGTTTTATTTTAAGTCAAATGTAACCGTCAGAGTTATACTGTGTGACCTAAAAGAGAGCTAGTTCTCGCAGTTATCTTGGTTCTAAACTTCCTCTGAAAAATGGCAGCCTTTGAAAGATGAATGCATTGATATCTTCCGTTAAACTTTCCCCCACTGGCTACTTTCAACTCTGGCCAATTTGGTGAACATTGACAAATGTCTGATGAATCAACCTTGAGTTATTTTCCGGTTATTATCCTAAACCCGTCTTCTTTTACACCTTATTAGCCTAATCTTGCCACTTTGACCTACTTTGGGCAGCGTGCGTTCCTCGGGCGATCAAGGAGTGAGCTTTTGCACTCATTTTCAAACACAAACCCCTCAAGAGAATTATTTATATTGCCCAGGTCTGGGACCGGTCTAATTTGTGTGGGACTATAGAGTACATAAACTTCAGGTCTGACACTCCTCTTGCTGAGGGCGAGGCAGACTGTGAGCGCCACAGAGAGAGAGACAGAGAATAAAACATGCCGCTGCTTCGGCCTTTGATCTTCCTTTCCCCCCCTTTTCTCTTTTTCAAAGGACTAGTGAGGAGTCGTCCAGCTGATGCCTGAGCAGGGGCCCCCCTTTTTTTTTTTTTTTTGCCAACGACACCCTGGCACAGACAAGCAACTAGCTTTATTTATTTTTATTTTTGTTCTGTGTGGGAGCAAGAAAACGGAGACAGGGTTCCTTTGGAGTTTGGTTTCATGCTGGGTTATCGCAGAAATAAATATTCACCAGCATGCATAAACATGCAAGGTTTTAGTCCCCAGTTGGCTAAGCTCATATAAGCTCATATTTCAACTAATTTTTCTGCCTCTGTGCAAGAGAGGAGGGCAACATATACTTAAGGTAAATGTCTCTAACCCCGGCAGAAAGATATACTTAATGCACATTTTTTAACCTTAATATATACCTTTAAAGAATTCTTCTCGTCATGATGCAGGTGTACACATAATAATACTTCTGTTTAGTCAATGCATTTTATTCTGGCACAAAAACAAACATCACCCAAGCATAAAACTAAAAAGAAATGATGCTGTTAATCACATGAAAGTGCTAATATTGCTGTTCTTCATAGACACTATAAATAGCGGAGAGTAATTACGTGATAAATGATCTCAGACACCTGTGTTGCACATGGAGCAAAAGGCTACTGCAGAGAAAGATTTCTTTAACAGGCAGCCAAGAGGTCAGACTCTATTAACGATGTTCCAGCAGACAATCTGAGGAAGAGCGTGCGCCTCATCTCGCAGAGAGTCTCTGAAAATTGGCGCCTTTTTGTCAGGGCAATTTGTTGATGATGCATGGTTATGATAAGAATTGAGTGAAGTGTCTGTAGTTGCCCAGGGCCCCTGAAGCTGAAGGCAACAGGGCCAACATGAGTAATCAACCCGAGGTGCAGATTGAGCCCCTGATAGCAGAGGGTCCCTGAAGTACCCCCAGGCGGCAGATATTAAAGATACTTTCGTCTGATTTTGACTGACAGCTGGTCAATCAAAAAAAAAACATCTTTTATCAGCAGTTATCAGTGCTGGAGTGAACATCAGAAATCTGTGTTTGGGCTGCTTTCTATCTGCTTTGATTAAATTAATATCTACCACCAGTATCATTGTGTTATATTGCAAAAATCTGCTTTGTTTGCAAGACTTTCTTTTTCATAAAACCAAGAAAACAAAATGGTTTTGACAGAAACAGAAGAGAATTCCACTGGAGTTTTAACACATTTGTAAATACAAGTCTTACACTGAGGATATGTTAGTTTTACTTAGCAGATGCTGATGTAATGGGATGATGGCAAGATGCAAAACAGGCTGCCACAAATATTAAGCAAAAATGCTAAAACACTGTGTGAGATAACACAAGTGTAGTCTTAGCACAACAAGTGTACATGTTCTCAAAGTAGACACTATCTTTGCAGAAAAGACTTGTTGCCCGCAAGTCGATCCCAGTACTACCCCCCATAAGGCTACCATTAGCTTAAATGCTAAGATTTTAAAACTCAATAATAGATTTGGTTTAATATGGGAATCGGGAGAACATTTTGAGAGTTATAAATGTCATGACATAATCAGTTAGACATCAACAGTTATGCAAATGATGTGATTGTATTTAAAGCAACAATATGTAACTATTCAGCACTGTAGTAGTTTCAAAGTACAGTACAATAACTTTGAACAGGGAGAATGGCGTCCATCCCGTTTCCACCAAGCACTCTGGGGACCTGTTTTCAGCACTATGTAACTTTGGGAGCGGGCTGCAGTTCTCTTGTGACAAGTGTGTACGGTTTCACGGCACTAGTTCACACACCTGCCTACGGCTTAATTAGAAGCTAGTTAGCCTGTCTCTGTACTGTGTGATAAGATGGCTGAAGAGGACAGAGATATAACCGAGCAAGAGTAATTATTAGACCTGTTGGTGAGAGCTTTGTTAAACAGTATGCTGCACTCCAACACCGAGCTGGCTATGACCTTATTCTGTGTGTTTATGATGCAGGATGCAGTTGCTCCTAGAGACCTTCGGTGGGCGCCAAAGCGCACCAAACTGAATTCCTTAAAAATGTGGCTTTAAACTTGCAGTTCCTAACTTGTCTGGGTAACACTTTATATTAAGGTGCTTGTAAAAAGCATTAATAACAGGTAATAAGTCACTTATAAATCACTTATAGGACCTTATTAGAGTCTTACTAACACAAATAAGACTATTTAAGTGTTAATATAGGCATAATTAACACATTTATTATGTCTTATAAGACACTTACAGGCTCTTATTAGAAACGTACTAACACTTTATATACCATCATAAACATTAATAAGATGTTTATGAACATTAATAAGACTTCATGAGTGTTAATTAAACTATAAATTAATGTATCATTGGCTTGTAAGATATTAATTAACACAAAGAAACTTGTTTATAGACCACTTATCAACGTTCCTAAGATGTTTATTGACATTGATAAGACTTTATTAGGTTCATATTAATGCCTTATAAAGGTTAATAAATACTTTATTATGCACTTAAGAGTTAATAAAGCTCCTCTGCAGGTACTGGATCTAAAGTGGGAACACTACTTATGAAGATTAATAAATACTAAACGCAGAAACAAAAAGGAGGTCTGTTGAACTTCCACTCAAACAGTTTTTGGAGAAAAAAAAATGCTACTACAAATACAAGTATTATCTGAAGGTTAACTGTAAACAACATTATGAAAACATTTGGTGTGTCATAGCTACCAACATATCTGATCAAATTCAGGGAAAAAGCATAGTTGTTTTTAACCCTGGTATTGACAAAAGAACCGAATTATGTACTTGAAAACGGGGAACTTCCAAGTGCTCCAGAGTTCGGTTCGCCCTGTGAGAACGTGGTCCGAACCAAGTGAGGGAAGAGTGTGGCTAATGTTAGCATCGCTAACAACAGCCTTCAGTCCTCCTTACAGGTTAAAGTATTCATGCCTGTGCTAAATGTGGCCACACCTTTTTCTCCATTTTATAGATCAAACTACTGCCAAACTGCGTAGCGCTATTGAATGCCCTTCTTCCACTGTCCTGTTGTTTACTTTCAGGTCAAAGCGCAGCATTAGGCCAGATTGCAGTATAGCCACTGACTCAGGCAAGACTGATTCTTTATTGAATCAGTCTTGCCTTTTTTTTGGTGTCATGGTTTGGTCGACACATCTTTAAAAGATAGAAATTCCTTAAACCAAAGTGTTAAATGGTAAAGTTGGCTGACTCACAGCTCTACCCAGCATCCCTGTTTACTGGACAGTTTCAGCGGATAGCTATATACCTCTATCTTAAAGGATGACAAACCCCTTTGCACAGTTATTTTCAGCTTCTTTTCTGTGAACGGAGGTCCAAAGGTGCAGAAGAAAGTTTCACTATCACTGAACTAAACTAGCTGTCGCGATGTTTGCACAAACAAAACTAATTTTATCCGAGCAGAAGGAATAATTTATTTATTCAGGCAAGTTTGACTTTTTGTTTAACATTCGCTGTTCTCCACTCCAGCGGAAACACTTCTAAATAAAATCTGCAGTCCATCCTTAAAAAGGGCCATTCCAACAACTTGAAGCCCAGTTAACAAATGCAGTGAGTAAAACACTCCCTTTTCTTGGGCTGACAGGAAAAATACAAAAGGACAGACCTCGGAGTGCATCTTCAAACACAATCAGTTGAAATGTAGAACAGCACTGTAAAAAAAACCCAACTAGTTATGACTTAAAAAAGTTAGTGTCTGGGTTGCCTTAAAATGTTAAGTCACTTAAAAAAGATAAGTTGAGATAAATTTGTGAGCATTCCAAAGAAATAAAATGTTCTATAGTCAAACAAACTTGACATCAAGTCAGTTGTACTTAAATCTTTAAGTTCACAAAACTTTTGAACACAACTCAGTTCCGGTGAAATTATCTTGTTATCTAGTTGAGGCAAAATGCTCTTTCAATTTCTTTTGACTTGAAATCCAAGGTTAAAATACTTTATCAAAAGTTGAATCCATCTAAAATATTGAGTTAAATGAATTGATCAATATAAATTGAATATATATATTTATATTTTTGTCAACTTAAATCAGTTCAGCGTATACATTTTTAGTGATTCTCTTCGCTTTTGTGGAAACTTTCAACTTCCTTTCAAATACAAATAAAAAAAAGGTATAATCTCTACAGGTTATTCGTTTTATCATAGAAACCAACCAACTTTAGTTCTTCAACCTTTGATAGCAGATCAGATCAAATAGCAAATCTAAACATTTACAAATGTTTTTACCACTTGTTGGTAAAACAATTTCCACCCAAGAATGTGCAAAAAATCAGTTGTCCTCCTTTTGCTGCATTTATCATTTATCGGTCACTTTTCTCAGTATTTTCAGATGCAATAAATGTATAAAATCAGGTAATTTACACATTTAATGACGTGATCTTACTGTGGTAACACAAACATTTCAAAAAAAGATCTGTGAGACAATGTCCAAATATTTCTTGGAAGCTTTCAGAAAACTCTTTCTCAGTCCATGGACCCTTGAAGGGGGCAGTGGTCACCACCGATATTCAATAGGTTCTTCTGTATGACTTAAAATGTACAATGTACTTCCTTTTGGTAGTCAATGTTAATTGCATACAGCAGACCCATGAGCATAGCTACAATGCAGAAATTTCCCCCATGAGGGATCAATAAAGTTTATCTTTACCATATGCTACCAATAGTCATGCTGCTTGATCTGATGCTCCAGGACGACCTCATCTTTTATCACCAGGAGGATGCTGACGTTCATATGCTTTGTTATGCCGTCCTCAGTGTCTGTAGATTTACTAAAGACAGAAAAAAATAGATATAGCTGTAAATTGTTTGTAATACTCTCTGAGAAACAAAATGTTTAGCCGGCAGATCCCCCGATAATCCTTCACTCTGTGAGTGAACTGAGCACAGACACAAAATATGGCAGCGCCCAGTAAGACCTCAGGGTTTCTCTCTTCCTGCAACCCTAGCCCTGTGGTAACTCTTAGGGGAGTTTACAGTCAGCTGAATCAGCGCATAGAAAACTTGACATAACATTGTGACAAAGTGGGTGAGAAGCTCTTCTCTTAATCACCACTTGTCATTTAAGTCTTTATTTAATATCAAATCACATCATTAATTACAGTTGTGTATTTAGCTTTAATTTATTTTTGTTTGTGTAACATTGTAGCACTTACTACTATCCCAGGTTTGTTTGTGTTAGCAATAAGTTACAGTTCACATCAAAGCATAAATTAACTTAAAGCAAACAAACAGTCTTGACTTTGTTCAGTCATTTTTATTTAGTTTCTGGAACTGCAAAATATAATTGATTGTCTTATCCATACTTACCTCTGTTAGTTCTTTTGTTCAGTTTCCCATGTGGTTCCATGCAGTTAAAGGGGGACAACCCAGCCCTTCCTGGGTATTTATCAGATTGATGATGTCATCGCTGACATCACTGGAGCAGACCATTTTGAAGGGGTTTTATTTCTGAGAAATGTTTTCTTTCTAATAATTTCTTTCATGTTTGAGTTACTGGTAGAATGTAATTTAATTATTTAAAGTTAATTTAGTTGAGTAAATGATCTGAGGTTAATTTAAGGGTTTATGTAGATTTCTTTGCTTTAAGGGAAAAGTGTAAACCCACTACTTGAGTTGTGCTGCACCCAGCTGCGGCCATTTTGTTAATGGGGCCATCTATAAAGCCAGGAGACGTGTGCTCTTGCATGAGGAGAGGTGAGGACGTGCTGCCTTTAACATGGTTCTTGGTCTGATTTAATCATGAAGTAAGTTGCCTTATTTACGTTGAACTTTTGTTGTTTTGTTAAGTTAACACGTGTTGGTTTAATCACTGTAAAAATACTCACCTTGGAAAATCTTCATCTGCTGAGTTGCCTTTCTACAACCTTCCTAGACAGTTGTGCTAACTACTTTACAAACACTGAGATTGACATTTCTTTCCATGTATCTAGCGATGTGGAAAATTCCAGGCTTTGGTCTGCAGGGACTCAGACTTTTCCTGACAAAGTCCAATCAATCAATGTGAACACTACTGTGCCAATTTGTAAGTGTGGAACTGCTGTATTTTTTTTTTTTTTTTTCAGATGCAGGCAGATCCCAGTCTCTCCTCCTCCAGTGGTTCAAATAGGAGTATTGTTGTTGCTGATAAAATGGTTATCCTGTTTTGATCAGAGTTATCAAACCTTCCTGCTGCTTCTGGTCATCTCAGTAAGTTCCTCTTGTCTCTGACTCACTGTTTGCTATCTGTCAGGGGCCTGTATCAGAGAAGGTTCAACAAACCCATCTCGGCTAAGATGACACAAATGTGCTTAAAAATGACTTTTATATTAAAATGCAAAACATTGAAGTTAATGGACCCATCATTAGGGCCTTGCTTGACTCCGGCAGTGATTAGACACTGGTACACAGGAAGTTTGTACCACCCAACATTGTCAGCAGCAGTGACACCATCCTTATCTGTTGTGTTCATGGAGATGAGAAGCCTTATCCAACAGTTGACATCTACATTAAGGTTAATGGTCAAACTTACCTTTTGAACATTGGGGTTGCTGATAATCTGTCTTTTGATGCTGTTCTAGAAAGAGACCTACCAGTTCTTTTTGATTTGTTGGAGCCAGAACAAAGCAGACAGTGTAACGCTGTGGTAAACAGAACGCAGGCCAGGCAATCCAATGAGCTACTTTTCAGTGAGGAGTTGGAGACCACACCTGGGAAGTCTTGGAAAACCCGCAGACAGACAAGAAATTCCAAAAGACAGTGATGACACCACCAACCAGCACTGAGCCAGAGTTACCACTAGGGTTTCAAGTTCCAGGTGATATGCAGAAAACTGAGCTGTCTTTGGTCTCTCTCATCAACAAGAGTCAGCGTTGCAGCTAGTGGTTCCCCAAGCAGCTAGAAACGCCATACTTGCCTTGGGGCGCTCGGTTCCCTGGGCTGACCACCTGGGCCCACAAAACCACAGCTCGCATTAAAAACCATTTCCACTGGCCTGGCCTGCGCAGACATGTTGCCCTCGGTGCCAAATAACATCTGCTAAAACACCCCCCAGAGCTCCACTTCAAACACTACCCATTATTGGCACCCCATTTGAGTGCCTTGGGATGGAAATTTTTTGGTCCTGTAGAGAGAACCAAAGCAGGGAACCGTTATATGCTGGTTATAACAGACTTTGCTACCAAGTATCCAGAAGTCTTTCTACTAAAATCTGTCCATGGTTTCTGTTTGGTACAGTTCTTTTCAAGGGTGGGCTTCCCTTGTGAAATATTAACTGATCAGGGAACTAACTTGATGTCTACTCTGCTGAAACAGGTGTACCAGTTACTGGGTATCAGGAGCTTCAGGACTACACCATATGTTCCTCAAACGGATGAGCTAACAGAGCGCTTTAACCAGACCCTGAAACAGATGCTCCGGAAGTTGGTAAACAACAATGGTACAGACTGGGATCAATGACTGCCATACCTCCTTTTTTGCATACAGGGAAGTACCCAATCCTCCACTGGTTTCTCTCCGTTTGAACTTCTGTATAGACATGAAGTTTGGGGGTCGTTGGCACTGTTGAGAGAGATCTGGGAGGGTGGGATCTGTTAACGTTGTATCCCATGTCATCCAGATGAGAGAGCGGCTGGAGAAAATGGGTGAGCTGGCCCAATCGCATGTGGCGGATGCTCAGCAGCAACAGAAGTCCTGGTACGACAAGCCAGCCAGGCAGAGATTCTTCGACCCTGGACTGAAAGTGCTGGTGCTAACAAACTGTTGGTTAAATGGCAAGGACTGTTAAAAAACCTAAAGAAACTTGGGCCAACCAGGTACTGACACCAAGGCACTCACGCTCCAGTAGGGTACTTCACACAAATCTCTTAAAAGAGTGGGTGCCGCGACCTGAAAGAAAAACAGAAGTGATGCTAATAAGTGTGCTGGATGAAGAAGTGGATGAGCAATACTACCTCTATAGTGACCTGGTAGACCATGATCTCAGTAACCAATCAGAAGGCCAATGGCTTCAGGTGAGCTCTATCTGTAATTCAGATGTTTTCCAAGAGAATCCTGGGAGAACAAACATTGTTGAACATGACATCGTTGTTAGAGAAGGTGCTTCTGTGAGAAGATTAACTTACAGGATCCCTGAGCGCCTGCTGGCCTCACTGAGAAGGGAAGTTAACCTGATGCCTTCCCTGGGGATCATCGAGACTTTGAAGAGCTAGTGGTGTAACCCAATGGTGCTTGTACCAAAGGATGGAAGCATAAGGTTCTGCATTGATTTCAGGTACCTGAATTGAATTTCTCTCTTTGATTCAGCCAACACCAATAATGTATGAACTGCATGTTCAATAGATCTCTACAAGGGTAATTGGCAGATTCCTCTCACCGATTGGTCACAGGAACTGACAGCCTTCAGGACACCATGGGGCCCTTTCCATTAGTAATACCATTTGAGTTTCAGCAACTTTCCAGCGACTCATGGACCAGGTAATTTGTTATTTATCTGGTTTTGCTGCAGCATATCTAGATGACATTGTCATTTACAGTAACACGTGGGAGGAACATCGGCAAGCTGTCTTGGATCGCCTTCATTCTGCCTGGCTGACTGTCATCCTATCGAAGGACCTAGGCCATATCATCAATGGGGTTGTACGCCCTCAGGTCAACAAAATCCAGGCCATAGAGTCCTGTCCCATGCCACAAACAAGGAAGCAGCTCCGATCTTTTTTGGGCTATCAGGCTTCTATCACCACCTCATACTCAATTTCTCCAACAGGGCAGCTCTTCTCACAGACTTGACTAGATCCCGGAGTCCCAATCAGATCCAGTGGACAGAGACGGCAGTGCAGCTTTCAGTGATATCCAGCAATTACTAAGTAAGCAACCTTGTCTGTATAGCCCAAACTTTGACGAACATTTTCTTCTGCAAACTGATGCTTCTGACAGGGCTTTGGGAGCTGCGTTACTCCAGGGACTTCAGGATGATCTGCATCCAGTCGCCCACATCAGCCGGAAACTGTTCCTCAGAGAGATTCGATATTTGCCGGTGGAGAAGGAAGCACTGGCTATCAAGTGGGCCCTTGATTCCTTCCGGTACTACCTTCTTCTTCAAGAGTTCACCTTGGAGACGGATCACAAGGCCCGTTTGGTTTGTAAACTTGGTTTACTATTTTTGGGTAAAATAAAAACCTACCTTTTCTTTAACCTTACTCCTGTGTCTCATGCCTTACTGCTTGGTCCCTAGCAGTCCCCCACAAGAGAATCCTTCTCACCAGGGTAAGAGTGTCTATAAGACACACTACAAGTGAAGGCCTGTGTCTGGCCATGAAATGTTTGTCTGATTTCACCTATGGCTTTGATGATGTCACCAGTTGTAATAATCCCAATGGATTTCATTACCTACATAAAGATGTGGGTTCTTTTTTTAGGCTTTGGTAGAGAAACCATCCAGTGACAAGAAGACGTACCACTATCTCCTCACACAGTACTACGAGGGAAAATACGTACACCCATTTTTCTGCCGTACGTACATTTGATAAGTGAGGGCCAATATGTGTTATGTTTTTGTCAACAGGGATATACAATGTGTTTCTACTCATGTAAAGGATGGGTTTTTCCACATTTCAAACTTTGCCTTATTGTTGACCAAATGAAACATAATTTTTTTTCTTTTTGTCATTACAGCCATAGAAAAAGTGGATGTAGGATCTTTGAAAGAGGTTAGTCGAGACCCTCTTCTGTTAGGGTTATTTTTTTTTTTTTCAGCTCCAGTCTCAAGTCAAGATAGACTTCTGCTCGACCAATGATTACCACATCAGTGGTGATGCTCAGTCTGGGCCATGAAAACACTTGGTGAGTTATTGTTTTATTACAGCGCTTGAAAAATTAATTTTCGCTGGTGTATCCATGAATTAAACTATATTGCAAGATATCCTTGCTGCCTTGTCCATCTTATTCGTTTATCACTGATGTTTTTCCAACTGCATTTTAAACTGGTTTTGGCTGTAATTATATTCCCTCTGGGCACATTTGTGGACAAAATCTGTAATATTTGCTTTTGTATTTTGCTGTTTTTTCTGGCCTTTTTTCCTGCTTTTGACATACGGAAAGAAATATCGCGTAAGGTTCCTCTCTCGCCCCCGGTCTCAGGGGTGTGAGAGAGACAGCGCTATAATAATAATTGGTAGTGAACTTTCTAACCAATCAGGTGAGACTCCCAGCATTCCTAGCTGGCTGATCTGAGACCTGTTGTTTGCCTGCCAGCCATATATTCCTGCTTAGCCTATTCTCTGGGCTGAGAACATGCGTGTTAGTTTAAATCCAACTCTTCTGTCCTGACTGAGGGTACAAACATCCATAGTGTTCAGCGGTAGATTGGGGGGGGGGGGGGGGGGAAAAAAAACAACACAATGTTGGCTGTTGATCAAGGCTGGATCCGCCTCGATGCTCACAAGTGTATTGAAAAATGCCTAGTCCTGTGCAATTGTAGCATCGCTGCTAACACTAATAAGATACATGTAAAATGTCATATGCCACTGCTAATCAGTTAGCTTCTGTGTTGTGACAAATGTAGTATTTATTCAGGCTTTTTGTGATCTGTAAGAGCAAAAGTTTGACACCATGAAGGGTGAAAGTAGCTTAGCCACAGTATGTATGTAAATGAGTAAGGAATAGTTTAATGGAAGTTATGATAAAAGTTTTTTCCTCTTTTATTAATGTCACTCTCTTTTGTGGAGTCCCATACATAACTTCAGTGTTTCTTATTACAGTAAAGTGTCCTATATTGTCTTATCAATAAAAAGCTCAACAGTAAATTGATATGGAAGATATTTAACCTTTTTTGCAGTACAACAGAGCTAAAGGAAAATTGTGAATAAAAACAGATGTTATTTTAATACTTGGTGTTAGATGTTCAGTGCTTAAATTGAGATGACGCCTGTGTTGATGCTGACATGCATGTTTATCTTTATAGGGATGGTGTGACCTGTCTGTAGGTCAGGTTTTGGTAAAAGGTGGCTTTTGGGCTCATCCAGAAAACCATCCACTGACAAGAGCATCCATCCATAGAACTGTGAACAGCTAACTGGATAGTGAGCCCAACCTTCGAGACTGCAAGTGGGATTAAGAAGACGGTTTCTTCTAAGGAAGAACTTCCTTTACTACTTCATAGAGCAGAAGCACAGATTAAACAGAAACATACACCAATGAAAAAGACTGGGATTAGACACTTCAAATGTTTGTTTTATTTCATGTGCACACTTTATTAAATTAGTTGTTAATTGCGTATTGTAATCGTGACCTGCAATATTTGGGTTCCTTACATACAAAGTTTGAAAATGTATTCCTGTGTGCGTCTCTTGACTGGTATTCAGACCTTCGGCTCCAGGAGTCCTAGTCTTCTGATGTTTGTCCACCTTCAACACTTTATGTACAGTAACATGGGTTAAAAACAACTATGCTTTTTCCCTGAATTTGATCAGATATGTTGGTAGCTGTGACACACCAAATGTTTTCATAATGGTTTTTGCAGTTAACGTTAAAGACAACTTGTATTTGTAGTAGCATTTTTTTTTAAACTGTCTGAGTAGAATTTCATGTGCATAATAAAGTATTTATTAACCTTTATAAGGCATTAATATGAACCTAATAAAGTCTTATTAATGTCAATAAACATTTTATGAACATTGATAAGTGGTCACTAGTGGTCTAGTGATTTTATTAATTTTATGACGTATATAAAGTGTCAGTACATTTCTAATAAGAGCCTATAAGTGTATTATAAGACATAATAAATGTGTTAATTATGCCTATATTAACAGTCTTATTTGTGTTAATAAGACTCTAATAAGGTCTTATGAGTGACGTATTACCTGTTATTAATGCTTATTACAAGCACCCTAATATAAAGTGTTAACCTTGTCTGTCCTGATCGCCTCCATGAGAGATTGAAGAAATGAAAATTGCAATTAATTCTGAAAAAAGACAATCTTTGGGTTTGTTGTCTGAATATTTAATAACAGTGTGCAAGAATTTAAGATTTTCTAACTTGGCCTATATTGAAAAATTGTGTTATTGTTACCCTATTCATTTTGCCTCCATCCCCTTGCTTGTCTAATTGTATCAATACTATTTCATAATTATTTACTCTCAGTCCTTGGCACTAGAAAACCTCTGTTTTAGTTTAGTCAGCATTTCTTTGTCTCAATGAAAGTTTTATTCCCCTTAAAAAAGCCAACATAAGCTATACTGTTTCTCATGCCAGACAAAGGAAGGTTGTAGAAACAAACATTGCACTGTGTGCAGTGTAATCCATACTAATTCATCTAACTGGTATGAGGAAGAATGATTCCCCATCTTTTTTTTCGGCAGTTTCATTCTAAATACATAAAGGTGTATTTTGCTCTTTGTAATTTGATCCGTCTTTCTGGTTTGAAGGTGTTTTTGTACATTTGACTATCTCTCGGGAAACGTTTAAAAGAAATCACAGAATGTTCGAACTTCAAATGATTATAAATGTGCTCCAATTCCACTTCAAGCATTTTTCATCGGGAAGAATCCTTCTATTTGCTGTTCCCTCTTACAAGTGATCTTTGGGGTTTTGAATAAGCTCTGCAAGAGGCTATCACCTGTGAAAATGTAAGAAAGAACACTCTCCATCTCTTCCTCTATAGGTTTGTGTGAACTGCATCACAATGATACCACACAGTGACCTTGGTTACTCCTTTCTCACACTTGGAAAAAAAATATAAAATTCTAAGATGTTTTGTTTTTGCAAGGTTCAAAGCTTTTGGAAACTATGTCAATACCTGTAAGGAGACGACATATTTACAGAGCGAAGATTCATAATAAGTTCATTGCAATCTCTTGCATCACTGTGAATTATACTGTCAGTTGTATTCATGCAGCTCTGAGTGCTGTCGAGACGCAGCGACAGCTCAGAGACGCTAGTCACTACTTTTGAACTCCAGATTGTTGTGAGTCCTCAAGTGAGATACATTTGGATACTCTGCTCAGGAGATACTGATGACAGTATAGATACAAATAAAAAAAAATATTACAGTGACTTTGGATTCTGAATTTGGTTCATATTTTTTTGCATGTCAAATTCTTGCAGATTATTTCAAATTGTAAATGTTGAGATTTCTAGCAGAAATGCTGATCAACACTTATGAAGTCAACACATAATACACACCAGCCCGGGCAGGTCATGGCTCATTCTGATTCAAAATGCAACCAAGAAAAGGACTTGATAGTTATTTATTTTCCTTATCTTCTCCCGATTTGTAATGCCAAACACCTCTCACCTCATCTCTCGTTTTTTTCAACAGTTGAACCTGGGCGAACCAAGAAAAATTGTTTTTTTGTATATCAGTTTACTTTGAAGAAATATACCCAAGCGTGTCCATGCAAAATAATGCTTCATTTAATAAGTCAAACATACACACACAAAAAAAACTTTTCAATTTTGGAGCATTTTGGTTTTCTGGTTTACAAAATGAAGGAGTCAGGGTTGTTGTACTGTTGGAATTTGGACCCATGGTATTCAACTTTCTAAATCTCTTGCTTTAGGAGGTTAGTTAAAGATGTAGTTTTGTCAAACATAGTCAGCTGTGTCTGGTGCTGTATGAAATTAAATTATTGAAACATGAATGTATTGACATTGGGTCCTATATGTTCTAGAAATGTGAAATAAACTTTGAAGTTGGTGCCTTCTTGGCCGAGAAAAGACAGAAAGTGTCTTTTTGGCTCATGTGGATGAAAGACACCAAATCCCAGAATGCACAGCACCGCAGGCCACTCCCACTAAGGTCCGAATCAGAATCAGAAATACTTTATTAATCCCAGAGGGAAATTCGATCGTTACAGTTTCTCCAAAATATACAATAGCAGTGGAAATATAGTAATAAAAACATTTACAGACATATTTACTTCAACACATAAGGCCATTTCCTCAACAGATTCCATGATTTCTTCCTGAATTGATCTTGGAAATTCAGACTCTATGTCTGTGTCCATAGGCAAACAGTGAGAGCACCGACACTACCAGTCCGCCCCAGCTTGAGCCGGCCCGGGCTCCTCGTCCTCACCGCCGCCGACAGGCTGCGGCCACAACAGCCAAAACACAAGAACGGCCTGTCAGCAGCAGCCGCCTCGCCGCTATATTTATATTTTTTCGCCATTATCAGCTTTCTCCATAGAGCCTGTTAACATAGCTTCCAAGCAATATGGCGGACGTTAAGTTTCGATCATGGGAGTGAGTTCCTACCCACTGATCTGTGATTGTTCTGTAGCTTCAGTGGTCGAAAATATGAGGAACTAGCGTTGTAGTTTCACCCCGCTAACCGCAACAGCTTATGATGACGCAAAATGCCGATTTTTGCGTCATCAGAAGCTCCTTTTCAGTGACATATAAAAGAGTTAATGTTTTTAAGATAAAGTTGATGTATGATATATATGGTAAGCTGTTTAATTCTTTTTAGACATTGTTCTGAATATGTGGCTGAAATCAGCATTTCCTATCCTGTATTCAGCCAAAGTTTACAGACAATATTATCCAACTGGCAAAAATATCTGTTGGTGTGAGACCTGTTAAGACACAGATATATAAAAAATGTGTTGGATGTTGGAATTGGATTTAGGGGAATTAATAACATGAGTAACAGTTTGTATTTTCAGAGACAATATTGTCACATGAACATGTTCTCATTGACCTTTTTGGTGATACATGAAAAATATCTTCACATATAGTTAATCCTGGAAGTGGCCAAAGTTCTTAACTTGATCAAATGAAAAGTGGGTTTTTCAAAGATAACATGCCCGATATATATGTGTCTCTTTCATCGTCACATTGGGCGCAGTATTTGAACACACCTTCAATGAAGTTCCTTTTAACTGCATGAGAGGCAGGCCTGGTGAACTCGCAAAAGTCTCCTCAGATAGCCGATGGTAAGCCTCTAAGTCATCACACACGCCTCTGTGGAGCGTCTGTGCTCCGTCTCCATCAGGCCTTTCAACTACAAAAGCCTCATCAAAAAAAAAAGATATGAAGAAGAAATCTTTCCCCCTCCTCCCCCCGAACCCCCTCTCTGTTTCCTCAAGCTCCCCAAATGCACATAGTGAAGCATCATTTTTTGAAAATTATTGATTATTGTTGTTAGATGCTGCTTCTAGACCATCATCAGAAAGAATCTCCATTTATTAACTCACTTGTTTATGCTCAGATTGACTGAAAGAAATCCCCTCAGTCTTTTACAGAACCGAATGTCAATTTTATTTTTTCAGCAAAAAAGGATAAAAACATCATTTGCACAATTCTGCGCCTTCAAAATAAATAATAATAATAATACATATCGGCTGTACATGTCGACACCCAATCATAACAGAACTTTTTTTTAAGCTGGAGAAACAAAGTGGGCACAATGCGGCGCATGAATATTATCATACAGTGTGTCCTTTACCATCAATAAACAAAACCATGGACATCATTGACTTCATGTTTGAATGACAATATATGCTGGACTCTGCAAACTACAGAAGCAAATTTCATTTACTTGACAAAACTGCAACTTCACCTCTCAGACCAAAAACGATTTTCTTGGGTCTAGTTTGCGTGAATCTCGCTATCAAAAACAACAAGCGGACTTTTCCAGCCCCCTTGCATCATACAAAAGCAGAACAACGGAATAGCTCAGAAAAAGAAACATCAGAGTTGGAAAATAGAAAGGCGGAAGAAAAAACAGACTCAGACAAACACTACATTGCAACATCTGCAAAATGTATTGTTAGGAGAATTAGAGAAATGATATCAATCCTGTTTCGCCCAGTGGAGACATCAAACTGACTGAGTGTCATTCTTTATTTTTTATTATTTGCACAACGTATGTCTTCACATCACTTCCTTAGCACATCAACTACTAGTTTATACTGTATGTGTGCAGTTGCACTTCTCATATAGTGTTGCGAGGTATGACAGAGTCCATGAATAATGTGCCTCTGTGTTTAAATGTTTATGAAAAAACATCTCACCAACCTGCTCCACAACCATCCCTAAAAAAAAAGGAAGAAAGAAAGAAAAAATCCATAGATTTCATGTTGTCAAATTCATATTGAACAGTCAAGTGACTACTGATTAGCCGCCAGGGACACAGCATTTCATGTGAAACGTTTTTTGTTTTTTTTTAGCACAAAGATAGCAAAGGAATGCATCAAAGCAAAGGGTGCTGGGCCCGTGCCCATCGCTGGAATGAAAGGACACGTTCCTCCCCGTAGAAATGCTCCAACATGTATGCATTCTGCAGTCAATGGTTGGGCTGGACCCCAAACTCGGAAACCTTTAATGTCTTTTGCACACAAGGTTTCCTCCTCCGTCGAGTCACTTTTGATGTCAAAACTCACCATGGCACGCTTTTGAAAATCCATACAAGGAGGTAAACAAACCCTAAACCTTTGAAGTCAAAGCGTTTTTCTCTCAATCTCTCTTGTGTTGTCTTTGAATCCTTTCCTCCAATGCGCCAAGGCAGACAAAATCATTTTCTCTGACAATAAATTACTTGTATTTTTATTTTTTTTGCCAAGTCCAAGAAATGTTGAGAGACATCGAGGGGCTATGAGAAGACACCGGCGCTGTCGCTGTTCCCGTAGAGGTCGGCCAGCTTTTTGAAGCGTGGTCCCCAGTTGCTCAGATAGTCGTAGTTCTGATCTGAATCTGTACTTAGTGACTCCAATGAGCTTAGAGAGTCTGCTACAGAGCCGCTGCCTTCAAAAGCATACGTCTGCAGAGAGTCGTACGGGGGAGCAGACGTGTCCACATCGGCGTCCTTAAGACGCTCCCAAATAAACTCTCGAAACACCACGTTGTCCGGCAGGGATTTGTAGGCTGGGCGAGTAGTTGATGGGTAATGAAAGAAGGTGGGAGTATCAGGTGTGACATCTCGCCGCACGTTGGGGTCCCTGATGACGTTTAGGTTACGCAGGGTGACCATGTCGAAGGCCTCTGTGTCCTCCTCTCCCCCGCCCTCGTCATCATAACGCACAATGTTCTCTCTGATGTCCCTCTCCTCCTCCAGGATCAGGGGCTCCTTCTTCCGCCGACGCATCGTCACAATTAGCAGAACCATCACTGCAGAGAGAGGGAGAGATGTTTGTGTTAGTCCTGACTAACAAGGTGCATATTTTCTGTGCCAGTCAGCTGAAAAGACGGCTGAAAGTCTGCCATTAATAACGGCTAAAGAATTGAATTTGTTAACGATAAGCTAAAAGCAATATCACATTTTGACCTAAAAGTAACGGATAAAAAGCAGACACAGCTAGCTAAAATATTCTGATAAACAGTTAAAAACTGTAGCTACAGGTGAGGGATAAAAAGCTAAAATTATCGGCACAAAGTAATGGATGAAAAGCAAAAAAATAGAGTTAAAATTGTTATCTAAAAACTGGATTCAAACTGTATAAAAAATGTAAAGTATTGGAGAAAGAAATAGTTAAAATATTGTTTTTCCGTGGACCCCCCCAACAAAAACCCACACCAAAGTTTTAAATTCTTCCATGTGCTCATGTCTATCACGTTTGGTTATTGTACAAGTATTTAAAGCTCCTCAAAAACCATGTCCTTCATTTTACAAATAAAGATTGAATGATTGATTGATTGATTAAATAGTTTGCAAAAAAAGGTTTTGAAGCCCTGCGCTGTAAATGCAATCAGTGTTTACAAAACTAGACCTGGAATGTAATAAATTGGCTCCCGCTGTGGTTTCATCTACCTCCATTCTGCTTCAAGACCTGCACAAAACTCCACCAAACTAAAGTCTTTGGCCCCTGTGAGATCTTACCAGAAGCCCTGCTCCAGCCCCTGCTCCCTCTCCCATACATTATTGCTGAAAATAACTCCACACCCAAGCAAACTGGCAAATGTCTAATGATCCTCTATCCATCAATGTCAAGCCGGTGCCAGTGAAATATCGTTCCATGGACCCATATTTCTTTTCCCCTCTCGGAGTCGAGATACTGCAGGCAGCAGAGTAAGAGGCCCAAAAACCAAATTCAAACACCACTTCACACCCTCTAATAAGGGAGTAAATGGAAGAGATGGAAGGGAGGAAAGTGTCACATGAAAGGCTGAAAGAGATGAATGGGCAGCTCTTGGTTGGCCATTTGCTGACTGCTGATACCCTACAACAGCCGTACTTTTACAGTTTTTTTTTTTTTTTCTTAGAAAGGCCCCTTCTGGTCTTTTACCCACAGCTAACATCCATGACACTTTTTTTTTTGGGCTTCATGCGGAACAGCAAACATTTCTGTGGACTATTGTTTCCTCTGATTTTGGGAACTCATTCTGAATTCTATTCGATTCAGTAAGTGAATAACAAAGCTGCACATTGAAATATAATATTCTCAGTGCTCTCCAGCAAAGCTCTTTAGGGTTTAAAGCCTAGAAGGCAGGCATGATGCGTCACAGACTGGAAGCTGGCCTACATCCAACCACGTCTGACTAGGATGAGCAGGTGGATGGTCGCGCATACAAAGTTACGTTTTAGTTCAGGTACCAAGGGTCCTTTAAGAAATGATTTCCAGCTCAGACAATTTAGCAAACACACACACACACACACACACACACACACACACACACACACACAGTTCTACAGGAGTCTTCATAACACACTTGGTGATGATGTACACTGAACGAAAAACAGAGATCAATTTAGTGAAACAAAAGCTTTCGCAGTAATTGGGTTGTTTAAATGATCCACACTGCACAATCGATAACAAACAAGGTGAGTTTTCGGCGCTGCCCTTTTCTTACCAGCATGCATCAATGAGTGCACTTTCTCACTCGACTTTTCTTTTTCTTTCCATGTGCTCCGTGATTCTGGTGAACCTGGGACTGATTCACTTTTGTTTTTTTTGCACCCACACACACTTCCTCTGTGTCGGTGCTGCAGTGAAAGCTCTATGAGATGTACGAATCAGCGACTGTATCACCCTCAGAGATGGAAGGTTTGTCTTTTAATACTAATTATGTGAGGAAGTTCATTTGTTGGACTCTTTTGTAACGCACTTTGGAAACCTATTTTCTCACTAAGTGTCTTCGAAAAAAATATGAAAAGTTCTGGACATTATTATGTGGTTTTGGTTTTGACTGGTTTGTGTTTTTGTGTCCTTCTCTGGGGTTATGAAACAGGTTTGAAGGGGGCGGGACTTAGTCACTCAAATGGGATGTCAAATACATGGACCAATCAAGATTTAGAGAAATGACTCATAACATTTGTCAGGTTACAGTGCACTTTTGTATAATGAAATACATTTTAATCCCCTTTTTAACTTTCTTTCAGGGTCTTGTATCTGGTTTTATGACTCTCTAAAGCACTTTGAATTACGTCAGTGTATGAAATGTGATATAAAAATTAAGCTGCTTTGCTTTCCATCACAACAATAACAGCTGAACTCCATTGACATGCAGATTTCCACCACATGATATTAATGTATTTGGAATTAGAGTCACATTTCATCACATTCAAAAAAGGAAGGATAAAGTATAAAGTAAATTGTTCCTGTGAGGCTGTTCAAACTCTTTATCTGCTGCCACAGCTTCGATTCTGCTGAGACGCTCGATTTGACGGGAGATTAATTCAGCAGCTGTTCAGAATGTGTTGGACATATTGAAACAGAAAGGGTTAATTTTCATGGCCGAGTTGTACACAACACCAGACAGAGTACTTTAACATCAAGTGTATGGGATTTGTAGGAGTTTTGAAATTATTTTCAGCAACATTGGAAACACTTTGTACTCGGCTGTAATGAATAATGTGTGTATTCTGACTCCTTTCGTCTTTTCCCATGCCACCTTTGACAAAATGACAAACAAAATATGTTTTAAATGTTTGTATAACTAAAAATATGATGTTCAAAGTTGGTGAGGCCACAGAAACCAAACCCACAACATTCATTGCATCCGACTAATAACTCCTAGAAGCTCATGGTGAGAAACCACAGGCGGTGGTGTGTGTTCACATTTCAGTCAGTCTGAATTTTCATTTGTTTTTATCACTTAACCTCATCCAAATCATCACATCTATGAAAAATGAACACACTGTTATTGTGAGTTAACAGACTACCACAGAGATATTTTCGTATTTTGTTGTTTTCTTCTTCTTCCTCATCACATTGTTAACCAAATGTCAGGCTTGATTTTTAAAGCACTCAAAGTCAAGTTTGAACTTGATTCCAATATTCTGAAAGCACTTCAATATTTCACAACATCAAACAATTGATTGTTTTTTTTTAGCTACAAGGGCTTTAAAAATGATTACTGTCATGTGTAATTAATGCTCCAATTTTGAATTCCCAATCATCTCATTTTTGGGTCTGAGAAATGTAAGAGCTTAGTAAAGTACACAAGCGCTTTAAATTTCTGTTTGTTGTTTTGTAATGTGAAGAAACCTCAGGGATTCAGTCTAACTTACCACAACCCTCATGTACTGACTCTTACAGTTCAGTTTAACATGATGCATATGTTGGCAATATGAAGGTTACATAGAAAATGCTAACATTTGTGGACCTGGAACCGGGACATGAAAGTTTTTAGTATTTGGACAAGGTAAATGGACTTGAGCTTGTATAGTGCTTTTCTAGTCTTCTGACTGCTCAAAGTGCTTTTACACCACATGTCACACATACACATTCACACACTGATGGCAGAGGCTGCTATGTAAAGTCACCATCAGTATAGCGGGAGCAACTTTGGGTTAAGTGGATTCGAGTCGACCGACTCTACCAACTGAGCAACAGCCAGTACCACACACTGAAAGTATCAACAAACGGGTGGAAAAAGGACAAACTGGCAAGCAGAGAGGAGTATGACATAGCTTAACATGTGCACAAATATTGCACCTGCAGTCCCAGGATATAAACGTCATCACCCCGTCGCTTGCAGTGAATTTCCCTGAGTATTTCCTTCAGCTCACCCTACTTCATGCAAAAATGTTCCTAAGGTGCTGGCAGGAAAAATTCCAGGTAAGGTCAGGATGAAAAATCCTGCTATTTGGGTTCAAACATGCAGCATATGCACACAAATCTGAGGACATTTTCAAGACTTTTGTGCATGTGTGAAAACACCAATAAAAATGTGTCAGGCCTCCTCCTTAATTGAGAGATCGAACTCTAGTGCAGGGAAGCTATTCTGCAACACAACTTGATAAAGGATACTGAAACAATCAGAATCAGACAGACATTCATGTCAGTGGCTAAATCGGCAAAACGTTCCTCTTAACAGCCCTGCTTTATATTTTCTGCGTGATTAAGATAACTTTTGTTCCACACATCCTCTTACAAACTGGTATTTTCAACCTCCTTTACAAAAGCTTGCTTTAACGCTTGCCAGGCTTTCTTTACAAAAAACATAAAAAACAAATCAGCTTTTAATTGACTTGCCCAGTCAACAAAGAGCAGACTTTCTTTTCTTTTTCTTCTTTCATTATTAGCGTGTCAACGAGTGAAAGCAAACAATTAAACAGATGAGACACACAATTGTGACGCAGCGATTCGGCGCGCAGTGGAGCTTAAAGATGAAATCTGAAGATGAAATTGTGTGCTGTCTGAACACAGACACATAAATAGAGACGCAGACAGTGGGCTAAAACAGGAGACAGACAGAAAATTAAGAGACAGATGAATGGACATGAAGATTTATAGAATGAGTCTGATAAGGCGCACACAGACAGAAATAACTGTCTGGAGAGTTGGAGCGCTACGTAATGTACTAATTGGGCCTCTGGAGGATTGAGCCGTACCTGACCTGGACTGGAGGGAAAAAAAAGACTGGGGATCTTAACAAGATAATGATCGTCTCAGTAGTTTGGTCGTATCATCCGAAAGTGACTGTATCATTAGAAAAAGGTTTTATGTGACATTTACTCAAAAACATAACTGCGTTCGGGCTCTTTCAGGAGTATTACGGCTAGGAGTAGAGGACAAGCTCGGTAATTAAATCTAAAAATATCAACCTATGATTAATGAGCACTTAGCTTATGAGCACGTGGAGACAAAGGTAATGTGCATTCAGCTCTGTGTGCTTTAAAGGCAGCCAGGTGGAACTGCACATATGCATCATGTTGGGATTGAAGTTTCTCACACACATTTGATGAATCCAGAGAGGAGGACGAGGAGGAGGACGAGGAGGAGGACGAGGAGGAGCAGTGCCCTGAGGGCTCTCCACCTGCAACACGCATCGATGTTATTACATTCTGCTAAAAAACGACCGATAACTAGAATCTGTGTGTTCTGGTGCGAGCTTTTCTCCTCTCGCCTGATGAGAAAGAATGAGATTGATGGAGGGCAGAAAAAAAAAAAGAAAAGAAGCAGATTCAGGAGTGACAGCACCTGAGGATGACAGCGGCGAGACGCGGCTCCGAGGGCTTTTTCTGACTCGTGTCTCATCGGAAACAATGCAATCAAACGCAATCACAGCCTCGATTGCTACCTAGGAGATTGAAAGAGGTCTTCATGGAAGGCCATCAAGGAAGATCAGAATAAAGGATTGGGCTGAGTGGTCGGGCAAGGGCTGTTAATACAAGAAGAAGAATAAGGTTCGGGGGGGGGGGGGGGAGGGGGTATGCACAAAGAGGTAACAGAGAAAAGAAGGAATGAGGATGATCCAATTGAGGCGGCAAACAGACTGATGGAGACAGCTTAGGACACACACTCACACGCGCACAAACACAGAGACATCTTGGAGGTATATTAAACCGGAGGCCATTAGTTCTAAGCCTGTGGCCTGAGGCCACGCTGTGCAGAATAGACCCAGCTTTCATTAGCCATGCCGAGTTCAGGCTTGTGCGGCCACGTATTTCCCCCTGTTGCTCTTTTGAAGTTTTCATTTATCACACGAAAATAATTCTCTGTTGCAATGAAAGAAGGAAAAACTTCAAGGGGACTGAAATGAAAAGCAAAGTCTGACCCTATCAAAGACCTTATTTCAGTTATTGTATGTGCTGTTTTGATCCTCCTCTGCTTTCACTGAAGATCACCTGAGCGTTAAACCACCACTCGGCCCGGATTTGATCACTCTTTGTCTGTGGGTTTTATGAGCAATAATGCAGGCAGGAGGTGATGGCTTGGAGCTGTAATATTTTTAAGGTTATGTTAATGAATTCTCAGTTACAAGCACCTTTACTAACATCTTAACATATGGTGTTGCATTAGACAACAGAGCGCCTGTCCTTGAAATACAGATCTTCCTACAGTGCTTATCCGTATGACCTTCATGAGATATATGATAATTAAGTTTAGAAAATACACTGAAACATATCCAGGGGAAGCCATCACGAGGCCTTCTTTATAGAGAAGGATGATCAAAAGATTGAAACCACATCACTGACTCAGACTGCCTGCAGGCAAAGAGCTCTTTCGAAGAAACTGCACATTATTACATTTTATTTTTCAATATCGTGTGCTATAATTCAGGAGAGGCACTGTAAAATAAACCACACATAATAATACCTGTGAAAATAAGGCTTAAGAAGCTTCTGGAGACTTAAAAAATAAAGTACAAGCACCTCTAAAAGTAATCAAATCAACAACAATATTGGTGTCTCAAACAATTCAATGTGAATATATCTATACTTAAAGCTCCTGTGAGGAACTTTTGGGTTGTGTCAATTTTGGTGACCTCAAATTCGTTGCTGATTTTGTAAATAATAAAAGTGGCTTTTTATGACAAAAATGTCTAATATGCAATTTACATACATTACATTATCCGTGGCTTGGAAAAAGTATAAATCGTCTGTTTCATTCATTGAGTGACACCCACCCCGCAGCAGGGCTGAAGGGCACATAAAATAACCAGATGAAAATAATCAATGTACTTTCTGATGGTCTTCTTTGCTGCTGTAGGGAAGAGACTTCAATATTCTTTTCAGTCTTCTTCATTTCTAGCTTAACAAAAACCTAAAAAGAGCTTTAATCATGTTAAAAACACTGTGATTATATGTTGAATATGCAGTCATGTCATAAGGTCCAGTGCGTTTTTCAGACATATAATCTCCTTCTTCTATATTTCCCCAATTTTGGACAAAAAATAAAAAAATAAATATGAGAAATAATGTCAAGTTTGCAGCCTTGGGTGTCCACATATTCCATCATTTCTCAACTCAGTTCAGCAAAAAATGAATAAAATAAAACACAGAGTACATTTCAGCACCTGGCGGGTCCAGCTAAACACTCAGGCTAAATAAAAATACTCCAAAAGTTCCCCCAAAACCCTGTACACCAACTCTACTTAATTGATCCTGTTGGCAGGAATTCAGTAAACATCCAGGCTGCTATTCAGAGCCGGCTGACCTAGGTCACATGTATTTTACCGAAGAGGAAATATGTGGGGAAGAAAACTCCCCCCAGGTTTGACATGTGCAAGACCTCAACAAGTAGCTGTGTTTTAGCAAAAGCTCCTCTCAAACATTCGACTGCCTGGAGAATGCATAATAGCAGGGATAACTTGGAGATGGGTAGTAAACACTGAGGCTAGTAGTGTTCAGCAGCACAGCGCTGTAGACTTACATTATATCCACTTAAATCTGAACTCACATCTGATCCGCTGAGGTTGTAAAGCTGCGATGTATTCCCTCAGCAACTTAACAAACAAAGGTGGTTCAATCAGACATTTCTAAATTGACAACATGCTAAAGGTGTTTCATCTGCTGATGTTCTGCCAAAGACTTTTAGTTTGCAAAAAAAACAGAAAGAGTAGAGGTGGAGGTTGTGTACGTTTTTCTAAAATCTTACTCAAAAGGAAAATGGTATGAAAATCGATTTTTTTATTTAATATTTTCATATCTGAGATTATTTTTTCCCTATGAGATTTATCCTTACAGGATGGATGGGCAGATGGATGGATGAATAAATGGACGGATGTACAGTGGACCAATGGACGAATGAAAGGACGTTTGAATGGTTGGAAAGAAGGATGGATGGAGGGATTTTCAGTGGACTGACGGACCAATAGAAGGACAGAGAAATGATGGATGGATAAATGGATGGATGGATGGATGTTCAGTGGCCCGATGGACAGATGGAAGGACATTTGAATGGATGGATCGATAAATGGATAAATGGCTTTTATTTTGAATGTTTCTACTATTTCAAGATGAGGTGACTTTACTTCCTGTTTGAATATAAACCTGCTTCTGTTTGGAAATTAAACAAGAAACGTCATTAACCCTTGTAACCTTCAAATTACGTGGTAATTTGAAGGTTACAAAATCATCTCTCAATGTTGACACTCTTGTTTCACGGTGTATGATTGTTTTCACTGAGAATCACCCTGTCTGTGTTGTTTTATTTGTGTAATTCGACATCTTTGTAAATGAGGGAAACCTCATTGATTTTCCAGGCTTAAATAAAGGTTTGAAATGAAATTAAATGAACTTAACCGAGGAACTTGTAACAACTCGAGAACTAAACTAAAACAGCCAAATGGCACGGTAAATAAAGAAAAATATCTGATTTCACGAGGTGAAAATGACTTTGACTCGTTAACTGAGCTGCATTCAAAAGAGCAGCATGGTCGATGCAAGTAAAAAAAAGGAAATACCATGACAGGAAAAGTTGTAAACAAACCCAAAGAAACTGCAAGTGAGTTGCTGCAAGAAAATGACCTCTGCTATAATGATCATCTTCAGCTTCATATCGACCTTTTCTGTACTTCTTACTTGGAGTGACTTGTCCGTGACACTGAGGTTGTAGAATTCTTACCCAGGAGTGTGATGATGCAGCCCAAAATAGCCAGGAGGGCACCGGTGCTCAGGCCGGTCGCGATGTAAGCCACAGCTCCACAAGACAAGGCCACGCCGTCGGAGTCACAGTCGCACACACGCACCGACAGTGTGTTTGTGCTGCTGAGGGCCGGACTTCCACTGTCCACAATCAACACGGGCAGCCGGTACACAGGCTGCTCTCCTCGCCTGAAACCGCCTCGTTTTGTCAAAATGGACGCCGTGTTGTCTGGAAAGCAGAGGGAAGAGGGTGAAACATGAGTAAACCTGATCAACAATGATCTGCATATAGTCGACTTGCAGGCGTCTAAAGTTCCATCCTGTAACGATCACCATGCTGTGGCTGTGCAGTTTAAAATGATTTTACAGTGTTAAAAGCAGGAATGCCAACAGATGGTGTCATTAACACAATTCATTACATGACACACTGTGGCGTCTCTCCCTGATCTTGACCACCTGTTGGCTAATAACAGCTTCAGTTTGATGGTTAAATCTTATATGAAGTCTGGGAGTACAATCGAGAGAAGGAGGCAGACAGAGGAGAGCAATATGCCATTACAGCAGCTAAAAAAAGCTTCATCATGACAAGTGTTTCAATAGATTCAAAGAGGCTTTCAAACTGAGCAGTCAATTGAAATGTAGATTTCCTCTTGAAGGACAACGTCTTTTATTTTTTTTAAGAGCGATATTAAGATTACGCTTTGCTTTGCTTTTACTTAGAACAAAGTAATAAATGAGGATAGAGATAGCTTCTCTTGTAAATGCCACATCAGTCAAATCAGCAAAATATGCCCGCTGCTGAAACAAACACATACTGGTTTGTCACAACTGTCATGAGTTGAAAATAAAGCTGTTACATAGTTGGATGAAGACGTTGTGTTGCTAAATGAGGCACATTTTGTTATGAATATTTTCTGCATGCAGTCAGGCTGGAAAAAAAAGGGAAAAGACGACTTTAAGGCATTAAGCTGCATGGGAAAAGTATGTAGGCACTCGCACGCTGCCCTCACATGATTGTTGAATAATTTATCCCAAAACCCAAGGCTGCTTTAAAGGCCTTCTGGTTTTAGGCTTCCCACAACACAGTGGACCTGACCGCAAGGATTTGCGAAACATTTGTGAGTTCACTTATGTTGGCCGATAAGGCTCAACTTCCTGGTTCCAATATAGATGTGGGTGAGGTCAGGGCTAAGGTCAGTAAAAATGTCCCAAGGCAAACAGGAAAAATCATTTCCTTCTGGAGGTGGCTTTGTGCTTGAGGACGTTGTTGTGTTAAAACCGGAGTAGGCCAAGTATCCAAAGAGATTGCATTAAGAATATGAGGCAAAGCGGTGCCATTTATGTTGCAAAGGGAAAACACGGGAGTGGAAGATGTGGTGATGGGCAGGTGTGTGGTGTGTCCTCTACCAGTGTTCAGGTCCTGTCAGTACAGAATTCATACAGCAGCCATTTTCCTATGACATCACGCTCAAGGTTTCGAAGCTCAAATGCTCAGCGGGCCGTGAAGCTTTGTCTGCTTTGAGACTGTCAATTCAGATCTCCACAAATGAACTATAATCATGACAACACACTTACTGGATGGTTTATATTAGGGCCCGACCGAATTGGGATTTTTGGGGCCGATGCCGATATATTGGCCGATATCTTTCTGAGATTGATCTTTGATCTTTAGAGAGAGATAGATATGGATAGACACACATTTATTTTGCTGATCCCTAAAATGCAGTTTTCAAACACTATTGGAAAATATATATAATGAAGACACATCAATCAACTGGAAAGTAATGCGCATGTACATACATCACCGCTTGACACTCTGTAGGGTGATAACGCTTTTTGTAATCCATACAGCCCCCTCTGGTGATAACAGCCAGAGAACTACTAGTGTAATACAATGATATATTCAACTGAAATGCTATTTGACTGGTAAAAAATAGTAGACTAGTAATATCGACATGTATCAGAGATAAAATTAGTCGATACCGATAGTGACTTGGCCGGCAGAGAGAGATATATATATATATATATGAATGTTTGACAGCGATGTAGGTCTTGCACTTTTTTTTGGTGTGGGACCTTGGGGGGCTCAGCTTTTCTTTGATAGGAGTAAGGGGGCTTCAAAGAAAAAAGGTTGGGAACCACTGATCAAAAGGATTATGTCATATTACTGCCTCACACGATGAAAGATAATGCAATGTGTGCTAAAATATATGATATTCACGTTAGGATAAAGTGTATACATAATCAACATATTTAAAGCCGGGTAAACACTGTATGTGTGCAGAGAGCCTCTCTTAAAAATAGGCTATAAACCATCTTCCTGTGAAGCTGCTCTTAATCTTCTAAGAGGCTGTACCAAACATGCAGTTCATCATGCAACACAGGTCTGCACTCACTCTTATTACTCCTGCACAACCTGGCTGCTTCCTCTGAAATGTAACATGGCAGCCTGAGCTGAGCTCCCACACGTGTGAACAAAACACTCAACAAAGGGCATTTACCTCGGAGAGCGAGCAGCTCGGTGCATGTTTTTAAAGCAGCGGGATTCCAGGTAAGTAACTGATGATGGAGTCAGGCCCAATCCTCATGTGTCTTTAAAGCTGAATTTAAACGAACATTTCAGCTTTCCTTTAGGAGAAGCTAATTTTATCCTTTCGACCACTTCACTGTGTGTAGGTGGTGAGTAAATCATAATGATACAAAGGCATTTTCAGTCTTTAAGGTTAACTTATTCTGCGATCGACTACACAGAGACCTTTTGAAAAACAAGGTTGTGGCTTTGTGGAACAAACTGAGTTATTGAAGATGTGCTCCAGTTGCAGCAGAAAGTTTGTTTTTGCATTCAGTTTTGATGAACAATTATTTTTAAAAAAGGGTAGTGAGGGCATTGTCATGGCAGAATTATGGTTTCATTTGGCGCAGCCGGGCACGCCGGAGGGGTGCTGCAGATACTCTCTAACTCTCCTCCTGAGTCAGATTGCAGTGTAGATTGTGTCCAGAGAGCTGGAGTGAGCAATAGCCAAACGTGTCAATTGCACCGCTGCAAGGCTCAATCTGAGGCAAGTCAGCAGCAAATAGACTGTACCTAACCTGACCGACACCTTCAACAGACTCTGAGATAAACTGGCAGGTTTCTCAGGGGACTTTTTTTTTTTTATTAAGCAACTGCACAAAGTGGGTTAATGCAGTGGCTCTCAAACCTTTTTCTGTCACCCTAACGTTCAGTCAACCTAACGACAGACTGAGGGCTGGAGCTGAGGCGGGTTTTTAAGCCTCCTGACAACCTGTTACATCACGCCCACCACGCACACCAACCACTATGCCACCGGCGCCCATATATTGACCTTTCTGAAGTGGTGCAATAAAAGCAATAAGCCGCAAAACCCACAGTCATCATTTTGTGCAGAAACAAGTTTAAGTTTGATTAAAAATTGTCTAATGGAAATATGAGGACTGTGGAGTTTTCAAATGTTTTCCCTTTGTACCCCGTAATAAATTTATCTTTTAACGACCAGTTTTTCAAAGTCCTGTAAAGGAAAGCCCTTGGATTTGAACATTTCATCATTACATTTCATCTGGATTTTTCTCCCAGATCGAAAGAAACAAACACATTTTAACTGCGGTAAATCATTTATAACTACAAGAGAAGGTCGTTCAAGGATAATGTCGAGGAATGAACATGAGGGTTGTTTTACCTTTGTTGTCCCGCAGGGTGAAGTTGAGGTTGCCGGCAACAGGAGCAGCCAGGGCGAAATAAAAGCGATGGCCGCTCAAAGGTTCGTCCTTATCCACGGCGCTGATGGTCTGGATCACCTGAGGATAACACAACACAACACACACGATCAAAAAGAGACACTTGAGATTAGCTACATTGCTGATCTTGATCCAATCTCACAGGCTGATTAGGTGTTAAGTGAAGCTGTTAATTGTTGAATGTGTGCAGTCAGTGAGAGCTTTGGTATCAGTTTAAGGACAGCGCTGTCGTCAAGCCTTTGCATATGCATCTGTGACATAGATTTATATAAACTGAGACATAAATCTTTCTTAAAAGGCCACCAACAGTGAGAGGGAACCAGAGAAAATCAACTTGATCCTGATTGATGGAGAAAGATTTGTTTTATGATGTTTGGCTGTGTTTAAGTGTCATTTCTCTCCAGAGAACAGTTAAGTGCTTATTTGGCAGAGCTTGGCACCCTCTTAGGGATGAAGTGTTTGCTTTTGGGAAGTGATTTCTCCCGAGCAAATCCTGTCCAGCAACTGTTGTCCCAGTAGGAGCTCCTAGACTACGACATCCATCGGAGAAACCCCAACCCCCAGAGCACAATAATAATCCAATAATAATAAAGTGTGTCCTATCGCATTATATTACATGTATCATTTTCAAGGTAATATTTCCATAGTTTTGTAATTATGAACGGCAGCCAGAAAGGCGTAACAGTGTATAGGGATATCTGATTACAGTAGACAAGAGGGAATAAAAAACGGACATATCATATGAGGAGAAGATCGTTTGTTAAAAGACATATTTATAAAGAAAATGAAACAAAGCCATACAAAATAAATACACAATTTGCAGTTCAATCTTTAAAGAAATAGATCAATCCTTCTGATTCTATAAAAAGGAAATATTTTGGCATAGATTTCCTTTTTTTATGCTTCAAAAAAAAAATTATTTACTGAATTATTTCCACTATACTTAAATTTGGACAAATCTTTGAGGGAATGATATAAATCAACCACAAGGATCAAATTTAAGATTCAAATTTCAATTTTCACAGCTGTTAAGTAGCATGCATTTGGATTAAATTAATGATCAATGAATCATTGTCATTATAACCTTATAATTAACTCATTAATACATAATAGTAGTAATACCTATGTTTGATGTTTTGTTTCATTATAAAGGTCTAAAATAAATAATGAAATAAAAAAAACAATTTTAATGCTCCTGAGAGGAACTTTCACTTTGAGTTGATTTTGGCGCCCCCTGTGGACAAAGCCATCCTGTCTTCTCTAAATGGCCAACAGGATAACCCGTGCACAGCCTAAACACGATCTCAGGTGCACACGGGTGCAGGAACATACCACGAAAAATACATCATTAGTCTGTGGCACACTGAAAATAAGTTATTTTCAGTGTGCCACAGCCTTTTGATTAACTTAAATAACCATCTATGCTTTTGTTGATCCTGTCTCAACATGCATTAGTAGTGTTGTGTTTTTCTGTGGAAAATGTAAAAATATGAACAAAGGCTGTTTCTCACTTTTTCCGACACCTACCTGGAGACAGCGGCTACAGGCTTTGAAAATATCTGAACAGAATCAGTCAGTCTTGTCTCTGATGGTCTCTTTTGCTTTTGTAGGTCACTGAAGGCATCAGTTTTAATTTCAGTCCGTTTCATAACCAGAAAAAAAAATCCTCACAGGAGCTTTAAAACAATCTCCTAAAATTAAATCACCTGAAAAGGTCTGGATCTGAAAAGTGCTTTCAAATGTAACATACTCCAACCAAGTGCTGGATGGTGCAATTAGTTAAGTTCAGTACGACTCACTTTTCCAACAGAATATTCCATTTGGAAATGTTCTCCAGTGAAAGGTTGAGAAGATATCAGAGGATGAACTATTATTAGAATCAGTCTTCTGGCTGTAAAATCTCGTCCAGAGTTGTATCTACCTGCCTGTATCGATCACCTAACAGGAGATGTATTCAGCGGCAGGTCAGCGCTTTGAGTGTAGTATCACTAATGCACGCCAACTAAATGCACATGTTATTCAAGCAGGCACTCCGACTTCATTATAAAATGACTCATGATAAGAACCGCTCTTGCTTGAGGCGATGCAAGACAAGCGTTCATTTCCAAGAGTTAAACAAGTGAATGCTATTTGTTTCGGCCCACTTTATTTTGCCTCTGAACCCCCCGACTAAACAGCATCTGACTCCTTTTATTTTACAGCAGTGTTGAAAACTATAAATAATGCAGGAAATCAAATTACCAAATAAACCAATTTATTTACACCCACCAGCGTGAGCTGTAATGACTTTTTTATTCATACAAACATGTTTTCTGAAAATCAAGTTATCTTTTTTCAGACGAAAAAAAAACCACACTGAGCTTTAATTTCAGCGCCTTCTGTGCAGCAGCAGCAGCAAAAAGAAAAGACAAGAAAAGAGAAAAGACTTGCACACGCTGTACAGGAGAAGCATATCACACACAAACATGCCATATGGGCGACAAATGATAGCCACCAAGACGACCATCAAAGTGGCTGTTACTGCAGAAGTGTCCTTGTAAATTTAGATCAAACCTGCAGAATCCTTTTGTAGCAGATCTAAAAACTCAACCTTGTGACAACTCACACCCATGGACCGGATCCAAGAAAATCTTAAAAGCAATTCACGCTAAATTATCACATTTCCCAGGCCCAAACATCTCTGCGTCTCACATCGAGACAAAAACAGAATTAAAATATTTTAGAAAATTAAAAAGGGGCGAGGATGAAGACGAAGAAGAAGAAGAAAATGAAAGCCACTGATCCATCAGTGCCCAGACATGGATTATCAGTTGTCAGCTGTGATTAAATGCTGCTGGTTACGAGCTGTCAGGTATTAGGGGTTGGTGTAGGTGGTAAACGACATCCTGCCAATTATTAAAACTGGCAGGCGGGGTGAAAGATTCATGAATATTTTACTCTGTGTCTAAACAAAATTAAAATAGTTCCTCTTTCATCAGCAAAAGTAATCACAAAGTATGTTTTTTTAGTTGTTGTTTGTTTACTGCTTGGCTTTGCAGCGCGAGGGGAAATTTGTGTGCGATGCAGAAATGCTCTAGTTGGAGACCGCCGGGGATATCTGTAAATACAGACAGAAGTGATGTTTGTGTCAGCGACAGATCAGGGACAGGTAGACTCGAATGCCGGGCAGCCAGACATGCAGCGTGTGCATGCTCGGGTGCATATCATGAAAGCTGCCATTGATTCTGGGATCATAATAACTCACAAGGCTCTCACTCTGTTATGGAAATTTCCCATCTGATAGAAACCTTTCTTTGTGGTTCTTACAGTGACACCTCCTATACACAATTTGAACCCTTTGATGTCCTTTGAATATCGTGGTTGGATCCGGGGCTTATCTGGAGGAAGGTTTCTGTTCCTCACTGCAGAGGGAAAGGACTGTAAATCATCCTTAAATCAAACACTTTGTAATGTATAATGCCTTTCATTAGTGTGGCTCTGATGCAAGGCGTTCCAGAGAACCTTTGCTGGGGAATTCTCTAATGGCTAGAGTGGCAGACAGGAGAGGAGAGGCATGGATGTAGGCATAAATTCTCGCTGAAAGACATTACCGGCGGTATCAGACTGCTGCCTGTCGCAGTGCGAGACGGAGGAGGCAGATGAATCACAGAATTAAAGAGTTTACACAAGGCTGCCCGTCAGATCAGAAGCGGGATATTAAAGGACAAAAAGGTGTCTGTATTTGTAGCATCGAAGAAGGAAAGTGCAAAAAAACAGAGGCATGCATGCACTCAAATATCCACACACCTTTATTTGTCCTTCCAAAATTTTTTATATTCAACTGTAATCCCAAAAATAAGATTGTCTCCTACGTGCTGGAAACATTTGGACCAGCAGTGCAGTCCAAAGTCAGAGAATTAAGAACAGGGTTTTCTAGGTCCTAAACAGTGATTTTAACATTTAAGACCAAAGGAACTTGTTTTCTAAGACCTAAATTGATCCAAATAAAGGTTTAACTTCCAAGAAAAACAATTTTGAAGTGATTCTTTTATATTTGATATTTGTCAGAAATGTTACTGCCAACCACAGTAAGATGTCTAAATAAACCTAATTAATCCTGAGAATGAAAACAAGTTAGACATGAGCTCAGACATTCGTTGATGATCATCCTTTAAACAAAGTGAGAGAAAACAACAAGACGATCTACACAACAGAAGAGCTTCTTGTGTTTTGCATGCTTCACCTTGGTGTCATCTCGTAATGAAGTGATAAAGTACATAGGTGCAGCCTTGTCAAAAACTCTGTGACACATTGACAAACATTAATTAACACTTGACATAGCTGTATTTATAGGATGGGCCCTGCTTTTAATCCTGAACCACACTTCATTATACACATGACTGTTTTAATACAATCATAAGAAAGAAGCATTAAAGATGTGAGCCTGACTTAGTCTAAACCTGTAAACTCTGGATCAAAATAAACCCATTCAAGCATAAAGAATAACAAATATTGTCAGTCTGTCTGATCTTTGCTTCCTTTTGGATTTTTCCTGATCTGAAAATAAAATAAAAAGCAGTTTTATTATTTGGCCTAACCCTAAAATCTGTACTTCTCTCTCTCTATAGCGAGTCAAAGAGGATTTTATAAATTGAATTAAAACATATTTTTAGTATTAATTTAAGCAGTTTTTGAATATCAACTGATTCTTTTCATTACGTTCTAACTAAATGCATGGGGCGCCGGCAGCCTAGTGGTTAGTGCCTGCCTCATATACGGAGGCTGTGGTCTGGCCTGGGTCTAAATCCGTTCAAATCAATAAATAAAGGCACCCCCCCCCCAAAGAAAACAAACTGGTCAAATGTGTTTTCTTTGGAAATATATAATTTTTAACTCTTTAACTGAAAGTTGAAATATTGTTCTTATTAAAGGTCACATATTATCCTCATTTTCAACCAGTTTAAATGAGTCTCAGAGCTCCCCAAAACATGTCTGTGAAGTTTCTTGTTCTAAATCCACTCTGATCCTGTATTTGATCATGCCTATAAACCCCTCTATTTAAGCCCTGCTCAGAACAGGCTGTTTCTGTGTCTGTAGCTTTAAATATGTAAATGAGCTGCGTCTGATCATGCCTCTCTCTGGAAGGGCTTGGGTGGCTCTGGCTTTCTCGCTCCATGTTACGGTGAGAAGGCAGACTCAGAGAGCAGAACAAACACCTAGCTGTGGGAGTGTCACCCACCTGGGGGAGGGGTTACTGCCCTTCGTGATGTCATGAAGGGAAAATCTCCAAAACGGCCTGTTTGAGCACACATTTTATGAAAAGTGGAGAAGAAGACGGAGAGGATGGACTTTTCTCATAATCTGGGTGTTATTGTAGACAGACTAGGGACACATATTATAGTTAAAAAAAACAAGGTGAAGTGTATTTTGTTTAATATGTGACCTTTGACACATATGATTTAATGCAATAAGCAGCTTTGTATATTTCAGTTAATGGGTAAGTGTTGCATATCTGATCTTGATATTCACAAACAAAGAATTTCACTTAAATAATTCATTGATCATTTGTAAAAATGTATTTAATGAAGAAAAAGTATTTTCTATCAATAGTCTTCACAATTAGTGGTTAAAAAAACATTTCAGCTTTTATACTGATGTCAAAAATCCTTAAAAGATACTCGGCTCAATGAGCTTCATGTGTCATCAACCAGCCCCTCTGTATTTAATCCAATAGCTAACATTAGTCTGCACTTTGTGATTGAACACTTCAGACTCCTGATTTAGAAGCAATTTTTATTCTTGTTAAATTTTGCACAACCTGGATAAGACCTGAATTTTTCCCTAACCAAACACTGACAGTAAATTGCCTCCATCCTGCCAACTAAAACTTGTCTGTTCCCTCTGGTTTAATCTTCAAGCTATTAAGATTTAACTCGACGCCAAACACCTGGATTATGTAAGAGAACAACAATGACCATAATCCACTGCATCTACAGCACTCTTCAGATGCGTGCCTTTAAGTCAAGGTGTGTGAGTGCATGTAACGTCAGCTAACGCAGCATAGCGAGGAAGTGTTGTGTTTGAAAAACGGCACAGGCATGATGTAGTTGAAAAAAACAATTTAAAAAACAAATCTCTAAAAGGACTATTTTGTAGTCTTAAAAATGTGGTTATCAGATAGTTGACCAGACGAGTCATGTGATGAGATGAAGCAGCAACTTGAAAGTTGAACGAAGAGTATAAATAAGCCCTTAATCAAATAGGTGGCACTGGTTGCCATGGGGATAAGACAGCTGTCACCAGGGGTTGTGTTGACGTCGGAAATGGTGGCCCTGCAGTTTTCACACCCCTCGCTTTACCTTGCACCGTTGTGACTCCCCATGACACCGTCGCCCACATGTGACACCCGCAGCTTCACAGACAGATCAGCAGCCCCCCCCGTTCACACATCGCACCCCGCTGTCATCACAAACACACACAGAAACGCACACATTTCGATCTATTTCATTCGCAATCAACACGTATGTCATCTCTCAATCTCCTCTCTTTTTGTTGGTCGTTTCAGTTCATCCACCTGATCCCGAAAAAAGACAGACCTGCTGAGGCAGCGTGCTGTCCTGCTGAGATCTGAGACTTCATTTGCTCCATGTTCAGTATACAGGCCCACTACATGTTTTCCATGTTTCTTGCACTTGACATCTCTGTTTTTATCTCCCACCTCCATGCGACACCTAAACAGATCATTCTGACGACGAGCGACGCTGTGGAGATATGTTTTGTTGTTTGTGTGATTGAGGTGGAAGTTAACAAAGTGGAAAATGACGTTATCTGATCAAAGAGGGTAAATTCACTCCTGAAATGTTCTTAAGCAGCAGCTTTGATAACCTGACACAGTGGCCCTGGCAACAGACAAAATCAAGACAACAAAATGTGTGGAAAAAGCAATCCAGCTGGGTCTTTTAATCATCAAGGAATACAATAATATGAAGATCAATATTTCAAATGCTTATCAACTTTCTTTGTTTTGGTTTCATTTAGAGGTAAACTGTTTGAGACTACTGAAGCCTTAATGCATTGCAGACGGTTAACAGGAAGCAAACTGTTACAATGGTCACTTCTTTAGCTGTAGTCTGAAAGTCATATTTTTCTGCATTTTGGCAAATTGGCACCATATGCCAAAATAGCTACTGGCTGCTTCTTTTCTTTGCAGTCCACTCAAGGATGGAAAGACAAATTCTACTGATTGACTTTGAAATAAAAGTTGAAAACATGATGATTCAAAAGCAAGTGCTGACTAAGGCCAAAATATTTTCATGATTTTTGTGTATGAATTTGACTGAGTAATGACTCAAAGAAGGAGAGCAATGTTAGCGCAAATTGCTCCAATCAGGCACTAAGGGTTGTGTACCTTCAAGAGTTATGTGTTACAGTTTTAAATCTCAGACTGTTGCACATCACTGCAAAACGGGACAATAAACTGTTCTTTTTAAATTTAAATTATCTGGTATGCATTTTTTTTAACAGTTTAAATTGTTCTGTTCTTGACTATCCAACATTCACAAGTCTTGAGGGGACACTGCACCTCCTCTGGGATGCTGCAGGACTGCAGGGAGGAGTGGAGGAGCAGATTGGGGGCAGCTAAATGCCAAGTCTACTCATGTATGTAATGGTTACACTGAAGTGATTGTACAACCTGACCCCATACCCCGCCTACTATCCCCACTGCCTCTGCCCCCTCCACCCCATCATAATATCAATTAATATTATGGCAGAATACAGACGCACCGATGATCCGTAACAAGTGGCATGTCCTGAGAGAGCCAGTGCCACGAGACCGCCTTAATTAGGCCTGAAAAAAAAAAAGGCAGGTTATTCTATCCCTGTACTCCCCGTTAATCTGCGTTTCAGAGCCACAGAGTCAACCCCAGCCCCGACCGGCAAATGTTATTATTTCATCTCTATCGCAGCTGTGAATAAGCCAGTGGGCGTGACAGCCAGTGGGCGGCCTCAGATCCTTAACAAAGCTTTCCAGGGATGCAGACACAACTAGTGCAGCCAACTGTTTCCCCGCTTCAGCCGGACATACAGTTCTCAACAGGAGCATTTTAATTAATTAGAAATCAGGAGGGTTGGTGGAGTGCACATCTGACAGGTTATGAGTCCACCCGGCCTCTCTGCTAACAGACAGCCGACACCTAGTTGTAATTCAAACAGGGTGTTGCATTCAAATGTCAACCCCTCTCCTTCTCTTTGCTCTGGATCTGTTTTTGGGTGTAAATTTCATCATGAAATTTCCATTTTGCCTGCATTCATTATGCCGTCTGGAGGAGCAATCCCACTGGTACAGCTCTAAACAGAGGGCTTTATTTGAATAGGATTGAATAGAAAGTTGAACTATTGAAAAAGAGGAATGAGAACAAACTCTTTCCCTCTTTAGTAGTCACACATTTAAATGGTAAGGTGCATGTATGGTTATCACAAATACTTTGGTAAGATGTTGATTTTAATATATGTCAGGTAAGTTGTAAAAACACTCACTTTTGCACATGAGAAAATCTTGTTTTTAAATAGTCCATATGTAAAACATAACATTTAAGGAAATCGAGGATTTAAACCTTTAATTTGGCCTTTATTTGAAAAGAGAAAAATCTATCAAGGTCTGCATTTGCCCTTTCTAAATTGGGTTACAAATGTCATAGATAAGTTTGTTTTTGTCTCTTGATTGGTGAATCCAAGTCAAGTAGCATTCTAGCTAACTTTCTAGCTTACTACATGCCATGCTAGCTAAACGCTTGTAGGCACAAGTTTTCCAAGTTGAGCAAATAACCTGCTGTTTTGCTAACTAGCTAATCACAAGCGAATTATCAGGCAAACAAAATGCAAGTGTGCGCAATAAGCATCCTTGGGTCAAAGAGGAAAATATTTTTTAAGTAATCAGTTTTCCTTACAACACTTCAGTACTGAATATAACGAAAGGTCAAAACATTCACACTCACACAAATAAAGCCGACGCGTTCTGTTTTTTAATGCTCTTGACTACTAGCATGTTAAACCTAGCTTGTAGCTATAGCCGCTTTTTTAAACATTCAGCAGACAGTTTCCCCGGTTCAAAAAAGGACAGACGCCTTCGAGAGCAGCACACGTTCGCTGCAGAGTAGCTCTTAGCTACACCTTGGGGGGGGGGGGGTGGACCTCACAGCTCAGCTATCACTGGCATTGAGTAAGCAATCTGTCTGCTTCAGCTGAGTAATTACAGATTTGCCGTACCTTTTCCTGCTGATGATGCTGTCATGGGCTGTGGCTGTTGCTATGTCCTGGGGCTCGGGTTGATTGTCAGGGAATGACTTTGTTTCAGCATTGTCATAGAGTCTATACCATAATTTATCAGGCGCCAGTGGGGGAAAAAGAAGTACAAATTATCTGCTGTATTTGAAAGTCAGGGCATATTGATGGGTGATAAATTGAGTTGGAGTCGCTCTAAATTTCTTATCACTGAGCAACGACAATAATCTCAGGATAAGTGGCAGCATCATTAACCAAAAATAGACATTAAGCTCTGGTAGCGTGCATTCTTCAATAATGATGACATCTCGTGTAGAGGTTTTTTCAACAAATACTCTGCACCCCAAGGCAAAGATATGATTAATTAAATTTAGATACAGCATTATCTCAAAATACCTCAAGGTGGGTTGAATTGTACACACTGAGTTGTATTTCTTTTAGTTGCAATTTTCAGTCTGAACAACTAAATAGAAGACAGAAGGAAATACTCCACACAGGAACCACATATTAAAACATCACCTGTAAGGCTACTGTAACCTCCAAAGCATTACTGTGGTCAGGCACCATGCACACAGGGAAAAAAAACAAAAAAAACGCACACATGAAATATAGTCCCTCATTTTGGCAAATGAAACCATTTGCTATTCTAGTTCACCCTCCTGTGAGCACGCTGACAAACGGCTACCAAATATGAATGCAAATAACATATTTAAAATGGGCCTAATAGCTATTTCCAATACAATGCATCATTCTGATCAATTGTACTTATTCAGGTCTACACGCCTCCTTTACCCTTCGCCTCTGATTGTATTTTCCAAATGCCAAGAGCAGACGAATCACTGCCGCAAACACACAAGTCATTTAGCGACAATGAGGCCAGATGCTAAACACAGAGAAAATGCGATGCACGGCCACAGCCTCTTTTCCCTCCTTCTCTACCTCGACTAAATCTCCACAAACTCAAATCTCTCAGGGTTTCTTTTGTTGTTTGATGTTATGATGCGTCTTCTGCCCCATTCCCCTCCGTGGTGATCATCTAATTACACCAGTGGAGTCAAACCACGACAGAGCACCACTCCATGCAAGCACAAGATATCAAATTACCCCATGATGTTATTGCGGATTAGGACCACAGGCAGAGTCGAGCAGTGACTCATTACTTTAGATGCTTTTGACAGGAGGAAATGAACAATAGCACCTACAATACCTGCAATTAAATCTTAAGGATGTGTCTCATACTAATGACTCAGCCTCCCTGGAATGACCTCAAGGTGCGAGGCAAATATGTGGACAGCAAACTTGAGGAACATGAAAGAGTTTTAATGGCTTTGAGAGTCAGCAGGCTGCCTTTGTGAGTCAAACCTCAAGTGAGCATGGAGAGAGAAAAGAGGAAAAAGGGAAGGTGGACCAACTGCAGAGACGCTGCTGGGTCTTACCTGTCCTGGCATGGCGTTTTCACAGAGGAGGGTTTCATAGTCGATGGCAAAGACCGGGGCATTATCATTTATGTCCAGCACTGTGATGAGAGCGATTCCTTTTCCAATCTGATTTGGATCCTCTGGAAGAGAAAGAGAGAAGAAAGTCAGCACGTTTCATGTCAGCAAACCCTCCTTGAAACACTTTTATTCTGCTTTAACTTTGGGTTGATGCACTTGGCCAAATTATAGAATATTGATCTTTCTCGTGTGTTTTAATTAATCACAAAGTGCTGCGGTAATGAAATATGCAGTGTGCTTCCAACAGCTGGCTCTGCTGTGGATCAGCCAAAGTGATTACACTCGGTGTGGGCTTGTCGTCCGGGAGGCTGCGCATGGGCTTCACGCCTCTGTCTGCCTGACACACACTGATGGCTAAATGGCCACATCTGAGTGTAAGATGATGATTAGGCCTGGCGTGGCTGCCATGCCGGCCACAGATGACGCTCTGACATTCGGGCCGGACGATTTGATCGTGATAAAAAGGACGCGCAGAGCCTCAGGACGCAGACTTCTTGTCATCGGCGTGGTCAGGGGCAGAGCGGATGAAATGTGAGTGACTGTAGCTCAAATGCACAACATCCTTCAACCCAAAGAGTCCCTTCACTCTTTTCAGTTACAAAGAAACCCATTTACTATAAATACTGTCATAAGTCACACAGGGCAGTAGATTTTGTTGCCAGTGTGGAAACTCAGAGATGTTTTCAGCTGGAAACAAGGCCCAAGTGTCACTATGTGTCACAAGCCAGTACCTCATGCATGAAGCACCGTGGTGACATTTCATATGGCTATTATTATATGCTGCCTTCTCTTTGTTGCTATATCAGGCAAGCGCTCACACTCGGGAATGAACTGAGAACTGCGTGTGTGTGTGTGCTGTTAGATGTAAATAAAAACACATCATTTGAAGCTAAGAGTGATAAAAGGTTCTGAAAAAAAACTGAATATCCTTTTTCACTCTGTGTTCAGTGTGAAGATGTGAAGCAGAGGAACTGCCGCGCTGACAGGCTGCTTGTCTTTTTTAACTTATACTGATGCGATGCAGCTGTCTAGAGCGCTCTGCAAGATTATGCGCCGAAGATTGTTGTCCGTTGTGTTTCCATGATAGCGAGGAATGAAAGGAAACGTGTTGAAAAAAAGAGACACTGGTGTCCTTTGAGTCATCGAGAGATAAACAAAAAGGCAGGCGGCACTTTTTCACATCACATTAACATAGAGCCCCCGTGGGTGAGATGGCCCACCCTTAGTCAGCATCTTGTCCCCACATCTCAGGGATGTGTGGAGGTCAAAATGACCGTCCTCTATGTGAATTAACATTCCCCTGACGGCCCTACAACAATGCCAACAACTGCATTGTTCACAGCTTAGAAGGTTGTAGGTTATTATGAGGAGGTTGATATGACAGATAGGATCTTCGGCTTCACATTTTCACGGTGACACCAACAAGTAAACTGATCTTTCACTGAGAATTACCACTCCAAATTTTTGAAGCAGGTCCTTAATTTAAAACAGAGAACAATGGAATCGTATAGCATTTAATTTCCAGCCAGCAACTACTGATTTTGCAGCCTGAAATGACAGCTGTTGCTAGCAGATTTTATCAGCTAGCTAATGGCGCTAATGTTAGCTGATTGAAAACACCGTCATCCAGCCGACTCTGATATTTGAGGCTTGTTTTAAAGTGAGAATCTTGGGAAAGGAGTGTAAAATATTTTATGGCTACTTGTAGGATACAGTACTGAGTAAAAGACTGGGCCTGTATGTCCAAGGTCAAACGTTAGCATCCTCACCAGTCCATGAAACGCTAAGACATAATTAAAAGGATTACTTTTTGTGATGTCGTAATAAAGGTTCAAACATAAAATTGGATGGTTGTGTTTCAGGTATTACCAAAAGATTAAAAGCTAGTGGCTTAAGAGTGTGTGTGTTGTACAGTAATCAAAAGATTTAAAGGTCACATATTATACTCATCTTCAACCGGTTGAAATACGTCTCAGAGCTCCCAAAAATTTGTCTGTGAAGTTTCTTTCAAAAAATCCACTCTGATCCTGTATTTGATCATGCCTCTAAACCCCTCTATTTCAGCCCTGCTCAGAACAGGCTGTTTCTGTGTCTGTAGCTTTAAATGCAAATGAGCTGTGTCTGGCCACGCCCCCCCTCTGGAAGGGCTTGAGAGGCTAAGGCTTTCTCGCTCCATGCCCAATGGTTTACTGTGAGAAGGCAGACTCAGAGGGCAGAACAAACACCTAGATGTGGGAGTATCACGCTGGGGGAGGGGTTACTTCCCTTTGTGATGTCATGAAGGGAAAATCGCCAAACAGCCGGTTTAGCACGCTTTTTTTCTTTTTTTTCAAAAGAGAGTATGGACTTTTCTAATAAGTGGGGGGGGGGGGGGGGGGGGGGGGGGGGGGGCTGAAGACAGGCTAGGAAGACATATTAGAGTTAGAAAAACATGGTATGGTTTGTTTTGCATAATATGTCACCTTTAATGTTCGATACCTGGCTCCTCCAATCCAAACTTCAAATTGTCCTTGGGCAAGATGCTAAAACCCAAATTGCTCCCAAAGGCAAAGCAATTGGCGAGAGAGTGAGTGAGGGTGAGTTTTAAAAAGTATGAGTGAAATGGCTCGTAGTGTGAAGCACTTTTAGAGGCTGGAGTACTGGGTCGCGCTATCACGATATCCATTCACCACTAAATGAATCATGAACATAACACTGCTAAGCTTACTTGCTCTTTTTTTTAATGGAAGGATATTTTACCCTTTCAAGTCTAGGACATTTATTTAATATCAAAGTTTTCTTGTTAAGCATCAACTGAAATCTGAGATCAAATATATTGCTAACGCCAGGGGTACTACCACTAGTGCCCATATGACGTTTAACTTGTGCTGTTGACTTTGTAGTTTCCCAAATCCAATAAATGACAGTATAACAGAGAAGCTAACATTACTCTAAACACTGACATTGTCCAAGACAAGTTTGCAACACAAAGGGAAATTACTAATCTTTTTTAATGTACCTGTAACACTTCAAATCAATGTCGTTAGCTAAGAACTGATCCTGTAGTTAGTGAGTTGTTTTCCAAGATTTTTGCAAGATTTCTTTGGAACAAAAGCGTGGATGAGAACACTGCTTAATCAGTACTTACACTTTTCATTTTAATTTTTGGTTTTAAAAAGACTCTCCAATCCTTACAATGATCTAAAGAAAAAATCAAATTCATTTTGTCATCCAATGTGCACTGCTTCTTGATTAAGAGTCCCACTGACTTCTTAGAAACAGTTTCTATTCACAGGTGAAGTTTCAACTTACGGCTTTCGATAGCGAAGATGGTGAGGTTATGGATCGAGTTGGCCTCACGATCCAAAGGCTTGGCTGTGCTGATGACCCCACTTAAAGCGTCTACATTAAAAAAGCGCTCCAAGTCGGTGTTTCTGTCAATGGAGTACCTGGATAAAAAAAAATACACAACAAAACTCACTACTGATGTATCTGCTCACAAAAATTGCTTTTGGATGGTGGTATTGATTTGACTTGTGAGAAAAGATTAAGCTTTCTTCCATCAAACTGTGCAACACATATACTGAAGCTTCTCAGTTGATGCAGAGATAACTTCAATCAGTGAACAATACATCTGGTTAACATTTTGACCTTTTAAAAAACAAATAAAAAAAACAATAAATGCGCTAGAAACTTGGAACAATATAGCACGAATGAAACAAAAGCCTATTAAATGTTTTTCAAATTTGAAGGCTGTCCTCTTGTCTCTTAGCGCACAACACTGATCAAAACCTTTCAAAACACAGCAACTTATATTTCTAGAGAAAATTACGACTTAAATTAGCCTACATCCAAAGGGTATTATTGCAATGTAATTTGACTCTTGTGGCTGCATTAGTTCCACAATAATTTTAATTTCAACAGATGTCGTGAAATATATTGCAGTCGCTGTAACAATCACAGAAGCAAAAAGAGGCAATTTACAGCTACAATGGACGAGTAATTTGATTTTCTGATTAAGATTACTGACAACCCTCACAGACCAGGCATGAATACCATACAATATTCATTCAATTAATGCAAAATAGGCGGGGATCTCGAGAGTGACACCGAACAGATTGGCGATGAGAGTGCTTGTTTTGAGTCTTAAATGCCACGAGTGCACAAGTGTTGAGACTTGACCCTCCTGAAGGAATGCCCTTCTCTTGTTCGAGATGGCATTTTTAATTTTGCACATGCTGCACTCCCCGGTTCTCTCACCATCTGTTGCATTGGTGACAATAACATGGGGGCTTTGGGTGGTCTAAGGATTCTTTCTTTAGAGATCATGTGGAGTAGTAGAATGGATTAGATGGTTGTCTTAATTGTCCCAAATGGGATATTCACATCCATAGATTCAGATGCCGATACTCTACAACCTATTTATGATCGGGCTCTTGGCATTGTGAACTTTTTGGAATCTTTCGATTACTCCCAATCACTCCAAAAATGGTTTTAAAGACATACAGTATAACTTAAGAACATAAGAAATGGTAGGCGAGTCATTTGTAACTACCTGATGGCATTGTTGGAGGTGTCCGGGTCATGGGCAGAGACTCTTCCGATTGAGGTGCCCATTTTGGCATCTTCTGAAACCACCATCTTGCTAAGAGGAGATGAAAAGACCGGTGGCTCGTTCACATCTTGCACTGTCACCCTGACTGATGTTGTATCGCTGAATGGTCCTGAACTTAAGAAGTTGGAGTCGATGTTCCTGTTTGTGGCTTCAATTCTCATCGAAAAACTGCTCTTTGTTTCAAAGTCCAGAGGCTAGAGGAGACAGAAGAAGAATACACAACAAATGAGACAGTTCTTAAGTAAAACTATGTAAAGACTATATTCCTTTTGCCACTCAACATTCCCAGACAGTCAAGGTTAAATAAACAACTCATATTTGTCCGTAAATCTGAAGATAATCCACACAATGCTTGGATATTGATCCCAATTAAAAAGTAGATTTTAAGACCCATTACAATTTAACATGGAGTCTGATTTAGACAAAGTAATTTGCTGATGGATTTTAGTGACTTTGTGCTGTGAAAGCAATAATATTGATTTTAAAAAAAGCATGCAGCATGGTGAAAAGCATTCTCAAATGAATGCCTTTGAAACATTTTGTCATTTTGTCTGGAACTCCCCATTGCAACATGTAATATACTGCTGGAGACCATTGATTTGACACTTTCATTGTCAGAGACTCTGTCCAATGGTGTAATTGTCTGAGTTTGGTGCAAAACAAACAAAGGATCAAATTGGCCCATCTGACAAGAATCACTTGTGTCCAACAATGGCTCTGGCTTGTCTGCAAAGGAGCTGCAGCAATGAACTGTCACATCCATGTGGCCACAGGAGCCAGTTTCTAGTCCACTGAAACCCTGAAATGTAAAGTGTTTGCCATGGGCTCTGTTGACACCAAGTGAGGCAAGATTGTGCAACAAAATAAGCTGCTTTATAACCCATTTAAAGTTCAAAGTTTTATTCGTTTGTGTAGGCAGATATTGTGACATTATTTATAACATCTCAGTAACCATGGTGAGAGGAGTGCATCAAATCCTACAGTGAACTAAGTGATTCACTGTGGTTCAATGGATTTGAAGTGTCTAAAAATGTAAATTCTGGTTGGCGTTTTTTGTTTTGGATTTTGAAAATTTCAAAAAAAATCAGAGAATCGAAAAAGACCAAGTACTTTGAGTTTTCTGTTGTATCTTTCATCACTACACTGATTTACACAAGTCTTTAACCTTAAACCCGAATGGACTACAGTTTACTTGTAAACGTGTTGGAGAGAGAACTATTTTAGTCATTGATGATGATCACTAATCCAAAGGTGTAAAGACACTAAGAAGGAAAGGGGTGTAGACATGTAGACATGGGGGTTAGGAACGAAGAAGAGAATTTAAACAAGCATATCCTACATGGAGCACAAAGATCACAGAAATGCACTTTTCTATTTGTTATAACTAAGAAATGCACATTTTCGCGCTGCATTCCAAAATCCAATGAAAAGACCAAAATCAGCCATGCTTGAGTCTCCCTCTTAATCCTCTCTGACTCCCCTGCCCTCTCTGTGCACTTCCTTGCACATTCATTCCTGATAAATACTGTACATTTTAAATAACAAGCGACAAAGTGAAAAGGGCTGTATGTACTGTGCTCCTGAAACTGCTGTGAACTGTGGTACTCAGCAAACATTACTATTTTTTGGGGACTATTTTAAGCTGCGGATTAATTCACATTTGGTGCTATTGTAAATATTTGCAACAGATGGGGTATATAGGACTAGAGTAAACTACAGTGCCCAATGTTGATGATAATGAAGGACAACGACAGTGTTGCTCAGTGCAACAGTGTGGCTCAGTGTTGGAAAAGCATATTATCAGCTTCATGCTTTTTTATTTTAATTTGAAAATCTACATGAAATTATGATTAATTAAGAAAAGTGTATATTCTACAATTCATTTAGCAGACGCTTTTGTCCAAAGTGAAGTACATCAGAGAGTAAGTACAACACAAGCAAGGATCTAGAGAGGAGGGAACAACATCAGTAAGTGCAAACAAACGGCTTTATGTATATACTGCGAACAGTTTACAGTATGCAGATAGTCAAAACACATCAATCCATATTTCAAGCAACGCTAAATGCCAACTACACCAAGATATTGCCTTCAATCTTGATGGGTTTCAGAAAGGAGCAGGTAATACTATGTGAAAGCCTGTGATCTGTTGAATTAAGCCATCTGTTTATATATAAAGTACCTTCAGGAGGATAATGACTCCATCTTGTGTTTCCTCATCTGTCGTTATGTTGAAAATGGAAGGCCCGTCTCCGTCCATGATCCTGTAGTCCATCTCTGCATTGGAGCCTATGTCAGAATCTGCAGCCTTGATTCTGGCCACCACAGATTGCACCGGCAGTGACTCCAGCACCGTGTACTGATAGTTCTCTGGAAAAGGAAGGGAGAGCAAGCTGATGCTGGTAATGGATGTGCTTATTTCACCACCAACTCACCTTCAAGCAGCTCAGCCTTTTTCAAAACCCCTTCAGCTTTGATTCGGCCGTGTGGCTCAGCAATAAATTCATGTTGCATAACTGAGACAGGCGGCGGCATTTGGGACCCTTTTCATTTTGGAATGCAGCATAGGCAATGAAGAAAAGTTAAAATATGTAGCTAGGAAAGAAAAGACTAATTTGAGACGCCAGATTCTTACGTGGAAGAGTATTCAACAAAACATAGAACTCCCTTAATTCAGCCTGGATGTGATGGTTTAACCCTTGGACCAAAAAGAGATAAAGTGTAGAGAAAAAAAGCCAGAGTAAGGCTTAGTCCCTCTCCGATACCTTTCACGGGATGAAATGTCCACTTGAATATTCTATTACTCCGAAAGTCTCCATTGTGTTCCCTGAGCTTTTGTCTGACCCCTTGGATTTAAAGTACCCTTATAGGAATAAAGAAGGGAATCATATTCATAATCATAATCTCTCCGATCACCATGGCGGAGCTCATTACCAGACCTTTCTGTGTTCCTCATAGTGTCTCCCTCAGCCACCGTCTAAATGCTAATCTGCCTGACATTGTTTGCCGCCATGTAATCTTTATAATGGCTTTTTAATTTGCCGTGGAATAGCAGCTCTTTAAAAGACCAAAGAATTGCTTTCCTCCCTCCACTTTGCCCCTTGCACCTACCTCTTTTTCCTTCCCTTCACCACCTCCCTCCCAGTCTCTCCTCCCATGCTGCTAACCTTGGCTCCTTTCCCTTCCTTTCTTCCAAGGACTAGCTATAGCTCCCTACTCTATCAGCTCTGATGCTCCATAATGGTCTATCGATTCTGACCCATGACCCTGTGAACGCGACGGCAGGTGGAACCCCCAAACTCATCCAAAGTCTCTTTCTTCCCAGCTTGACAGCATTGGGTTAAAACGTCATTGATGACTTGTTGTGCAAACTTGAACCTTTCTTTTCCCCCAGGGGCTAGCAAATTGACTTTGGTCCTCAGCAGTCCAGTGACGAGTGCACTAGGCAGACAGTGGTTGGACTATCAGCGGTAAACCGATTGCCGGCGCTTCAGATTATCATGAGAAGCACTGCATGGCTTTGAATCCCAAAGCTCGGCCTGGACCCCATTAGCAGCCCGTGAAATAGGCTGACAACAAAAAAAGAGGGAGTCTGATTGATCCTGGTATCCAAGGCTGAAGCAGCCCACAGCTGTGACAAAGAGTAAAGCAAGGAGGTGTACACCTTCCAAGAAGGCTGTTTTTAATTTGGTTGTAAAAGTCCAAATGTTTACTGAAAATACAAACAATGTGAAGTTTAAAAGATAAAGAGAAAAGGACAGCATGGCATTCTTCAAAACTAACTAGACAAACACATAATGTATCAGATCAAATGATTTATTTTCAAGAGCAGAATAACAACCCTGCGTTTTCTGTACCACTGCATTCATTGCGAGCAGTACAATGTGTCCCTCATTTAGTTGTCAGAGTTTAAGTGTTCTTTCAGCAATTATAGATCTTTAAAGCCCCATTCATCTGAAGCTAAAGATCTTGCATGGAGCTGATGGTTTCAATCTGATTGTGGAGAAGCTGTTAAAAACATGGCATTTACTGTACATGAGGGGCTTTATAAACCCTTAGGGGACAATCAGGAACGCAGTCTTACTGTGAGTGAACCGCGGTGGGTTGTCATTGACATCGGTAAGCGTGACAGTGACGGTGGTTGTGCCGGAGAGGCCACCCATCTGGCCGACCATGTCTTTGGCCTGTATGACAAGAACATACTGGTCCCTTGTCTCCCGGTCCATGTCTGGCAGAGCTGTTCTGATGACACCTAAAGAGAGAAAAGCAGAGAAAAGGATGCTTTTATATTGGTGGTTTCTAACATTTTAAACAGCCTATAATAATGTTTTATTCAAATTGTTACCTGTCGTTTCACCTGTGTTCTTGATGTTCTTGTCTGTTACTTTCTAATGCTTTGTTTTTTTTTATATATGCGATGTTCAGCACTTTGGATCAACTGTGCTGTGTGTAAAGTGCTATATAAATAAAGTTAAGTTGAGTTGAGAAGAGATGTAGTCAGATTTTTACTTTGCCACAGAGCTTAAATTTTCATCATTTCACTGCAAGTGATGACTTGGTTGGTTTTTCAAAACGAAGCAGGAAAAAAAAAAAACATTTAGAGGGCAATACAACATATTTATTCCTCATACTCTAAACGGGATGTCCATGACGCCTGGTAACTTGTTTTCACATCAACAGTTTATTGTGACAGTTGTTAGCCCTGAAATGAACTGTCACTCCAAATAGTTTAGAAGTGACATATGATGAGGTTTATGTTAAGACACTGCTGAAAAGTGAGCACATGCAAAGGGACATTTTTAGCCGCCAGGGGATGTATAATCTGTCAGCCCGCTTGTCATGATTGATCTGCATCAGAAAAGGATCAGAGATGTGACACCACCGGCATTAAATGACTGGCATTTGTCTGCAGGTGTCTGTTTTTGTCTGCACCTGAGCCACTGTATTAAAAAGCTAGTGCCAAGCCAAGATCAGGCACACACACAAAATACTAAAAAGCTTGTAGAGAAATCTTCCATTAATGAAATTTTTCCAAGCTCGACATTATCTCCTGACTACAAAGATGATAATTCCAGAAAAAATTAACGCCACGCATTTCAATGCAACGAAAAGTGCCCTAATCCTTCAAAAGCAATCACTGTTGCTTCTCAAAGTTAATGAGTTACCACACAATGTGTTTCATTCATTAAATGGCACTTATTAAAGATTCCTACAGAAAATGGAAGATTACTCATGAAGAATCCCCACATAGCCATAACATGCAGTTCCTGAATAAATTTATCTTTTTTAGTTGTGTTATCACATTCACGGCCTGATGAAGCAGATCAAAGGGAGGCTGTTGCGTATAGTCAGCACCTGAAGAATTCCTCATAATCCTTTAAATTACTCTGAAATTTGATATGTAATTGAGGCCCACTCTTACGAGAAAGAAAATAGGCCCACTGCAGAATTCTCAATCAGCTGTGCTCTTGATAATGAAGAATTTCAGAAATATTTGTAAAATATATTTGGCTGGTATGAGTGAGCCAAGGTAGATTTATGCCTGTTATTTCTTCAACCAAAGCTGCACTGTTATCCATATTTTTTATATTATGCTGATTTGTGTTCAAGTCATCTTTCTCTGGAAAGTTTTTTTAAAATGTATTTTTAATGCTAATAGGAATACAATGCCATGATTGATCGCTCTGAAGTCATTACACTTCTTAAACTGCTTTAAATGGACCCAAGAAAAGGACATCGTAATCTGTATTTCTGTGGATATATGTTGTTTTATCATTAAGGGAGCATTTTGGCTTCATCTTTGTTCAACAGGAGTAGACTGAGGCGCGTTGTCCATATACTGTATAGTCTATGGGTGCACCACACACACAGTCTCTCTCACAGACACCTGCAGGTGCCCTCCTGGCAAACATTAAAAAAAAAAAAAATCACTAAAGTGGTTTTGGCGGAATCATGGATTAATTTAAGGCATGGCCAAGAAGAGGCCTTAAATATGTCACTTGTTGGGTGACTGGTCCCATGTTGATGAATAAGCAATGACACTAAAGTCCTCTGATGGATAGGAATGCAAGTGCACACACACACATACAGACACACACACACACACACACACACACACACACACACACACACACACACACACACACACACACACACACACACACACACACACACACACACACACACACACACACACACACTAGGACTAGCAATTAAGCTCAATCCAGGAACAAAGCAGGAAGGACAAACAAATCAAGAAAAGTGGGTCAAAAGACTTTAAGAGAAAAAAGAAGATGCTGTTTGACCGCTGCTGCAGCTGTACTTGAAAATAAACAATTCCATTAAGTGTTTAATTTTCTAGCCCTGCCATCCTTTGTTAATGTCATTACAGTCCCCGCAGCTGAAAACTGTTATTGGCTGCTCTAACTAAAGGGCTCGGTTAGCTAAATTATAGTGAGCTGTCCGCTTCTGTTCTCCAAAGATGCTGCCAGTGGGCTTACAGTGGGATGACTGTGGTCAATAAAGCAATAATCTTTGCCTGTTGCTCTACAAAACATGCCATTTCAGTGCTGCATCAAATAATGAACAGCGAGATGTCACACAGCGCTGGAGGAGGAAAACACGTCTGCCTTTCTCTCCTCCGCTTAAGCTTCAACGACAAAGTCAAAACATGTCATCTGTTTTTTCTTCTTTTTTTTTTTTTAGCTTAATGCTTTTATGAAGAGAATTTAGGCATCCATCTCTGCAATGTGGATATTCACCCATCTGCTTCCCTTACATCCATCCCCCCTCCACCCATTCATCACTTCTCTGTTGCTTCTTCAGCAGTGTAACCTCGTAGCCAATTAAAGAGCACCACCACTGCTCGGGAGCTTGCTGCGGTGACACCTGTGAACCCTGTTTACTGAGTTGCATCTGAAAGGTTACTTCAAAACCTTCAATCCAGCGAGGCTCCCTTAGTACAAGCGAGACGCAAACAGAAACAAACTTTTCTGTTTTCTACTACAACTTCACCACAGGGACAAAGCAAGCATGTCTAGACTTAAAAGAGGTGTCTTTAAACATTCAGGAAGTAAGGCTGAGCTGGATAATGGTTGGATTATAATAACAGCAGCAGATGACAGCAGATGACTCCTAAAAGGTGAGATAAAGCAGGAAAAAAGATGCAAGGTTTGTGCAGCCAGCAGTGAAACAAATGAATGCTCACACTGAACCATAGATAGGCTTCAAACACAATTGATGTACTTATTTAATATCAGCCTGGCGTGTTGGAGCCTGAGAGATATTGGCTGTGGTTAATGATGCAATGAATCCTGATTCCAGCTCTCTTTAAAAAAAAAAAAAAAAAACCCCAACATGTTTCTCCTCCCGCCTGGCCAGAAGCACACATACTTCTTGCAGAGCTACGCTGCTAATCCACACGGCGATGTTGCGAGTCTGTTGTTTGTCTGCTGGGTGCCAGCCTCCCCCGTCCCCCGCTCTCTCTATCTCTGTTACCCCGTGCGGCGCTGGTGTCATTCCTGGGGAGAGGCGATGATTAAAATCCTTCTGTCGCTATCACGGCACGGCCTCGCATTGCGCCGTGACTCCTTGCCTCCGGTGCAAGCCAGACGCATTGTAGCCATGCATTTATCTAGCTGTCTCCACACCACTGGCGGCAGACGGGTGGGCCACGCTCCCTGCTAAAACCCAGATACTTGACATTTGTCTTGGGAAGAGGAAATAAAAAGTGCAGACTTTGCGAGGCAGCCTCTGGCTCTGCGTGCAGCTATGAGAGGTACTGATGAAGGTGATGAACACTTAAACATGAAGGGTGCAAGATGTGATTTGCCAGACCCTCAGGCGCTACACTTACAAGGAAAAAAGATCCCATAACACACAAAAAACAGGCCATACAAACAGGGAATAAAACCTCCGACCTAGGAAGTATATAACTCATTGACATTCACGCATCACGCTCTGATCACAGGTCACTATGCTTACCCAGGGGCTGTGAAGGCGCCACATGATACGACAGAACAAAAGTGTTGTCGGAACACGTCATTATGTCAAACATGTTACACAACAAGATTTCCATTCATTTGTAATGTTTCCCTCAAAGCAAGTGTGCTCATCTGTGCACACTCCAGGTGTGTGCATTTGTGATTTGAATTGAAAAATTGCCTCTCCCATTGTGGCAGCCAGATTTATATCTCGCCTTCAGCTGTAATGTTCTCCATTTAGTGCCGACACCACAACTAGAATCTGGCACAGAGCTACAACAACAAAATAGGGTTGAGAAAAGCTTTTGAAAAAAAAAGAAGAAGGGCTGTGCTAATATCTTAATTACATACTGATCACAGGAAACCTGTCACCTCCTGACCTCAGAGCGGCTCCAGGTTACGCAAGGATTGGATGTGGCCTTTCTCTTTATTTGAGTTGCATTCTGTTTAATTAGATTTTCAGGCTGAGAAGAGACGAACCTCTGCTCTCCCCTCCTCCTCTCACCCAGGTACCTGTCATATTCAGATGTCATAGTTGTGTCGCTTTGAGAGGCAAGCCGTGTCACATCTTAAATACCCCCTCCAGAATGTAATTAATCCTCTCATTCAGGCACCTGGCATGTTCTACTAACTAAATTCTTCTCTTGTTATTCCAGCCATTGAGGTTTGCGAGCTTGCATGCATGCTTAGCAGTGCTAATGTGTGTGGATAATTGTCTCTAAAGGACTTGCAATATCGCCAAGGTGTATGGAGCTGGAGGCAGCTGTTCAAACCTCCTTGAGCCTGCCATCAATTAGAGCGCAGTCCTCGACAGCGCTACCAATTCAGCTTCACCTTCAAACTAAACTACAAGCTATCAATCAATATGAATTACAAAATACTGTCTTAACGGAGCAGCTTTAGGTGCAGCAACTTATGTATTTTGCCGACATTATGCGTTGCTTGTAAGTTAGTGGAGCTATTCAGGATTAAGTACTTCTCCCAAGGGCACCTTGTAGATTCAATTTGGGATTAAGAACCAGAGGAAAGAGACTTGTTAAGCGAAAAAGAGCAAGGATGCTACCCACCTAACACTGGGTCGCACACATCCTCCTCCCCCCCCCCTGACCATTAGCCCTCTGCCACTTAATCGCTGGTGCAGTATTGCAGTGTGGAGCTTAGAGTGTATTTCAGCCCCGGTACTTTGTCAAAGTCACCCTCTGCAATGGCCCAGGCGTGTGCTGCAAATGGGACTAATTAGTAACTTGCAAAGACAGAAGCACAACGCTCATCCCACAACACTCAATCCTGGGCTGCTGTCTTAAAGCCAGTGTCTCACCCCCTGAGTGTAGTCTTTAAGATACATGGTATTGATGATATGTTAAAAACTAACAGGTCACATAATATGGTCCCATTCCAAGAGATTAGAAAAAGTAGACCCCTTGTTTACCTCAGAAAAACTATTTCAAGAAAAATAATGTCTTTAATAATTAATAAATAATGAGATAACAACCTTTTGATCAGGTGGTCACTGGAACCGGACGATTTTCAGCCTATTTGTCAGTGACCTGTGACCTGCACTTCCTCTCAAATATATTGGATTATGTGGTGATCTCAGATTTATACACATGAACAGCCAATTGTGCCATGCACACAGCAACCCACACAGGCTAACATGTCATTGGTGTGGACGTGAGGCGCACATCAGCATGGGTGCAAAAGCATCGACATACTGGAGCATAGACAAAAACCCTTTCCTGCCCTTACTCCTCTTGCTTCAAAGTATCTCTACTTCACATCTGCTCTGTCCAAATGTTTGTGTTCTCTCTCTCTCTCTCTCTTACTCCACAGGGCCGGGGGAGCACAGTACATTAGAATATTTATTAATCAATAATCCTGTTGTATTCTTTGGCAGTGGGACAATAATTGATAAAATCTCAGTGTGAACGAGATTGAAAAGGTTTACCTGATGCGAGAGGTATCACTTGAGGGAATATTATGTAGTAATACCTATTAATAATTAACAGATATAAAAAAGATGTCCAAATCTTTGTAACAGCAATGTAGGAGACTGCAAGCAATAGCCTAATGAAAGAGTCAACCCTGGTAGATATTTGATGGGTAATTCATAAGTCCTACAGGAGTCAGGGAGAATGCAGACGAAGCGAGTAAAGTATATCTTTACATGAAAAATGTTTGTTTTATGCCTTCAGTTACAGTGCTTTAAAGAAAGAAATGATAACAAAAAACCTGTCTCGACAATGGTCAATTAAATAGTTTTCCTTCAGTAGTTTTAAGGTCTGATACACTTCCTGGGCTGAAAAATAAAGCCAAAGAGGTAGTGTACAAAGTCTGAAGTTCCTTAAAAGTCCACTTTAAGCTGGCGTCATTAGTGAGTCCATCCCCATAAAGAACCATTTTAAAATGCCCAACTATCCAGCAGAATGAAACATGTTTAAAGACAGATACAAAAACAAAAAAGTGTTTTTGGTCTCTAAATTTCCTCTTTCATGACAACAGTCGGGGAATGAATCACTTGAGTGCCAAAAGCGTTTGTTTCCTTCGCATCACTGAACTTCACATCTCAGCCGTGTGTTGGTGCCTTTTGGAGTATTTGTCATGCAAATTTAGGACATATGGCTTTCTGTATAGTTAATTGTAGAAACAGATGAAGTCTGTGCTCCAGCTCTTTTTGGTGAGTTAAATTCGAGGATGATTATGGTTGCAATAATGAGCAGATATATTTGTGTTCACAACACCTGGCAGACTTGTTCAGTGTTCCTCCCGCTGGTTTTATAAACGCAAAACTACAATTCATTTTCTAAAAGCAGCCCCTGTTGCAACACGTGTCAATCACTCCACCAAATCTTAAAGAAAAATCTTCATTTGGTAATTAATCCACTGATAAATTGGCTCATTGTCGTTTCTGGTTTCAAACTATCAGAATGATTTTTCCAATCAGGAGTCTTTTTGATTGCCATTAGAAAGAATACAGCTTGAATACATATAGGAATAGGCTTTACTTTGAAACTAAACACTTGGTCAACTATTTTTTAGGCTTTTATGTCTTTATTGGAGAGACAGGATAGTGGATAGAGTGGGGAATGTCGTGGGAATGGAGCCACAGTTCGGATTCAACTCATGCCACCTTGAGGACAAGAGAGTTGTCAGTTTTTTTGGGTGCGTAACCCAACTTTACGAGGCCAACAGCGCCCCTACCAGCTTCATTTTTCCCTCAAACTTTACCCGGACTTTCTCCTGCCAGCTCCCTGGTAAATGTTCCGCATGCTGATGTGTGAGCTGATGTGAGAAGGAAGAAGGTAATATTCAGGGAAATTCTGCAAGCAAGCGGGAGGGGTTGACGATAATTATCCTGTGGGCGGCGCTCGGTGATAAGCGTGTATGCATAGCGTAACTGCTTCATTATGTTTTTCTCTTCACCAGTGTGATCTTCTCTGCTCTTTAGTTGATATTGTGAGCATGTGGAGGAACAGGTACAACTGATATGAAGGCAAACATTTTCATTATAGCATCCTATAGTGGACTCTGTTGCTTCCGCCTCGTTCTTCAGACGTCATGTACCGACCACTCCTGTTCGATTTAGGAAGATTTCAACTCAAAATGTAGAAGGTTAACTGCAATGCAGACATTGAACAATGTATACGATGTGACTGACAAGGTTTAACAAAAGACTTCAATAAAGCGTACCACATTCTTCTGTGATAGAAAATCTGAGAAAAGTAAAATGGTGTCAAGATGCTAACAAATGTCTGCACGCACATGTAGGCGACCGTCACTCTTAAGATCTGAGGATTCAATGAAACGCTTTAAAGACACTGACAGCTCTACACCAAACAGAAAGAAGGAAGGCTGACATTTGAACAGTGTCTCTGCATCAAATCTCATCCATCGTGATGACTGCAGTGTAAAGTATGGCATAGAGCAGGAATTAACTGTGGTTAGCATCACAATCTACTGTAAGTGAACACAGGCCACTTACAGTAAGTACTCAAACACTGTAAAGCTTTTGAAATATCAACAATTGGATTTAAAAAGTCTACTCAGCTTAATGAAAATCAGGTCATCAACCGAGGAAGGGAATAAATGAGCTCTAGTGCTCTGAACGGAATGGGACTAAGAAAATATGAGAGTAATATGGACTTTATGGGGCAGACTGCTGTTTGAACACCACTGAAGGAGAAGTCCGCTCTCGCTCTAATTGGTATGGGTGTCATGAAGTCTCTCTTGAGACTCATCGATGTGTTCAGTTGTTCTTTCAAACTTTGTTAAAAAGATCATTGAACAGCCAGAGGCAGGTGGTCAGATTTCTATCAGTCCCATTTTGGAAATCTCTGCCGGGCAAGACATGATAAATGAGCCAATCCTTTAAGTGATTCGTGATCGGAATTTTAATTTATCTTCGAATAGGAAGTAGCAGATATTAGAACGTATCATGTGGCAATGAATCCCCCAAAGTTTCAAAGTTATGAGGATAACATGGCTGGAACAGTTTATTCTTAAGATGTCAAAGAAACAAAAAGCAAATAGACAACTAAAAAACAAAAGGTGGCAAGTTTGTAAAAGGTGCTACAGTTTCAAAGTTGATGACAACACAGGATTTTTCTCTAAGAAAACCAGCCGAGCATTTTTAGTGGTATCAATTTTTATTTCCCAAAGGTAGTTCTTCTTGAAAGGCGACTAAATTAAGATGAAGATGAAGGTAACGGTGTGAGCACTTCCTAATATTTCTCCCAATTACAGTTGTGCCTCGTACTTTTTAAGGGAGCCATATAGAGGGGAAAAGGAATCTATCAAAAGCCAGCTTCAAACCAAGAGAGGATTCACAGAAGTAACGATGCTGCTATAAAGCCCTGCAGGTTCTCCCCTCGACGCACAAGTTACTGCCCTGTAAGCCGTTGTTTTACACCGGGTTGTTATTAAGGTTAGCCCTGTCAAACAAGAGAACATGTCTTCATGCTTCCCTGCATCGAGCCCCACATGGAGTCACACCTCTCTGACAGCCGTCCAAGCTCTTCAATTCTGACTCCGATATTGCATCTCATAACCATGAGATCCAATCACCTTCTACGTGGGCGGAAACAGAGCCAAGTATAATCAGGCGTGGTCGGGCAGCGATGGGAAGCAGAGAGCTGAGGAGCTGGCCGGGGCCCAAGGGCTCTATCTGAGTGCACATTTAGGTGTGTGTGTCTGAGGGTTTGTGTGTGTGTCTGAGGGTGTGTGCCACTGTTTGACAGATTAATAAACCAGCCTACACTTCACTACATTTAATGAATTCTTTATCGCCTTTACCAGCCCAGCAAAGGCAAAAAAAGGGACGTTTCTACGTATTCATTATGATATCTAAAAGAAAATAAAAGTGAAAATGTTGCTTTCGATGAAACACTTGCTTTAAGTTTGATGTCTCACCAAGATGAGGAGGGCCTACAAGCAGACTGTGATATATTCTCACACTCAACACTGTTGGCTGTTGTAGATGCTGATCTAAATGTATTGTGCTAAATGTTCTTCAGATGCAACCACGAGTATAAATAGCCATAGATTCGGTGGACTGTCTTGAGCTTTACATGGACTAAAAGTGCAAGCTTCTATGTGGCCCAAATGTTGACAAAAAAATTACCCAACATCCTTAGATGTTCAGGTGCTTGGTCATGAGCTGAATTAAATTCCCCGAAAAAAAAAAAAAAAAAAAGGAACCGAGAAAAACACTGGCGCACAAATTCCCAAGTTCCCGCCCAAACTCATCTTAGGGAAGGTGATTGCAGCATTTTAACTCATTAATTAGCCCACAGAAGTTTCAGCTTCCGAGAATATCAAAGATTTACAGCCTCGCCGACCTCCCACAGGAACTGTCGGAGCTTAAAGAGTATCCACGAGGAACCTTTTCATTTAGGGTGGATAAAACATGTAAATGTTCACCCCCAAACATGGAAACATGGAAATGTTCCCTAATGAAAGCTGCAGCAGGAGGCTTCATTAGCTCAATGTCTCTAGAAAGTGAAAAACAACACAGAAATGCTGTGATAGTGTGCAGACTCCATAGCTTAGTGTGCTGGAGTTTTGATGCTCACTACATCTTTTCCTCCTCTAACAGCACATCCATAATGCCTGCACAGTGAGAAGTCATTTCCTTTCTTGCCATGTGCATTCATTTTTCTTGAATACTCCATTTTCTTCCGCTGGTTAGGCTTATTGAATGTTTACAGAGAACCTAACAGGTCACAGTAGAGTTTTTTGTTGTCGTTGAGCATTCCTCTTAGTTCTGTCTGCCTGACTGTGAAAAATAAACGACATAAATCCCTGCATTGCAGTGGCTCCCACCAGTTCATGAATTAAAACTACATTCATAAAATACCAGCATGTGTGTATGTGTTGCTCCCGAAGCAGGGGGATGAAGCCTAATATTATGGGATAGCCCATATTTTTCTCTTTTCTTGCAAGAGTGCTTTGCATGAAGTAGCTGAGCCTCGGCAGGGCAGTGTCTAATGAGCCGGCTATGAAGATGTAGCGAGGGGCTGCCGCTGCACTTCTCAGGATAAAACGCCCCACAAGTCAACAAACTACCTCGCATCTTATCTCGCAGTTTATTTGAGGCCCTTTTTTTTTTTTGCTCAGGCTTTTGTTAAACTTTTCTCCAATATGCTGTTATCTCCGCAGCCCCGAGTGATGATAAGTAATAGAATTTGGTTTTCTGCTTCGTTCTTTAAACAGTGCCGTAATTTGTTGATAGCAAAATGAAAACGTCATCATCAGCTTCAAAGTGTTTAAGTCCAGGTTTGTTTTTTTTCTAGTACAGAAAATACTGTTGCATTTTGAAATAGAGCATAATACAAACTAATCAAAAGTTGAATTTGTAAGCAGTAAAATACCACCCCATGCTGAGTTTAATACACTTAGGTTTCTTTTGCACATACTGTATAGTCCTACTTTAGATTAGGGCTACACGATAAATTGCAATCTTATCATTACAGCAAAATAAACATCCGCAGTAAACACATCAAAAAAGTTTGAATTTATTGCAATAAATTCAAAAGCACTGCTCTCTCAGTCAGATTATTTGCAGAAAATGTAGTGGTAAAAAAAAACTTGATTTATTTATAAGGTACTGTATGAGCTACTGCTACATCATATTAGATCTTTTCACTGACAAACACTTCAATTGTTACATTAAAATAGCAAACACTCACGGGTAGACATGTTTGTTAGCTTGTTCTCTCGCCTTCCTCTGGCTCTCAGTCAGCTCACATAATTAACATGTTCTTAAAGCGACTGACTCGAGGGAGTCAATCAGCGGCCACTTCATTAGCTGCACCTGTTACAGCTAATACAATGTATCCAACTGGTAGTCTCATGATGTGTAATGTTCAGGTTTTTTTTAAAATACATCATTATAGAGATCTTAATTAAAGTACGTGTTATTGCTGATGTCGTTTCCTGTGCTCAGTTGTACCAGACAGCTTGATATGCACAAGAGTTTTATTCTTACAATGTGCCGTTGTTTTGTATGAGTAAAGGAAGGACAACTCTCAATTCATTGATGTCCTAAATCTGAAGGCTTTAGGGCGTGGCCACATGGCGTTCTCCCGGGCAGATGAAGCACTTGTGTGCTTTGAATAAAAGCGTTGCACGTATTTGTCGCTATTACATGAGTCTCTTGACAATGGCTGCTGTGTGACCGACGCTGCTCCGTTCCCCCCCCCCCTTTAAGAGCATCTAACGGAGGATGTTTACCCTTCTCCTTTGTCTGGATGATCAGCTTAGTAGTGATGACGGCCATGCTATAATGGCTCCGTTCAGACAGAAAAGACACGGAATGAACGCCGGTGACGTCAAACAGCGCCCTTTTGAGAAGTTGAAAGATCTTCAACTAGAATCTCTCGGATAAAGAACGCTGCTTCTAATCTCCGGGGGCGGCGGCCTGCTGCTGCAAACGTTCTCTCCTCATTGGGAACCATAAAAAAATTAAAAAATTAAAAAAAGATGCTGGCTTAAAACACCAGGTGGACACAGACCCTTAGACTGTTGGAGAGCGGGGTCAAAAAATTGCTATGCCTCCATTCTGCAGGTGTATCTTTCATGGATGCCAGAGAGCTCGGCCTGTTTTCACGGAGTTCAGAGTCCTCAGGCTCTGGGTGCTCAAACATGCAGGGCTGGAACGGTCCAATAGGAAGGCCATATGAACCCTCCACTGTCAGCAGTTTTTGACAGTTGAGAGAGGCGTGTCCATCGCTCGAGTAGGCGTGGTTACTGCTCAACGGACACTCCCATGGCATCCCACAGCAGAGATGTTTTCATTATTTAAAACTTAATTATTTAAACTTAACACTTTTTTTCACTACTGAAATTTGGCCTGGTGGTTAATAACACTGTTTCCTGATTGTCTGATTATTTCTGCCTTCCCCCATACTTCAAATGTATGATCATCACTTCTGTAGCACTTGTGAGATTTGTTTCACATTAAAGTGTGTTACTAAAAAGTGTTTAATTATTACAAGGTATCATCTCTAAAGCTGGGTAACTCAGAAGCTCAACATGAAGTCTTTGAGTGGGATGGTTTGAACGACCGTCATTGTCAAAGACATCTTTCATTTTCATTAAGCCTTTGGAAGTTTGGCCTGAATAAGTGAAAATACAAAGACATAGAAACCTAGATAAAACCCCAAACCCATTTTTTTAAAGATTTATTTTTGGGGAATTTGTATGCCTTTATTAGAGACAGGACTGTCAGGGGTAGAGTCAGAAATTGGGGAGAGAGAGAGAGAGAGAGTGGGGAATGACGTGCAGGAAAGGAGCCTGAAGTCAGATTCAAACCCGGGCTGTCCGCTTGGAGGACAGCAGCCTCCGTATATGTGGCGCGTGCACCAACCACTAGGCTATCGGTGCCCCTCAACTCATTTTACCGTGAATTCCATTTGGTGAAATTTTGTAAAGATGGATGAATGAAAAGCAGCCATGGGACTTTCAATGAAAGACTCAATTAAAGAAATAAATATCCACACATAACCAAGCCTGAATCAAGATGGACTTCAGGACATTTTACTAAATACTTACATGACAAAATTGGTTAAATGTGTCTGCTAATATTTTTGCAATGCTTACGACACATATTACATAATGAGACGGATTTTGGTGATTGGGGTCCCCAGTGATTTGACAAATTCTAATATGTTTACTTTTTACATGACATCAAAGACAAAGACTTGCAGCAGCTCATCAGTTTTTTCATGGTGGGGGGCTTACTTATTGTTTTCTGGGGTCTAAATTTGGACACAATGTGGCCATATCTGAACAATGGTCACCTCCACTTTCACAGACGTCGTACTCACCTGTCTTTGGCTCCACTGAGAAGTACGGCTGTCCGTGGATGATGCTGTAGATCACTCTGGCACTGTTCCCATATGTTGGGTCATCTGCATCTGTGGCTGCCACTTGCACTACCGTGGTTCCTGTGGGCAGACAAGGCCTTCATTAGTTTCCAAGACAGCATGCATCCTGAAGCCGAGTCAAACAGAGCTAAATGTGGAAATCATCGTCATGCTAATGAAACGTGTGACCAATTCAACTTGAAGGGGAAAAACAGAAGAAAGCGATGAAAATGTGACATCTGAGGCGGTAAATAATCTCATTCATCATTAAAATCACACCGCCGTCCTTTATTTGCACCCCTGTTAACGCTTGTTTTATGTTTCTTTTTACAAAAATTCAGTGTTAAAGCAGTTTTGTTTTTTTGTAGAAACCTTCAGCAGCATTTCCAGATCCGACATGTGCTGTGTACTAGCTCAAGGCCTCAAACACGGCTAAACCAAAAAAAACACGTTCAGTTGTTGCCATCGTTTGCAGGAATGCTGCAACAGGATTAAAGTGTAACACCCTGCCTTTTGAGATCATTTCATTGCCATTGTTTCTATTTTTTTCCTCCTGCAGATCAGTTAAGAGGCATCTTTTCTGCTAACTTCAATCTGTTGATTCAAATTCAGCAGCCAAATGGGTTCTGAAACCAATCTGTGCTCTGTTGAAAAGGCATTCCAACACCAGAAAAGACAAAGCTAAACTTGTGAGTGTCACAGTCCGGATATTAGAACTGAGACGTTTCTTTTTTATTTTGTTTCAGAAAAGTCAAATGCTTTAAGTTTGTCTTCTAGCTATACCAATGGGCAGTGTATCTTAATATGTGCACTAATTAATCTGAATGAATTAGTTCAAAGCTTTTTACAGCACAGAATATGAAGAGACACACAGAGGGTGGGAAAACATTTCTTCCTTCCTCTTTTTGAATACTCGTACTTTTTCATTTTCCCTTAAAATCTGTGTTAACATGCACAGATGGTAACCCATAAAGTTGCTGTTTTAGGTTGCACGAGCTGCTTCTGAGGATGTTGATCTACAGAAGGAAAAATGTAGCTATGAAAACAAAATGATGTCTGAAGGCGAGAGGCAGGATAGTGGTTTTTGTTGCACAAACATTTAAAGAGTTGTTTGTTAGGGATGCTCCGTCAAAATGTTGTGCTAGTACACAATGCAAGGCAGAGAAAATTTTTCTGTTAAAACTCACAAACTGAACCTGCAATCCATACCGTGTAGCAGAAGAGAAAAACACACTTGAATCATCTTAGTTAACACCTTAAAGCTCCAATCTGTAAGATATCTATTGAAATAAATGAAAAAAAAAATGTCTTTCTATATGATCAGACATTAAAGAAACATGCTATGATGAAGTGCTGGTTTCTTCCTCAACAATGCAGCAGTCAGTATGTCCTCCTCCTTAGTTTCGATTCTGTTGCATATGGTTAGTTTTTTGCCTTGACCAGAGAAGATAGGCGGTTTAAAGACACCCCCACACGGCCGTTGGACATCGCTTGTTTTGCCAGACAAACAGCAAACCAGCAGGTGTTACAGCGACGAAAGCAGGCAAGTGAACTAGCTCAGATATCTGATTCTAAACTAGCTAAAAAGCCTAGGCATTTTTCTAATGAGCTCGACGATGAAACGTGATAACACTAATGTTGGCTAGATAATGGAGATACTTGTGAAAAATAGGCCGATGCAGAGCTGGTTTAATAATGAAGCTTCAGTGTCCGGGACATGGCAACATGCGAGCACATCGACTCCAGAGAAGAGGAGTCGGGCGGAGACTGCTCTCTCCAATGTTTTGAATTTTGACTGCAGTACCCGTTGTAAACACTAGGTGTCAGAGTGACATATTGCTCCTTTAACTTTGGCTAGGAAACGAGGTTTAGTATCATAAGATCCCTTATTTACTCAAATTCCGGAATTGAATAACCCTAACCCACCCATAACTTAAAGTTACAAGGAAACTTCTTTTCCAACTTGCCACTGAACCGTGCTGATAGCTGACAACTGTTGTCTCTCCATTGTCCTCTCCCACTCTTCCTCCAAGGCAGGAAAAAACAGACATCACGCATAACTCCTTGTGCATTTCTCCTTACATTAAACCGCTGATGTGACTTGAGCTGACAGCCGTAGCTTGGAAGGTAAGGCAGAAAAGTGTTTGAAGATTTCCCAGAGAAAACATATTCAGCAACGATCAGTGCCAATCAATTTCAATAGGTCATTCATTAAGGCCAGTAAATGAGCCTTGTTGCTCCAACTGGGCTCATTTACTGGAGACCATTTTTTTCTGGCAGAGTAAGTTTGCATCAAAGAATTTATATCCATTTCATAATGGAGAGGAAAAGACATTTAATTGGAAAATGATCACAAACAGCCCCTTATGGTTCAGGCTTTTTTTCTCTTTTGCTGTTAGACTGTACGTCAGTGTTGGTCTTAAAGCTGACGCCTACGAGACTTGGCAGCAGTTAAATCATCAACACCAGCATTGTTTTAATAACCTTGAAAATGAATAACTGCAGTTCATTTGAAGCTCGAGTAGCTGATTTATACTTAAATATTTCACTTTTATGTCGAGCAGCACAATTCTGTCTAAACTCCATCCTGTTTTGTAGCCTCTGACAGAAAGTGCATTATTACAAGTTGGTGATATTTTACTTTGAGGAAAACATCCTAATAAAAATCTCACTTTCTAGCATTGGATGTATTTTACAGGCTTTTACAGAATGAAGTGATCATGGAAATTGAACATTAGAGTCCTCCATTCTGGCCGTAAAACAGAATTAACAGGCTCTGGCCTTGGATGTGAACAATATAATATATATATATATAAAAAAAAAGCTGTGGGAAGCTGGAGAAGTTATCACCATGCTGGTGGGAGAAGGACACCTAGATTATATCATCACCTCTTAGTCATGACAGGTTATATTACAGGTAGTTTAAAACACCAAGGTCAAAGGATGACTGCATGAAAGAGAGCTCAGGCGACGTCTAAATCTCTATTACAGGTTGATAGTTAAAATCACTTCTCACAGCGGGCGAGGCTGTAAATTTACATTCAATATGGACTCGGGCAGCTTTTAAAGCGTTTTTTTTAGCTTCTTCTACAGGTTATTTGCCCTGAGAGTCCAACAAAACATCCTGTTCTAACAATATTGTCAGAAAGAAATGTAATACAGGCGGCATGAGATGGATGTAAAAAAAGACAGACACCTTGGAAGGATTCTTTTTGCTTCACAAGGCTGTCATCTGCTAATCAATTTGGCCCGTCCATGCCCCTTCAATATTTGTCCATCTTCATTTGCCTGATGGATCCGATCTTCATACTTTTACATTTTTGTGTTTATTCCCTGCAGCTGTGTACAAAACAGGGTTTCCTAATCAATCCTGCATCTTGGGTGAACAACTGTCATCTGCCAGTAATGAAAATAAATGTGGCGTGCTTAATCTGAATGGGAGACAGGTCTTCTTCAGCCGCTTGCATACACAAGCGGCTTCCGACTGTCGAGACCAACAGCGTCCCTTAGTGCACACTTGCAATGCAAATTTGTTGTAGCTGTTTGTTTTGAGAAAAATGACCCCAAATGTGACTTTGTATAAACACAAACACAAAAGTTGCATTTTGTTTTTAAATGAAGTGCCATTTTATGCACAAAATATAAAATATATATTTACATGTAACAAGAGGGGAACCCATTGGATACAAAATCTGCAACTTGGAATATGAAAAAAACAAAATTAAAAATATTACAGTGTTCGGTTCAAGCCCAGTAATTTGGCAACGCCTTCATGGGTATTCAAAGCTACCACTGTTGATTAAGTTGATTATATTCATGCACAATCACACCTGCTCCCCACTGTTTCAGATAAGCAAGGGATTATAGCTTAGAGATCAATTCAGCTGCTCAGAGAAAATGAATTAGAGCACTTTTTAACAAAGTTTCTTTCTGCCTGCTGTTTTCTTTGTGTTTTTAGCATTTTTACAGTCAATGGTTCAGACAGCGTGAACTTCATCAGGTTTATCTTACCATATGAAAAACCATAAGACAACTGACATCTTATTTTATCATGCAGTGGATGCCATTAAAAACCACTGAGGTCAAACTGAGTGATAGGTCACTGGTATATAATAATAATAATAATAATTTGTACAATATTAAAATAAACCTATATACTTAACGGCCCTGACTTTTGCTAAATGTGTGACTTTTTTTGCTCCAACATGGTTATTTTGTCAATGTTACAAATTATTTCAGTGTGTCTACTGTGAATGGCCATAACAGCTATGTTAGAGAGTGGTGAATGACAGGCGGGAAAGAAGCTGCAGGTCTGATTTGAACCCGGGCCGCCTGTTTGGAGGATTACATGGTGCACGACCTTACCACTATAGGCCATCTGCGCCCCCTAGATTATTCTGTTTGAAAATGGTTCGATAACTGCTGGTTTTTAAGGGCCAAGCAGCAAAAACCACCTGAGAGAAGAGACGAGTTTAAAGGCAAATACATTCACTGCAATTTCACATTTTTGCATAGCTTTTCCATTATCAAATTACAGCTTGTTTTTGTTTTCTTAGACAAATGTTGCTTTCAAAATGACTTCAATTAAAGTTCAGTTTGTTTAAGAATTTGAATATTGACAGTTTTAGATTCTTTTTGAGAAAAAAGTATTCTTACCTGTACTTAAGATACATATTTGTGATGTTTCTAAATGTGATTGTAATCCACAATTGAGGAAGGTTTGAATTAGATTTTGTTTAACAAAGATTTAACCCTAATTCAAACTTGTATCTGCAGGTATATAACAGATCTTATTTATTCAATTTTATTTTGATTATTAAAACTACTGGCAAATAATACATGAACAGTCGAAATGATCCCAAATGCCTTTTTATTATCTATGGATAAAGTTTGAGGCGTCATATATTTTGCCTCATCTAAATTTAGATGAAAGATGAAGGAAACTTTTCTCTCAAGGTGGGAAACCAACAAGAGATGAATAGAAAAACACAAGCAGAGAAGATAAAGGATAGAACAGTAGACAAACAAACGAAGGAGAAAGGAAGTGGGTGATCAGCTGGGGGGAGTGTTAGATGAGGCTGAATGCTTTGGTGAACAGGTGGTGTTTGAGGAGGTTTTTTAAAAATGACCAGAGATGCAGCACTGCGGATTGCGGCGGGGGAGAGAGTTCCAGAGAGTGGGGGCTGAGGCACCGAAGGCTCTGTCACCAAAAGTCTTGGATTATAACAATGGTTCTGATGCCTAATAAAGACGCCCTAGGGTGTACATTTAAATCCCACTATGCAAAAAGGAATCAGCATGATACAGCCTGTGATAAAAAAGAATAATAATAACATGGATAGACTTTCCCTAAACCGGAACACCTTTTTCATCTCCAGAATGAAATGACTATCCCATCCTTGATCTGGGCTCATGAATTAGACAGGAACAATGACAGCTGGATATAGAGCTGGTGAGCAGTAAATTCTTAAGCGCTGTGGCCTTGGGTTGACATTACATTCTCTATGCTTGTAATGAGCCCTCAAACTGCTCCTTTGGCCCTTCGCTGAGCAGCAGGAAAGAGCCAAGCCACGAGATTGTCACTCCTCCAACTGTCCTCAAGCTCTCTTGTCTTTTATTTGACATCCCCGTCTTGATTAAGACAAAAGCCTTTAGAGATCCCTGGGCCGTAAGGTCACCATGTGTATGGACGAGCCCTGCCCCTAATTACTTTAATTAATTAAATTCATGATTTCCTCTAAATTGAAGCCATTAATCAACGGTGCTGAGCTGTGACCATTAATGATTTAAAGACATCTATAAAGGAATTATTGAGGACAAGAGGTGCTTGGCCCCGTCCCTGCTCTTTACTGCATTGATAATTGCTTTGAGCAGATATTTACAAAGAGAGGCGACGCATTATTCTGCTGTTCTTTTCTCAGCTCGTGATGAAGACCTTCACAGGAGGCGGCTGAGTAAATAAAGTGGCGAGGGTGACCCTGCATCCAGGCGATCGTGGTGTGGACGCATCCTCCTCTGTGGGTGATATGCCGAGTTGCTGTCTTATCTCGGGTTGAACACAAGACTCCCAGCCCTTGTACTCTAATCCCCTGGTTCCTTAAGCCTGAGCTCTGTACCCCCCGTTGACAGTCAGCTGTGTAATCCTTCAGAGATCTCTTTGCCTGTGTAGTAAGCAAAGCACTGCTTCCCTTAGAACGAGCCCCACCACAACTGTAGGCCTGCTAACATTTTAATTTTGACTTTGAGGGTTATGAAAGCCATAAACACCTTTGTATTCACTCATTTCCATCCCTATGGTGCGATGCATGTTTGAGCTACTGAGGTGATGCTGATATGAAGAGCTTTCTCGTTGTTGTTATTGGTCTGAGGAAGTGATTCCAATTCAACATGCTAATGAAACCGTGACATTTAAAGTTCCTACCTGACGGACACTGTTAGCACATAGGTGAACATAGCACATTTAGCATTGGACCGACATACACCAGAATCTATAAACTGCCTATACCTACTGGACATACAAACAAGATTATACATCGCTGTTGTTCACAGCTTGTTTCTGTCTCCAGGCTATCAGTCGTTGCTCCCTTGTGATAAAACAGTAGCTTCCAGCGTGCCTGGGAATGCTGTGAACAAGGTTGAGCATTTAGCAGCTAAATACCCTTTCATTAATGTAAGGACCTGGTGGGGACCAAAACTGAGCTAAAAAAAGAAGGTATATCAAACCAACATATGTCTGATTCGATAGACTGCCAATATCTGCTGTATATACGAACTAGATTATATTTCACTGTTGTTCACAGCTTGTTTCTGCTGCCCCCAAGTGGCCAAACAAATCTGTTATTGTAAGCTAAAGGGTCCTTAAACCCTGTTTAGCTGAACAGAGCTCCTACCTTCCACTCACAAATGAACAATTGCTCATGTGCTAGCTCTGACCCAACAACTAGACAAATTGTATTTTTTTTTAGTTATTCCTATTTTACTTTAAATTTGCTATCAACAAAACACTTGAGAACCACGACTTATTATGCCAGTTACAGGCTATGGCAAAAGGTCAACAAGCCAGCTAGCGATGAGCATCCATTCTTACTGACACTTTTGAATTTCCTGTCTTCCCTCGCACTGTTCTCTTTCAGCTTTAATTCCCAAGATTCTTTCTCTCAACATGATGACACTTCACAATCTGACCGTCCACTCAATAATCTACTTCTAATCTTTTCAACACTCTGAGAGGATTGATTGGTAGGTCCCATTCTGCTTATGGATTATTATTCAGACTGTGGAGTGCCTGCAATGTTCATCTCCTTCTGTACCAAATACCTGTATCTACAAAAAAAAATCATAAATTAAAGTTATTTAAAGAAATGTATGGTAATATTCAACATTTTACTTTGTATTATAAAAATAAATATATATAGGTCATATAATTGTTTTCTTTCTGCTCACACCCAAATTCATTTCTGTCTCCAATCCATCAGTCATTGCTCTCTCATGATTACGCAGTAGCTCCCAGCATGCCTGGGGATGCCTGGAGATCCCCCTAGGAGGAGCTGGAGGAAGTTGAGGATGTATGGTTTGCTCTTTTTAATGGATGGATAGAAATGTATTTGTCTGGGTCCGACATTTTTCAGAGACATTTTCAGCAGAGTAGGTACCAGTAAGTGCCAGCTAATATGAACTCTGAGCCCAATTTATGGAAAACATGCCCATGGCCCTCATGCCTGATTCAGACCTTAACTTTGCTTGAGTCAGTTTTGCGTCACTCATCAACATTTCTGAGCCTTAAGGTCTGTGCTGGCATATGTGAGTTGATAAATATGCAAATTAAGGCACATCAGACTTCACATTACGCTACGCTTAGTCTGACTTAAAAACACCATGAAATAGCAAATTGACTGCTTTTAAAGTACAGCACCACCCATTTCTTGTTGACCAAAATGTATGGTTTCAGTAGCTTTAAGGCTAAACTGGAAAATACAAAGAAGGGAAAAAACAAAATGCAAGAAAATAACCAAAAGCAGCTTTGATATACATCATATTAAGTGCTATGTTTCATATAAAGGTCACATAGATCATGGCTTATCAATATGGATGTCTCTCTGTCTCGCTCTAGCTGCTTTCTCATACACCTTCTCAGTCAAAGAAAAAAAAAAAAAAAAAAAAAAGCCTCCGGATGTTGTTGTGGCTCATTTGCATTTACTTGCATTTTGAGCGTGAGCATGACCCGTTCAAAACCTTGGAGGAAATCTTGACCATGCAGCAAAAACAGACAGAGGTCTGACATTACGGATTCCCCTAGGACTGTATTCAAAACAGACAGATAAAAGAAATATCTGCAGTAATTGCTGAGATGAATCCAGCTGTAAGATGTTTGTACGCCGTGTTAGCAGTTCATCACTTCTTTACAAGTTTTAGTTTCAGACTGAATATCTTAAAAAACTTTTGGATCGATTGTTATGACTTTTTGTGCAGACATTCCTGTTCCCCAGAGAATGAATGATAATAATGTTGGTACTCTTCTAACTTTTGACATTTCCATCAGCCTCAGCTGACCTTGTCTGAACTGCTAACTAGCGGGCTAACATGGCAAAGATTAGCATAACAATGCAAAGCAAAGAAAGTAAAGTATGTAAAACACGGCAGAGCTTTCAGTTACTGTGCACTGCACCTGGAATAAAGCTTTCATATGTCACTTTAAATTTAAAAAAGGTGAAAAATTTGATATTTTTATATTCTGTTTTTTGGCTCCTGATTTTCAGCTCCTTTGATTTTTTTTTGCCTGTTTTGTTTTTCTCTCGATGTTTCAGTGAAGGTCTTTAAATTTATGAATGTGCTTCAGTGATAAATTGCCTGGCCTTGTCTAAAACTTCCAAGGGCATCTTTGAACATCATCGTGCTTTCAAAAACGAAATCGAGGAATGTAAAAGCTCAAGGACATCACGAGGAGCAAAGTCCACACTGCTATTTATTAGCATATAGTTTTTTGCGGGTAAAGTAATAAAGAAGCCAATAAATCAGCATGCTCTTACTAAGGATTGCCAACATCCAAGAGATTTAACTTGGACCTCCACTGATGTACAAGAACTCGGGGTAGTTTAAATTAGTGATTAGCAGGTGTTGAGTCCTTCAAAGCAAACATGCTGGATCCAAATTAATATTAAAAAAACTTCCTGATCCCTGAAATGACCTAGAGACTGAAAGAGATGAAGACAAATTCACTGAGGTAGAAAATTATCAAATGTAGATTTTTGGAGCGAGAGTGAGTCAAAGCTAAAGTGAGATTTAGAGAGAAAAGGATGGAACAGGGGGGAGAAATATAATAAAGAACAAAAGGAACTGTTATGGGATTATCTCTAAGACAAATGGGGAAGCTTACCTAAGGGTGACATCTCGGGTACTCCTGCCAGGTACGGTCCATCCAGAAACTTTGGCTCATTATCATTGATGTCCTGGACCTTGACCACAAATTCAGACCTGGGCTCGACGGGTATATTGGTGATTCGGTCTACAGCTTGAGCTTGGAGGGTGTAGTAGGGTTGAGCCTCCCGATCAAGCCGCTTCGTGGCGTGGATGTCTCCTGTGTTCTCATCAATGGTGAAGATGGAGGTGGCGCCCTCGCCAGAGAGCACATATTTCACCTTGCCGTCTCCTTTGTCCACATCTGAATGTAGCTGTTAGACAGAGAAGAAAAAACGTTAATATTTAAGTGTCAGACTTAATAAAGAATAACCTGAGGGCTTTGGGCTTAAAGGAGTCTTTCACTCAGCGTGTGAGGCTGATACTTCACATTTCCTTTTCAGAGATAACAAGCAAAACTGATTCATTTTAAATTTGTACGTGGCTGTGATTTGATATATTAAATGCTCTTCATGTTATTTAATATAATATTTAAATATCTGATATGACATACCACTAAAATATGCAAATATATGAAACATAAATTATGCACATTTCCCCATCATGCCTTTGCTGATACATACAGCACACACACATACAAAACAAGCAAATCCACAGTGTTTATTGGACAAACAACCGAAATCAGATCAAAAGATCAAAACATGCGCCATTTATGCATGAATTAATCATGTGACAAAATCCCCTCGTGATTTGCATGGATTTGAAATGGTGGCACTTAGTGCAATGTCGCTGTGATTTGCTGACTAATTGATCAAACTTGCAATTTTCAATTCTAAACCTCCAGCTATTACCAGCTCATCTCACATACAAAACACTACGTGTATATCAAAGAGTGTTTTGATTTCATGAAAGTACGAGGATGCTCCAGATGAATCTGCCAGTTCTACTTACATTCTTTCATTTGGAGACATTGCATTAAAAGGTAGGCCTATTTTGATATTTTTGCTTTAATGCACGGCACAGGGATGCTTTATGTCAAACTACTTCAGCCCAAGTGGATGACCTGTACTATTTGTTTGCCGTCTTCTCTCAAATGATGATGACGTCAGGTGTGTTGCTCTGGGTACTGAAGAATCCAATATTCCTACCGCCATTTGACTAGCTCTAAGAGGATTCTTTGTTAAGTGAAAGCCAGACCCAATTTTCAAGCTGTGCTTCTTTTCATCCATTTCTGCCCTTATGAAGAAAAGAAGCACAGATGACAAGGTTGACATAGATGTTTTTTGTGAAAGTCCTCAATGACCTATCTCTATCACATGACATGTGGATATTAAAGTTCAAATATTTTCAACTGCAACGTGTCATAGTAAGAATCAGCAAACAGAATACCAGACCATTTTGTTGTTCCTGTTATTGAAATGGACTTCTGTATTCAAATTTACTGTGTACGACTTTGATACAAGTGTGAAAAACAGATACAAGAATTATTGTCTTTATATCAAATGAATGTGTGCTATTAACCCTGTATGGATATATATATATATATATATATATATATATATATATATATGACCTGACCCTGTACACTGAAGGAATCCTAACCTTGAAACATGCTAAGCAGGTATAAATGCTAAACGTTAAGCTAATATTAGCTCCAGCTCTGCTTGGGTCCTGAGTCTGCCAAAGAGACACTGACTATTAGCATGAATCTCCTTTCACATATCAGTAGGCCTATTTGATTAACATCATTTAGAAATATTAGACATACAGTCTTAAATTGACCATGGGAAAAGTCTGCTTGCTATCTTTGGCTAACATTATAAAGTAATAGCACCTGCACTCTTGTTTTATGCTATTGTCAAGATGATCTGAAACAAGTTGAAGAAGTATATCATTAGATGTTTGAGGAGGCTAATAAATTATGGGAATACACTGAGACATCCTAGGTAACCCCTGGGCGGCAAGGTATTGGCTCTGCACACTTCCAGCAGTGGGGAAATGCAGATCTAAGGAACAGGGAAGACATGCTCCAGGTTGAGGTACTGGCCAGGAGGAGGAGATGTGGATAGCTAGAGCACTGGAACAAGGATCCCAGGGCACATGGACAAGATAGAAAATTCCCTAGCGCTAGATCTCGTGGGCAGAGCTGTGGAGACTGAAGCCCCTCCAAAATGTCCTCCCTCCTAAACTCTGTGTACAACACCCTTCCTATTCTGTCACTCGTGCACACATGGGGACTGAGAGAGGACCCAAACTGCAAACTATGTGGTCAAAATGGGACACAGGGTAAACATGCTATCTGGGCTCAAAACAGCTCTTATCCAAGGACTGTCTCTTGAGCGTGAGAGGTGCAAGTAGACGTTAACAGAAAAACTCAAAGGTATAAAATCACTACTAGCGGGGAATGGGTTCTACAGTTTTTTGCCAATAGCAAGGGCTTAGATAATAACTTAGACCAACAGACAAGCTTTGAGATCAGGCCTTATAAAAGCAATGTAAACCACCCTTCTCTAAAAGTAGTTTTAAATATAATAAGGGTCAGGTTGGTGTCACCAAATCGAGTTGTTTGTTGTTTGAGTAAGGAAAGTTCCACAAACAGATTCACAGGTCTACAAAGAAGTCAGTCAAGTCTGTCTGAACCTCTATAGTCACTTACAACAACCTTCTACTTATGGCAGAGATGTATTCCCAGGAGAACGATGCATGAGTGTAAAGATGACTTTAAGACCCCTCCTCAAAGTAAGACTCAAAAAAAACAAAAAAAAAAACCTTGAACAGCTCTATAAAAAGAACTCTTGAAGCTCGTAACCGCAACCTTGAATAATCCTATTTGAAGTTTGAAGCTGTCTGATAGTCGTCAACCCCTTCAATGTGCCGAACATCAGAGTGATCACAAAAAGCCACATGTCTTAGGGGAAGGCCATTGTGGGCATTCAGAGATGGACAGATGGACCATTTTCAACTGTCAGCATTTAGCAGAGTGCATATTTCTGTCGTTACTCCATCACCTCCAACACGACAAAACCCCCAATTAACAGTACGGCCTGTAGAGCAAGCTTTTAGTGGATATCTTGAGTGAATGTTTTTCCCTGATTCTTCATATTTGAAGATAAAAGTGTACACGGAAAACTGCAATTACTTTAAGAGCAAGTGCTCTCAATGTCTTCATGTCAATGAAAATCCAACAACATTAGCTGTCACTTGGTAGACCTATAAACACTTTGGATTTAAGATGTGGTCAGGAAGAACATCTTACAAACAAGATCTGAACTAGCATAAAGCAACCGGGGATGCAGTTCATTCCCATCTAATGATATGAAGATTGGCCCTAAAAATAGAAAGAAACTGAAAGAAAATGCCACGCAATGTTACAAAAATGCTCTGAAATGACGGCTAAAAATTGTAACACAGATTCCACACTGGTAAATGACAGTACAAAACATTTTTGATTGATTTCATTTTCAGGTTTGTTGCTACTAATGATCTGGGCCTGACCGATATGGAATTTGTGGGGCCGATACCGATATTAGGGATAAACATTTTTTGATAAAGATATATTTGCCGATATCTTTCTTAGATCTTTTTAGATCGAATCGATATAGATATACACAGACACATTTATTGAGTTGAGTCAAATGCTGTTATCAAACAGATTTTATCGGCCGGCTGATTAATCGGCCTACAAATGATCAAGCAAGCAGTTGCCTTAAAAACATTGAGAGGGCATTCAGAAAGAGATGACCCACGCCAAGGCCAATGTTCAAATCTTTTATAATATTCAAACCTGCAGGCACAATATTCTAATATTATTGCTTGTTCGGAAAGTGAGCACGATCCAGATACTGTCAAATTGCTTATGCCTAAATTGCATCTATTTAGCCCATAATTTAATTGGTTTCTTCCTTAGCTAGAACTACAGCCTTTCATCAAGTTTCATTAAAACCCGGCCGTTATCCTGCTGACAAACAGACAAAGGAATCAAATACTTAACATCTTTGGTGGAGGGAATTACTCACCAAACCAAAGTTAAATATACTTAGACCCACTGAGAGCCGTTTTTGAAACTGTCTCTATTTTATACTAATGTACCTCTACCTACTGATCAAACTAGACTTTCAGCCAGAGTTTTTTTGTTATGCTTACCAGCAACGTCACAGGCTGCATCACATGAAGCAATTTGCCGCACATGGACTAAAGGAGCCTTTGTTAAAATCTTTCCTGACAAAGCTTCACGGCAAGTGAAGGACTAGCAGAGTAAAAGAAAGCTTGAGAGAACACTACGTCCATCACTTTGGGAATGATCAGAAAAGGGGCTGGCAAGATTGACAGAAATGGTCATTCCTCATTGATGCTTTAATGTGTTTGTATTTTATACAATAAGGAGGATGTATTTGACTTATTTTTCCTTCACTAACACGCAAACATAAAACAAAAAGTAAAGATGTAATTTTCTTCTCGGTGTGCCAAAAGTGCAAAGAACAGTTGTGTGACTTTTTGCAGGGAGCTCTCAAAATATAAAGACTGCATGAGTAAAAATGAAAAAAAATACTGGGTGCAAAATCTCTTCTATCCCAGGATTGTGTTCCTCAATAAACAAACAGAGCTGTTGACAATGCCTAACCTTCAACAGGAACGCTGCTAAATCACTGCTTGAGATGCAAACACAGCTTCCGCCTCAGTTTAGATGACTCCAGCAGCCCACGCACCGATGCTGCTGCTGTTTCTCAACAGCCTCAGTAAGACTTCCAATGAGCCCGCTGACACGTCTTCCTCTTGGATTCTGTGACATTTGGGATCAGGGGGTCTTCATTGTGTTCCTTCCCATCACCGCGTGATCCCGAGCTTTAAGCAGGTAACTATCGCTGATGAAAAACAAAGTCAGAGCAAAGGCTCCCCATCTCGAGCAAGGGTTTTGTCAAGGCCTCTTTTTTTTGGATTATGGATATTTTAACTTCACCTGCTCGAGCATGAAAACACAGAAAAGTACAGCTTCTGTTCAGAAACAGCCCATACAGAAGATTATATTTGAGTAATTTAATTATTCTCTCTTATTAGGATTTTTTTTGTTGTTGTCAGAACAGACCAAATGAGTCAGTGCACGTTGTGTTCAGGGCTTTTTAAATTACTTTATGTACAGTGCTACCCTCCCTCTGTTGTTCATTGCTCACCGTTTCTTTTTAAATTACAACGTATTCACACAGGATTGCTGTTGATACTCTTCCTTCAATTTATCTGTAAATGTCAACATCTCATTATGGGATAAATAACATTGGTATTTCAGGTTACGAGCCAGCGCTGCAGGGGTGGAGAATGATTAGGTCAATATTATATCGGTGGCACTGAAGGAGTACACGCCGAACAGAGGATACAACACCAAAGGTCTTTTATTAATGGAATCCATCAACGTGCTGATGGATGCAGCGTTCAGGGCGCGATGATTGCATTTGTTGTGTCCTCGAGCCCATGCATGCATATGGAGCTCGCCGTGTTTATTCACCATCTCTTGCTGTCTGCGAGGCAAACTTGAGCTAAATTGTCGGCGGTGGAAAGAGTCAACATTTAATCTCGAGGAAGCCAGCCGTGGCGCTTTTGTTTCCGGTGGACGCCATGGACAAGAAGGACAAAGCTGAAGGCCACAAAGCATGCAGGAAGGGGTCAAAGGTCAAGCTCACTTTCTGGTCTTTTCAGTGTACTGTTTGCTTCATTACCCTGGTAGCAGGGGATGCTGGAAGTCGGTCAGAGACAGAAGTGGTGAGAGAAAGTTCAACCTTTATGATGTCATACCTGCTGCACTGTACTTTAAGCTTTTTAATAGGTTTAAATGTTCAGGTTTATTTGTAACAGTATTTTCTTGTGAGTTTAGAGCAGACAGCAACTTTGACCTTTTATACCAAAGCAGACCGAGCTAAACAACACACAACGTCAAGCAGGAACGTGAAATGGAAGTCATCAGGGAGTGAGAAAGCGTGGGAGGTGTGGCCTTTGACCGGTTCATAATTTACATTGATCATTATACTTCAAACAATACATACGTTGCCTAAGTTAAAGGCAGGGTTGGTTGTTCATTTTGAAAGTAGTTATGCGTAAAATGATCTAATTTGGTGACACATTTATTTTTTCTCTCAGAGGTCAGATTCGAACCCAAGGCTGCTACAAAGAGGAATAAATCCTCTGTTAATGGGCAGCACGATATGGCTGCTAGGCTTACCGCTCTTCTTTACTGTATAAACAGAAGTTATGGTCACATGACACACAAAGTAAAACAGTGTCAGTGAACAGCTACAGTTTTTTAAAAGACAGCAGCTGCAGATTATTTCTTTCGATACTTCAGTTCAGTCTAAAAACTCCCCCAGACGATATGATTCTTGAGTGATGTAAAAGCGCCAACATGTATGAAGCATCACTCTGCAGCAAGTATAATGAAGTCCTTATATGCTATAGAGGGTTTACAAAAAGAGAAAATGTCGCATGAAAGGATGGAGTATTCCTAGATATGAGCAGAAAATGGAGGGAAAACACGAGTCTGGATGAGTTTGGATAAACTGATGGTACCCTCTCTTCCTATGCCTGGCAGTATAAAGCTGCACATACTCCATCTCTAAATCTCATCAACATTAAGGACTACATAAAATATGTATAGCTTGGCAGGGCTTATTAAAAGTATACCCTGGTCAAATACTTTCCTCTCCTATTAATCTAACCCATTTTAAAACCGTCACTGCTCATTTTCAGGTGCTATTTGAAGTTTCAACTCTTATTACTTTTACAGAGTGCCATAGTTGCTTCACTTGCAAAAAAAAAACTCCTCCTCCTCCTCCTCTATAATTCTTCTCTTTGCCTCCCTGGAGGTGAGCGTAGCAGCAGGCGGCACGGCGCCGCAGCTCAAAGACACACTGAGGGAATGTGAAGGAGGGGGTTTGGATCTGAACACGAACCCTTCTGAAATCAGTGCTGACACTTATCATCGCTTTGTATGCAGGCAGTTCTCCAGGGACCCGCCTGTTAGCTTTGTGTTTGCTTGTTTACATTGTAGCCAGGGAGAAGGAAAAATAAAAAGGTTCTGTATCAATCGCTGATACACGCTTGTCAAATCACTAAAACTACAGTAAAACTGTTCTCAAAATGTTTTAGCATTTGAGTTTTATTCTGCCTCTTTATCCTTCATGGAAACTCGCATTGGAGAGTGTGTTCTGCTCCTCTTTGAGCCTATTTAGCTGGGTTCTTTCAAACAAACGCCAGTAGGAAAATATAGAATTCCTCAAATAAAACAAAAATAAATAAAAATAAAAATCCTTAAACCCCAAGATGCACATCTCAAGCTTTGTGTTTCTCACTGAAAGGGAGTACAATTTCTCCTATTCAATGAACTGTGCACGTTCCAAAGTGGATACAAAAGTCCGTACCTACAGGCAACCTGTGAGCAACACTGGATCCAGCGCAACAAACCAGCTTCAAGGGCCCTTCATCAACAATCGCCCTGGAGATATTTCACATTGCAACTGGAACGGCAGGTTTTTACGGGGTCTCTGGGAGCAAGGCGGTATAGCATGTTTCACAATCAACCCAAAAATAAAATGTGAAACATTGACGACGGCAGACCACGACTCCTGCTGGAAATTTGATGTTGCACAAGAAACCTGCACATATACACTGGCATTATCCTTCCCACTGTGCGTATGCTCCATGACATTACCTTGAGCATTAATCATGACCTGTGAATCTAAGCGATTTGTGAAGCCAGCAGGGACTTCAGACTCATTTAATTAAACATACATGAAGCTTATAATAAAGAAAGAAAATTGCAGGAAAAGAGAAGGGGTCGTTCTGCAAAAAAAAAAAGGATGAAAAAAAAAGAAGAGCTAAAAATGCAGACAGGGTCTTCAGTGCAGCTGTCACTGACACGCTTGGCTTTTCATCCATTCCCTGGGCTGTGTTCTGGTGAGTAGCCATGGAGCTCAGAGAGAGAGAGAGAGAGAGCTGCCCCTCTTTTATTTAATAAGGGAGGTGCAGAAGTAGAAATCACCATGGAGCGGCTGTCAGCTATGACAGTGGAATGCATATACATGGGATCCGTACACATAGGCTTGTCCTTATTGACATTAGATTCAATATATCATTCTTTTCTTCTCAGGTTTTCATATTGCTTTATATTGTTTGATTACTGCTCCTCTCTTTCAAGTAGCAGTGTCGGGTTAAGATTGTGTGTTTGATTGTTTTCTAGCATACGTGCTACTATATCTGACGCAACAAACAATCTTTTTATCATGGCAAAAAGAGGTTGCATTTCCTGGGTTTATTCTGAGGATTAAGAATGACATTCAAGTATGCACAAAAACAAAACAAAAACCAGGACAATCTAAAACCAGATCATAGCTACCACCAAGAGCATCAGTGGATTTAAGAAACACTCCAGATGTTGAGCAAAAGCAAATAGCATACACAACTGCTGCTGGCTAACATCTGCCGGTCAGCTGTCGCTAGCGAACATTAGCCAGAGGCGCCCTGCACCTAGCACAAGTAGCGTCCTAATGCAGCTCTTTCAGGCAACCTTGTCATTCTCCTTAATAGCCTTCATGCTAGGTGACATCAAGTGTCTCCACCTCATTAACAATCTGCATTTTTTGTAAATTTACAATTTACAAAATGACTCTAATTCTCCTCTTTCCATGTACTTGATTTTTTTTGTATTTTTTTTTTTTTTTTACATAAAGCTTTAAACAGGATGTGTGGGTTGCCTGATTGAAACACTTCAGAATTATTCACAAGTTCAATCAGTCACACTATATATACAGAATGCATGTGCTTGAATAGAAAAAACAATCCCAGATCGCATGACGTGTTTTTGTGTTACGATCAGGGATGTATGAAATGGACTTATCAAGATGAGGCAGATTCAGGCACATGCACAGACAGCTATTTGCAGCTTGTGAGGCAATTGAAGAGATTTAGTGAAACGGAGACATTTCTTCCCTCCAACAAAAAGATGTGTGTGTGTTTTAGCAGCTGTATTCTGTTGTGACTCATTTGTTTTCTCAGTAACTTTCAGTTATTTACAACATCCTCAAGCAGACAGATTTCTGATGCTGGCGCAGGAGATGTTCTCTCTTTTAGCTTTAAGAAACTGAGGTGTGTGTGTGTGTGTGTGTGTGATTGTGAACAGGTTTTCAAGGATCCTGCCATCACAGATGAGTGTAGCCTCCTGCTCTGCTTTAATTATATTTACACATTTTTTTTACGGGTTTTGGTTGTAAGACTAAAGTAAGGTCTGTGGTTAAAACTAGTCCAAGAGTTTTTGCACTTCATAAATTCTCTACCCTGGATCTTTGGGTTTAGGGTTGGGGTTAAAAGCAATCATTTTGTTAGAAATGTGCACGACCAGTCGATTTATTTGGCGGCTTATTAGTTTGCGGCCCATGTGCAGAGGCTAGTCCTCAATGGTTCTAATCCCACCAGTGGCTCCTTTATCGCATTCAATTCCCCAATACCTCTCTCTCCCCGATTCCCAACCCCCGACCCCATCACCTGTCCTGTTTCTGGACAGGTGTCCCCCCCCCCCACCCCCCACAGTTTGTTTAAATTATCTTAAAAAGAGTCAAACTGTAAAAGGTGTGACTTTAAAAACACATGATACAGCGTTACTGAACTAAAACTGTCTCTCAATGGTATCTTTTTTTTTCATGTGAAATCAGTTAAAACTCTTTACGAATCTTAATTTATGTTGAAAGCATTTCAAGTCCATGACTTCTCATTGTAACTGTGCAGGTGTAAGAAATGAAAGCAGCTTCACTGTCAGTTAAAGATTAAAGAAATAGTTACACTGCAGACAGTCACTCTGGCTGTGGCAGCAGATAAAATACAAGTTGAGTTGTCACTTGAAAGATCACAAAGCAAAACACTTTTTTTGTGATTTATAGAACGAGAGTAAATAAGCAAGAATTCAATCTCATGTCCGGAGTAATCTGATATAAAGAGAGTGGAAACGGCAGTTTAATACGCTGTTAAACCAACACTAATAGATGACTGATGGCTCGTCGGCAGGTTAGGAAGCGAGCAGAGAGAGAGATGTTTTTATGTCGAGGATAAACGTGGAAATGCAGAAAGGCAGGTTTCAGCGGGGTAAGGCAAGGTTCACTGCTCTCTCTCTCTCTCTCCAACATAGAGACTGTTCACATAAGGGAATCGGCATTCAATCAAAGTCAGGAATGATTTTCAGAATCCCGGCTACCATTTAGACACTTTGTCTCCATCAGACAGCCGCAGCTCCTATCTGCTCCTGCTGGCTCAGTCGAACCACAGATAGTGTCTTTGTTTCCGTGTGAGGGAGAAGAAAAACGACACTGGATTTTACAAAGAAATACAAGTTTTCCACCTGTTCATCTGATTTTTGAACTCATCATTCTACTTTTTACATGAATCCATCCACACACTGAGCTTTTTATGGATGCCCAGTGTATTCATGATGACAGGTCGTCAACTTATATTCATAAGATGGCATGACTGACAATGTATTGATAACTGAATATTGTCAAACCACTTCATAATTTAAGGAGCTAACATGAAACACATATGAAACCCTGATCTTGCTTGTGTTTCTACAGGTGTAGACACCCAACAAATTCAACAAATGCGCTGACAATAGTCGCAACAATACAAAATCAGCCTCTCCAAATCCACAGGATATTTAAACATGGAGTGTTTTTTGTTCATCCTTTATTACCTCTGCCGCACCGGAAGTGAAGATTCTTTCGACCAATCAACTGGCTGCAGTGTGTCTAGCTTCAACCTTTAGATAAATGAGCGTACCGAACTGAACTGAACTGAACCGAAACGCTCGGTGGAAACGGGGCTTAAGAATTCCTCGAGGCGGAAAATATTTGATATTTGTCCTTTAAGATCAAATGTAAATAGAGAAATATGATATCTAATGTCAATGAATGAGGTTCAGCAGAACTGCAGACAGTTGAATCAGTTTCTCAAACCAGCCCAATATTAATCTACTGTATGTACAGGTGGATACATGCACAGCTGACACTAGCTAGAGATGCTGCGTGTATCAAATAAAGCTGCTCACTCTCGGCCCAATATGACATTTTAAATACATTTTCAATGTGACAAAAGGTCTGTAGTTTACTGAAGCCCAACGTGTTTGTGTTATAATTGGCCCTTGACACACACATGTTAATGTAAGACCTGCAGCAGTGCTTCCAGGCCTTTCAGTCCGCTGCCCCCGCTGCCTTTTCTGGTTCACAGACCTTGCCACAATGCAGATTTGTCATCCACATCAATGAAAGTAATCAAGCAAGCAATCAGGACAAGCTTTCATTTTTTTTTTTTTTTTATTTATTTTGTGTCTCTGTGTGTGGCGTTCAGGTGCCCACAGAGATGCGAATAAATAGAAGACGGGAATAGGCAACCCTTTCAAAGTATTACGGGTGAGGGAATCAAAGCGCTTTTGTCACAAAAAAGGCTCTTTAGATGCTATCGTGTGACGACTGTGGGGTTTTTTTTGTGTGCAAGTGAGTACAGGAGAACTGACAGTCTATTGATGTAACAATCTAAATAAATAAAAAAGCTTGAAGAGAGTGCAGGAAACTGCATTTCCATATCAAGTGGCGTACATAGAAGGAAACTGTCGTTGCATGCTACTCTGTGAGATGTGAGTCCATTAGTCTGCAGGTGAAAAATGTCGACAAACACTGGACAACAAGAAGAAAAAAAATGCATTGCAATTAGTTTCCTTTTTTTTTTTAAGCTTCAAAAATGCATTTTTTGGTCTTTTTATGTTTCAGTATAACCTGAGCTGTTTGAAGATGATGTATTGAATGTGTGTAGTTTCAATCAAATTATACAGAATATACATGAAGATTTAAGTAATAATCCAATCAGATTCTGCCAAAACCTCTCTCAACCAATCATCCTGCTGAGGTCAAATTTTAAAATCTGATCTCTCTCTTCCACAGTCAGTTTGTCATTTCAGTGTGATTTAAATGTGTTTGAGTATACAGTGTGCGTGAAGAATAAGGTTCACAGGAAATCAGGAAATGAAACAGAAAGTTCTGGTAAAGACTTGCTGAAAATCAACGTTTTAGAATAATGTAAGGCATAATAAAGACAGTTTATACATAAATGGTTCTCAAACAGATCAACATGGGTTAATGTAAGGGTCGATATATAAGAACCAAGACTGCTGATATAGTGATTGACAGTTAGATCAACCAATGGGCTTGTGATTAAGCTTCATGTAACATAGGTATAAACTGCTGTTTTCTGCAAGAACTGATGGATCTAAAATGTAAAGTAAGCTCTTTTAAAAATGGAGATTTTTTTTTAGGTGACATTGCTAAAGGAATGATATTAATACAATGACAAATCTATAGAAACAAGTGACTAAGAAGGGTTGGTTCTTCTGCTAGGATCACGTACAGGGCATAAAGCACCTTATAGAAGGCTTGAGTGGGCTATAAATATCGCCTGACATACTGTTCTGAACCTCTGGTCCCCAGATCCAACTCTGAATCATTCAGAGTAACAACACACTGAATTCAATAAAGCCCAGCCGTTCTGTAAAACTCCCAGTGACAATGGTCCTAGGTCACTGAAATGTAATTATTAGTTTGACACATTGTACAAAAACGCTCTCCTTCTTATATCAATTGTAGAGCTGAGTATGAATGTATTATGATGTTTAATTGATCTGCCTTCAGATGTACCAGAATAATACATTTAATTGGTACCCTTACTGACAGGTTTTATTTGTATTTGAAATGAATTTAAAATGAAAAAAATTCAGCCATTGTGGAGGACTCAGGATTTAAATATTATGTTTGTGACAGGTTCATATGGACTGAAGGCTGGCTGCACTCAAAGGCATGTAGTGCAATAGAGAAAAATAATTACATCATAGTCATCATACCCAAAATAAGAAATAAGGGGGATAGAAATGTAATGGAATAATGTGTGATGTAAGGAACGTTTGTATCATGTCTCAGTTTCTGGGTTTCCATCTCTAGTTTAAAATGTTCTTCACTGATCACACTCCCGTTAAGAGCAGGCCAATATCACCAAAATAAAAAGACTTTAGACCAAGTCAACCTGTGACTGACAAATCGCAGCCATTGCAACCTAACAGCCAAGAAAAAGATGAACAATGCTTATACCACCTTGTTGTCCACATATTGTCAGTTATGGTTCAAAGAAGCAAGAGTGCGACCACAGTGCCAGACTTCAGGCTTTAAAATGACTGATCAAAAACTAATGGATGATATCAGCAGTGTTGTAGTACTTGGGTCCAGAGCTAAGCCTCCAGCCACGATTTTTAGGATTTGTGACTGACCTTGGACTCGAGAACTGATGACTTGGAATTAGTCTTGGTCTTGAGCATTTACTGCATTCAGAGGATGGAGAGGAGGAATCAGACCTATTTATCTATAATGACTTTTTTATTGTATAAGATCATAATTGGTTCAGTTTCAAGCAAGGACTTGCATGTTTGTTCACCTAAATAGGCGTTCACATACAGTCTTATGCAGCAGCAGTTCCAGTCAGGATGCCTAAAGAGGCACCAACAATCGTGCGCTTGCCTTTTAAGTATTTTACAGAAAATGAAAGAAAGAACAGTGAAAGATCCTTGATGCGTAATTAATTGAACCATTGCAAAGAAAATGAATGGGGACAACCTCAGACTTTAACAGACATCTGTCCAGGATGCACTCAGAAAAGTAAGATGCAAAAGTTACTTGTGCTATTGATAAGTTTACTGTTAATAACAGCTAGCTAACGGTAACATCACAACAACAGCCTATAATATCGCTCAACTAATGGGTCCACAATATTCGGTTAGGTCATGTGGTATTTCTCTGACTTTTCTTAAGCAGCTAAGACTTCAACAAGGTCTCAGGGCCCATTTTGGACTCAAGCTTTTGTGACTTGCTTACAACACTGGATGTCACTGAGGGTGCGTTGCTTTCTTGTATACAGTCTATGCTTTCCAGTTGGTAAATAATAGGTGAAGGAGAAAAAGTCCTGTTGAGAGTTTTGAAAGAAATTAACAGACAAACTTAAGTATGTATTGTCATGAACGCCTGTGTGTGAACCCTTTCTTCAGGGTATCATGGTAACTACAGGTTGGCATACTGACATAACCAGACTGTGCTCAGTCAGATCAAGTCAAGGTTCATGTCGGGACTGCACGCTTCTTTGCCTCAAGTTTGGACTCTTTGGTTTTATATTTGTTTTTCCTTTCACCAAGTATGTCTGCAGCGACCTGTGAAGAATGTCTTAGCGCCCATGCATACAATAAACATGCAGTGTGTCAGTAACGAGCTGTGTCAAGTCTTGTTTGTAAGTCTACCAACTAGTGGAGAACTTCAGCGTGTGTCTCTCTCTGTGCCTGCCTGTAACAAAAATTTACATTCGATTCTTACGTGACTGCTATAGAGACCCATCTCACTCTTCTACTCTCCATTGTGGATCACTTTGAATGGCCTCTTTATCGGTTCCCTTTGAGCTAAAGCTTAAGATACTGAAGGTTTGTGCAATCTGATCAAATTCCAGCAAGAAAGGCAGAAATCATATTAGAGAACAAGGATGTTCATCCAGGTCAAAATGGCATTGCTCCTTCATAGTGCTAATGGTGCATTGTATGTGAATGATTTATAATTGCATTTTTAAAAGCAGGGACAACTGTGATGGTCACATCAGAAATGTGACGGAGTGAGGTTAGCCTCAGTTTGTCCTGGTTTTCTATGGAGTACATTTTCTTTCACACATTTTGCAGATGAGTCAAAAGGTGTTCAGGAGCTGCAGACTCAATAGCCAGTTCTATAGCCATTATATTGTGCCAGCTGTGTAAAGTTAAGCCTCTTTCCTATCATTAGTCAGCTCACAAAAAGTCCACTTTGTGTGGTCGCGTCTGTAAAGTTAAAATGTTCTACAACTTTATAAAGTGCTCCATTCTGCCAACTAAAATGACAGGCTTTTCCAAAGTGGCTGCTTTCCATCTGTCTCGCAGCCACTCCCCATTGGCTGTCATGAGAAAAAAGGCTCTGGCAGTTTGTTCAAGCTGGAGGCTAAAATGAGGAAACATTTCTACTGTACCATAAAGTGGAATTCACTACTTTTTGTGCAAACATGACAATAAACCTACTCCAACTTAACAGACCTCGTTATTTTGGGGATATTCAGTAACAACCTGGGTCTGCTGGTCAATTTTCTGGTCATTTCAGGGGCTTCATCAATTGATTGATAATCATGGAGGATTAAGGGTCAATGAGATCACTTGTGTGGTTGCTCTGTGCTTTGACTGGGTTATCAGAGATGAGATCAAAGGGTTTAGATATTCATGGTCCCAAAAGATAAACTTACTGACTTTACCCTCCCTCCTAATGTTTCTCCCAACAGCAGGTTACAACCTTCATTTGGATAAGCAAAAATTTAGTTTTGACATTCATGGTTCCCAGCGGATGTCGTTTTTTATGGCTATGATCGAAATCTTTAAACAATTATTAAATGGATTGCCTATCACATTTGGTACAGTTCACAAGTGTTATGATAACGTCAAAATGTCAAATTGTCCTACAAAGCAAACCTAGTTTTTGACCTGAAAGTCATGCATTCAGTCTGAATTCATTCAACCAATTCAATCCGTTGATCAGTTTTTAACAGGGCCATATTTTCCCCCAACAGACACCTCACAACAGTGGGAAGGGAAATGTCCTTTTAACAGCCAGATACCCCAAGCAGGACCTAACTCATTGGAAAGTAGCCATCACCCACAAGTTGTGTTTGGTGCAAACTTGCCTTTAGAAAACTCTAATGCTAACAGAAAGACACTTATAACAACTAAACATCAGCCTGTCAGCACTACCATTGTAAGCATTTTCTGATGTTGGTATTTAGCTTAGAGCACCATTACACCAAACCAAGTTAAAGGTCTATCTCGAACTCAAAGCTTCAGCAAAACTAAACGTACAAATCATTTGAAGTATGACTCTGCAAAGATATCATCATCTTTGTTTATCACAAATTAACTTTGACTCTGGACAATTGTTCTTGTAAACACAAGGGAATGGTCATAGATCCAGAAAGTAACTCACTCCCCCTTTCTACACCCACCCTTTTGGGCCCCATTGCGCCACTATTATCATCAAACAATACTGATCTAGGCATTGAAAACACAGTCAACAGATATCCAGCAGGTTTATCTTTGCAATTTAACAGAACTGTGAAAAATCAAACAAAACACACATTGGCTTGTGTGCGAAAAGAAATGAAATGTTTCTGTCCTGAAAGAAAACACTGAATACTATAAAGTGTTAACTGGAAATAAGGGACGATAAATACAATAATCACATACATTTTCTTCACCACCACCACTATTTCTTTTGTTTCCTTTGGGGATTTTGATAAACATCGCTTTCATGTCATTCATATAATTTCTGAATGCTCTGGGAGGCATAATTGCCTGATGTTTGTTTACTCTTGTTTTTCACATTCTCGAGCTCTTCACGGCAAACGGGGTTTTTCGATGGTGTTTGACACACATTATTTTGATTAAAAACCTGTTCAGTGAAGAGTGCTCATCGCTCGGAGCACTCTGAGGTGACCGCCTGATGACAGTGACATCAATAATCTCTTCCAGGGTGCTTGTCACCAACAATACATGGATGAAGATGACCGACAAGGACAACAAACAATCCAAATATTGGAGATGTGGATCAGGAGAACTATAAAGACATTATCACTTAACAATAAATCACACAATTTCAAGAACTGGACAGTGATGCTACCTCACCTTTTATGACTCTAACAGACAAAGTCTGTCTCTTTGGTTGGCATCCTGTTGGCCCAGGGGTTTGGGACATTGGCCACAAAGTTGCAAACAGGTGGTTCTCTCATCTCTCTCTCCTTCTAGTTTCCACTAAAATGTTTACTCTGTCTTAGTGGGGAAAAAAGAAGAGGCCTAAAAAACATTTTTCTTCCAAAAATCTGTCCTTCAGACTAATGAAAGCAATCATTATATTGGAAATTTGAACTACTAGACTAAAATCTCGATTTCTTTTGCCCATTTTTGAAGGACACAAATAGCCTAAATAAAGGATACAATGAATGACCTCAATAAATGAAAAAAAAAAAAACATTCTGAAAATGTTGATAAAAATAAATTTAAAGGATATGAAAGTATACAATAAAATATGCAAAAAATACAAAAAGATATAATGTGGGGCGCCAGTGGCCAAGGGGTTGGTTCGGGTGCCCCATGTACAGAGGCTATAGTTCTCAAAGTGGATGTCCTGGATTCGAATCTGACCCGTGGCTCTTTTTCCGCACGCCATTTCCTTATCTCTCTTAGTGATGTCCAGTCTCTCCAATTAAGGCACAAAAAGACCAAAAATAAATCTTAAATATGATATGATATGATACAATTTCGTAAACTTCATTGTTCCAATTGGCAGGTTTTGTCTTGGACTCAATCACTTTTATTGCCTCCACATTTGAAAATGTTAACATCGAAGTAAGAAATATTATCCCATCCTAACTAACACAACATTTCAATCATTACTTGTATACCTCTGCAATACCATTTCTAGGAAGGTTCAAGGCTTCATCAAACTGTTTCCTCTTAGTTAAACTTCAAACTTATACTGACAAGCCAAACTTGTACCAGCTAAATGAAACCCTGCACTGTAACCTTCAAATGTGTCTGCTCTAACAGTTAGCTGCCATTAATGATGATAAAATAATTAAACATTTCAAAGTCTCATTGCCTTTGTGTGAATGCTCAAAGGGCTTCCTGTCAAATAAATGAAAATGCCTCATCAATGTAAGACAACCAAAGATTTCTATAATTTTGAAGTGATCCAGTGTGTTTTTTAAGACCAGTTCATTATTATGAAATGTTCATTGAATGTACAATGTACATTTTCATTTCTCTGTCTTTTTATAGTTGTGATTTCTTCAGGCATTTTATTGAATTGAAATTTAATATACCTGATTGCCATAGCAATATCCAATATTACCTGAATGGTATAATATTTATTTGGACTTCTTTATATAACTGCTGCATAAATGTAGGTTTCCATTGTATATCACAGTATATTCACTTGCCAAGGCATAACTCAGTATTAATATCGCAGTCTTCTGTTTTCTTTAAGTGAGTGCTGTTAGCACTTCTTTTGAACCAAAGGAAAATGCACAACTAATCCCAATGCTGGATCACAGGTGCACATCAAACGCTAACAACTCTCATATAATCTTAATATTTAAAATCCTATGGATCTTCACTCCTACAGATCTTTCCTTTTGAAGAATGTCTTCTCAGAGTTTTTAAGTGTACAGCTTTCCTTGCAGAGCTGCACTCTTTAAGTGAAGTGAAACGAATCTTGATCTGTGATGGGATGGGATGGGGTGGAGGAGGGGCTCAACGTTGGGAAGTAAAAGGGCAGGCCTCCGCAGTGGTGGGAATAAATACTCTCGTCACTAGTGGGAAATGATCCATTTGTTTAATGTGCCATTTCCGAAGTGGAACCCTTGTAATCCTACAGACATAGAAGCCTCACCGTGTATATCAGCCCTCTGGAATTTGATCAGAGCTAAAACTGTTTACCAATGTTTGCAGCCTGACATTTATTGAAAGTGGCCTTTAGTAAAAGTCATAGCTAAAGCGTGAAGAGGTTTTCTGATGAGCCTGTGAAGTTTCTCCATCTTCTGAGCCAATAAGATGGAAACTGGCATATTAATAGAGCAATATATCAGTCACATCAGCTGAAAGCCTCAGCTGTCAAACACTTAGGCCCGTGTTTACTTTGACATGTGCAAATCAGTATTGCAGCAAATTCACAAGGAACTGACGGAGCATTTTAAGATTGAAATTGAACAAATAAAAACTAGGAATAATGGAAGAGGATGTATGAGTATATATATTACATGGTCAGTAATGTATTGGTCATTTACTAGACTCATTGCTTTCTTCCAAACTGAAATAGCTCAAAAGTTATTGGATGGGTTGAACCCTTCTGACTCTCTTATCTCTCTGAATCGTTGCTTTATCTTTGAAAATAAGAAATATATTTAATGGATTATAATAAATAATCAATACACACTAAGGTTCAATCACAAGTTACAGGAAAGACAGTTTGCCCCATGCTTTCACATTCAGCATGTATACATCTGACCAATCAAATGGAGTCCCAGCTCGCTGTCAGCAACACTCACTGGGAGCTGTGAGGTTAGCTAGTCTGATGGTGAGGATAGTTTGGTTGACAAAGAAAAAGAACCACACTAAGGAAACCGGGACTGACAACTAGTTGCAAACATGGGTGCTGCATATTAAAACATGCTGACCCCTAACCCATATCGGTCAGGCCCTATACTGCATATCGCATACGTCATTTTGTCATAGGAATACTGAAAGAAGTTATGACTCTAAACACAAATAGCAGTAAAAAAAAAAAAAAAAAACACAAATATGAATGCCAAAGCTATGTTCAGTGTAGTGCATCTGAAAGAAATGCAAATGGTGCACTATTGTAAATGCATAGTACTTTAATTATTTAAGTCAATAAAATGGAAATGTGTCCTGTCTCTATCAGCCACCTCATATAACATCAACAGCAGACAGCTCAGCTCACTGTTACCTCAATTAAAACTTATCTGGCAACTTTTTTCAACTGACTCGCATCACCTCATGCACCCTGCTACACAGTTTGAATGAATTATACATTTGAACCTTGGTCTCTAGTTTAAAGAGACCCTCGAGCACTGCAGAGAAACAGGAGCTTTGGAGCTGCAAGTATGTAGGCGATGCTTCCTTTGTGAGTAAATGTGGGATTATGGGTTACTGTGTTCCATCTACTGCTCACATGACATGTGGGAATCTGGATGTCAAGAAGAAGTCAACTTTGATTCTGTCTGCTGCTTGTGGGGAACCAACGTGGTGTTCCTGTCGCCGTGCTGCTGCTGCCGAGAACCCCAGACAGCACAAGAGCGAGCGTGACATCTCTGCTGTGTCTGCCAGCGTCTGAGGAAAAAGACCCCGAGGCCACGAGACGAAGAGTCAGCAAAAGTTTGGGCAGCGAGGGGAATTCATGACTCCTCTTGGCCCTGATATTCTTAATCAATCCAGACCTGCATGACTTGGCAACATGTACCCACTTACCCGCTCTACAGTTATCTGAAACAGGATTAATTAAACATTCCCTCTCTGAGACACCATTTTACTAGAATTAATTCATCTTTTAGACATTCACAAAAGTAAAGCCCATAAAAGTGAAATAAACTTCTAAAAACAAAGTTTCACACACTTACACTAACACACCTGGTCCATTATAAAAGCTGTTTTTTGTGAAGTATAACTATGTCCATATTGACTGCGATCGGTTATCATGTCTCCTGGCTTATCAACCAATACACTTATTGTATTTCTCCATGTGAATATTGGTGATAAAAACATGTAATTGTTTATGTTTATAGCAGGACACTTAATGGTGGACCTTGAATTACGCTCAACGTTATTATGATCATAGATATGTCTAACAGCCCCAAAAGTATGTTTTATTATTGCATAAACATGGAGTAAAGGCTTTTGAAACAGCTAACAATCAGAAAACCTTCAGTGCAATCTTTTTCGTTAAATACCCAAAGGCTAACCCTTAAGCCTTAAGTAGCTTTTAGTATATTTTCTTAATCTTTTTAACATTGTGTTATTATATTTTACTATTTAATGTTTCTTGAGTGTATTCATTCATCATTCATTTGTCTTGCCCAAGGACACATCGGTCATGTTGCTGCAGGAGCTGGGGATCAAACCCCCAACCTACTCCCAACCAACCGACTCTACCAACTGAGCCACAGCTCAATGTTTTAGTTTCTTCCTCCTTCTTAACAGCCTGCCTGTTTGTCAAGCACTGTTCCCGCTCCTTTATAAAGCACTCTGATCTGATTCTGAATTTTATGATGCTTAAACGTTTTACTTTTTAGATGACTGATCCTCATGTCGCTTTTTTCAGATTCCCTCATTTGGTTTTGCTCTGGTCTTTGTTGAAAACTTTATTGTCTGATTATCAAGCTATCTAAACAGATGTACACAGTATAAAAACAGCGCTGACAGACTACCAGGCGCGACCTTATCTAATGATGTTTGGAATGTGGCGGCGTCCAATGCGCCCGTTTTTTCTTTTTTCTTATTTGCTAAAGTGCTGTGCTCATGGTGGATTAATGTTGGATCTTTGTAAATGATTAAACCAAGAGTGAAGTGTCTTGAGATAACATTTGTTATGAATAGGCGCTATACAAATAAAGATTGATTGCTTCATTAATCGATTGATTGACAGCGCTACTGAATGCTCAACAAGCTAAACGTCGCATCAGCGTGCTTTAACATCCCCATTGGCTATTCGCTCACGTTGTTGTTTTTCGGTAATAAATCTTGACAATTCTTGACTCTTATTATCGACTGTTGCGAGCTAATTTAGCAGCTGAAGCTAAAAAGTAATGGTAATACAATCTGACATAAGAGCCGGAGATCAAAAATATTTCTGTATATCTTGGGTGGGGAACATGAACTTTGCTAAATGTTGCCCAGTGTTGTGTTTCACCTATGTGAAGCAAGAAATCACAACTTAAAATGTTCGTGAAACGCTGTAAGAAGGGCTTATTTTCTAAGCAGCGAATTCTGTGTGGGTTGACTTCGCTATTTTCTTCAGCAACCAGATAAAAAGTGTCTCTAATAGGCTTTCATATTTTCTAATTTTGCTTGAAATGATACAACAAGAGAATCAGTTGAAAAGAGCAGCACATTTGCAACACATTGCTCAACACATTGACACGCAGGAAACCTTCTATATGTGCACAAGTCTTACATTGAGGGGATAGAGGTCAAACATAAACATCAGCATGCTGATCGTCCATTATTCATGTTTCATGCAAGTGTTGAAAATGATGGTTTCGATTTCCTTTCAGCTGGTCTCGTGTTTTTCTCCTTCCTTAATGATCCACATGTCTCATACTGCACACACTACATACCTGAAGCTGCTGTGCATTTTTAACGTGTAGGTGGAGATAGTGTGGGTGTCTTTCTGCTTCACACACCATGTCTTGATTTCATTTTTGCCAAAGATGTTGTGACAGTTAATTCCTTGACCTTCATAAAAAAAGGAGAATCTGTAAATTATTTTTTTATAAAGATTCTCAAGGTGCTGTTTTTTGCATTAAATCATGTCAGTATTAATATCTGTGAAGCTGGTAGATAGATCTCAAGCCGATGACAGTTGTGATTAAATTCACAAACTTTTAACCTAGTGTGGGAGGTGAAGAATCTCATTTACATGCAATAAAATCAGCACGTCTTGAGAGCTTGTCTCAGAAAAAGGGTAATAAAAAATTCACAAGAACAGAGACGACAGAAGCTTTTACTTTTACACCACATGTTGTGGAAGCTAACTTTGCTCGGTGCCGCCATATGCTCAAAGTCAGTATGTCACCGCTCAGACAGACAGCTTTGTATGATGTGCTTTAATTGATGGGATGTCATGTTAAGTAGATCTAATCATCTGAGGGAAAATAAAAGTGATGCAAATGACCACACAGCCAGCTGTGCTACACCTCACAGTTAATTATAATGAAAGCCTATGGTTGCGGTTAACAGGGGCGGATGCATGTCTACGTGACAATATATCAGTGCCTGTCGACGTTAGACTCTTAAATAATTACTGAAGGAACCATGTAAATAACTTCATGCCAGGCTCCACATGTAACATAGTTTAGATCATTTAAATTCAACTCTATTTCTGTCAAAGTTTCTGATAGGAAGAATAGATTTCAGTGTTGAAGCTGTTGAGCTTTGAGTTTCAGCAAAGAGTCGATACAGATGAAGCCACTTTTCAAACTGCATTTTAAGGCCTAGTGTCCATTAAGTCAGTTTAAGACACTTGCAGACAGCTGTATATGTGAACGAAACAGAACACATTTCAGCTTTTTTTCTTTTTTTCTGGAAAAGATAACTCATATTTGGTCATATTTGGATTTTCATTTTGCAACTTTTTGCAATTCATTTCCATAATCAATGTGACTGATGGGTCTTTTTTTCCCCCATTGATTACACTTGGGTTTAAAACTGTAAGATTATATTGAAAAATATCAAGTTAAACTGTCCAAGATGTAGCGATATCTTATATAAAATGTATACAAGAGGGGAAAGGGGCTTTGATGTTCAGTCCATCATCAAAATACTTCATCGTTTCTATTTGAGCCAGTGCATGATAAACACAGCTCTAAAAATGTGCACATATATGTAAGACACATATAAAGTAAGACATTTGAATCACTTACTGTTGAAGCACTTAATGCCGAGCAGCGCTGTCAGGTCGGACATACATTTCCTGGGCTTATTTGAAATGTCTTGACACGTGGCCCTGCTGGACTTTAAGTGGAATCAAACTGTGGGTGTTTTTATATGTCAGGTGGCCACATGAGAATCCCCCCCACTGCTCTGTCATGTTAGTACTGCAGCTGGTTCTCCATATGATTTCAATTCAAAGTCAACATGCATGGACTGGGTGGAGCCTTTTGACTACAGTTTTAAATGTTGATGCAATCTTAATTGAGCTCTTTTCCGCTCTTGTAACTATTACCACTGTAATAATAATATTATCAGATTAAAAAGAAGAACAACCATCCAGGTATTCAATATCATACTAGTTTCTGAGAATTTTCTGTTGTGTCCCATTTTTGTAAAATATTAGACAACTTCACCTCCAACATAACCTCAGCTCCTACAGGTTTTCAAAAACATGAAGAAAAAAAACACAATTTTAGGTTTAAATTTAAATAGCTTATCGACCTAGAATTTTACAGAGAGTTCAAAGGGGGCGCCGGATAGCCTATTGCATGTGCTGCCCCATGTGCCGGCCTATCGTCCTCCAACCAGGCGGCCCGGGTTCGACTCCTACACATGGCTCCTTTCCCACATGTTATTCCTGACACTATCCACTGTTCCATCTATAAAGCTGTAAAAGCCCAAAAATAAACTTGAAAAAAAGGAGCCACAAGTAACTGATTATTTCATTGGCGGTCAAAAATAATGGAAACAGCTCTTTAAATAGCTGGTTTTCTGGAGATCCTAACATTGCAAGTTCTTTGATGAAACTTAAACTGTGTGAAACTGAACTCTTACTAAATTCAGTGTTTTTTTAATAAACACTACTTTGAGTTGTTCAAGGAAAGCAAAACGATCTTCACATGAAAAACCTGGAAATCATGAATCTAAAGTCCTGTAATGGAATGATTTACATTTTCCCTGCTCACCATTAAGCCTCCATTCTCTGTGTAGCTCCTACAAACCAAAAACAAATAGTTGCGTCTATCAACCACCACTCACATTGAAGTAAATTATACAAATCCATAGCCCTGTGAGTCAAGCCTTCGTCTGGTTCTTTGGGGAAAGAATAAAAAAGTCCCACCTGGATTATACGATGTAACCAAAGCCCAGTGCCAGAGAGAGGAAGAGAAAACACGAAGAGAACGCCATCTCCTCTCCACCAGCATCCAAAGGGATTATAAACAACTCAAACAAGCAGAACTACTTCAAACAATAAAATACCTTATTAAACCTCAACATGAGAGGACCTTTGGGACGGAAGACTTTTGATGTGTACACAATCCCTCCAGTGGTGAATATATTTAGTCCCGCACCAGGAAAAAGAGCAAATCACTCTCCTGACTCCATTCTTCATTGTGAGGGATATCAGGAGCCAAATTCAATAACAACTTTAGATCACAGCCCAATCCATCTCTGAATCATCCCATAGTCTTTGCATAGCCTTAGCCCTTCAGCATAATTTAACACTGTCAGACTATGAACTCATCTCCTCCATGGAAAATGAAACGGGCCGGGATCCAAGAAGCAGATATCTTCACAGAAATCCCTCAAACTTCTCTGGAGCGACTAAATTTAACTGAATTCAGGCTGTGTAGAAAATGAGATCTACTGGCCGGGAAAACATGGGCCAATATGGAGAGGAATTTGATGTGGATGGAGTGGAAATAATTTGTCTTGCATCTTTTTGTTTAGTTTGTTTAATGGCCCCAACCAGTCATAGGCTGAAAAGCAAAAGTTCTATAGACTGGAAGTAAGGTTAAAAACAGCACAGGTGGATCTGAATTTGGAGTGACTTTCACAGACTTTTTAGTGAAAAGTTAAATTTTAATGGTATTGCATTAATTCAATAGGAAGAAAGGAACACCAGAGAAAAGAAAAGAAGACAAAGAATCACAAACAAGTTCTGTGGTTACTATAAACACAAGCTTAAAAATTCAAATCATAGGCTTGGATCTGACACACAGAAGATGTCCTTGGTTTCAGGGGCATCAAATAACACAGTCCAGTATTAGAAAGAAATAATTCCTACTTAACATTTTTGGCACCATCTTAAGTTGTACTTAGCCCTGTTGTCCCTGAGACTGAATGAAAGCTGTGAAGAAAGATGATGGAAAAAGAACAAAATGGATTCAGCCAAAGTTGTTTTTTCTTCTCTCCAGTGAAATGTATTGTGGTGATGTTTTTATGAATAAGCCTTGGGCTCTAAAAGTACAAAATCTGTCATGTTGTATCAGCAATGAGGAGGGCTAGTTTTGTGCAGTGAAGCAATTATGATTTACAGCCACATCTGTAGCTCAGAAGAAGAGCGAACAAGCAACGGTCACCACTTGCATTCTGATTATTTACAAGATAATTTGGACTTTAATCGCTCAATAATTATTTCAATGAACTCATAACCACCTTCCTCCAGGTGGGCTTTTTAGTTGTGGTACATCATGACAAATTTGGTCTGACAGTCCAGGCTGGTATTTCCTATCATCATCTTTTGGATTTATTGGCATTAATTTAAATTCACACATTCATAGTTTTGAGACAATGTCTTTGATGATACCCTCGCTTGTCTCCAGTGCTGCCATGGGGCAGGTTTATGTGAAATGGCTCAACTTGGATTATTATGAAATTTGGTCAAGACATTAATGATGCCATTAGGACGAATTATAATACCTTTAGAGATTCTTCAAATTTGCATTTAGGGCTGTCATTAGACTACGTTTAAGTCTGTCCTGCAGTGGTTTGACCAAATTCATTATTACTGTTAGCATAAAGACATCCTGATACTAGCATTTAGCCCCAAACACTAGCATGGCTGTCAATGCCTTGACCTGGTTTGAGACTGGCATTAAAGAATGACCTATATCCTATCTGCTTTAGGAAACATTGATATGGTCAGGGTTGCCTTGTCATTGGATACTCAAGTAGACGTGTAATATTTACTGTGGGACACCAGTCACATGATTTTAATCATATGGAAACTAAGTTTGGCTCTTCGTACTTGCTTAAACTGACCAGCAAACACAACATGTACAAGATTAAATAGCCAGTGAGTCTTCACTCATAAATAGTATTTAAAGAAAGGACATCTGTGACTTTGCTTCCCCCTCCCCTAGAACTCACTGTGCCATCAATCCTTGCCTAACAAGTTTGCAGAATGTGCAATCCCAATGTAGATACAACCAAGAAAAGAGAGAAGGTGCATATATAGAAAGTGTAAATACAAAGGTTTGCTGTTAAGACGTCACTATACAGCGAGGTTATACAGCTAGAGCAGGTGTTAATAGAGACTTAGTCTTATAATTTCAAAACCCAATGAGAAGTGGAGGAGAGACTATAATATTTACCAAAAACACCATCCAATTTCCCAGATGAAATTGTGTTTTCCAGGACCAGATTATTGGTAATGGGGGCCCATTAGGCAGAAATAAAAGGTTGAATTAAAAGCAGAAATTTCACATTCTATAATGCAATTAGTGAGTTTGGGTAATTAAATACAAAAAAGGAGACTAATGAATTCAACACACTGACTCACATGCATGAAACAAAGATAGAAATCCTAATTAACACACTCCCTTGCACTGCAACCACAGTGTCCTATTTTTTCTTTTATCTGTATCCATTCACATCAGAAAAAGAAAGTACACACTATCTCTGTGCTTTCCTGCTGCCAAGTGTACATTTTTTACACAACAAATGGGTGACAGCCTCTTGGGCTGCAACCAACATGGGCTGCAAATGATGAAATACACGTCCAAGAGCAAAGGTGCGGCGGCAACGTTGTGAATCACCAACATTAGTCTGATGACTGGCTCATACAATACCCTAATTGCCTCGAGTTACTATGCACAGATTTTTCTGCACAGAGAAATGAGATGTTCCACATCACATTGCTATTCAAGACACATAATAAGAGCTGGAACCAAAGCCCCTAAAGAGTCTGAAAAAAACTGAAGAATATCTGACCATATTATTAAGAAATAAGTGCAAACCATAACATGACTTGCAATGGCTCTTTTGATGCTCCCACCTGATTTAGTTAACCACAGCCTGTGTGATGTATAATGAACAGTTCTGATATGGTTACAAGCATGCAGCATTGGTCTTTTACTTTCAACACAGCTCAAAGTGAGGTTTTCTGTGTTTGTCATGCTTTCAGAAGAGATGCCAAGTAAGAAAGCTGTAGTAGAAAGGCTATACTAAGAGCTTTTTCCAGTACATGTAGGTCATTTCTCCTCCCTGTGGAAATATAGCCTGTTTTAGGATTAGGGGCTATGATTCATTATGATGGAATTTAATTACAGCGAGAGGTGGCCAATGCATCCCTGGTTTTAGCATATTAGGATCCCTTCATCCGCTGGATGGGAAATGTCTGGGAGGGAGTGGGGGTTGGGCTGGATGAAGAGTGTTTGTGTATGTGTGTCAATGGAGGAGCACGGGAGGTAAAAAGCTTCAGGTTACTGCAATTTGAACGCGTATTAATGTGCAGGCACACACACTTACAAACACACACACAAAAGCAAATTACTGAGACTAATCAGGTTAAGGTGAGAAAGTCAGATAACTCAATTATGTATTTCCCTCTAACATTTCCCAAAAAACAACCTGATGTCAGGAACAGCCCTCAGAGCTCCACTGTAAACAACAAATGCATGTAAATACAATGAAGACCTTCCACCGTCATTGTTTCTAATCACAGGAACTACCTCTTTAAAAATTAATAACTTGTCAATGAGTAGGGCACTGTTTCCAAAGCGCTCTTGTTTGCTGTTTCTTCTAACGTCAAATTAGTTAAAGTAGCTCTGCATTGACTCCAGCTGTCATGTTGTATATTTTCTACATTTATTTTTTTGGTAAAGTTGTGATTTGTGAAGTAATAAAACTTTCATTGCTAATAAAGGCACCAGTCAGTCCAAGCTTAAACATTTCATGTCAACAATTTAGTCCAAAGCCCGTAAATTTCTTTGCTACCCTGATTTTTCATGAAGGGCCATCATTTAGTAAACATGCCATTTTCTTTAATCCAAAGCTGAATTTAAGAAAACTTAAACATGCTAAAACCCCTAACTTAAATGTCTAAGAATCTGCATATTGACATTGATCACTATTAGCAAGCTATTTTATTTATTAGCTTTTAGCTCATGCACTGCTGTAGCCGTCGCAGCCTTTCAGAGTAATTAGCCCAGCTGTAAACCCTTCGTGTTGTGCAGTTATGATTTCGTCTGTTAGCAAATATGAGCAGGCTTACACAATAAGAAGTTGAACATTGTAATTAATTTAAAAACATAATCTTGTTTTTATCGTTCGCTTGTTAGCATACTGACATTAGCTTAGTGCTAAGCTGATTTAGGGCCTTACAGAGCAGCTAGCATTGCTTGAGACTTTTTGTATGAGTACCGTAGCCTCCACAAACACTACATCATCATACAATGGATAACCATGGCTTTTGGCAGTTAAACAACTCTTGTTGAATGATAAGCCTTACACTATTTGATAAGTCTATTCCTGTTTATTTGCCCATTTAAAATTTCGTCGTTATGTGTAAACGTTTTACCAAACCATGATTTTCCAATTAGCTGAGCTACAAAGCAGTAGTTACACGTGCCACTGGTTTCCCCCTGAGGTACAAGAACCCTTGATTGGGAATGATTGGTGTAATGCGTTCATTCAGATACACTTTCCAACATCATGCAAAAGCTCCAAGAACCCAGATAGCATTATAGCGTACCACCTAATTGGGTTTCATCTTCACAAATCTGGCTCTGCTAATCAAGTTATTCTCCCTCTCTTAACCTGAAAAGGGAAACCACATTTCTCACTGAAATGGATGTTTCTGAATTTAGACTACTGCTGAAAGTGGGGGATAATGTGATTACTATGGAGCTTCAGTGTTTGTTAAATCAATGGGGGTTTGATAGCCTTTAAACCTGGGGTCCCATGAGCAACCCAGGGTAATTCATAATGAATCAATCTCAAAGCACGCTTGACACAATGAGCAACTCTCTGAACGTTATCTGTAGTAAAAGGAAAAATAATAGAGATAGAGAAACTCAATATCTCTATATAATAGTACTTTAAGGAAACATTTGTAATGCCTCGGGTATCTTGTCTAGTGGTGAATCGAGCTGTGTGAAACCCAATTTCAGGTAACTGAGATCAAACCGCTTTCATTTCATACCAATCCATGTGAAATGTAATTAGTTAGTCCATGAAAAATGAGCGATGTTTCCTCAAGCCTCATCACATTTTGAAAATAGTTGAGTAGCCTCTGCATACAGATTCCTGACCAACATCTTTCTCATGTCAAATCCAGGAGCATGTCCAGGGGGTAGCCTTGGGTGGCATGGGCCTTAATTAAATTTGATTGGCCACACTGGGGGCCCTCCTATATTTCTGAAATATGATTAGCTGTATGCCTGGTCAGAGGTGGGACTTTTCAAACCAACTTGTTGGGCTCTGTGTAGACAGGATGCTGGTTGCTTTAGTGGTGAGACAAACTGAGTCATTTTCTTTGTTGATACTTTGAGCTTTTGACTTTTGGAGATAGATGGATGACCTATTTGTTTGCCCTTTTGAATGTTGTTCTCATGGACTGTTAAAATCAATGATTCTCCCAATTTTTTTTCATATGAAGGCCTTTTTATACACAGTTAGGGTAAAACAAACTCACAGTGTTGTTTGTTTTTCTTCCCCAGAATAGATAATGTTGGTGTAACATTTACATTTTATAGCTTTCTTTTTAACAGGGACCTGAGAACCTTATTTGAATTAAATGCTGTTGTATAGTGGTTATGTATTGTTGTGTAGATGTTTTTAGTGTATATTTTATTTCTTAACAAAGACAGTTTCTTTGTTAAAATAATGCCATCCCCTTTCATAACCCAAAATGCTCTGGAATGACAATAACGATGGTTGAAACCTAGAATATCCTTTGAATACCCTTAGAAACATCAAGCATGGACAATTTAAACATATACACTGTTTCGTGTTTACTAAAAAAACTATAGACAGGAATTTATCAGTTGTATCCTCCCAAATGTTAAAAGTAATGGAAAATATAAGCAGAGGCAGAAAAGCTGATAAGGCTTTTCCAAACATACATGTTTTTGCACATGATCTTCATGGCCCCCACCCCCCAATCATACTGAGGAACCCCAGTTAAGAAAGTCTGGACACACCCCTTCTAACATTATGTTATGTTTCTGCTTTCCAACCAACAAAATACTTGTTAAAAATGGTCTTTTATTGAAACTACAGGACCTTTTCAGATGAACTAGAAGCAGAATAAATCCATCTCTTTGGTAAGAACTTCATGTACACAGTTAAGCCCTGCCATGCGTACATTATTCATTGAAATGGAGAAGAATGCTTGATATCACAATGATACCAAACACAATATTCTCCAGGCCACCTGTTATCCTCTTTGTAGGGGGAAAATGGAGAGATCTAAAACTTTTGTGTGTATTCATAGTACGTCTACCCTCTCAGCACAGGCTGAGGACCTGTCTTGAATTATTCAAGATCAGACCTGTTGGGGATGTTGAAAATCCAATACATCAGCACTTCAGGAAACTTCAGCTACCCCATATTGAGACAGGGAAAAAAAGGCACATAAAAGGGAATACAGACAGAAAACATGAAATAAAACACACAACAACTTCAAACTATTTCCAAATCCCCTCTGCACACAATATTTTCCTCAATATTTAATTAAGTTACAGTACTATTAGCTGCAAGAAGTGTTCATCTTATACAGTGCATCCAAACGCCACAATGATTTACCTTCCGTTTTTATCAAACCATCAACAGAGCGCCATAAATTTGAAGGACCTAGCCGAGGGGTGAGACAGGGGGAGAGTGTGTTAATCCAAGCTGTAAATAATAATTTCAGTTTGCAAAAAAGACAAACAACTTGTGCAATAAGGATAAACACACAGGAAGTAAATCACTGCATGAGATCCAGACCACTTGCCTATCTCTGGTAAACATGCTGTAAACAAAGTATACAAAGGTTTAATTGTATGGCTGGCATGAAATGCACCGTATCATGAAAATTATTCCATTTGACATATTACAAAAATTGAGTGTATTTATTTTGACTAGAAATCAAGTCAGCCCATGTAGTCGAAAACAACAGTGAATGTTTTAAAGAGCATTACATCAATCAACCCCCTAAGTGCAAAGAACTGTATTTTGATTTGGCACTTGTTCAGAACTATTTATGGTCAAACCCAGTTTTCCCAGCTCTCATGTACTAGATGCTTTGTGACTGGGTATAGTTTATATGGAGTTTGGTTGTATGAACACAGCTAATCAGGAGGATTGGGTACAGGGATGTTCAACAACTTCATACTGAAAAACAAGATATACCTTGTAAAGTCAATGTTAACTTATTTTTATTAGTTGACTTCCTTAAAGTTGTATGTAAGAAAGTAATGTAAAAGACATATGCACAGCCATTCCTTCATAGGAAGTATTTTTATGTGCTAAGGTCTTGTTGCACTTCCAAAGTGCAAAAACAGGACATTTTTCTCAGCAAGATATATTTTGAAATGCTAAACAGATGTTGCTATTTTTTAATTGGAAAGTCTAACTGGACTTTGCATATTTATTATTGCCAGCTTGACTTGCTGTATTTGACAAGTTGGAAGTGAAAAACAGGTTTTCATCCTTGCTGTCAATTGATAAAATTTCTGCAAATCATCTCATGTGGGAGCTCCTGTTGCAACACTTGTAGAATTTGTGTGGCTGTAAATTCCTACTTTTGTTAAGTTGAAGTATGACAGGGTACTGAAAATAGAACACATTTGAATAATACATTTTGTTCTAGGGTCCTTTTGTGGTTATACGTTCTTAAGGTGGGAAAACAATGACTCTTTGATTTCTCCGTCATAGGAGATGCAGTACATATTCACAGGGACAGTATCTGAACTCTTTATTGTGCACATTTGAATGCAAGTGTTGCTCCTGAACCAGATTCAGTTTACATCACAATGTCCCGACTTTGCCCTGACCCTCTTCTGGACTTTACTCGACTTCATCTAAAAACTGGCCCTGCAAGTGTTGACACCAGCCTTGGCCCAATATGTGAGAGACAATGCAAGTGTAAACAATGTTCATCTTCTGTCCTTTCCCCCACCCCGCTGATAACTACCCTCTGGTCTAGTTTACACTGCTGTATTCCTCCTCTTTGATTCCTTGGCTCAGATAAAGGCTTTCCCACTCTCCCAGCGGCCCCCAGGATGCTTCATGAGCTCCCCCCAACTGTGAGCTCTTGTCCCAGGGTACCGTGTGTATGATGTCCCCACTGTCAGCTTGAATCACCCTCCTCCCCGGCTCAACACGCTGCTCTCACTACTCCCCAGCTGTGCCGATGTGTTTGCAGCACCAGCGAGTGTGAGTGGATGCTATTGAGACTGACCTTTGCAGCGGTGCCCTGTGCTCTATGATTCTAACCCATTTGACAGCGTACACCTAATAGAATGCTAATGAAGTAGCTTGCATACTTCCCTGTTATGTTGGCTCCATTGTAATTATCTGTGGGACTATCCCTCATGCCCATGATGCATATTGTTTGATTATTAAACTGAATTACTGTCACACACAACACCAGGTTCTTGCCACCAGGTCAGGAATTATACCCGTGATGCATGCTCATAAAAATGTCTAATGATTGCAGCAATGAATATCATCCAACACTTGTTGCCATAAACACATTTTCCTCCAACGTCAGGCTGATGGTGGAAAATGCAAATGCATTCAAAATGTCTTACTAGAATCTAATTCTTGGTAAACATTATTAGCTCAGAAATGGGGTAATGCTGGGAATACTGTTTGATAGTGTTATAGGCCTACAATGTAATAATCAAGCGCCTAATTCCTAGCTAGCTAATTTTAAGGAAATGGTTGAATGCCCACAACACCACACACTACAGGCTATTAGAAAGTTTCTATTCCTAGCGAACTTTTACACAAGGTAGGAGGTGGATGAAGGCTAACGATACCATTTGATATTATAAGGATACAACAATAAGGTCTCAAATACTGGTAAGTGGCTGAATGCTAACCTGAACTCTGTGGAGACAGAGGATAACAGATAGCAGAAATGCTACTGACTCAACCTTTTAAGTAAAACAGATAGCTCCTTAAGTTTCAATTTGGAATTACCTTGTGCTAAAAAATAAAACTTGCCTTGCTTAAGGTAATGCAATGCTAATTGTGTCAGCATTTTCGGCATTCATTATACATTGCATCATCAAGCTAACAAACTAAGATAGAGGCTACATCCTGGTCCATCTGTGAGAAATGTTGCCCACCCTGGCACACAATGCACCAGCTGCCTCTATAAATGAATGTGTTTATAGCATAAGGAATGAATGTCTTCATTTTACGTGTTAATATGACATGGGGGTGTAGAACACTGCAGTACATCATCATGACGACATTTAAACCTTTCACCTTGTGCATGAGGTCAGAAGAAAATGGCCACCGTGTAAAGGAAACGCCTGTTTCTTGTTTTGTTCCAAATGTTTGACATAAATCAGTGTGTGTAAAATTTTACAAGCAATCTATAAGCGAGTCCTCCTTCTAGAGATGTTTTCTATCCTCATGCTCTTTCCTGAGTTTCTTTTATTTAAATTGGTAGAAATGTGTCGAGCCCTGGCTAATGCTGCCTGAATTATAAGGTGAAATAGGTCCATCCATTAGTCTGATGGTTAGTCCGTCTGCCCATTCTGAAGACGTGTATGAAAAAAAGGTGAGATTCAGCATAAGGGCCGTGTCTGTCTGAAGGAGCACTCTGCCTGACGGGCTGCAAATGTCTCCGGTCCACTGAACATAAACAGATCTATGAAAAACCTACATCTTCAACTGTAGCTTTCAAATGTGTAAGGAACTATTCCAGTGTTTAAAGCAAGGTGATTTAATCCTCTGTGAACTTATCTCACTCTAGTTTTTACAACTTCAACTTTCAACGTTTAACTTAATTGTCCCTGAGGGGAAATTTGGTTTGCAGCCAGGTGAAAACAATACAACATTTTTAGTATAAAAACGTCTGTAAAACCATCATCAAAAACAGAATTAAACCCATCTTCAGTCATCAGGGTCATCATTAGAGTTCAGAAGCTTGATGGCCTGAGTAATAAAACAGTTTTTTAACCTGTTGGACTTGACTTTTGGTCACCTGTATCTCCTGCCCTTACATGATCCTGATCAAATCAATCCAGAATCAGAACTTTAACAGCTAGAGGTGTTTCTGTGTGCGCTTAAGCACAGACGTCCAGTTAGTAGACGATAATTGTTTAAATGTGTTTAAATCCATCTAGAAAAACAACTTTCATATCTTCAGCCTTCATTATTTTTGCAACAGAGAGCTATGGCTTCTGTCTACTGTTAAAACACATTGCTCAATCATTGATCATGCCGTCTTCTTCTCCCTCATTTTTATATCATTGTCATCAGCTTGAACTGACTTTTGAGACCTGCCTGTTGTACCTTTCTTGTTTTTGTCATTTGCATTTATATTGTTTTTGTAGACTGTTGTTGTCCTGACTTCCTGTCTTTGCTTTTTCTGTCAAAGCACTTTGTAAACATCTGTCTTTTAAAGGTGCTATACAAATAAAGTTACCATTATTATTTTGCCATAACTTATTTAAAATAGCACGACATACACAACCTGCGGAAACCTCTGTTTCACAGATTTGATGGGTATGAGGCATTCAGACACAAATAATGCTACAGCCACGATGCAGGCTTTGGATTTCTTTTGCAGATCAAATATTTCTTATTAGTTCATGACAAAGTTTTCTCTTAAAAATTATCATAGCTCTCAAATCTTTTAAAAGATATGCTGAGTTCAAGGAATTTCTGGAGTGTTAAGACATGTTTTTATATGAACACATTTTGGGGATAATTTGGTATTTATTCAGCTAAATCATATTAAAATTTAAGTTTTTGTTTTTTTTCTTTATTGACACAACTTCATGTATTTATTGACTTGTACAATTTGTAGCCTAGGTTGTAGAGATTGCAGTTTTACATTTGCATTAATTTTGAAGAGCAACAAAATAATGAAATAGCCAAAGTAAGGGAGCGCCGGTGGCCGAGTGGTTAGGGCGCACGTCCCATGTACAGAGGCTGTAGTCCTGGGTTCAGATCCGATACTCCTTTCCAGATTGCCATTCCCCACTCCTTTGTCACTAATTTCCAACTCTATCCACTGTCCTATCTCTACAAGAAAGGCCTAAAAAGCCCCCCCCCCCAAAAAAAAGAAAAAGCAAAAGTATATAGCTTAGCCTTAGACTTACTTTACAAAACCCAGATCCAAACCTGACTTTTGAACGCCTGCTTACGTGTCCAAGTCAGCCGGCGCTACAGATTAATTCACTTGCAAATATTTAGTCATATGAATACTGCAGAGAAAAATGATCACAACATGTTTACCAGTAAGTGTTTGTTAAGCGGATGAGCTGCTGCAGCGTGCTCGCTTGTTCAAATACAAGCGTCACCAATTTACAGCAGAAGGCTGTGCAGTTTAGGGGCTTCTTTAATGTATGTTTCCACCCGCTTGATGTGGCTGCAGCTGATTCCAGGCCAGTACACTTTCCCGAGGCACAGTGCCAAGGCATAATGAGACATTTGGTTGTGAAATTCGGAATCTGACAGAATGCATTAAAGCAAAGCAGACTGCAGATTCAAAGGGAGCAAGGAGGCCAAAGTGATGACTTTCCATTTTCCACCCAACTATATCACGTTTCCCCTTTGCTTCCAGGCCAAATAAATGACCAAAATGTGCAGCGGCTGCGCCATTGTTTGGACACAGATTCCTATTGTTTGTCATAATAGAAGCTTCTGTCTAAAGCAATTACTGCTCATGTCGTAACCTGCTGAATTTTTTTTTTTTTTTACAGCTGAGTATGAAAAAACGAGCTTCAGCTGCATGTCTTGTTTTTTTTTTTTTTTGCAGAAGCTACATAAAGCATTCATTTCTAGTAAGGTCATTTTCCTGACATGGCAGGACCTTCCGTGTCGCTCAAACTGAGGTCAGAGTGTCCCACTTGGACTTTTCACAGCACCAGCGTGCCCTTGTGATAGCAAGCAAACACAAACTGTATGACAACTACGATCTCAGGGAACAAATAATGTGACAGCTTCACAAAGCTCCCAGGGCAGCCCGCGCTCGCCCGAGGGGAGTAAATGCATCTGATTTTTCACATCTCTAAAATGTTTGGATTGAACTGGGGCACAAGGTCAGATGTAAAGATGAAGCCTGATGTGCTTTTTTTTTTACATGATATCTGCAAATGCAAGCTGAGAAGGATGGCTTCGAATGCCAGACAGAATAAAGATCAATCAATGCACAAATGTGAAGGAATAAAACGCTTACCTGTAAGGAGGGGGGGGGGGAAGAGGTTTGCAAATGAGTTTGTGTATATTCCATGTGGATAAGCAGATCTCCACACATCTATGAATAAGTAATCAGCTCGCTCACATCCTTTGGGATTTACTAACAAGAAAAGCAATCATACACAAGCATGTGTAAAAGAAAAAAGAGGCACTCCAAATTCTCTCCACTCTGTACTGGTTTTCCTTCTGTAACTTTCAAACTGGCAACACACGCGAGACAAGGACATGACATCCCAAACAGAAAACAGATGTTCACAAGCAAAAATGCTTGCCTAAAAGAGGCAGATTTAGTAGATATTTGGGGACAAACAGATGAGACAAGACAGCGTCTAAGAAGCTGGGGACGCTCGGACAAGAAATGACCTTTATCTGAACTCCGGCTGTGTCACAGAAAAAAAAGGCTCATTCTGATTTGAAGCTCTCCGCCGACAGCCCTCTGGCAAAAACAGAGAAGGAGAACAATAGGACAGTGAAATGTATCCTAATTCCAGCTGGAGACGCTAATCCAGTTCAGAGACAGCAAGGAAATGGGCTTGTGAGAGCAGACCCGGCAAATACATGCAGATGAGAGTGATTATCCTGCAGATGAGCGAAAAGATGAAAACTAATTTAATAATAAGACCAGAAAATTCTCCAAGATAACAGGGATCTAGAGACCAATCCGAGACCCATCTGGCCCCCTTCGCTGCACAAACCAGAGTCGGATATAACAGGCAGGAGCTGTCCATTCAAACGCTGGTGCTGAAAGCTCTGTGTACACCAAACAAGTGTGGTGCCAAACAACCATTTTTATGAAAGCCATTTTTTAAAAATAGAAGTAGTAGTAGTGATAGGCACGTTCCGAAGCAGGGAGGAAAAACTGAAGAAGGTTTTTAGATGGTTGTTTTTACATTTTATTCAACTTTACATCCACTCTATTTCAATTAAAAAATAAATATTTGCTGGTCTACCTCTATTGTTGACAGCTGTGTCACCCCACGCTTCAACTGGTGGACTGTAACTAGCTTCAGTTATAAAGGTGCTATATCTAAGTGCTGTGCTTGAGTGCATTTTAAGGTGTTTTCACATTATGCAGGATTGTTATGCACCGTGCCCGAGTATGAATGCTCCCCCCCTTCCCTCTCTCTCTCTCCCTCGCTGCTCTGCATTCACATTAGTAACATCGTTCAGTACCCGAGAACACTTAGGTATGTACACAGTCTGATACAGCAGGTGGCAGTTTCAACATAGTTGGGTCCCAAATCTGCCATAAAGCACCAGGAGGAAGCAGAAGAAATGGCAACCACTTGCAGACCGAGTCCATTAGTTCAATTATTTCTTAGATGCAAACAACGACCCTCTGAAGTAAATCTTTAACTATGGCCTAATAATCTTGATTTGTGGCTTTATTGTTGCCTACTGATAGATATGTCGTTCTTTTTGTCATAAGGTATTAATTACCCTTTTATAAACATGTTAGAAGTGTTTCTAATACGTTTAATAAACATGCTGTTCTCTTCTTATCAATGTTCACTTCAGCACCTAGAGTTGCTTTAAATGATGAAGTTCACTGCAGGTTCTGTACCCGTTGACTTTTTCTAAGCTGTTGTATTCCTTCCTTCATGTAAGTGAAGTGCATCCTGCTCTGGCCTGCGTACACTCTCACCTGAGGGGGAAAGTCATGCATAATAGAAAAGGCGGCGTTACAGTATCTCACAAAAGCACCATCAGTCACTCTGTCGACGTAGCCTCACGTTAACTCTGCCATTTGTGTCATTGGGAGGGTTGCAAACTTGTTTATCTGCCAAAACATGCATTACTTTGATCTATCGGCTTGTGCCCGGGCAGAACACCTACTCTACAAAGACACATTTGAGTAATCTGCACCTTTTTTCGGCGGGAATGATTGCGATGCAAATTACCTTGTCACGTCGCACGTCGTCCTCTAAACTCAAACCGCACATTTGTACAAGCACGTACTTCAGCCTTGATGGAATAAAACACAGGATACTTTCCTTCCTACACTGTCTGTGTCTGCTGCTTTCATTTGTTTAACACTTTATATAGGGCGCTTGGAATATATGCAACTCCATAAAACACTTCTGTGTCCTAGATTTTGTAGGTCATTATGCTAAGAGGTTATTGATATGTGTTTCACTGTAAAGGAGCATTAAACCAGGAGCTGGATCTCCAGGGATAGGGTATGTTGGGGGTGTTGGGTGCATCAGTTTCCTGTGCATATTGTGGCACATCAAGCCGTGCTGATGCTGCTCCATTAACAGTCACAGATCACTTACCTTGCCGACGTAGAGCGGCTCATTTCCCGTGTACTCCTCCAATACGAAGAACTGGTTCCATACCCAGCTGCGTCTGTGCCTGTGCAGGACCTCCCAGGGGTCTGGATCAGAGTGCTGGGAGTTCTCCAGATCCCCAGAGCTGGGATTCAGCCCCCAGCAGCCCCCCATCTCCCGCAGGGGGAACAGGAGCGCCAAGAGAGCCAGGGCTCTGCACACGCCTGAGCGACACCACCCCATCATCTGGGCGCACTCCAAAAAAAAAAAAAAAAAAAAAAAGAAGAGAGGCCAGAAGAGGAGCGAACACTAAAAAAAGACAGTGAGGCTGAAATGTCAAAACCCTCTGGGTTTTTTTTTTTTTTTTTTATCCACACAGTCCTGACCCTGTGCTTTAGTACACAGCAAGAGCAGTCAGACCCGCTGCAGAAGAGTCAAGCTCTGCATTTTGCTGTGTTGCTCTTCTTCTTTTTTTTTTCCCTGATTGGAGACTAAGAGTGGGGTAATTCCCTTCACTTAGGAGCCGGGGAGTTGACATTAAAGGTGGCCAACGGGGTCAGCGGCGACCGGGGCCGGCTTCGACACTCAGCCTGTATAATTGGCACCTATCAGAAAAGAGAGAGAGACAGATAGATGGAGAGGCGGAGAGAGAGGAAGAAAATAGAGAGACAAAGACATCGGGGAGAGAAGGGAGAAAGTACTGTCAGCAAAATTGCCTGTGTGACCGCAGTCACTTTAGACAGCGAGTAATGTGCTTGCTGATGCAACGATAATGACATTTTTTTTTTTCAGCAATCATAAAGAAATTGGTCAAAAATGAGTGGAGGGTAAATAAGTTAAACACAATCAACAGAATGTCCTTCACTTGTGGAGAGGTCAGAGGTGTTGATAAAGGTGAAACAGAGGAGGAATGACCTGACTTTTCAATGAACATTTCACTCCGGGAATAACAATCAAAAACGCCGTCCTGTCTGCCTCCCAATTATCCGAGCTTTACCTCGTCCAAGGTCATTATTTTGTCACATTTTCTTTGTATAAGATCATAGCACGATGGTGCCGGGGCTCACCACTCAACGCTAACAAGCCACATGATCTGTGTGGCGAGCTCTCATCACCCGAGATTAAAAATAAATCTGAGCTGTCAGCAGCGTGATGGCCCAGGCGCTGCTGACCTCTACTCCCAGCAGTCTGTTCGCCGGGCCGTGCACATATAAGGGGGGAGGGGGGGATTCTGTCTCTCAACCATGACAGATCCCCCAAGATGCCGGTACATGAAGACGTGTCAAAGCAGAGAAAAGCATCCGCTGACAGATAATGTTCTTTGTGTCACAACACATCCCGGCAGTGCTGAGCGGTTGAGCAATTACAGAAACTTCATAATACTGCCGTCTAATTTGATACGTAACAATGAATCTACCCTGTTTCCGCTTAAGCTGTGCGCACGAGGAGATTCATGCAACATTTTGGGAAGATTCTGACTCACAAATTTCTAACTTCATCATGAGCTCGTCACAAAGCAGACATTGAGAAAACGAAAACACTTGACTGCACGTTTATTTATTCCCCCCTCTTTGACCTCTCTTTCTCTCTCCTCTACGCTAAATATTGGCAGGGCCCTGCGCGAGGAAGGTAATTGCTTTGGCATAAAGTGACCTCTTTTCTTCCCACACGCTTTCTCCAGCTCTCATTGTACTTCCTTCTTCCAACCCCGACAGCAAAAATAAAAACAGCAACGCACACATCCTGTGGAAGTGATTAGCTGTTCATAGTGCTAATAATTAGCACCATGCAAATCCCAACAACATGGATTGTCACCTCTGCAGACACCTCGATGTGTGTGGAAAACATCCTGAGTATAAGAGGTGTTTACTAAAAGAACACTTCACTTTTTAAAAATGTTTAGTTCCTGCTTTCAAGGTGCGAAAAAGCAACCAAACCCCTACAAGGCAAACTTCTCAAAGAAGACACAAAGCTGCGTTCGTGCCTTCCCCCTAGAAGACAATAACCTCACACGTTGAGCCTGCGACACGTGAACCTGCACAGACAAACACATCCAAAGTCACAGCCTCTGCATGACAATTTAACGGCCGAGGTGGAAAGTGGAGCAGATCTGGCTGCGGGGCAGCACGACTTGTAGAGGCAGGTTGCAGCGGTGGTTTTTGTGGTGGGGGGAGAAAAAAAATCGGCGCATGCAGGGTCAGTTTGAGCCGAGCGGTCCAGTGAAGCTGCCTCTCCTTTCACTTAACCCCCTCGCACTGGAGGAGATGGGAGTCAGATACAGGGCTGAGATTACGCTAATGTGGTTGCAGCGTGCTCAATAAGGCCGATATTGGCTTGTTATTAAATGAGTTTGTAGTGATTTACTGTCTAGTTGATTCGTCTGTATTATTAAGTAATTCATGCTGCAGGGAGATCTGGTTTTTTTCTAATATATTTTAATTATTAATCAGTTTAAAAATTAATTTAGCTTGAAATGAGCCACTAGAGACACACAAATACAAAGAGATGGATGTGACGAGAGACTTCTTTCCTTGTTTCTTCCTCCTGTCGGTGTCGGGTGATTGACAGTAAGCAGAGTGATGTGAAAACACTCGACTCGAGCCACAATGGAGTGACAAAGAGAGAGAGAGGAATTAAAACTTCAGGGTGGGAAACAAATGAAGGGGGTCGTGTGTTCCTGTGATGGATTATCTCGCTCACTGGGAGTTGTTTTACTACGAGGCCTGATGTCTGTGAGCTGTGATGACTGACTGAGGGAAAATGCAAAAGAAAAAAGGGGCCAACTGGAAGGGAAAAAAAGTCATTGTGCAGATATTAAACTGTCTATTATTCTTCATTTGAAGGCAGTTACACTCGTCTAACTTTAGGCTCTGGCAGTGTTTGGCTGCCAAATCCTCGAAATGCTTCACTTGGTTTTCCAGCCGGCAGAAACTCTCTTCTTCAAAATATTCAAATCTCAGCCACAAAATATCATCTTCTGGCACTGTTGCAAAACCAAAAATGTCCCCCCCCCCCCCCCCAAAAAAAAAAAAGTCCACACTTGACTTCCCGTGGAGAGCAGCGACTTGTCTCTGGGCCGGGGTGTCAAGGCGAAGACGCCAAATTAAGTGAAAATGTGAGATAAAGCCGTGAATGTAAAAAGCCTCACAGTCATCCCCGGGCTGTGTCTTCTCTTACACACGCTGTGTTTCTAATCCCATTTGCCAGTCTCACAACAGGATTACCAGTGCTACAGAGCTCGCTAACCAATCACACGCTTCCCCTGATCCATATTCTCCTCGATCATTGTGTACGTGTCCTCACTCGTGGGCCAGAGTAAACAACACAAACTGCTGCGCTCGTAAGTTAATTATGCTTTGAGACGTTTCATAAAGGCTGTCGATGCTTTATTATAGACTCGCCGTCATTTTGAGTCATTTGCTGGAGAGAGAAAAAAAAGCCTAAAGACGAGGCTTTATATGCGTTTAAGTGGCATTTGAATCCCAGTTTTCTTCATTTAAAAAGGCATGCATATGAGCAGAAAAATCAGATCATTCCAGGAACGTCTGTCTTTGTGTTTCCCCGAGCACAGGGTCAACCACGAAGAGAGACAACAACAACAACAACGCGACCTATAGGCAGAGGTCTTCAAGGACGCTCACAGTGCACACAGACAGGACTAGTGCTGACACAGGAGTTTGAACCTGAGTCCTCTGGTTGAACTCTTCCGCTCACATGTTTCTAGGACCGTACATGGATTCATTTGAAATTCAAGGGAGCGTACGTTCACTTGCAGCATAAAAAAAACAAGACAACCCGAACATCTGTTGAGGGTTCAATCAGAGGCCTCATAGACTCCGATACACATGTTAACATTTGTCTTATTTGTTCAACCTCTAATGCTGCATAAGGAGCCACTGTGTCCACAAGACGACAAAAGGGTGATAGAAAATGTACATATTACGTCCTGAACCTAAGAGTCATGTTGAAAGTATTGTTCCCCTGAATAAAGAAAAAAAAAGTTAATTTAAAGCCTTTTTTAATGAAAGTATTTTTTAAATCTTTGCATTTAAAAGTATTTTAACTGAGACCTCGACATCCACAACAATGAAAATATCCAATTTTTCTGTCCTGCAGCCACATGATATAATTCATAAATGCTGCTGATGGCTTGTGCACAAAACTATATCATAATCCACTTGCTGTGAAGTCTGCAGGGCTCGCAGGACACAGGACAGTTTGTGGTTTTGGAAAGGCAGAAATCTCTGAATTTGATGCATTTTGCATAATTCAGTCTCGTCGGTTTACTTTTATTTGTATTCATTCAATCTGTATGTTTTTAATCATGCACCAACAAGGGAGACAATTTTACCTGCACCTGCAAGCTCCACTAAAGCCTGATCTGACTCCAAGATAAACTTGCACTGCAGGAAGAAAAAAAAAGAATCCACCTTAATAAGTCATTTTATTCTCTATTGATCCATGTGTCATTTTCTGTTTGTCCTTAAACAAAGAGGAACATTCAGCTTGCAGTTGCTCCCACTGCAGTCATTAGTTTCATGGCTTTCCTCGAAACATGTGGGTGTACATTGACCTGCCACAGAGCAGCTTTTCCTTCTAAAACATCTTAATTCATGTCTTTATTGAAACAAGTTCTATAGGGTTCTTTTTTTTTTCAGACCTTGCTTGCAGTTTTCTTTCCCTGTAACTTCAAGGAAAAAGCGAGAGATTTTTTGCAGCCCAGGTCTCTCTGACAATTGCCTCATTGCAGTGTAAATCAGCAGGAACCCTCTGGCCATCTCGACCTGACAGCTTTGACCCTGCTGTTAAGTATCAATCATTGCGCATTAGCTGTCAACACCTGCACAATGCAGAGGGGGGGAAAAAAGTTCACAAGACGCACCTGTTCCCAATCGATTTGAGACGTTTGTCTAATAAAAAAAAAAAAGCAGGACTCATTAACACAGATCGATTACACATGCCAGAACTTTAAAGCGAAAGAGGAGAGTGGACGGTGGAAAATAAGCGCATGATGGGAGTCAGACAGCTCGGAAACACCGACACTAAAAATCTCTGTGAGCGACCGCCGCAGGAAACCTGTGTCCACGGAATACTAATCACAAAATAAGACGGGACACAAAAAAAAAATGCACAGAATACCTAAGCAGCGCATGAATTATCTGCAATTCATTGTGGGGACGTGGAAAACAAACTCGGGACATGATTTCGCAGCAAAAATCCATCCGACTTACTCACCAAAAAAGAAGATGGAATAACTTCAACCTCCGCGCAGATGGTGTCTGCTGCTAAAAGTTGTGCCTTTTTTTTTTCCTCCCCTCACGAATCACAGAGAGAAAAATCTTCCGCGTCTGTCAGAATGAGACTTTGAAAGTTTTCATGGTGAAATTAGTCCTGATGGAAGAGGAGTGCTGCTGGAGATCGGTGGCTGGATCGCGCGTAAAATGCTCTCACCCTTGGCAGGGATGTAGCAAGTCTGATCACCCCCCCCCCACCCCTCTCTCTCTCTCTCTCTCTCTCTCTCTCTCTCTCTCTTTCGCTCGCTCTCTCTCTATCCCCCTGTCTCCCTCTCTTCTCTGTAAATCCTGCGCAGTGCCGCCTCCGTGCAGGGAACCCCAGCTGCAGGCTTCTGGGTGTATGTATCTATCTCTCTCTAACTTAAAATAGGCAACAGGGGACGCGCAGCAGCGAGGAGCACCGGACTCGGGAAAAAAAGGAAAAGAAAAAACGCTCTCATCTGAGCCAAACCCTCTCTGACTGAAGATGGAGAGAAGAGGAGAGAGCCTATCGAAAAGAGTTTGACCAAAATAAGTTGGTGCTGAGGGAGCCAAAATAACACACGCAGCGCTTTTGGCACATAGAAAGAAGAGCCGAATTTTCCCAAACCTGCCAAGTTTTTTGGCTGCAGATGGCATGTGTACTGGTAAATGATTGCGTTTGCTTGTGAGCAGAGAAATCAATACGCAATTCTTGACACCTTCAAGCACGGAGAGGAATGCCACCCTCCCCACTTCACCTTGAGAATTAATCTTACAAGTCACTTTGTTTATTTCAATGAAAAGAGAAATCAAGGTTCCAAGTTTTCACATTCCCTTATTTTGAGAAAGTGTACATTTAACCTCCACTTTCTGTTTGTTTTCTTCCAATTAGCTGCAAACCGAGCCTCTGTTGTGACAGAAAATTGCAGCATGGGTCTGCCCTCTCCAAACTAATGCAACTCCACCAACCAGCATTAGTTACCTTCCTAATTAGAGCCAGTAAACAGCAGCATGCACCACTATCTCCGGCTAAAAACTCATTCACTTCCAGAGAATACCACTAATATCTTAAAGTCTTGTCAGTGTAAACAGCTTGAACTCTTTGGAGTTGTGTGTTTTATTTATAGTCTAACACCTTTCTCTTATATTAAGAGAACGCTACATTTATTTAAACCTGGATCATGAGTCACCCAAGGATAATAGTGTGTGTGTTTTTGTCCTTGCTATTTGCATTCTACAGACAGATTCATTTCAGCAGCGCAGCTCCCTTTGTCTTCTCTGCTCTGTCATTTAGGATGGGAGCAATGACCCAAACTAATAGAAAGAGCAGCCTCTGTCTGTCATACCTGGAAGAGCAGTTAGCAAAACTGAAATTAGAGGCACAGGACAATAGGGAGGTGGAAATTAGCCCAAAGTAAACCAGGGGGAAGGGGGATAGAATAATGGTGGAGGTAAAGAGAAAGAAGCTAAACAAAGGGGACCTAATGCGTAAGAGATGAAAGGTAAGAGGGCAAAGAAAGCTGGACTGAAGTTAAAGGGATACGGAGTACAGAGGGAGAGTGGGTGTGGGATAATAGAAGGAGAGGTGAACGGGAGGAGAAGAGGGAGGTGCAGCAGGAGGAGGAGGAGGGGGGAGGCTGCAGTTCAGCGGTGAGAGTTATTTAATTGGAGAGTGACATTGGGAGCCCGGCTCGTCAGCTCTTCCCCATCAATCATGTGCGGTCAGGAGATGCCCGAGGTGATGTGGCCCGCGCACCGCTCCCTGAGGAACACACGGCCGGCCCCGGCATTTAACCGCCAAGCCTCCATTACATCTCCTCCACCCCCTTCCAACCCCACCTCCCTTCATCAGGATGCTCTGACCTCCGCTCACCTGGTCTACTGTTATCTGCTCCCCCGTGACACGGCCGCTTGATGGGTCTCTTTGTTCACAGACTAACAAGAAAACAGTGCAGGGAGACTGTAGCAGCTTATGGAGCATTAATAACATGACCTCCAAGAATAATCGGGTTAGCATAATATTAGCCACCATACTCTGAATCTCAGCGAGCGTTTAGTTATGTGAATATTGCTTTAACACAATCAAATGAAGTTTAGCCGACACCTTTACTGACACCACATGCAACGCTTACACAGATGACTTATCTGTGAAATGTAATTTATTCATTTGGATGAACTCAATGTTTGAGTGGCTCTGACAGGTTTATGTTTGTTCTAGGCTAAAGGACATTTTAGCTAGCTTAATGTTTATATTTTTTTTCCACTGAGCCATTTAATCTACTCATTGAATAAAGTTACAGCTTTTATTTTTAACCAGCCAATTTACTAATCTAACGTTAATTAAATATTTTTACTTAGAATTCTGTTCATCCGTAGCTTTCTTTCATTATCATCATTCCTTTTAAGTTTTCAGTTTTTTTAACACTGTCGTTAGCATCACTATAAGCTAATGACTATCCGGTACGTTCATCTGTTTTACTGTTAATCCAATGACAACTTCTAGCCAACAGTTACAACATATATTACTTATTTTTGATAACTAGAAATGTTTTTATCACTTTACGCTAACTCACAACTAATAATTCTCTCTTTTGGTATACTAAGATGTTTTTCCATGTTCCTTTGAAATATTCAATTTTTGTACGTCTTTTTACCTTTTGGCAGGACAGTGAATTGGACATCTGGAGAGTGAGGAATGACATGCTGGAAGTAGTTAAGGAACAGACTTGAACCCGGGCCGCATGCGACACTAGCACTAGGTTTACTCTGAGATAACAATTTCAACTTTCTTTTTAAAATATCGTTAAGATTAAAAATATTTGCTTTTTCATTAAGTTATCTTACAAAGTTTAGCCATCAGATTTATTAATAATAATATGCTGCGAAAATTGTGAAAATACAACATTTTGAGATTTTTTTATTTTTATTTTTTAAAGCAATTTGAATACTTAAAAGCAAATACTCCAGTACTAAACTCACTGAGCAGCATTGACTTGTACTTGTCGTGACCCAGGAAGCACTAGTGTTCGGGGTTACAGCTAGTTCTGTACAGATACAAATCCATTATATTTATTTTTAATTGTTTGAGCTTATCTTCAAACTTTCCACATGACTCTTGTAAAGAGAGAACACTCCTTAGGGAATAAGTACATCTCTTTAGAGATAACCTAAATGAATACTTAGGGTTCAATAGGGAGCGAAATCAATTGATGAATTCATCAGTGATGCCAATTGTTGGTCGGTCTCTGACCCGCTAAAAGACAGTTGACATTATAATTCCAGTAACTGCCGTTCACTGTCATTGGAAACAGATGATTGTAGCATTGACTGGCCAATTTCAGCTCTAAACAAGGTATTGATTTCCCCGATGGACATTTAAAGAAAACATGTTGCTGTGCTCAAAGCTAAGAAGCTGTCATAACATATGTTGTCCTTTGTTGAACAGCGCTCTGCAAAGACCAAACATGACGAGGCGAAGCAAACAGGAAGTGAGTGAATAACGATGAGGCAGGTCCACCTTATCTGTTGCTTCTTATCACACACAACTTAAATGTAGAAATGTGCTTAAAATTGCAGATTCGTTTATTTTGATTGAAGTGGATTTAAAACCAAATTCAGCCCACTTGTGTCTTCATTTGTGTTCTAGTGATGGCGCAGCAATGATTCAAAGCCAGTGACCTTTCTCACACCGTGATCTTGACAGTGGGTTACTGATTTATCATCAAACTGAATTCCATTTAGCCGTTGTTCTAATTCATCTCTGACTCCTTCTCTGCTCCATAATTGCACCGAGACATTTGGACACAAGTTAAAATGCCCCCTTAATTGTTTTTTTATTTCATTCTAATCCTTTTTGTTGATTGATTTTGCTTTCCGCCCTGGACACATCACGAGCAGTGTTTCTCTCAGCCAGTGTGGGTTTTTGTTTTTGCATAGGAGGCAGAATGTGACCGTGCATTTTCACTACATGGTGTTCATAAAGGCTGCACAGAGCCGGGGATCAGAGAGAGCATAGGGGGGGGCCTTGATGTTCAAGGGACAAGGCCGAGGAGTTGATGTCCCCCTGACTCCTCGGCCATGACCAAAATACAAAAGCCGGATTTATTTGCATACGCTGCATCAAAAACATTCCGGTTCCTCCTCTCTGAGACGCGGGGATTTGGACTAATCATCCAGGAAGTATTGAGCGATTACATTTTCATCAGATGCAATGTAAGAGGGTCGAAAGATCAAGTGAACTAATGGATGACCTAATCATGGGGGATTGGCTGTATCGATTCAGATGGTCATATCCTCATTGTCTGTCAGGCCACTGAGGCCGGAGGAAGGATACAATCTCTCACTGGCTGAGGCCACCATATTCAAGAAAAACCTCATTCAGATTACACTAATTTAGACCATACCTCTCCTGCTCCCCTGGGGGGGTTAAATAGATTATGGAGGAGGAATAGCAATCTTGCTGAGTTGCACCTTAGAACTTGTCTTCCAGAAGCTTGGACTTCGAATAATTTAATGTAACAGGTTTTTTATCATCCCTACTCCAAATTTAGTCTTTCCTCCTCATATTTCCTCACGAGGAGATTCTGCAGCCCCTCTGCTCGCATTGTCCACGTATGAAGTGTTCTAATCCTCATTGATATACAGAGGGTTGAAAATGTTGTCATGCTTGCATATGCAATTTTGCATGCAGGCAAAATTATGACTTGGTGCTTGGTGACAGTGGCTGCTAACGCTGCAGAGACAGTCATTCTTCAAGGACAATCTTCTGCATCTGTGTGAATAATCAATGATACTGATAGTTTATCATGAACTCGTGGCATCTTTCATATCGCATCAGGCAATATCACTTCCGCAAAGCACATCTACAAGTGACATTTATTCTTCCTCAAGAAGATCGGGACGGAGGACCCTTAAAGTAGATTAAAAATAATATCTAGGTAAATACTTGAGATAGATAACAGGTATGTACAGAGGTCATTCTCAGCAATCTTCCTCCAGATGCGTTACAGCAGGTTCTGAAAAGAGAAACGTCTCCCTGGCAGACAGACATGTTCATTCACCTCAGTTTGTGTCGACTGAGACGGCGTCCTGATCCGAATCCTAATGACACACCAACTCGCTGGCATTCAGCGGTCTGTGTGTCACAGAGCGAGAGAGCCGTGGCAGCTCGAGCTGTGCTCTCAATTCACACAAAAAGATCTGCAACCTACACAATCTCTGCAAAAAGGGAAATAGGAGGCTGTCAGAGGAGATCCTCGGGTCAACACAGCAACTATCATGATGTACCGTATAAACATTCTTCTGAAACCTCAGGTTAAAAATTCAATGATTTGTTGTTGTCGTTTTTTTTTTCCCACACTCACTTAAATAAAACTACTGAAGAAAAGGTTAAGTACTTGGAAGGATGAATGACTACAAATACAGGTGGAGGAGTTTGCATCACTAATTTTAACCTTTTTTGGGGATTTACATGCAGGGCTTAAAATGAAATATAATCTACCTGCAACAGGAGCCTAGTCCGCCACATTTGAAAGCGCCTACTAAATGGTTCAGCCTTCAATGTGAAGATGTGACCATTTAGTTCTTTCTTTAAATGAAGCTGTTGAATTGAGACACAGCTAATGCATGTTGTAGTGTTGGATACTCTGCAGCCGCTAATGAGGCTAGCTGGCTAACACAAGCCGGTAACTACAAGGTGGGCCAGTTGAAAAAATTGAGGGACAATAGTGCAACCTTTTTCTTTTTGATGCCAAAATAGATGTATTGGTTATCTATTTGTGTGATGGAGTGTAAAACTGCAACATAAGAGCAGAAGAGAGGCTGGCTTTGCAGGTTTTAGTTATTACAATAACTCTTGAAGAGCAGAGACGTGGATTCTGTCCAAGGAATAATTTTGGGAAGTTTTGAAGTGGTCTTAATGAAAGCATGTTTTCTTTTGGCCATTGTAACTGCACTAAAATCCAAGGTGACTAAAGCCACTAACTTGAGTGAGGGTGCTGCTACTCAATCAAACTTTGTTCTTTCATGTGCAAGAGGTGATTGTTTGGTATTTGAAAAAAGGAGTTTGTTAAGGGAGATCATGGGAAAAAAAAAAAAAACCTTGCCTCTCATGATATTCTTATTTGGGGTGCTCTTAATAAAAAAATAATTTCTACGCCAAAATAATCTCGGGAAAATTGCCTGTGGTTTCGCATTTGATCGCATCAGTATTCATTTCTAGTTTACACATTCCTGGTCTATGTGTTGTACCTCTAGAGCCTTAGTTTGCAATTAGGTTTTTTCCTGAAAAGGTGGCAAATGTTCCAAGCTTGTGACAGCAAGCCTTGACTGCGCATCACCCGGATTCTTTTCTTTCCATTTGTAAAGAGAGAAAATAATGTCACCTTGTGTTATATAGCGCACAATGCAAGAGAACGAAAGAGCCAAAGCACAGACAACACAGAAATGAGGACACAGGATGAGACAGAGACGTAGATGAGGAGCAGGAAGGGACGGCAAAAAGACTAAAAAAACAGAGGAAAAAGGCATTGGCTTTTTTCATGACAGACTCCTCTCCCATGGCGGGGAAGATGTGTGTGTTCACATGCTCCAGTAGTCAGGCTGAAAAACCCGGGCCTGTTGCATTCACTCCAGCAGAGCAATAGCACTCATGGTTGCCTGGTTGGCAAAGAAGCTTGTTATCCCACCATCCCTTCATCTGCCTGCTCCTCTTCTTTCCACGTCCTCCCATTCCCACACCGCAAGCATTTGCATTCTGTGAGCCTCGACAACCCTCCGTGTTTCCTGACCACCGTGTTGCAGGGAAACAAGCAGCTTCTTTTTGTATTCTTCTTGCAAGACACAGGTGAAGACAAACAGCGCAGGCAACAGCCCAGGTGGTGTTTTCAGGCCAAGCGTCCTGATCCTGAAAATCAAATGCGATCCTGTCAAGCAGAATCTGGCACCCCCTGCTATGCCTGAACCGTCCTGCTGGTGACACAAGAGAGACTCAGATATCGAGAAAAGGGAAATGAACTGAGATTATCTAATGGATTATATCAACCAACAAGTGTCAAATGGGAAAACAGGAGGAGCCGGGTTGACTGCGGAAAACTCCGGACTTCTTCCTCTTATCTGGCTCATATGCTTCTCATTAACTCCAGGAGTTTCTTTTCTACCCATTAAATGTTCTATACGTCTTTATGTGAATGAGATTGTACGAGCCAAAAACACTTGCTGAGTCAGTGGGTGGAGGGCGAGCAGAACGAAATACATTACCAACCTCTCCTTTTCTTTTTTTGCCTCTTGAACACAGAATAGGAATACAAAATAAGGCATTGTTGTCCCTGCAAAGTAAAAATAGGCTTTACAGCAGGGAAGCAGATTGTGTTCAAAATGGGAAAAACAAGGACAAATATTTGCTGTCAGCGGTGTAATACCTCAATTTGTTAAGATAATGCAGCTTCACCATGCTGCATAATAATCGTATACACTTTCTGGAGTCTAAGCATAATTTAAAAAAAAAAAAAGTAGCTGTGAAGATGGAGGATGAGGCTGCTTAAACCGTCATTTACAAATTGTTAATTTCCCTCGTGGCCTCTGGCTTTAGGTGACTGGAAGCTAAACACCTCACCCAGACGGAACAGCTTGTCAAACTAGATCTTAGCAGCTGTAACAAGGAAGAGGAGGCCTTAAGGTTCAAATGACTTCAACCCTTGATATCCGTAATTTACAGACTTGAAAGGTAAATGTCATCTTGTCAAAGCCTCCCAAGAACTTAAACACAAGGGCAAAAGTTTGTCATTTGTTGCCCCAAATGAGTTCTACATTATGATGCTCAACGGTGTGGTTCTGGAAGTAAAAATCCCATTTCTTTTTTTCATAGCGGATTGGATTATCAGCCATAATGTCATAACCATCCAAGAAAGACTTGCCACGTGGTTAGTAATAACAACAGGTCTGTAAGAACAATGTTCCAGAAAGATGTTACAACATTACCATATGTCAAATTGGAAGAACTGTGGATGGTGTGGCATGGAAGAAGGCTTGGCTGATACCAAATCACAATATATAACACAATATAGCCTATTACAACCTGCAAAATATATAACAATATTATAAACCATATAAACACTACAATAAAGATAAATGTAGAGAGCTGGGATGTGTGAATTCAAATTCATCTTGTTTGAATCACAATGTATCCTGGGATGCGTAGTTCCTTCACTCCTGTAAAAGGTTATGTACACAGTCTTGTACTTTTGTTTTCTCCTGTCTCCTATCGTTTTTTGTTGTTGTGGTCGCAAAGGATCAAATGTGTTGTAGACACGAGGATCTGGGTAGCTGCATGGCTCAGAATTGAACAGGGAAAAGGTAAAGGGGTGATAACGGAATTGAAGCGTACTTTGAGTTTTCTGCTGTGCCTTTCATCACTAGAAGTACAATGATTAACTCTTTGTTGTGCTGTTTTTATAAGCTGTTGGCAACCCTGTCAGCACTAAACAATCACACCTCTATAGAACTGGCAATTCCCAGTGATGGATGTGGAGACTTGTCAGGAATATAATAGGAATTACTTGTGCACAGCTTGTCTTTGGATGAAAGCTATCGATCTAACAAAATACACCAGGCTTATTTGTAAGCTATTACGTATCACAATATAAGGTATCCAGTGATAAGTAGCTAGCTGTAGTGTGCAGTTGGAAGCCTTCATACTTATTATTTTTGCCAAGTTGCATGCTGTGTATCTTGGCAACAAAGCTCTGTTCACTTCTAGCACGTCCACTGTGCAGCTATTGTTTCTCTAGGATTTGGCCGACGTTAATGTGTGTGGGGTAGGGGTTAGCAGCCCTGTCCTGCTCATGGATTTCGCTAAATTGATGGCATTATACATGGGTAAGAACTTATCCTAAAGGCTATTGCCCTTGCAAAAGTAAAAAGGAAATGTATTGTTTAAGAAATTGAAACATGAAGGCATAAATTTAACATCTCTTCTCTCCCCTGCTTCGGTCAACTTCTGTCTTAAAACAAGGATTCATCAATCCATTATCTGTAGCGCTTAGCTGTTCAGCGTCGCGGGGGGCTATGGTCAATCCCAGCTGCCATTTGGAATTAGGTTGGGTCCACCTTGAACTGGTCGCAAGTCAATCAGAGGGCCAGAATACAGAGACAAACAAGCAGACCAATGCACACCTACGGGGAAATTAAGAGGCTTCAATCAACCTACGAGCAAACTGTCCGATTAGGTATTTGAACCAGGAACCTTTTTGCTGTGAGGCATCCACTGAGTGCAAACCACTGCACCACCGTAAAGCCCAAAAACAATGTTTCTTCTAAAAAATACAAAGGGTGCGTTCAAATTGTCCCTCCTATCTCCTTTCACTATCCACTTTACCTTCAACCCCGGAAGCATTTAAGTGGCGGCCATGATAAGAGCCGTTCAAATTCTCTAAAAGTTAAGGAAAGGTGGGTCAGTGCTTCCTTTATAACCTCCTTTAGCATAGGATACACTGGACCATCCTTTACCAAAGGAGATGAGATATGCCGCCCCACAATTCCTTGCGGCCGCAACATTTAAAGCGAGTCGTGCATCCGACCGTTCACGAACACTAACGATGATCGTAAAGTGACACAGATGATGTTTTATTCAACATATTTAATTCACTTAAGAATGCTGTGCAGTTGTACATTTGTATGCTTAAAACATTATGTGTAGGCTATATCTTGCAGAAATGTAACAATTACTTTCATACAATCATATTTATGTTGATGTTGATTTCTGAGTGGACAGGAAGCTGATTGTTTCACTTTTCTTACTTGTAGTCTGGTAGTCTATATTGCTTTTATTTCAATCCCAACCTTGTGGTAATTAGGATTATTTCACCGGTAAGAAGGGACAGGGGAAAGTTTTTTAGATGCGTTTTTTTGTAGTCCATTTTCGGAACATTGTAGTTTCAACACGGCAGACCTACGTCATTAACCTCCGCCGGCCTGTCGCATTTAATGACGTCGCCTAGTGGAAAATGCGGTCGGATTGTCAGAGCAACGAGATCGCCTTTCCCTAAGTCCTTTATGAATTCTCCTAACATCTTTCCTTAACCTCATGACGTTTTCGCGGGGTTAAGGTAAGTGGATAGTGAAAGGAGATAGGAGTGACAATTCGAACGCACCCAAATAATTTTGAGTGGTAAATCTGCACCTAATAATCAGACCCCATGTGCATTAAAAAGTTAGACGGAGCCTCAAAACAGGAACTATAAGGGAAGCATTGAGCGCGAATGCAGGTACACTGAACACTTAAAATGGGCACAAATGAACACATCTAAAATTAGGAGATTCCAGGCACATAGGGACCAAGAGAAAAAAGAGAATTTAAAAGAAGATTAAATCCATTGCAAGAAAAATGAGCGCAACCACTTAATGAAACAAAAATTACGCAACTGTGTTCAACCATTGATCATCACCTTGAGCAGAAAGTAAAGTCTTTTAGTTTTCTTTCCCTTCATTTGTACTTTTTCTTACTTTTTCTTACTTTTTCTGTGACTTCGATTTTTGTCTCTTTCTTACTTTTGCACTTCCTCTTTTGTGAGGACAAGCCCATGTTTGAAATGAAAAAAAAGTTCCACACTGTTGTAGCAGCAAAAGTCTGAAGTTGATTGAGCCGATGGTGTGTCTGAAGCCTTGGAAGCCTTTCCCCAGAAAAAGGTCCCAGTGGGATTTCCACAGTTCAGGAATGTGCCGGGCCATGTTGGCTCCAGTTGACAGGACCCCCCTCAGGTCCCGGGCAGCTGCCAGGATGAGGAGAATACTCTTAGCGGACACACGGTGACAGGAGCTGATGTGGTCGTCCTCGTCTGTCACAGCTTTCATTTCCTACGCCATGCCATTGATTCCCCAGCCGGGTGACATTAGTGACACTCTCTTTTAATCCGTCGCAAAGAGCTTGACCTGTGGAGCACGTCTCCTGGGGATGAGAACAAACTCTTGGATACTGGAGCCCAAAAGGAAACTATCACTTTTTCCCCTGGCTGCTTCAAGAAAAACCTTGCCACAGTGACATTTCCGGATCTGGCGAAGTTGTTTTGCTTTCACAAGGAGAGTCCCATGGGGGAAATATAAAAGCTGGGCTACACAGGATAGAGCAACAACAAGCAAATTGCAAAGGGAGGGTTATTACTATAAGTGATAACTTACTAACAGAAAAAAAATGTCAGAAGCCATTATTCCAAAGGAAGGCGTTGGCAAATCATTTTCTCACAGTTATTTGAAATCCGAGAGCGCCTTCAATTTGAGCTTTTCGACACTCTGCTCTGAGGAACGGGGGGCCTCTTCCCTGTGTTGTCAAAGCCGTTTGACATATTGTTTCAGGAGCGAGAACGGGAGGGTGTGCCGGTGTAGACACAAGCCTGCATTTGGCGAGCCAAATTAAAGGTCATTTTGAGAAAGTGAAAATTAATGTGAGCTATCAATTTCAGCCTCTAAAAAATGTGACACATTTCAGCCTGACACATTTTAATTAGGCCATCAATAGTGTGGCAACAGTGGCTAATGGTGCAGAAGACACCACGTAGGATAAGTTGCCTTCACTTTAACTGTTATGGACACTTCCAAATGGCATCTAAAGCTCTGTGTCGACACAAAAGAAGAGAATTTTGAGAGGAAAGAATAATGCGTAGTCAATAAGAGCTGACACTGCAATTATTTGGTATAATTTTAAAACACCTAGAAGAAGAATATCAATATCAGAACTGACTTTAAATGTGATTCTTCACACTTAAATATAATAGAAATCAAGTATATCCTCTGAAAATAACTCTGTGAGTCATGACTGTCTACAATGGGTGTAACACCCGAGTCCCACTGTCTGTGATGTTTTCAGAGTTTTCAGAGTCCTATCTTCACTTTGTTTACATCGCCAGGACGGCCGGCTGACTCCTCCCCTTCGCGTATAAAAGTTGTTTAATTGAGGGACTAGAGAAAAGAAGAATAACATACTGTACTCACTGCTTGACTGTGTTTCTAGATCACGCTCATTTCGGGTAAATTTACATGCAGTGTGAAGATACGAGCATAATAAAGATCACTAGCATTAGCATGCTAACACAACAATGCAGCGCAAGTTGTTTTGGTTTCATGCTGGTGCTCGAGGGCGACATCTGCTGGACCAAAAAACCGCATATAAAGCCTTTAATGGTAAATGGACTTGAGCTTCTATAGCACTTCTTTCGTTTTCTGACTACTCAAAGCGTTTTTTCCTTGCAGGTCACACCTACACATTCACCTAACCTTCTGGGTGAGAGACGACCGACTCTACCACTGATCCACAGCCACCCTTGAATTGAATCTCCAGTTTTCAGATTTCATTTTTACTGGTCATTCTGAGAGAATATCGGGCCTCCATTATGGATCCATGATACTGTACGTGATTTAATTATTCTAGTAAAGAAAAAACAATCATCCACTCGCAGATTTCAGTTTCCCAAAAGGAGGAACCTTCTCCATTAGCCACACACTTTAAACTGTTCCTGCCTTTGTCCCCCTCCTAACCTGCCCGGAGAATAAATAAGATAAGGGAGAGCAAAGAACGCATCCATCATTCAAAGTGGAAAAGGGTAATTTAGCTTGGCCCTCCTGACAGCTTTACAACTTTGCACGCTATTCTATTTTAATTGGCAATCATGAATTAACTGAATGAAAGCCCTGTTCGCTGCCGATGTCTTTCTCACTGCAGCTTTTAATTGGGTTGACTTGATGAGTTCCTGAGATAAAACCAGACAATATATTCTCATGATTGGCAACTCGTTTGTTGCCATATAATTAGGCTGAAGACAATTCAAGCACATGACTGTTTCCTCCTCAGCCCCGGCCCCGTCTTTTCATTTGACAGTACAGTGAAGAGTTACGAACGACCTGATGGATATTTGTGGCAGAATTCTTATGAAAGCGCTGCTTGAGACTTTAATCTGTCAGTCTTGTGTCATGAATCCATTTTTTTTCTAGCACTTATTGATTTTCAAGGAGGCAGACATCTGTTCCAATATCTCAGCAGGATCATAACTTTACAGAAACAAAAAAAGGGAAAGCTCAAATGCTGCAATAGAATTATTTGAATAATGTGTAAGTCCGCTCCAATAGAGCAACGAGCAAGTTCCTTTTTTTTTTTTTTACTGCTGCTGGTTCTTAATGATTAAAACAATCCCTGAGGCTCCACAGACTCACCCTACACTTTTACATATAAGGTCAAATGTTCAAAGCTTTCCTCCATTCTCCCTCCATTTCAAAAACAGGGGAGGGAAAAAAGAGGGAATTAAACTTTAATGGGCTGATGAATAAATATTTTGTGTCTCCAGGACTCAGCACTTTCTCCCGTTCCTGCAGCTGGCTTAATTAACTCTTCCTCAAGCCTTTTGTAAATTAACACATCTCTTTCAGTGTCCTTTCACATTGTTTTTCTTTTAATTCTTCTCCTACTTTTTCCTTTTTTGCCCAATCAAAATTTGTTAGACAGCTTTTTTTGTGCAGCAAATTCCACACCGTAGGACGCATAATTATTCCACCTAGAGTCACTATTTTACCTTACTGTGCAGATTTTTCCCTTCAGATATAACTGAGACCATTCGCTTGGGGCTAAGGCGAACTTCGGATGTTTTTGTACTCGCCAAATAGTAGGCGAATCACTTGAAAATACAAGACTTAATTTATGATAATCAGAATACCGCAGGCTGGGCAATCGGGCAACATTTTGGACATCTTTGAATCGGAAACAGAGTCCATTTGTCCCAAGAGGATGACTCATATATATGCTACGACCATTACTCTAAATATTTCCTCGGCCTACTTGTACAGAGACACACATCCATTTTTGAATACCATCTCCCTTAGTATTCCAGCACACAGGCGGTTAGGTGAGAGGCGCTTCACTGCTTGGTTCTATTATATTAAGAGGTCTTTATATTTTAAAGTGGTCAAATTGATATGCAGTGTACCATTGGCTAAGTCTTGCCCACCTTGGTTACTGATAGTGTACTGATAAGTACTCAAAATCAGTCTTGGTCTCAAGACAACTTTTTGGAGGTCTTGGTCTTGTCTCAGAATCGAGCATTTTTACTCTGATTTGACTTGGTCTCAGACTGGACTGACTCCCGATTTTAAATCAAGACCACCACTGGAAGGCTATTTCAATCATTACTGTGATTAGAAGGAAAATGCCTCTTTCTAGATTAACAAACAACTTCAAATCATTTGCAGTCTGATTTTATCCCCAAGTTACGGCCGCAACCTTGCTTGGTCTCAGACCACTCTGGTCTTGGCTATATGTCTTAGTCTCGGTTAATGTGGTGTTGAATACAACTCTAGCTAATGACACGTCACCTGTAAAGCTATCTGTTCATGCTAATGGCGCCATGATACATCTCTTACAATTCTTCTCAATTAATGAACATAAGCATTTACATTTGCCAGATTGTAGCCAATGGCTCATTCTCCCCTTGGCAGGTTGGTGGTTTGCACGCATACAAAGTCACATATAACCACAATGACAACGCTATCTAAAGCAGCTCCATTAAGAGGAAAATAAAAACACCCCATTTCTTGCACTTTTGCAACCTCCTGAGGTTTTTCCAATTGAAAAATGGAAAATGACAAAACTCTCTAAACTATCACTCTTTGTGCAGGGCCATTACCATTTAACATTTGGAAAAATCCATTTTGAGGTTTCTAGTTACAGTTGCCAGGCTATAATTGGCTGTTCTAGGGATTGATTTATTGATAAGGTAATTGAAGATGTATCTGCAGGACAAAAAAAAGAAGAGTTAGAAAAAAAAAGGAGTGTCAGCGAAGCTTATTTTGACTACCTGGGTTTACTTTTTCCTCTCAGAATACAATACCTGCCCATTGTGGTTGAATCTGTCTTTTGTGTTCAGGTGGCTTTAGAAGACATATCTGCAAAGTCATTTTGGAGACTTTATTGTGAATTACTTCCCCTGTCAGTCAAAGTGCAGCTCCGCTTCCTGCCTTATATTGTTTGTTTTTCTTTTGCTATGGCCTATACGCTCGCCCCTCAGATTCTGCGCCGTCACATCTGCCGGCAAGCGATAAATGTGACGTTACTCCATCAGAGCATCATTAAATGTCAGGTCCTGCCGTGACAGCGGAACGTCATGGCAGAAAGTCAATGGTGTGGGGGAGGGGATGTGCGAGCGGAGGAATCGCCTGGTGGAAGAGCCTGCTGGGAACGATCAATGGCTCATCTAACACCCGCATGCCTACTCCTGAACCAGGCAAAACCACTCACACCACTCACACACTCCCTGCCTGGCAATGAGCTCGTCCAGCTGCTAGAAATGAGTGTGCACAGTCAGATGCAACCACTTGTGGTGATTTGTTGATGTATTACAAGGCAGGGTGGTGACAAAATGAGAAAAGTTGACTTTGCACTTTCCCACTTTGTCTGTTCTGTGCTCTAAGATTAAAATGAGCTGTCTGGAAAGTGTCTGTAGTGAGGAGTGGCTACACCAGAGAAGAGTGGACATAACAGGCTTCAGATCTTTTATTCTTTCATTCCCTCTGAGGTTTTTTTCATTTTCAAGCAATGCTGTGTGAAGTGTATCGCCATCATATTAACAGTGCGTATTAGATTTTGGATTTTCAAGCCTTTTTGGGCCACCATATGGCGCCTCTAACATGCAAATTTGTTCCTTGTGTGTGAAGGAAACCTCAATAAAACACTTTCTTCAAGTGTTATTTATAACTGTTAAGTAAAGAAACACAAGGGTGCCAATCATGCTGTCACTGCGAGCAGAAATTAGCAAATTCTCTGTCTTACAAACTTGGCTCAGCTCACCATCACGTTGTAAAATAGACCACCTTTGTTTTAATATGCAGCTGTTTTCAAGGACGGTCAGATAAGTCTTTTGTTGGAAAATAAAAAAGCCAGAACTTCACAGTAACTCTTCTCCCACCCTGTCTTTGCATAGTTGAATGAAGGACACATAAGGTCAAAAGATGCAACGGTGAAACATGGCACCACATAACTTTTCAAGCAGAATACAAATGCATAAATCTGTAATCATGTCTGACCTTTCAGTCGAGACATTAAATCTTTATCTGTTAATGTCTCCTTCTGCAATCATCTTTCAAGAACAAGATTGGAGCTTATCTCTCTACTTTTTCCGTCACCAGTCGCTCTTCATTCCACGCACACTTCTCTTATAAAAAGTACAGCAGTAAGGTTATGGAGATAGTAAAAAAAAAGACAAAAAAGTCACTTCTTCAAGTTGGAATATTTGTGAAGAAAGGCTTATTTTGTTTCTAGAGGAGAGGAAGATTAGAATATCAATACCAGCTTTATGTCTGTTTTGTAAATGAGATGCTACAGCTAGCAGCCAGTTAGCTCAAACAAGCATAACGCGTGACATATAGTGCTCTTCAAAAATTTTGGATTATTTCTCCCTAATTATAAAGGGAATCGGCCACACCGCTCATTTTATCACAATGTCTTGGGGTGTGGAGACCTGACATATGAGTGGAGATTGATTTTAAATGGCAGTGCATTAAATTTAATACCATGTGGTGAAAAGATATAACGATAAAATCACGCTTTAGGATTGTGTGTTTGATCTACTGATGGTGCATATAAACATTAAACTGCTATGTAATTAATAAGCACTGAGGATTTCAGGCTCCCCATGCTTCATTTGTTCAGCAGTGTATATTATTATTTCTACCGTGGAGTTTGCACATAGGACAGAGAGGACAATGCTCATTGGAAGTAGCGCCGCTTTTTCATGTGGTAATAGTCCAAAGGCTATTGAAACAGTAATGTAGCTCGCCTCGAGGAGTGCAAACAGCCAGACAGGCAGAGGAACAATAGGGATTCATCAAGGAGCCTCCTCTAAAGCCCCGGATCGTGACAGAGTTAAATGAATTGGTCTATCAGTGCGACACCTGAGAGACAGTCTTTGGGAGTCTGTCAAGATAAACTCTTAAGGATCTCGCGGAAGGTGCATTGCAGCAAGGTCATCGTCACATTGCATCAAACAGGGCGCTGGGAGGAGAGCTTTTGTTCTCTTATGTGAAGTCCCTTTTTGCCAGAGGTAACAATTAAGACTCATCTGTCAGCACAGGCTAATGTGTTCATTCCTGATTTCGCACTGAAAGTCTTCACTTGCTCATTTGTGCTTTCATTGCCATCATTAAAGTCCAAGGTGTTGCTGCAAATGTTGCACCCAGATTGCAGCAATGTCTGCCGTTTGGAGCGGATTTTATTTAACGGCTCTAAAATTGTTGAAAGTAAGGGTCTGCTGTTGCTGCCTTTTCCCCCCCATTCTTCTTTTTCCAGCTTGAAATGATCGTCTGGTGCGAGCCGAGTGAAAGGTGCATTTCAGTGTCACACAAGTTTGGCACCAACCAATCTCCAGCTCCCCCTGCTGCGCCCGGGTCGCCCACTCAGTTACAGTGAGCTTTATCAGATGTGACAGCTCAGGTCCAATAAAGTGCAGGTCTTTAACAAGTGTTCTTTTAGTTGAATTTGTACAGAGGACGGCTTGAAGATCGTATCGCCCCCCATCTTGAAGCAATTTCTCTCTCAGATTCCAGTGTTGTTTGATGTTCTATCATAGCTGAAGGTCAAGGTTGGCTGTCCGGGGTTATCCATACAGTTAACTTTACAGGCGTTTTATCGCTACAGAAAGAAATGCCACTGTGATTAAATGTCAGCCTCGTGTAAACTACATTATGATGCAAGTGTCACACGAGCCAAGGATTATGATAGCAATGTATTCTTGGATCCGAGCATATTTCAAGCTGTAATGAAGTTGCACTTGAATGAAAAGGGGAGCTGTTTGTGATTCAGGCTTTTGGGAATAACAGACTGCGAGTCAATTCCAGCAGGTCCGCTGGAGAGTGTGGCGGCGAGATAAAGGCAAGGCGACATTGTTTAAGTCTTGATCCTGATGCAGCACTCCTCTGCCGGGGGGGATTGCACATTTACAATGTAGAAATCAGCCTCATCCATTGTCCTCTTACCCCCACTGCGCAAGTAGAGAGAGAATCCAAACATTTTCCCTCCATCTCAAGATTACACTTTGGCTGCTTTCTTGCCCTGCCTCGCTCGCTCGCCCCCCCCCCCCCCCCCCCCCGGCCTCTTCTCTTTGAAACTCTTTCATTTCACAATCATCTGTTGGCAAAGGGGAATCCCTAATCTCTCAGGGGCTTTCTTTCAAATTTCATTATTGAGACTGAATGCAGATTTGAGTTACTGCAGAAGCTGCAGCGGTTTAAATGATATGTCTTACATTTTTCACTCTATCTTAATGATTTTATCAAAAAATAATGTAATGCCCAACCATAAACTAAATTGCAAAGGCTTCGATTCTGCAGTCACAAACAAATCATGATGGCTTCTACGATCATTTTTACCTGAGATTTGTCTGCTCAGGCTGCCTGTCATTCATAATCATTTTTATGAGGGATTATATAAAGAGTTAGGAGTTGAAGCAAAGGTAGTAATGCACTGTAAGGCTTATAGAAACAGTTTGGGCATTGAAGAATAAAAAAAAACATCCTTTGGCTTTCTTTATAGAGTTGGAAGAAAAGATCAATTGGACTTTCATGTTTGAACACCGGGGAGATGATTAGCTTAGGAGAGATGGGAACACAAACCATTCAGCCTGTAACCCTGAGCTCTTTAAAACCACAACTTGTTGGTTTAATAAAGAGTTGAAGTTTAGCAATCTGATGCAATAGTATGCTGGTAGTCAAACCAAGAACTACACAAGTGGTTCCCAACCTTTTTGGGGCTCATGAACCCAACTTTGACTTCACAAAACTCTGGCAGCCCCAAACATCCAAACACATCGTTTTTGCCTAAATTAATTTGTTTTCAATCATGTAATACTTTTTCTACTGTGTTGCAAGTAAACATTCATTTTAGAGCACATTTAGGCTTTTTGATGTGTATTATTGTGGACAGATGAAGAAAGGCTGGGATGACAATTCTGCACATTAGATGACAGATACAGTAGGCACAGACTCTGCAAATGTCTTGTTTTGGCATCAGCTATGGGCCACAGTAGCTTGTGGTAAATATATTTCAATATACAGTATATTTTTTATTGCTCAATAAATAGGCGACCCCATTTGAATTCCATACGACCCCACATGGGGTCAGGACTCCAAGGTTGGGAAAACCTTAACCACTCATTAAAGATTCATGAATGAAACAGGTTGTTGCCAATTCACTACAGACTAAAACAAGTTGGATTCCTTCATGGTTTGGTTTATTAGAAGATCAGAATTTGGGCAAAATTATGTAAACTAGGTGAAGAATAAAATAGCTAATGGAAGAAGGCTCTGAAGGCTCCCTGTATACACAATTCATGACACAAACAGCAACAACAGCTGTTGTTCTGCCAGAATGATTCCATCTGGAAGACATGAAGGGTTAGATATTGGTTCTACAGAAAAAAAGGAGAAAAAGTTGATTGAATAGGTACTGTATGCATTGGTGGAATCTGGTATTGCATCTGTTAACATGGGAAGACAGACAACTCCAAAACTGTACAAGGTCAAGTTCTTAAACTCTGGTTATCCAACAAGTCTTTTACTAACATGGATCCAACCAATGAGACACAATTTAAATGAAAATGAAGCCTTTTGAATCAAAGTTCCGAAAGAAATTAAAGAAAACGTTGAATTAGAATGAAGGTTGTTTCAAAGCTGCTCTACTTCCTTTTTTTTGCCTTTGGTCCAAAGAAAAGCCCCTAGTAATAATTCAGCAATCGCTTTTCAAGTCATTTGGTAGGAATAAGCAGACGGCTTTATACTCTGATGAAATCACCACTTTGAGTGTTAGAGGTTTCACTATCCTATCTATTGGAAATACCGTAGTTATTCACTCCATCATTGCGGCCTGGCCTTGGAAATGTGAAAGATCCATCTGAATGTATACATTGAACTGTTAGTCCTGTTAAATCCCGTCCATGGCTTGGAATAATACCAGACTTTCTATGAAAAAAGAAAAAAAAATGGAAAGCTTCACTGCCTCTACTCTCCGCCTCATCGACTTCAACAAGGAGAAAACTTGTGAAAAGAGAAAACGGCTACAGCCTGTGCAGACCTCACACTCTCCCTGTGGGACTGAACAAAGCTATGGCCTCTCTCCCATATCAACGGCATCGCCTGGAATGGGAACATATACTGGAAGTGGAATAAAGAAGCTGGAGGTGGGCAGTTATAATTGAGTCTCAGGGCATTCTGAATAAAGAGACTTAATAAATCAGTGTTGAGTGGAAATTTTTAGCTTTTTTGAAAACACATTCTTCTGAACAACATTTAAATGGATATGTACGTTGTATTTTAAATTTAAATCATACAACATGTTCCAAGGTTGTTTTCAATTATACACTGAGAAAAAAAACCCACAGTGGAAGTTGTGCTTAACTGCCAGAGAACATTTGAAATATCGGAAAATGTATCAATTTTGACATCACACATTTCTTTTCTCAAAGCTTTGATTATGCTGATGCTATTTATGTACCCTAGGATGATTGAAAAAAAAACAAAAAAAACATTCTTTTTGTTCATTTGTGTTGATTTTTTCGTCTTCTAGCTCTGGCTGCATTTCCGATGCAATCAGCATTATTCCAAGAATGCGGCCAGCTCATGCCAACATGGTAACACTTGAAATTCTAATATCCATCTTGAATTAATTTGCCTCTTTCATCTGTCAGGACCCATTGGAGCTTCTCGTTAATGACTGACAGTGACAGCAGACGCTCTCGCTCACAAAAATAATAATCATGAAAAAAATAAAGGCCTAACAATAGAAGCAGCCGGAGCAGGAAAATAGCACAACACCTTATTAGGAGAAGTGAAACACACTCTTTTTTTAAGATGCTTGTCAATATAAGACACAGACTCAAGCTGCTAAAATAAATCAATTCACAAGCCAATAGAAGAGGAGGTATGCAATTTAAACATTTACAGGAAGCTTGCCACCCATCTGTCCCAGGACTCAGTGTCTCTAAACTTACTGAAGAGTTGGAAATTAAAGCTCCTGTTAGGAGATTGGAGCTACAAGTACAATAGTCATTTAAATAGCAGTTAATGGAAAGTCCTGAAAACTAAAGTCTTAATCTTTCAGTGAACTTTATTTATGATTCTAATAATCAGTTAGTTCTCTACATTAAACCGTCTAAAATGGATCCACCAATCCATAAGTCCATGGGTGTCATGGCCAGTCGCTATTGAGCAAAAGTCTACATAATCTATTTTTCAAAAGTTTTTTGTTCGTGTTTGACCTGAAAGTCAATGTGGAGGTGGAGGGCAAACAGCAGCTGAGGAAGTTTGTGGCTTCACTGTCTGGCAAGTTGCTGTGTGCATTAAGTTGTAGTTTAGAGTTCTTGTATGAAATACAAATGGAAACAGTTCAATTAGACATACAGGAAATCTCTACAAGAAAAAAAACATGGATCCTCTTATACTATAAGTCAAAGTGGCTTCAGTCGATGTTTTTGCTTCAACAACTTAAAGTGCAAAGATAAGTTCGATCAACCAAGAAATAAAGACCACACTAACCGAGACCAAGACGTACATGAGTCTGGAGGGCTCTGAGACCGAGACAAGACCAAGAAATTTAGGGGTCGAGATCGATCGGATTACTGGGGTATAAAATCTAATTTTGAATGAAATAAAGTTAATTGATCTTTTAGAAAGAGGTGTTTCCCTTCAATCAATGATATGGACAAAATAGCCTTTTAGTGGTGGTCTTGATTGAAAATCCAGAGTCCACCCAGTCTGAGATCGAGACAAGAACCGAGTCAAAATGCTTTCGATTCTGAGACAAGACCTTCATAAAGTGTTCTCGAGACAGGTCTTGAGACCAAACCAATTTGGAGAACTACAACACTGGTTTGTGCCATACTTGTAACAAGACATTTCAAATAAGTTTATCTCTTTTGATTTTTGAAAGCTTTCCAACAACAGGTCCTTTAAGAGCTAATGTCTTCAATTAATTTAATTGTTGTCACTTTAAAGTGGTTTGCTCTTAAACTTCCAAACACTTTTATCTCGCAAAGTACATCTTCTGCCTTTTCAAAAAACAAAAACACATGTTGTATTTTATGATGAGTCATTTGTGACCAGTGTGTGCACAGAGAAAACAACTCGGTGTAACAAATATGAGATATGAAGATGACATTCTCGAGCAAACGTAAATTTGATACAGTAATAGGCACATAAAACTGGCATTTATATTGTGTTTATTTTACAGTATGGCATTATGCTTAATTAAAGATAAATTACTGTAATCAATGATCCTGCAGTGCCAAGCTCCTTCGATGAGTTTATTAAAAATCATTATTATATGTGTAACTACAAGCATTACTGTAATTAGAATATATAACGTCTTCATCAAGATAATTAAATGCCATTTCCTGAAATAAATAAAAACACAGCACACTGCTCTGAAACAACCAAAATTTTCACAAAATCAATGCATTGTTGATTTTGTACAATTTCAAGCGCTAAAGACTGTAATTTGCTATGATTTTCCCGTTAAATATACACATAAATACACTTGTAATTAGCCGCTATGCAGCTGCTCCGCACAGGCCCCGACACAATGGAGAGGGAGTGTACTTAGTGTATTCCTCTGAGCAGTGGACCGTGGCTGTGCTCATTACACAGTGTCACGCTGCTGATGCCATCATTGTAAGCAGGGAGAGAGGAGACGAGGAAAAGGGGGTGTCGCCGTTGCGCGCTGTGCTAATTTCACTTCAGGGCGCCTGGGTTACTGCGGGAACACTGAGCATTGATTTATGCTGTGTGTTTCTTATGGTCAATTTCGAGGACATTGAGGTAATTGGTGACCATTCACAAGAAAACAGCCCAGTTGGGTGGCCCTTTGCATCTCCAGAAAGAGAAGAGGGGGAAAAAAATCATAACAAGGAGTAATTGCTTGTAGTTTAAATTGGCCCCGTATAGAGTACAGGCAAAGTTATCTCACCGGGTAAAGACAAAAAAAATAGGCCCTTTGGTATGGAAATGAATGACAAAATTACAGTAAAACAAGGAGGCATTCATGTCCTCGGGGCGGGCTTTTTGGGGCGGAGGGCTTGGGACAGGGGTGAGTCAGCCAAGCAGTTTAACCCCCCTCCAATTAGCTGTGAAAGTCCTTTGATTTCAGTGCAGGGCTTCAGACCAAGCTGCACAGTGCACGTCCCTCAACCCTCATTATTCCAGCGCCTAATTTTCTGACATAGCTCGCAGTATCTCCCCAGATGTAACGCTGCTGTTAATTACCGCTGCAGAGCCGGAGATGAGCCGAGTGAAGGACGGAGGAAGAGTGAGAGGGGCTGGAGAAACTGAGCGGAGGCAGCCGGACTCTTGTTTTATTGAATCTGCGTCTCTAACTGCGATGAATCTGTGAATATATATCGGCCTGCAAATCATCCAAACACCACCAAAGGGACTCAAGCAGAGGGAGAGTATGCTAATCAGAGGCTGTGTTCCTAAAATAAGAGCACATAACTTAGAAGTTATTTCTTGTTCTACATTAATGGTCATTGGGGAGGGTGTCTCATCTGACTGTTGCTTCAAGAAAAGAGCGCCTGCAGTGCCTCTCTCTCTCTCTCTCTCTCTGCACCTGAAGTCGGAGAATATACGTCCTTTTTTATTTTATGATTTAGAAGTCTGCTTGTGAAGTGACACCTTACATGACACACTGCATCAAAGTGCTCAAAGACAACACAGTGCCGTGACTGTCGGAGAAATCCTGAACTCCAGCCTTGTGATTTTATCAAGGTGACATTGCTTAAAGAAAGAAAAAACAAGAAGAAAACTCCATCTTTGTCTCCGCTGTGCAGCAAAGTCCTTTTGTGACAGCGGCTGGTGATCCAAGCACTCTTCCTGTGCAACTCTGATGTACAAGAGCACAGCTGAAAGGGAAAACATGGGACTTTCATTATTTAAATCATAGGAAGGAATAGACAAAGTAAAAAAAAAAAAAAAAAAAAAGGGCACGGCCAGGGGGGTGACTTAGCCCAAAGTTACTGAAAAAGCTCATAAAATAAAAAACACCACCAAAAGCATTCATTCCCACACTTCCTCTCTCGTGTCCTCACTTCATAAAAGTGCCAAGTGCAGCTATTCCAGACCCTGTCTAATAGACCATAACTCCATGCAATTAGAACCGACTTAAATGGAAGACACTTTTCTGATAAGTGCATTGTTATGGGTTTATTACCGGGGTTTTATTTTACTATTACAACAACGTGAGTGCAGACAGTCGCGCTGGAGAAGTTCGCGCCGTTATTTAGTAATTACAGAGGTCATAAAGAGAGCGAGGTAAGTGTGAGGCACATTATGCGAAAAGACTAAACACGTTATCATCTACAGTGTATCCCAGAAGCTGAAACAGGGTCTTGTGTGTGTGTTTTTTTTTTTAAAGCTACATCAATGCATAAACACATCGTCAAAAGGAAAGTGTCGGTCAAAACTTGTCGCCAAGCAAATTGAAGACAAAAAACCTATTTAAATTAGCAGCCTTATTCTATAAAACATGACCTGCGCTGGTCGTCACAGTCACGGCTCGTTTCCCTCTCAGCCCTCTTCACACTCTCACTCTGTTTTCTTGCATTATGAATCTAAATGGATATTTCTGGCATCAAACACTTTAATTATTCCCTGTTCTCCCTGGTGCTTTTGTGTGTAGAATAACTTCCTAATGATATATGACACAGTGTTGCGGTTTGGTAGAGAATACACAAGCCTTCAAGTGTATAAAACCCACCATGCATTTTCATTATCGCAGTGTTTATTTTAAGCTCCTGGTTCATTATCTCGCTGACCTGTGATGCCGAGATCACACCGCACAGTGTTTTTTTTTTTTTGTCTGTTGAGATGATCACTGTGTCAGATTAGGCAATCATTGTAAAAGTTCTGGCTGCAAATTGCCACAAAGTAACGACGGAGTATTTGTTGGACAGCTTGCTGTTCGTCATGATTTACACATAAGTGACCTTGTGACTGCCGCCCAAGTTGCTGTGCCAGAATATGCCAAGGAAATCATAAAATCTCCCGTACAAAGCCCTCAAGGCCCTCTTCGTGAATCAGCAAGCTATGCTTAAAATAATTTGGTGAACAGAATATTTATTTTGGAGAAATTTATTTGAAGCTAACATACTTTTGGGGAGGGATTAGTTGAACTCCAAAGGCATTCACATTAATACAATTTGACTTTTCTAAATTTCAGGAGTGAGAAAGCAAACCATCTGTGAAGATTTGTGTAACTGAATTTCAGTTGCATGCAAGGGAAATTAATGTTTTAGTGAGTGCCTTAAAGGTGAAACATAGAATTTTCTACACTGAAATGTCTAAATGAATAAAAAAATTGACTAATATTATATAGTACTTTTATTACATCAAATATTTCCAACAGTTATCAAAGCCAGAGAAATTCTTCATTTTAAAGTTGTAATGGATCCATGTCTTTTGTGGAAGCCGTTATAAATGACATTGATTGTTAATCGTTGCCATGGAAACACCGGATCTTAAATCAAAGACCACTGCATAAGGAAGTGGGAATTGCTACTGACAGCTGCCGTACTGTTGCTGTATGTGCTGCTTTGATAAAAAAAAACACATCATGTAAGTTATTCTTGGATACATTAGCTCGTCTGTAAACATTTTCTCTTCCTCAGGTCGGTTTCGCACGTTTGTCTTGACCACGGTCAACTCTGGGTTTGTTTTTTCATCGGGAGGTGGGGAGGGTGGAGTAGCTGAGAGAATCACTCCCATGATTACCCGCTGGCCTCAACATCATCTTCTTTTATTGTTTTGATTGAGAGGCCCCCCTGGCGGTGGTATTTACATACTGTACTGTGGGTTTGAATTATCTTCAATTAGTCTCAAATCCAAATTTAAGAAAATTGTCCACAGAAGTGTTTGCATGAGGCCGAATGCAATTTTTGGCTTTAAAAATGTTCTTCCTTCTTCTGACCTTAATATCTATATCACACTCTTCAACAAGGAAAAGTCAGAAAAACTAACAGTATCAACCAATCGTGATACACATAGGAGAAGCCATTTGAGATTTATTCAAAGACAGAGTCAGCAGTGAAGGATTGTCTCTACAAGTAATGTATCACAAAAAAAAGAGATTTAAATAGGCCAGCCTTGACTCAATATCATTGGATCTCAGTAAAACTTGCTTTGTAGAGTCTATCCATCTATCTACCTATAAAAGCTTTATTTTTTTACAAGGGACAAAGTTCAGGAGGTCATTGCCTCTCCTCCGCATGAACATCAAGCATGCGACCTTGCCTTTTCTTCCAGTTTCTTGCCTCCCTAGCACCGATGTAGCTTTAGAGACTACCACATGGGACCACATAATATATTGTTTTCACTATCTTGTTACGACAGCTATTAAAATTATACATTCATTTAGCCAACGGCCCATTATGGCCGGCCTGCACATGTAAAGGTTTTGAAGGCTTAAATGGACCTGAAGAAGGTAAAGCCCGTAAATGTAACAGTGGGCGTGTGAGCAATAGAAGGTGAGCTGGCAGTGGCAAGGTTACCCGTTTCCAATATCTATGAGAGGCCTGTCCATTTATGTGATATTGAGTTTTCAGCACTAGGCCCATTTGCCTCCTGTTCCACTGCTCGTTTTATCTGATTTACTAGGCTGTGTGTGTGCTATGGCATCTATTCATCTGTGTTTAACATCTCCAGGGCCACGGGTTCACCTGCCTTCCCACGTTCCCACTGGAGCTTATTAACCGTTGTCGCTAACGGGAGCACTCCTAGTTAATTACATAAATGGATATGTACACGCCAAAATGTAGCACATCCTGGTTTTATCTCCTAAATCATTTCACATAAATCTGACTCCATGTCCCCCAAGCAACGGCTCCCAATGCTGAGTGCAGAGTTCACTCCTGCTTCTTTCCGGTTATTTTCTCAGATTGGATACGCGTACGATGTGTCACAGAGACCTGAAACATTATCAAACAAGTCCAAAATATAGAGGAAAATATGAATACACACAAGGCTTATAGCTAGTTATTTTATTTTAATCAAGAAAAATGAAACATGTATATATATATATATTTTCACCAACAGGAGTCTTACGAGCAAAAAAAATTACTTTTTTTTAATCTTTACTTACATGTCTTATTACAGCTCATTTTGTGATTTGATTATTTCATAATTTATAATTCTAGTTTGATTTTGTTCAAGGTATTAGATAACTAACCTGCCAAACAGCGTATAAAGCATACTTAGCAAGCTAATGCTAACAGAGCTAATTCTACTAAGAAGTTCCCAATTATCTAGCTGTAGCGTGTATTCAGTTTCATTTCTGTGATGCCAAATGAACAAATACTGTGTAGAAGCCACCCAGTCTACATATTATATAAATAGCAAAATAACATCATGCAGGAAATGTTATGGCATAATGACGGGGGAAGAAGATGGAGGCGTCAAAGATATCAACATTTTAATGAAAAAAAATTACTACCAGCCATGGAAAAATTAACCTCCATGGCCTACGCCTTTTCTAACAACAGTACCATCCATCCCACAACAACACATCACAACTCAAATTTAAGTTTCGGAACAGCGTTGCCAGATGGAAAATACAGCAATATCGTACTGCAGCTTTAAAATGATCGTACTTTACTTTAAAACTATTGTACATCTTTTTTTTTTTTAAATGAGAAGGGTCCTAAATACCGCACTGAATGGCAAAACTATGCCCTGCACACTACATTAATTTAAATAAACAAATAAAGAACAAACTTTTAAGTGTAAATTGTTTGCAAACTGCTCCGCCTCCAGCCGCTGTGTAGCTGAGTTAGTAGCATCTAAAGTTGTTGTGATGTGCTTCTTTCTGCAGCCTGTCTGGCATAACGTACCACAGGCATTAGCAGGGCATCAGGTGATGATCTGATTGGCTGTTAGAGAGGCGGGCGTGCTGGTTAGGTGCTGAATGTGATGGCTGTCTCAATCACATACAATGTTTTGTTATGGGTACATTGAAATTGCCAAATTATCGTACATTTGGCCTTTTATTGATTGTACATCGTACAGAGGGCAAAATTATGGTACAAATACGATAGTTATCACACATCTGGAAACACTGTTTGGGAATACCACAAGAGGGGGGGAGATTATGTCAGTTCAAATTTCCAAAACCAGCCAAAGACCAATCAAATCATACTTAAACTGCCCCAAAAAAACAAACAGGACAATCAAAAGATTCCATTTACACCACCTTCAAAGTCTAACAACACTGCCTTCATTATATCTACAAAGTCACATCATGCATGTTTAGTGAAGCAGCATTGATAGCAGTTCTCCCCGAACACCTCGTCTTTACCTGCTGTTGTCTGTTTTTGATGTGCTTGTAAATGTCTCACCTTGTGATGTTCTCCAACTGCTCTTTGATCTCACAGCTTACAGGAAGGTTGGTGTAGTTTTTTTTTTAACGCCGCCTCTGGAGCATTGCTGGACTTGTCGTCATCATCCTCCTCCTCCTCCTCCTCTTCTTTATCAGTCTTCCTCCTTTTCTTCTTCCTGCAGGCCAACACCGGGGCACCGTCCTTTGAAAAACCAGGTGAGAAATAGTAAATATGTGGAGAGAAGAAAAAAAAAAAAGATAAATCATAAAATGTGTGCGAGGGAAACAAGAAATTGTGACGAGGTCATCGTGAAAAAGTAACAGGAGAGGGAAACATGTTCATAAAAACAACAATTTAATCAACCAATCAGACCAAACAACATTTTTTTTTTTTACATGCAACTTAAAGTATGGCTAACAATATCATTCACCATTTATGGTCATATATTTGATTATTTGATGTATTTTGACTTCATTTTGTTGACCGATTAAACAGCAGATGGAAAACTAGATTCTGAAGTGGATCAAGGCGAGGTTCTTTAAAGTATTAGGGTACCTTGATCCAACAGCACTTATGTCATTTAAACGGCCTGCTGCATTTTCCCTCTGTTTGCTCTACAGGACTTTGGTAAATGGCAGGGCTTAGATAAACCCAACATTTCATAGACAGAGCCTGATTGCTTTCTGCAGCCTTCTCGATGCAACCTGCTTTACTGTACAAACAATGAAGAGGTGGAGAAAAAAAAGAAAAGAGAGAGACGGATGGGGCCGACTCCCACGGGGGCGCACCGAGGAAGGCTGCGTCTCCCTTCAGCCGTGAATCATCGTTTTTTAGAAGATGATCCATCAAGGTAAGATGAAAAAAATAAAAAGGTAGAAAAGGCGTCTCACCTGAAGCTCCAGAGGGAGTCTCTTAATGCAGCAAACTCTGTGAGAAAACACGAGTTTATCTGCTTCCCCTCACATTTAGTGAAGACATCCAGAGGGATTGATTTAAAAACATGCAAAGTGACCAACAATGAGATACTTAAGAATCTTTTCTTTCATGTGCAACACCAGAGAACTCTCTCTCTCTCTCTTTACCCTCACGTAATGAAATGCACAACCCTAATAAAATAATCAAAATTATTATAAATATGCTGATTAAAGCCTTTGAAGCGTAATAATATAAGTTGCTAAAGAGTATAAATAGAATTCACTGGAGACTTGCATTGTGAAGCAACTTCTCTAATTTCCCTAAAAGTCACACTTGCTTTCGAGGTAAGAAGGGAGCTATAAATATCTGTATTTGATGTTAATGCCAAAGGAAATGTGTGCAGTTTTTAAGAAAAATACTTTTTCTGTGTAAACACACCTCCTGTGAGCTTTTTAAACTCTCAGACAAAGAAACAGAAGGTTGAAAAGAAGGATTTGGTTTGACTTTTCAGACAAGCGGTAAACAAATACAGAGGTTATTTAACGCCAAACTGTTAATTGGCCGACTGCTGGGCCTGTGTAGGCTTTCAAAGTTCACTCTCTTGAACCTTATAGGCAAAAATCAATTATTTCCTTTCAGCCCTGAGGTGCTTAACACGTTCTTGCAACTCCCTACAATCAGCGCTGGCATCTGACTTGTTTCTCATAACCGCAGAGAAGTCTGATTAAGCAGAGCGAAAGAGGTGCAGAGAGTAAGCACCAAGGTCTGAGTATGTGGGAGGCGTGAGAGCCGACACAGGACCCACACACGGCTGCTTTTGTGACCAAGAATTAATCAAGAGAATTTATCTGTACATTTAAAATGGGAAGGAATTAGTCTCTGTTGATCCTCTGGGACTCTGCCTGACTTCATGCACTAATATGAAGATGATGTTAGGAGACAATCCGCCAGCTGGGCGAGACGACCAGTTGATGTTGGTCGCCCTGCTCTGTTCCCCCACTTATGTTCGACTGCAGGGTTACTCATGCAGAAGACCTGGCTGCCTAAGTCACTTTCGCTTCCCCCAGCTCAGCCATTAATATAATATAATATTAATTTAACATTAATATTAAAAGCCACAATAAACTGTTTCAGCCTGGGTACCATTCCTGCCCGTGGAAGTCAAATTAAAAACACCTCCTGCTCCTCTTGTGTTCTGCTCGTTCTGTTACCATTCAAAGCCGTTGTCATTCATCACAAAATGAGGTACAAACATTCAGGAAACTAGTTGACTGAAGGCTAAAGGAGACATTTCAGAGAGCAGAGATAAATACAGGTCACAGGGATGAGAATCAACAGTGTCGTTGGCATAAGAAAACCTTGCACATGGCAAAAAGGAAGGCAAAAATAGCTGCCTTCTCACCGAGCTGGTATTCAAATATTCAAAGGAACTTGATGCTTTCCACCTCAAAGAAGAATGTGTCTATTTATTATTTCATACTCACCCAGGAGGGTAAATTGAACCTGCAGATGCTGGTGTCCAAGCTCATAACTTAATAACCACAAAGTCTCCTTTCTGCAGGTACACATTTGTGCTCAAAAGTAACAGGAAATCACAAATCTGCCTTTTTAACTCTACCTCTACCAGACACATGTGTTGGCAGCAGAGCTGTCCACCAATGAGTCTGGTCCTGCTTGAGGATTCTGCCTGTTATCCAAAGTATTACTGTTTCCTTGAGGTGGATTAATGTCGGGTCCCATTTACCTTTAACTATGTTGTAGAGGGTTTGCTGTATGAAATCATGCACATGGCAAAAGCTAGGCAAACTTTTTTTGCCCTGAGTTGTGCTGCTGACTCCACCGGTTACATGTAACCTTTGAGATGTTTTTTTTCAATCAATCCAACAATCCACACGATTTATTTACCAGGTCGGGCTTTGTGCAGTGGGTGATGGGGACGGATACATTGAGTTCATGATGTCGCATTTTATACTGGTTTATACTAGTTTATAGTGGTAGATTAAGTGAAAAAAAAAAAACTTTTTAGATGAAAAAACAAAATCAAAGGTAGCCCCCTAAAGGTACAAATGAGACATTTACATCTATATTTGTGTCATGTCAGAGTTTCTGTGTCTTACTTTTTAATTGTAAATTAGTTGTTAGCAGAGGGGGAGCAGTGATCCATTTAAGCCCGGGAGATTTTCTGAATAATTCTGCCAGCTGTTTATGAGCCCTACCCCCGCTATGAGGGGACTGTCAAATCTCAAACAATAATTATAAAGAAAAAAAAAAGCTTCAGTTCCCCCGACACAATTATTTCTGAATGTTAGTCATTATATACAGATCAATGATTTTATATGAAAGGGACTTCGACTGGTTCTCCTCCTAAATGTCACCTGGACTGTCTCGTTCTTGGAGAAGATGGATTCTTTGTGAGCACCTACTGAAAAAAAAAGCCTCCAAATCCCTCACCTGATCGAGGCTTCGTGAGCTTCAGAGCGCGTCGTCTTCGTGCGGACATCTCAGCCGCTGCGTTTTGGGAGGCCTGGCATTTGCAGTTAACACCTGAAGGAATCTAATTAACAAGGGAGCCGAGGATTAAATCACATCCTACAAGTTCACAGTGCACCCTGTACTTCATTTATTAAAAGTATTATGATTTAACATAAAGCCATCATTCACTGTCATGGCTGGGGCATTATCTGCACACCGAGGAGTGTGTGGAAGTGTTAGAAGTTTGAGCTGTTTGAATATTCCAAAAATACACTCAGGTGACTTTTTAATGAATGAGACATTGGGAAATTTAAAAAAGTATACTGACTGAAGCACTTGAAAACATTTTGAGGCGCTACTACTTAAAACACTGCATTGTGTCTATTTTCTACTCCATTTACATTTTGTCTAAATGTGGTACAAACGTGATCTTTAACTGAAATCTGCCTTTAAAAAAAAAACAGTTTTAAATTCAGCGTTTTGTTTGTTTATGGCCACCAGAGCCTATTTATATTGTTATTCATGTTCAGGGGTGGAGCTGCGTGCCCTGAAACTAGCATACTTTTTTGCTACACATGCTAGGGTCATCACAGCAGGGGAAGTTTAGCAGAGTTCACGTGTGAAGGTTAATTTCAGGTTTTATGAAGAACTTGATACAATTGTCCAGTGCTGAAAAGTTTGCACCCTCGCTTTGTCACTTTGTTTAATTGTGAACGTTTTAATTGAAGGACCGTGACTGAATTGGGATCTCTGCTAGCAAAAGGGATTGTGCACTATTATTGTCGGTTCATAGGGCCTATTACCCGATGCTTTATTCGCCTTTTTTTAGTTTTTTGCTCGAAATGAGATGAATAAAGATTTGCACCTGTTGAACTCCACACTTCCTCATTGTTGCTACAATGTTCATATGTTATATATTATTCTGCATCGAGCGCTTTGGGAATCTAAAGCTCCAGTAAGACGCCATTAAACCATTGCCAAAAATGCAACAAAGTAAAGTATAGTACCAAAAATCCCCAAACCAAAAAACAAACAGAGAAGAAGTCAGAAATCTCGATGGAATTTTTGTTTTTATTTCATTTTTCAAAAAGTTAACCATGAGTCGTTCCTGATGTTTAAACCACTTTTTGAACATCTCTTCCTGCACCATGTGACTTACTTTGAGTCTTACTATTCGCATCTTTTTGCTTTTTTACCCACGTCACGACATCAATTCTGGATCTTCAAAGATTCTACCTTCAACGCTCAAATTTAATCTGCAAAAATGTGAACGTATACCAACGCGAGCGAGTCCCCTGTAGATGTCTAAGACGGTTTCTAAGGAGCTATGAAAAAAATATAATAAAGAAAGAAAAAATATGCAAATGTAGGAAGCATATGTGTCCCTTCTCTTACTCCATTAATCATCTCATGAGCCCTCAGTGACCGCAGAGTGAACTAAACCACCCACAATATCTGTACACCTTCAATGAGCTCCACTTGGAGCAGCTTCAACAGTTACAAACTGCTTACAAAAGAACGAATGCAACAGTGTCATTAAATGTGATTTAGTTGTGTATGAGTCCTTGAGGATTAATGTGTGGAAAGGTAAAGCATGTCTTTATTATTAAACTATGAATTTTGCTTCATGTGAGTCGGACTTTGTATGCAGAGTGTGTACTCATGATTGATTAATTTTACATTAATGTACTGGTATCTGAGTACTTATTTACCTTGACGTGGGCTTTCTGGTGCATGGCGTGTACATATGTGTATGAAATATGTTGTTGCATAAATTTACAATTTTTAAAAAAGGGGCTCCGATTTACAGCAGATTGAAGTAGATGTGCGCTGTATGTTGTGTCCATTAATTATATCCAGCAGGCTGCTTGTGTGATTACATTTGATTAGAAAAGAGTGGCTGCTGATTTATTCTCTCCCACACGCACAGCAGATGTCTAATAATCACACCAACATCCGTTTCCAAAATGTTGTAGTGATACCAACGTCAAACTCCTTTTTGCACATGTCTTCAGCGGCTATCCTTCGCCCAGATGCATGATTCACTCCAGGAATTAGTCCAATCAGTGACGCATCTGAGTCAAACGTGGCAGGGAGCTGGTGAGACTGTGGGGATTTCTACTGATAGAGAGACGGTTTTTTTCCTCACTCTGTAAATATACAGGATTAAATTCCCAGGATCATTATCTGGGGCGTCAAAACAGCATTTGATAGAGATTAAATAGAAAGCAGTTTGAATTATTCGGGATAATGTACTCGGAAGACAATCTGCACAAATGAAAGCTACGGGGGGATTTCCTCCTTTCTACCTCATGTTCTTGCCACATTCACAGGTTGTATATACGGCTAAACTCAACAAGTTTAAAGGATGCAAATGTTTACTCTTGGAAGAGAAAAAAGAAGGGCTATGGTATACATAAACACATGATTATAGTGATTGCCGTCTGTATGTACAGTAAACGCACCACTGAGGAACAAATGAACGACAGAATACTCTGGACATAAATGTTTATCCTAATTTCCCCCCCCCCCCCCCCGACTCAAACTGGGCAAATTTGTGGTGGAACAAACACAGTGAATTTGTTACAAATACAGCTGGATGTTCTGCAGTTCTGCTTTGCAGAAAGAAAGAAAGAAATGCCATGCATTAGTTACAAGTGCCCGAGCCTTGGCGGGCATGCAGGATGTTACAGCCCAATGACTTCCTCATTTAAATTATGACCAGGCAGAACAACAACAACAACCACCCAAGACAGGAACTGGAACCAAGACACATCAGGCCAATGTCCAAACGGCTCACAGAATTCACAACAAACTGCTTTAACTCCTTCATAAAGTACAACTATTGTCTCCACATTTCATGGTTTTCATACAGGCAGTATAAGGGGTGGCAATGGGGGGTTATATTGTTGTATTTCAGATCATAAGGAGGGTTCGAAAAAAGGATTGTAAAATAGCCGGAAGCCGCAAATAATGTTCGATGAAAAGAATCAAATCAAAAATTAGTCTCTGCAGGAATCAGGAAAAGAAAGAGACTTAAAGAAGCACTACAATTCCACACAAGCCGAAGGGTAAGCGATTTAGCGACTTCTCACTTTAATCACTTTCAAATGAAGCTGATTAGAGTTGGTGGTGGGAGGCACATAGTGCAGCACATTTCTTTCCCCACTCAGCCCTATTCTTTGATGTTGTTGTTTTTGTTTGTTGCACCGCCCCATCATTTGAATATCACACAGAGAGGGGGCTCCTACTCGGCCACTCGCTGCGCCTTTGTTGCCGTGATTAAAGCAGGTGTCGCGCAGGGTTGTGTTTGTTAATGACAGTTTGCATTTAAATAGCTGTCACTCGTCTGTCAGTGGGGAAGGGAGGGAGGGGGAAATGTTTGTTTCCGGGCCTCCAACGTACTCGGTATGCATCTCTTTTACATAAACTTAACCTAGCTTTGCAAATGAGCAGGCAAAGTTTTCTGCAGGAGCGTACCTGTAAACACGACCCACTGATGTCGGAAAGTGGTGCAAGATCAAACTTTGAAGGGAGGCAAGAGTGCAAGCTAACCCAGTTGAGTTTATTTGTATGCAGCTTGAATATTTGAATAGTTTTGTCCTTGCACATTACTGAGAAACAGAATAGTTAACAAAATAACTCTGAATTAAAGAGCGAATGAAAAGGCTTCTTTTATTAGAAATACAATGACTAGCTATTTTGTTTTTCATATTTTTTGAGCGAGCTCTTCATTTCAAGTAGTCAGAACTGAAGTTAAAATGTTGTTGTCGTCATTGTCTTTAAAAAAAAAAACATTTGATATTGTTTTTGGGGACGGGGATCGACGACATGTGGTGGATTATCGAGAAGCCAGGAATTTAAATCAGAAAGGTTCCAAGGGTTTTCATTCATGTGATTTGGTCAGTCATCAACTATTGTGGAAATTGATGAGTCAAACTATTATTGGTTTCAGCTTTTGCAATTTAAAAATGTATTCATGTGTCTCATAAATGTGGTTTTAAGCCCATTGAAGTGGGAGAGGATGCCAATAAGCAATCAAATACAAGTTTGAAAGGTTTGGTACTGATACAAAAAAGAAATTCCATTTATGTATTTTAGCAATAAGATCGTTGGATTGATCAAGTAAGTCAGTAAAAATATTAACCTAAAGTTTTAGATGCCTATAATACAATCAAGAGTGAGAGATAATAATAATAAAATAATTTTCATTTAGCCCTGCAGAGCAGATCAACCAACTAACACAACACTGACGTAGATTTTAGCCAACTTATAAAAATGTTATGGTAAACATGTTAGCCAACAGATTCTTATTTACACATTGCCACATAGTTTGAGTCAAGAATAAAATGAACTATACTTTTTCCTCTGTTTTGGTCTCCACCAACTTCTGTGGAAGTCATTTACGTCTTTAGCTGCTAAATTCTGTCATCCATTTATGATCCCGCGCTTGTTGCTATCTATGTCTGCCCAATGTTTAGCAGATATAGTGCTCAGTAAGTCTACCAAAGTCCCTGTTCTCATTTAAAACAGGGACAGAAACAAAAAGAGTAAAGCTGCTGGACGAGAAACCAAAACAATCAGCTGAAAGATGTTAAAATGTTTGGTGAAGCTGCGGAAATTCACTCAGGGCAAAACCTTTCACTCTACACAAACACATTTTAAACTTGTTGGTGAAAGAACCTATGAGAGCAGCTTTAGGGTCTGTGTCCACAGATGGCGCTTTTCATAATGGCAGCGCCAATTTTCAATACAAAACCAATGTGTTTCAGCGTTCATAAACACCCTCTGGGTCAGCTGTTTTGTGTCACAGCGCTCTCAGTTAAAACAGTTCAACTTTTGGAACAGCGCCACGCTTGTCAATATCACTTCTCTCTTACTGACCGATTAAAACCAAAAAGGGACAGGACCGTGAGCACTGCAGGCGTTAGTGGACACAAATCCTAAAGAAACATGTTTACATGTCTCTTAGTATCTCGTCTGCTTAAAGGACATTGCCGTTTCTCATGTTGCTTGTCCTTCAGCTTTATACTGATCAGAGATTTATTCATCATGAAGGCATTGTGTAAAGAAACTTATGCAACTGCCAGCCTTCACTGTATCTTACAATGAATCCGGAAGCCCAAAAATCTGTTATTTAATGCACCGGGGTATGTGTCATGTTTCCTAAAGTTTTTGCTGCATTTTAATATCAAGTCTGAAAACAGAACGCGGCCCACAGAGACTGCAGCATGGCACAGCGAAGCATCGTTTCAGAGGAAAAAGTGACAACCAGGAGGCAGACATGACATTTTCTCTGCACTAAATCAGGTGATGTTGCTGGGTTGTATATAGAGTGTGTTTTACAGGACTGTGATGTCAAGAAATCAAGAAATCAACTCAAAAATTATAACTAAATATCAAAGAAATGCCTGACATGAGGTATTAACGCTCATCAAGACACAGATGATGTAGGACCTGTATGTAAAGAACCATTGTACCGTCCTTGAAAAGCACATTTCTCCTTACAATAATGATCCAGGCTGCACTGTTTGATTGTTTAGCTGCCCTTGATGGCTCGACAACAAACACTCCCTCACTCATTCGCGAGCCACTTTCATCATAACAAAGTTGGTAAAACAAAGTGGAGCGGGGAAAATTGCCTTCTGGAAGTAATTAGCCATAATCATGCTGTTGCCGTGGCTATTGGTGGCATTAGCTTACCTTCGCTCTAAATCACTGCTTGTTTATGAGCACCCAAGGGTCTTGAAAATTTAAATATAAACACAGGACCGAAACTTCAGCGGTGGCTTTATGGATATGGAACATTTTTTTAAGCAGCATAGCAGAGGGCCCAGCATGCTTTTGGCAGAAATGAGTGCACTTTTATTGACATTAGGATTCCTACTAGCCAAAAACAGCTAACTTGTTTTGGTGTGACTGATTAAAGAGTAACTTTTCTGTTTTATCTGTTTTGCTTGCATGTCATTTCAAATAAAACAAACTGATATCTGCCCTTAAAATCTTCTATCAATTGTCTAACAAACATGTTTCGAGTCTAAAACTTATGAAGCCCTGAGAGTCCAGGTTGCTTTTGGCAGGAGGGAGCGTATTTTACTGACATTAGCATTGCATCATGCTAAGCTCCTAACTAGTAATGCTAATGACAAACAAGTCACTTTCAGTCAGTTCAACTAGAAAAGAAAACACTCAGGAAACTGCACCTGACATCCTCTTAATCCAATCCTCTTTCTTAGCACTGACAAAGCAGGTCGTGTTTGATGGTAATTTGAGTTCTGTTTACAAGAGGCAACTTTCAGTGTTGAAAAATTAACAGCACTGAAAGGGAAGGACAGAAAACAGCAGTTCCTTCAGTGTCCACTGAGGGCTGGCTGCAATAGCCATAATCTCCATTAATTAATTAATTAATTGAATTAAAACACAATTTTTTTTTTTTTTACAGCAGAACCTGCATCAAAAAATTAAATTGGTATCAACAGCTCATATCTTAATTGGTAGCCTAAAACTTGCCTTGCCTAAAGCACCCCTTCAAAAGTCCTGAGACATTTGTCTATTGGTAAAAGCGCTGATGGGTGTAGCTGTCTGTCAGGAGGCTAAGGCCTCAGCACCAACCTGTTTGTCTGATTTAAATTGGTCAAAAGTAATGTGGAGAGATGAATGTCCAATATGGCGACTTGCATCAATGGGCTTCAAAATGTCGTCAATGGGAGACGTCATCGAGACTACGCCCATGTTTTATACAGTCTTTGACTTTAACTGACATTAGCTGAGATGTCTAACAGGTTTCGTGTTACTGATGTAATTTTACTTTTTCTCGTGTGTTTCCAAAAAGCCTGAATCTAATTCTGTCATTAGCACTGAGAAAGCAGGTTGACTTAAGCAGGAATGAGGCTTCTTTTTCTGACGTGAGCATTAATTAGCATAGAACGGCTCACTTCTTTCCCCATGTTAACTGACTCACGGGTAACTGTTTTCATGTGTGTGCCAACATGTCGCTTCCAACAACGTACAAAATAATCCGATATCTGAACCTGAAATCCTCTCTCTGTTGTTTTACGAAATATGTATCTAGTCTAAATCTAATTCTGTTTAATAGCACCGAGAAAGCAGGTTGCTCGTTACACTCACCTATTGATCGCCTCATCCTGACAGAAGGGAGATTAGCGGTCAACTTTCAACACCTCAATCAATAATCATCTCCCTAATTGGGTATTAGCAGCAAGAAAGTGGACTCACTTGTCACACAAACAAGGAAAGAGAGGCTAAAAAACCTTCTATTTCGAAAGCTGCTGGGTTTTGGGCTGTTATTCATCCGAAGCTTGTTCTCTCGGCTTTAATTTGAAATTAGGCTGCTTTTCCTGTTAAGGATATGGAGTTCTCTTGCTGTCTGTAAAATATAATAATCCAGGATTTACAGAATAATGCTGCAAATCCCCGGAGACAAAAGCACTTTTCTCATTAATTTGCAGACTTTCTTTAACGGAGTTGTGTTTTGGGTCTGGAGGAAATCTGTAGACGTACGAGCACGTTTCTAGAGCAGAAAATCGACCGCTTTGGAGATACATGTGAACGTTCCACCGCAGTAGAAGGATTTTAAGGTGCCAACTTGAATTTTAAAAACAAAAGTGTCTTGGTGTTTCTTATATTTTTCTCTTCTCAAGGTCAGTGACACTCAAGCTGTGCAGCTTCGATTGACTCTAGAACTACTGAAAACCCTTTGCATTCTTTTGGCGCACATGGCATTTATCTGTAATTGATTTGTCTCAGTCACTGTGAATGCCATACGCCATGAGAACATTCATGCACTCTCTCCCTCCCTCTCTCTCTCTCGCTGTACGCCGCGCTTTCCATCTGGCTTCCCATTCAATCAGAAAAAGATTCAAGGAAAGCAAGAGTCGCACAGCTTCCCCGCTCGATCAAGATAATTGAAACAAATGCCCATTTGAAAACAAGAATGCCTGCTTAATTTACAGACAATGTGATTCTAATGCATTTTCAAAACTCCCCGTCAGTGCGTCCCATTCATGACCGATAACAATGTAGCCGCCCTCGAACGCCAGACTGAAGCGAGGAAAGAGCATAATGTAACAGATGAAGATCATCTCGCTTCCTGAGAAAGTTGACAAATAAATAGAAAACAGTGATCAGAATACATTAGTTTTAATTGGAGTTTGGTCAATTTTGCGAAACGGGCGACGAGCAATCGTAAAGCTTGCAATTAGTGTGACGATTGATGTTGGGGCTGGAAAATGACGATGTTCTTGTACTTGTACTACTTCTGTTTTTTGTTTTTTTAAAGGTTTATTTTCGGGCTGTTTATGCCTTTATTTAGATATAGGACAGTGTAGAGTCAGAAGGGGAGAGAGAGAGAGAGAGAGGGTAGGGAATGACGTTTGGGAAGTGAGGCACAGGTTGGATTTGATCCCGGGCCACCCGCTTGGAGGTCCATGGCCTCGAGACATGGGGTGCCCACTAACCACTAAGCTACAGGCGCCCCCTGCTTCAGTATTTCTGTTATTTGAATTTACTCTTCTACAACTTTTTTGACTACGTACCTGTGTTTCTCCCTCCGCTATGATTATCTGACAGCTCGTTATTTTGCAAAATGTAGATTATTCATCACTTTTGACTCCCAGATAAAGACACAAATGTTAAAAAAAAAGGATGTCCTGTGAATGAAACTGTGTCGAGAGCTACCTTCTAAGTCTCATCTGCAAGTCTTTTTTACTTACTTTTTAAACCTTTGTCAATAAACGGTATTAGTGTGTAAAATGTGCTTGCCTTTTAATTCTTGCATAAAGAGAAAGAAAGCTGCCTTTTTTCCCCCTTTAGCCCTTGAAGCCTCTTTGTCCTCTTTGTCTCTATGCTAACATAGAAAGTAACAACATTCACTTGGGTTTTCTTGTTTTCTTACATTTCCTTCTGCATTTTTTTTTCTGGTCACCCAACATGAACCCAGGAGAATTTCTAGTTTATCTGAAAGGTAAAGCCATGGGTGCTGATCGGACGCTGCGGGGGACAGTTATAAGGGCTAGCGGTCCATTGCCTGGAATCGGTGGCAATAGGTGGGGAGCCGCAGCGGCCCTTCCCCTCTGCCGGTTCATCAAGCTCCCGGAGGACCGCTGGTAAACACTGAACGTCAACCCCGAGGCCAATTAGCCTGCGAGATCAGCCTAGTGAGAGGCCTGCTGGAGAGGGGAGGGGGACTTAATTAAAGAGCAGACTCTGTGAGAGTTCAGCTACCCTGATCGCTAAGAAAGCTCGAGTCCCAGGGGTACCATTCAGGCTTTCAGGGAAAATAAAAAGGGGTTTTTATTGTTCGCAAAAAAAGTGGTGAAATAATGCTTTGTGATTTTATGTAATCATGTTGTGTTACAGTATGAAAAATAACAAGCAAGCAAAAGTGACCAAGAGGTTAGTAGTCTGTGACCCTTAAAGGCAGAACCACCCACGGACTGAACTCCGGTCCACGAGACAACGCACGTTCGGTTTTGGAAATTTGGTCCATCATTTGAGAAATTGAATTTAGTGTCCATCACAACACCCAATGAGACTCATAAACTGTAATAGCGTAGCGAGTGTGGGAAACGGAGGTTAACAGGAGAGCATGTGAATCACCAAACTGTTAATTAGAATCACACGGTATCCAAGCAACAGTAACAGGGCACAGAGTGAAATTGGCTGTTTAGTGGAACGCCAGTTTGCTCCTGTTGGCTCTCCGGTTGAACCTTGACCTGGACACTTACACCATACCCATCATGCTTTAGTGCTAGATAGTGAAACCCCTGAGATACAGCAACACTTTCACACCGTTATTTAATTATTATTTTTCCACAGTGCACAAGTTCTGTTATTTTTTTTTCGTGACAGGAGAAGCACAAATCAGAGCAAATCAACAACTTTCAAGGAAGTAAAGAAGCAGGGATTTACAAATATAGCAAATATGACACATGCAGTCATTTCAACTTGCACAGAAGAGATCAAATTATGAGTGTAAAGGAGACTGAAATATTACTCAGATGTGGGCAGCAGATTAAATCCTGTTCTGTTATATTTTTATTTGTAGTCTACAGCTTGGTCTTATCAGTATAATTTGGTTTCTCCAACCGAAAGCTTTGTGAGGAATTTTGTAGTTCTTGACCTGTATGTTTAAACCGTTGTTTCTGTTTTTCAGGTAGTTCGGCTTTTGGGGGTTTATTTTGAAGATCTTGGTGTATATATTTTCCTTTCCTCTTTAGTATGAAGGGGGTTTTTCGTTATCTGAACTAAGGACTATTCCGTTATTCCAATGGATGGTTTACAGCAGTGGTTCCAATTTGATTGCACAAAACTCTGGGGACCCCAAGCATCCAAAACACATACATCTTCTTGCTAAAAAAAAGTATATTTTTTCCAATCATGATCATTTTTGCCCTGTTATTGACTGGTGAACAGTCTAGGGTGTACTCCGCCTCTCTTCCTGCCCCAGTGCTTTGCTAGATATCATTATATACCAAAGTTTCTGTGCAGCCTTTCTAAAAACACTCAAACACCGCTGATAGGATCCATCTGGGGGGGGGGGAGAGTCTTCTACCCTGTGTCACCATTGTTGATTGTGGACTTTCTACTCGACAGGCCGTAAACCTTCACAGACACAAGCAGACTAACAAGAACTTTCCGGTAAGCATTCAAGACGCAAAACCAGTGGCTTCCCTCTCCCCTCCCTGCTTCAGAAAATGAGAGGAGCTTCTCAAAAAAAATGTGACTTTGTAACAGTAGCCCGTGTGTCCCCAAGGATACTGAGCTAGCACGGTCTGCCAGTCTATCACACAGGAGCACACTGCTTTTGTGACAAACTGGCAGACTAACATCTTTCATTCCTGCAGCTCCTCTGTGCTCCTCTTCTTCTTCTTCTTCTTCTTGCTAGACAATCCTCACAATAAACTCGCTGGTGAGTGCACGACTACACAGTGCTCCCCTGTTGTGTTTTCTGTTGATTCAGAGCGCCGCACTGGTGGATATCAGCGCTCGAACACGCCACACAGTCATTTAAAAAAAAGCTGTTGAATGCACAGTGGAGTGCTGTCAAAACATCACCAAAGGGCAGATTTAATTTTCATTGTGTTTTTCATGTTTACAACGCAGGATAGCAACAAATATCCGCGCTACCAAGCCAGATCATTTGCTTCCAGCTGAAAAAGCCTCAAGTTTTTTCCAGTGGATAGACCCGCATACAAGCTCTATTTTAACAGGTGAGCAGCCGGGCTGTCCTTAAATCCTTCAGAGGCTGTATCCATTACAAGATCCATGAGAGGTGGGTAAGAGGCAGAGAGCATGGAGGGACCGCTTCACTGCACACCGCACAACCTCTCTTTACACTCTAACTGGCAATTGTTAAATTCACACTCGTGTCAGTCTTCTTCACAATTTAGAGCGCTGTCAGGCATCTCCTTGCGGACAAAGCTTCCCCGCGGTCGCTGACGCCTCTGAATGAAACAGAAAAGTAATTTTGCAGTCTGATGGCGTCTGCTTTTTGGGTTTATTTTTCTTATTACACGGCAGCCTTAAAGATTCATGAGGGAACTTGCATTCAAACAAGCTTAATATCCATCCTGTTTCATACGAGTAACAACACAGTCTGGCAGAGCGAAGTGAATCATACTGCCCCAGTGACTTCCAAGTGCCCAAATATGCAAATGCTTGAGTTGGTGCAATAGATTATTCAAATGCGTCGATGCTCTGCCTTCGGGGTCGCCCCTGCCGCCGACATGTGGTCACTCCCCATGTGTAATAACACCCCCATGTGTGCCGGGTTTCTCAGAAGAGACTGGGGGAGGGGTTGACTGTTTACAGACACACAGAGTGACACAAGATGAAGCAGCGTGTAGCCGGTGGCCTAGTAGGCAAACCCAAACAAGAGCAGAATGGATGACTGCCTCCTTGATGTCCCGTTCTAGAATTCCCCAAGATGTCTTAGGTTAGTGGAATTAAAAATGTGCACAGTCCTTTTGGCGTGGATAAACAACTTAATGTTAGTCATCAAATGCAAAAAGAAAAAGTCAAGGGTGAGATTTCAAGTGTCTGAAATGATTTTCTGACCATGCAGATGCCACCTTTTGCTGGGAATTGGTTCTCCATTAAATTTATTTTTTGTTTTATAAAAAAAAAAAAAAAATCTGGATCACAAAGTGCCAAATAAAGAACAATAATTCTACATTATGTCTGGTTTGTCATCCTTGTAAGTTTAAATCCCGGTCCTGAATGGTCTGTTTTTGCTTTGTCCAGAGTAAAGGCCGTTTTACTTTTAAGACACCCCCACACGGCCATTTTGGACACCCCTAAGTTTGCCAGGCAGTGATGGAAGTGGGCAAGTGAAATGGTTCAGCTATAACTGATTCTACCCGACCTCTTCATTTTTCCAACAAGCTAAATGAACAGAAAGGTGGTCAAACTAGGATCAATATTGGAGATTCTGTTTAAAAAATGGAGAGAGGTCAGAGATCTGGCTATACCGGCTAAACTTCAATGCTTATGTGTTCACGACATGGAAACCTTGGTGCACATAGACTGTATAAAGGAGGGGGGGGGACACGTAGTAGGTTTCTCTAATGTTTTGAGTTTGGACTGCAGTACCCATTTTAAACACTAGGTGTCATAGTTACATATTGCTCCTTTAAAAACACATCTTATATATTTACTTTAACCCTGTTAGCCAAACCCTCAAGTGCGAGGCGACATCCCAACCCCCAAACGTCTTCAAACATGTCTTTGTTTTAATTATATATAATTGATAAGGTTATTTGTTTAAAATGTGCATTGTTAGTTTGCATGGAAATGTTTCTGGCTTTTGGTCGTTTGCATCAACAACCACTTGGATTATTGAAAGCTTAGCATTTCAACATTGTATTCATTTCGAGCAGATAACTTTATAAATTGTTTGGGCCCATATTCAAACATTCAAAAAAAATTATTGAACATTTTCTATCTGTAAAGAAATGTCTTGCTTCCTCGCCGTTTAAATGCATCGTCTTGGTACAGCTGACTCAATAGGGTATCTTGAAGTCAAATGTTTGTATTTGTGTTTTGTTAAGCTACAGTTCAATCCTTTCATGTAACCCTTGGTAACCGCAGAATTATACTTGTTATTGACTCAAAATAAATAAAGCCCACCTTCATTAAGATGACGGATCATAGCACCGCTGTGGAACAGTGTGGCTCGTTAAAGTGTTTTGAATATTTTCTGACACCAATGGAGGTCTAAGGCACAGATAAATGAGCTGTATCAAAGTTTGTCTGCTGAGAAAGTACTTTATAGTTGGATCAATGTGTTGTGGTTTTTGGTCCTTTCAGGATAAAAATAAAAAAAGGGGGAAAAAAAAGACAGAAAATATCACCAGATCTCCAGTCTCCTTTAACGCTTCCATTTAGAGAGCAAAACTTCCCTGAGATCCACCTCTCTCGTCAATTAAAAGTGCCAAAGTGCAAGGTGAGGCTGAAACGTCTTACAGTTATTTGTCACATTAGCTGCTAGTAGGAAACCCTCCCCCACTGCAGTTTGATCCATCTGCCACCGGTCTGAGGCTCTAACTGCTAATTGCTAACGCCTACACGAGCACCAGGCAGGGATATTGATTCCTCGTCCTCACATTGCAAACATCTTGAATGACACTGAGAAAACCAGTGGCGATGGACTGATGCATTGTGGGTGTTCATGCCGCTGAAGGAGGGTAATTTACTGGGAGCTTGTACACAACATGCAGGTAATGCTGCGATGGCACTTCAAAACTCCTCAGACTGTAACGCAGGAAGACAGGTGACAAGTGGTCGGCGAGGAAGGAGAAAAGACGAGAAGTACAGAATCAGCAGTTGTAATTAAACCTCGGGTATTTAAAAAAAAAAAAAAGCAAAGATTAAGTGTGTGTTTAAAGGATCAATAATGATGGACGGAAAAGACAAAGAAGATTAATCAAAGTGCTCAGAATATAGAGCACTTAGGCGAGCAATTAATATGTCAAAGAAACCTCGCAGGGACACAAAATCCGTTAAAATGAATGTAAGAACGGCTCGGAGGGCTATTACTTAGGATTATCACCATTGATTTTGTCCATATCTGTGTGTGTGCGTGATTTTAATATCTCTATTGATTGGCCGTGTTTGAGCAGCTTTTGATAGACACCGCTCACACGTCGCGTCTCATAAAAACATCGGATTTCATTACAATGTCCGGACCGTTCGCTCATTTCCTCAAGGAGGCTTGTGAATATCGATCGGCTGCAGAAGTTCAGCGCAGGCTTTGATGAAATGTGTCTCAACTTTTTTTTTTTTATTAGTGTAATAGTGCATCGAAAAACAACTGGGACCGCAAGCAACCCCACCCCCCCACCCCGAGTCAATATGGCTGCCGGCCAGGACGAGCTAATTTCTTTGGCTTTGCTTCAGACGTTTTGCATAGCATGACTTTAGACTGACTGACGAAAATAAAAAAAGAAGAAGGGGAAGGAAAGAAGCCAGAAAGAAAACCCTGCAAATCACCAGAACAGTTCTGTCTATTACTGAATTTATTGTGCTGTGTTTTATACCCGTGCATTAAACCACCAGCCTCTATTAGCTAATGATGACAGCTAATGGTAACAAGCATAAATTAAAGGCTTCCTGCCTCTTCCATTTTCATTATACTTATTGTTGTTTACTGTGTTTTTTTTTTTTTTTTATGTGTGCCGGACCCAGAGGACCTGCACACTCAATCCCCTGCAGCCTGCTTTGTTTCTGGCTCTATTGAACCAGAAAAGATGGACTCTTACAGGATATCTTGGGGCTTTTTCTGCTTGTGATGGTTCCTTTATTGTGTTGTTTTTTTTTCCCCCTGTGTGTTCAGTTTCATTATACTTACTGACATTTCAAGATGTTAACTGCATGAAATTAGGAAATCAAACAGCAATGCTCTCAGACTGTTGCTGCGCTTTCTTCTTCTCGCAGCACTATTGATTGCAGGGTATAATATACAGCGCACCATTGATTGCTGAATACATACATTATAATCTGTTACATCATTTATTATCTGCACAGATTGGATGATTACTTTTCCCCTTTTTCCCCGGACACAGAATAAAATGTTGCACTCAACTTAAAACTGCTTTGAGTGCAACTCTTTCCGTGATGGCAGTGTGAATCATAACCAGCATCTTGTCACTTCTGTTCCAGCTGTCAGACTCTGAACAGTTACTCTTTGGTCTTGCCATTACCTTCTCTGTGTCACAATTTCCTCCTCCATGAACCCGCCTGCACACGCTTTCTCCTTTGTAAAGGCGTGCTGCCACTTTAACAGAAAATGACGGAGGACGTGTCAGAGCGGCACCTCTGCGCTTGTCACGATGATGCATGCAGTGGCAGAGGGTAGAAGTGAAATGCTTAGTCGACTAATCGATGACTTAATTGACAGGAAATTATTCAGCGACTGTTTACATAATCAATGTAACTGATTTGGGTTATTTTTCACGCCATCACAACGACGTTTGGATTATTTTAGCTTCTCACGTGTAATAATCTGCTGCTTCACCTCATTTTAAACTAAAGGATGAAGAGTCTTGTTGGGCTGTGGACTTCTGGTTGTTCAAAACACGACTCAAAAGGCGGAAATTTCCAACTTACCAAATAGATGAGATTTCTTTTTGGGAACAACATATATATTTTGACTGTAACGATAAACATGTCGCTTCTGTCATTGCGGCCCCGTGACAAGGCTTTGATAACTGTTGGAAATGTTATAGGAATCTAAGAACTGATTAAAAGTTAAAAAAAATCAAATTAAAAAAAGGAATCTAAGAACTCAACAAAAAAATATGAGAACGTTTGTAATTAATTTTGATAATTCAATGTGATAATACATTTGTATAAAATTCTACATATTATATCTTGAATCTGTCCTTAACCAAAGTGCTGTTGTGTTGGCCAATCACAGCTGGGCTCTAAATTCAAACCATAAAGTCGTTTGGCTTTGTACTTTCACAACCCACCCAGACCACCTCTCATTAACTCTGCTGTGATTTATAAATTCAGCCTGTGGTTTATTGTCTCTGGCATCAGTATTTAGTAGCAGGGGCTGTCCAGGGAGTGGCCTGAGGGTGGAAATAACCCATTGCCTTTCCCTTTAACTATTATCGACTTTCTCCCGGGTCAGCGGGGACCTTTGTTTGCATTTGTATGTACTTTTGGTTGAATATCTAGCCTTCACATGCTTATTTATCATATTTAATTGGTCTTTTACTTTGTGAATGTATTTCTATGTGCATCTTTCCCTTTTGTATGGGACCTATTTTGATGGAACAATTTGTTTTCTATAACTTTGACAATAAAGTACAGACGTTTTTTGTTTTTTTTTAGCTTAATGTTCAACTCTATAGGAAAGATTTTCCTTCATAATTAAGATCTTTTAGACAGCAATACTAGAATTTACAGCGAAATGGTGAAGCAATTATATTATTTTCTGTGTGTGTCGTACTTTAAGTCACCCCTGTGACTTTTAGTGCCCCATTCAATCTTCCCCAGTACTGGACAGTATAGTTAAGCCGCTGTAAAGTGTTATATAAAAGTATTTTTTTGGGAAACACAAAGACATCACCTTGCTCTCTAGAAGTTTAAAAAGGAACTTTTTCTGTTGTGATGTGTCATTCAGGATAGTTACAAAATGAATCAGTTGTCGGTCCATTTTGGTTTTGTCCAGATAAGGCTCTGATGTTCTACAAGGTCTCCCTAACAGAAGGCGGTTCAACATTTCTGAAAACTTCAAGAACTACCTCATTGTTAAGTCCACACTTTCACTTCTGTTCAATGCCTCATCCATCTCAAATTGCTTCAGGGCTGGAGTTTGATTGACAGAGAAAACTAAAAAGGACCTGAAGAGCAACTGATGAGATGAGTCACACGAACTTCAGTCAGGCATCAAAACTCCAACAAATTATTAATTTGGATGACTAACGGGGTACCCCCATGCACAGCCTATCTACGTTCTCAGGCGCCGCTCAGTTGCAGAAACATACAAAGAAATATAATTCAATAATCATTAACACTGATCATTACTTCACAGTATCCTTATTGTGAGGTCAGGTTCGCTCACCGTTATTATTAAATTGGCTTCAACTTGGTAGAAACCTTACCTGTTTCGTTGTATGGACTAGGAGGCAGAAATAAATAAATAATAAATAAATAAATGTTATTGACTGTCATTGAATTTGATTAAAGCTCCTGTTGGGAGTTTTTAACTGGTTATGAAACAGTCTGAAATCAACACTGGTGCCTCTATAAAGCTAACAAGGACATCAGCAAACCAATTTTGTATTTCTATAAAATTAATTTTAATGCCTGAAATTGCTTCGACGGGGTAAGTGTCTGACAGACTGTTTCCACTGTCCTATCCCAACGATAAAGGCCCAAAAAGCATTCCCTATGGTTGCCAATGGCAACACAACCCGAAAGTTCCTCACAGGCGCTTTGGCCTAACTGCTTGGAAGTGGAAAAGTTTTCTGAATAAAGAATCAATGCATGTGACTGTTGTGAATCAAATTGTGGTTCATTAAATCTTCTCTGGTTCTTTGTTTGAAAAGATAAATGGACATGAAGAGAATCACTTGTATTTTACTCAACTTTGGGTCTTTAGTCTCTTTTTGTGTGTGTTTCTTTAAGTGTCTCTGGTTCATGTTGGATAGTCCCACTGGGTCTGGCTCTTATTTCCACTACTCTGTATTTTTATTTCAATGCTAATGCTGTTCTCAATTAGCCTTTTGAAACGTGGCACTCTGCAAACACGATTAATCTCAGTCTGGATGTGAATACTGTTTAGACAATGTGTTTGTCTGCAGAGGTATAAAGGTTGATTATAGGGGTTTAAATGGTACTATTAGCTTGTGCTTACTGTTTACCTCTGCAACACTACGGATAACTACAGCCCACATCAGTGCCAACCTTATAATGAAGCCGAATGACCCTCTACGTGCAGGATTATGTAATAATACATTCTAATGGATGAAGCCTCTTTTGTGTAAAAAGGTTAATGAGTGTTAAACATCATATAATCACATTAAATGATATCATACAAAAGGATTCTTACAAATCTTTAACTCAAGGACCTCTCACTGGATCTCTTTCAGCAGCCTTCATATACAGACAGAATTTGCTCTTTTATAATGAAAGGTAAAGAGGTATTAAGAACAAATGATGAGAGTGTTCCACATTCTTCTCTTGTATTAAGTTACATTTTATATATATATATATATATATATATATATATATTGACTTATTATAGATTAGTTAGTGGCATATCTATAGACAGCATCATGAGTTTGTTTTTGCTTTACTGCACATTCAGAGCACTTATAACTGATCTGAAAAACATGAAAAAATGCTGCCAACTTCCTTTTATCAGGTTCTACTTAAAATTTAAAGGAAAATGCCGTGATTAGCGCTGTTGCCTCACAGCGAGGAGGTTCCCGCTTCGAATCCCCGTTGGACAGGAGCCTCTCTGTGTGGAGTTTGCATGTTGTCCGTGTGCCTGCCCCGGCTTCCTCCCACAGTCCAAAGACATGCTCGTTAGGTTAACTGGCGACTCTTAATTACCCGAAAGTGAGTGTGACTGGTTGTCTGTCTCTGTGGTTGACTGGTGAACAGTCCAGGGTGTAACCCCGCCTCTCGCCCAATGACAGCCAGGATCAGCTCCAGCCCCCCGCGAAGTGTAAAGAAAATGGACGGCTGGAATATTTTCTCTTTTCTGCTCGTTTTCTAATCTTCTCTTTTTATGACTTATGTCTAAATTGAATGTGATACAGTATGTTTTAAATTATTTATTTCTTCTGTATACAACCTCATGAAGAAACCCTTTTAACACTCGACCTGGATTAGAAGTTTCATACTTCAACTAGAGCTCCAACTATCTTCATGTGTTGACTTTGGCGCCCCCCTGTGGACAATTTATCGAATGCTGATCTCGCTCTGTACATGTTTACTGTAGGTAGTGTCTACTGATAATAAACCCTCTTTATTATATATGAGCAGCATACAACTCATAATAAGTCTTCTGTAAACCGCCTCGTCTGACACCTACCCCGCCACAGCAGGGGTTACAGGCATATAATTAACGTTGTAAAAATAATCAATCTTCTTTCTGAAGGTACTGTTTGCTTCTGTGGGTCGTAAAGAGGCATCGGTTTTACAAAACAGCTAAAAGCTCCTCACAGGAGTTTAAGCATGCAACAAAATCATCTCTCATTAAGTAAAATACAGTTCCAATATAAGGTTCGATTCAAGTATTTTCGATGAAGACACAATGCATCAAATATTGAATGATCCAGAACTATTGAATTATTGACTGTTCTTATTTCCTCTGCATGGTAAACTGGTTGGGATATAGCAGGAGGAGAAAGCACAGACAGTCTCCTGTAAATATGCTAAATTGACTTTTATGAACTTGTGTGCGACTGTCTGACCTCTGTGGCATTTACGGTTTTTGTCCTACAAGGCAAATTCCAGCCATCTGCTACTTCGGGCAAGTGAAAGCAAATGTTAGGATGGTTTTTTTCCCCCCTCATTCGCAGCTATTATCCGACCCACTCCTCTGCATCACATTAACCCCCCCCCCCCCCCCCCCCGCGTCTCTACCTGCCTTCAAAAAGAGCTTTAAAATTACACATCAGATGTTGAAAGTGCTTTGGAATTAGACTCAGCCATTTTCAAAGACGGACAAACAACATCTCTGTTAGATCCTCAAACACTACAGCTGCAGCAGATGTATAGCAGCTTAATTATACAAAGAAATTGCAGTTATTCATGTTTCAAAGGCACCAGTTCAAACAAAGACTCCTCACCACCCCCAACCACCAAACCTCCTGCTGTTATTGTTGCTGCTGTCGTTGTTGTTCCAGCTGTTTGTGTTGCTTCGTTCGATGTTGCTTGTACGTTTTTTTTTCCACTCTCCTCTTTCTCCTCCACCTCTGTATTCCTCGAGTGTCACCAATCTCTAACCCAGCTGTTAATCTAGAGATGGAGATGGAGTATAACAGAGCAGCACAGAAATGGAAAATTACCTCATCTCTGGAGTTTTCTTCTCATCTCCTGGCAAAAAAAAAACAAACAAAAAAATGTAAGTAAAGCATGAAGGTGTTTTAGATCATGCTGTCACTCTCTAGAGAAATAAATCGACAATAAAAACTTTTATACTAGTAATAAAAAAAACTCTAATTTCAACCACTAAAGTGGAATAAAAGCAGCTTGAGGAGCCCATTTAATTGCTGATGCATTACTGGCCTCTAGTGGTAATAAACGGTAATATGAGTGTAATGAATTGTGCAAAAAGCAATAATGCTGAAATAGAGGCTCTCTCAGAGGCAATATGGTGATGTTAACTGTACTTTTTATGACACTTGACAGGGCCAGTGTTTATACAGAGACTTCAGTGTTGACTCAACTCACTGCTAAGAACTGTTGCCTCCATAATGAGGTTAATCTTCCCAGAAGATTCTCACTCATTACCCATCCGATAATCACACATCAGAGTCGCAGAAGACAAGGAGGAGGAATACATTTAGTCATGGTGGAATCCAGTCGTAGTAAAGATCTGTCTCGGATTAGACCAGGTGTTCTCTGGTTTGTTGTGATGCAGTGGGAATAAGGGGAAAATTAAACAAAACAAAAAAATCTTTGAGAATCCAAAAATAATTAATGTCTAATGGAAGCTAAAAGCTGCTAAACCTATTTTAATCAGGAGAGACTTTGTTAAGAATTAACAATTATTTAACAATTTAGGAAATAAACGTGCAAAGTCTTTGGTGATTAGACTCCATCATGACGACTTCATGTACTCTGAAAGGTAATGAGGCCGACAGCAGGATAGGAGACCCCCCTATGGAGTCTAGACCCTGGTGGTGGTGGTGGTGATTGAAGAATGCAGGATGTAATGAGGAGTGGGTTTCTGAACTCTGCTGAGCTGGAATGGAGGTGACTGGGGTGGAGGAGGGTCGTACGACCAACACTGATCTGTACCTTTTACTGCATGATTAATATTTGAGATAGTTTTTCACCCCAGCAGACACGGAGCAAAGAGGATGTAGATACAAGATGCGATCCATAGGAGGCGTCAATACGGGGAGTGTCATACATTTGGAAAAGAGCGCCGGTGATGTCAACAGCGGCATTCTGAAAAATTGAAAGATTTTAAACTTGAGCGCTCGGAGTGGCCGCACAAAAAAGGCAGAGCACTAAAAACAAGACGCTGGCCGCTGATAAAACTGAAGAAAAGACGCTGGCTCCCAGAAAAAAAACGCTTGGTGGACACGGGGCCTTAGGGGGAAGTTTTTCTTGTTATCTCAGGAAAACAGAGTAAATAAAAAAACAGAGTAAATAAAACGGATGCATGACTGCTTGGGGCTTCCGTAGTTTTCCGCTTTAACTTCAATATTTTTAAAGACAAATGAAAGACGGGTAAACAGACGTGATGATCAGCTGAATTCTGTGCAGCCAATGAAACACCAGAAACAAAAATCAGGACAATCAGGGGTGATTATAGCACATAAACTTTATTTAGGACAATATAGCGAGCTTTCTCTCTTTTTGTCCTTCATTTTTTACAGAATTTGGTTATTTCTTTTTAATGGGAGCGTCGTCCCTGTCCGCTGGGAAAATTTCAATTTCCTTGATGATCCGCTCGGCAATGACCATGTTGTTGGCTGAAACCATCCTCCGAGACATCAAGTCGAACGGTCCCCCTAAAAGACCAAACATAGCTTTCATTAAGAGCAGTTTAACCAATAAAAATAAAAAATGCTGTGATTTATGAATATTGCAGTTGTAATATTGGAGTTTGAAAGAATACACACCATTAACATCCAGTAGTACTCCTCCGGCTTCTTTCACTATAACCGCTCCTGCAGCGATGTCCCAGCAGTGGATCCCAATCTCAAAGAAGGCCTCCACTGCCCCGCACGCCACCAAACACATGTTAGTGGCAGCTGTTCCTGACCCACGGAGCCTGAATGGACAGACACATTAGGAGATGAACGGATATATGAGGAAGCATCATCATACAAAGGCTGTGAAAGAAGAGCGGAGTTGTTTTTTTAAGGATAGTTTTAGTAAGAGTGTTGGCTAAGTCCATGTTCAGTACAGTACTGTAGGGTCTTTCCTCTGTTTCTAGGGTCCTGTGTTCACTTACATTGTGAATTTTAATCAAAATTAAAATTTCTAAAATCATGGCAGCGGATAGCCTAGCCTAAAGTCATTACGTCTATTTTTAGGCTAATTTGGTTGCCGTTTGCACATCTCCCCGTCTCCCTTTCTGTCCGTCTTGATCAATTTCTCACTTTAGAATTAACTTTAAATCTCTGTAGATGACATCATCCAACAGTCTAGGTCTGCTTTTTAAGTGCTTCCATCACTGCAGCACCGGTCTGTTTGCCTTTTTCCTGGCAAAACCAAGCGGCGTCCAAAACGGACGTCTGGGGGTCGCCTTAAAACCGCCGACCTTCTCTGGTCCAAACAAATACAGACCGTTCAGGACCAGAATCTGAACTTCAAAGGAGGACATACTGGCTGCTACATTGTTGTCAGAGAAGCCAGCACTTCAACACAGCATTGTATCTTAATGTATGATGATGTAGTAACATCTCTTTCATGATTTAGTAGATATCCCACATATTGGTCCTTTAATGTGTTAAGTGACCGTAGAAGCCCGGGTTCTTATGGAGGTTTTGGTTCCATTTGTCCATTTTTTTGATGCTGCTTCATAGAAATTACACATTTCTGAGACTTCAAAAGTTTATAATATGGTAAAAACAAGTCAGATTGGGGTCATTTTGGTTCTGCAGGTCTGTGGACACAATAATAATGAGTGTCTGTATTCACTTCACTTACCCATGCACTGGGATGCAAAGGATCTTCTTCATGGTGGAGAAGATTTTTTCAACTTTTTCGCAGCTCCTGTCGGTTCCGTGTTCAGAGATAATAATGGACTTGTGGATATCTGCAATGACAGCAGGCCAAAAGGAGGCCCAACAACTTAAAGGTGACACACTGACGGTAAAGGTATCCACTATCACACGTACAGTACAAGTTCAAAGTCCTTTTTAACCTTGTTGTTCTGCTTTAATACATCGTCAATTTGTTCTGAGAGAAATGTGTGACCTTGATGTTATTACTTCATAAGAATGTTTCCACATATTCAATATCAAAAGCAAAGGATGGAGTATGTCAGTGATAACTGAAACGCTGTGTCTCCTCGTTATTGGGACTTTATTTTTTTTTACCTCAAATATGCTAAATAGTATGTCCTGTATTTTCGTGTGTACTGCACAGTGAAAAAAAGTGTTTATTACCTTTTACATCTGACACTTCAATTTTTTCGTCGTCACAGAAAGCACCCTTCCCGTTTCGGCCTCTGTACATCTTGTTTTCCAAGCAGCTGTACACCACACCGAACTCCAACTGAAACAGACAGCTTTTTTTTTTTACCTTTCATGTATGAAATTTGGATCGTCTTCTATCACTGATTGTGAAACTCTTTCTCTATTTGGTATAACATACCTCCTTATTGACAGCGAAGGCAATGGATACGGCCACGAAGGGGAATCTGTGAATAAGTGGTTTTATGTACATTAGATTGGTGAGCATAAAGAAAAAACTGTAAAGATGCATCATTTAGACAAGACTCAGCTGTACATTTAAGGAAGAATGTGCAACATTTTAGACATAAATAAAGCAGAAATCAAGGATATCCTCTAAACGTCTCTCTGAGTCATTACTGTCTACAATGATTGACAAGCATGAGTCCCGCTGGCTGTGTTGTTTTCAGAGCTGTGTTTACATGGACGAGGCGGCCGGCTCCTCCCCTTTGCGAATAAAAGCTGTTTTAGTCAAGGACTAGCGAAAAAAAAAAAACAACAAAGCCTACTCACTGCTCATTGAATCAAAGTGTTTTTAGATAGATGTCAATTTACATGCAATGTGATGCTACAAGCTAGCTCAAATGTGCTAACATTAGCTGGCATACACAACAATGCAGGCAAAAGGCGGAGACAAATGTGTCCTACGCTTGCGCTTGACTTCTTAGTGCGAGTGGAGAGGCGTTGGAAGTGTGTCGCTGAAGGAGAACGGAGGCTTCAGTTGAGAAATGAAGCCTGTTGCCAACCATACCAGGCTATAAAAACATGTAAAAAAATATATATATCCACTCATTGGTCTGATTATGGACACACTACAAAATATCAAATCTGACCTTTAAATGGATTCATATCATTTGATGGGTATTTTTTGACCCCCTTATAAAACTACGACTACATAAACACAATATAGCCGAGAGATACAAGAGATTCAGATCCTGAACAGTTCTGAGACTGCGTTGATCCGAGCATTACTTAACCCACGCAGCTAACGCTTCTTGTAAGCGCGAACATCTTACCCATGAACAAAGTTGGTGGTGCCGTCCACGGGGTCGATGATCCATGTCGGTTTGTCAGTTAAGATACACGGCTCCCCCTTAGCGACTGACTCCTCTCCAATGAAACTGCAGCACAGATTAAAGAGCGATATCAGTAAGCAGAAGTATAAGCATTCAATGCAATGAAAAACTATGAAAGTGTGTGTGTGCTGTCTCACCAGTGATCGGGAAATTGTTCTCTAAGAGCCCCGATGATGATTTTCTCCACCCTCTCGTCGGTTTTAGTGACGAGGTCAACAGTGGAGCTTTTTGTGCAGACCTTTATCTCCTTCTCCCCAGCATCTCTGATTACCTAAAAAAGAAAAAAATCAGAGTATTGTCATTATCGTCACAAAATGTCCTTCAGTTGCTGAAGAGATCTCTAGTTTGATCTTATGCTACAAACACATTTATAAGAAAAGATCTGCATACCGCTCCAGCTTTTCTTGCCACTCGAAGAGCAGCGTCGTATGCACTTAACCATGGGTCGCCCATTTTGTTCTTATGGAGGGGGGTGTTACTGAGAAGAGCCTGTAGATGACATGACATAAAGCTTGTAAAAGCACATCAGTGACTCAAAAGCGTCGAACAATTAAAATGTTGTCAATAAGAAATGCAATAACAATAAGTTAAAAGACTACAAGGTTGTTAAATATGAGGGGCGTGTTTGCTTTAAGGCCACTGTCTCTGAAGCTTGCTTGGCACACTTCCATTAGAAAAAGAGAAGGTTATGTAAGCCGAGCAGTCACGTGTTTCTTTTTTTCATCACCACAAGTTGAAGACGAGACGAATAATAGCGATGAAGAAATAGCTGACGGTAAGGTAGTGTATTGTACTTAAGAGCGTGGAAAAGTCATTCCCTGCATCTTTAGTTGACTTTTACTCATCTTTACTCCACTTGTGAAGAGATATCTACTTATTATGGTGTTGATCACACATGCTTTGTTTTTCCTTTTTTTCACAAGTCTTTTTTCGACTAGTGTTCAAGATAGATCCGTCCAATCACGATCTGCACATGTCCAGCTTTGATTTTGACCTTGTTCGGCTGTCAGGTCTTCTAACATGAGAGGACATTTAAATCAGTCCTTTGCATTTGTACTCATGCCTTGGCAATGGAGCAAATTCTGACTTTGCATTTTACATTTACAAAAGTGGCTGTCTCCAAATATTGTATATGTTTGTCTAAGTAGTCAAAATTATAATTTTTTTTTTCTATTGCTGGAGGCGTCATTTTTGGTGTGAATACAGCAATTCACATCTTAAAGTTTACTTATTATAGTAGTCAGTTTCTTATACTTGACATCATCTGCAACACTTTTGTATTTGGAGTCTAACATTTTAATATGCTATCTTAACTTTTGTTGTATGAGAGAGTTTCTCTGCATTTCCAGTTTCTATGATATAATGTCTGCAAATCCTGGCTGACCAGGTACCAAAAATATTTCACTATGCATTGAACTACTGTATGTTTAAATGTGTATGTGACTAATAAATGTGACAGGAATCATCTCTGCTATTAAACGTAACAGACAAGTTCCATCATAGCGGATTCTCCATGAATAATCTGACTTCAGAGATAGTTTTTTAGGTGATGAGTTACACAACAATGACAGTTCTCCATCTCTATAATGATAAGCACACGAGTGTCCTGCATGATCTCTGAAAAAATGAAAGATGAACCTTACCTTTGTGAGGTGAGGTGATGCTGTCCAAAGTAACCCGTTGCTGCCTGTGCACCTCTATCTGAAAATTGAGAAATGAAGCAACTTTAAAAGCCTGCATGTCAGAGTTGGAAAAGTACTAGCTCCGCCCTTGGGTGTTTCTTCATAGCAACTCGAAGAAGAACAGTCTGTGCTCAGGAAGCCTTGCAACAACGGCACACTTACTGTACTGCTTATGCATTGAGTATCTACAGAGGGATTAGTTGGTGGAAAATTTCCATAAGTCTGATTCGACTTCTTCTACTGCACGATGTGGCGATGTCACTGGCAGACAAACCCTGCTGATGACACTTCTGTCACATATGTACAGAGAGTATTTGACTTGATGGTTTATTTAAATGCTTTGAACAGAAAGTGCAGAAAAGAAGACGCCGCACTGTCAGCCAATAAACCCTTCCCTCAATCTGTTTTAACCGAGGTTAAAGTGGCAGAGATATGTGGAGAGAGAGAGGTAGACATGTCAGCTCCTGACTTTTTTCCACACAAGATTGGACATGACAAACAATGCTCCAGTCAGTTTAATATTTCCTGACAGTTTCAAAGCTATTCAAAGTCTCCCCTACGTCCCTTTATTGTATTCCACTATGGCAGGAAATACTTTGCAGGGTCTCCTGGTGAGTCAGAGTCGATTATGTAGATTTACATGCACCTGCCTGACTGGGCCTGCAAGAAGTTGCACGAATAAGGTAGAAGGGGAAAAGAAAGACTGCTTTTCATTTGATATGTTCTCTAATTCTTTGTTTTCAATAACTGAAAATATTTATATTTACGTCTAAGTTGGACCTTTTCTTTTTGCTAGAAGCAGCAAGATACAACAGAAATCTATTCATTTGATCATTTTTGTTACATTAAATGAACCAATGCAACTCCTATACAAACAACTCATTTGAACTATATGTCAGACTGTTCATTTCTGACACATAATGTATATTACATAATCCAGCAATAACCAACCATATATGATGCAACTTTTCCTATGTTGACCAATATCACTGTTGCAACAGTTATCGTTAACACACACGTGATGGTTGTGGTTATCGTATCTTACAGGAAGGTGAGGTTCCTTAAATAAGAATGAATAGTCTGTACCTCTGTGAAAAACAAACACAAAACAAGAGTCACTGCACGGTACAATTTTTTTGAATTTTAGGCCCACAGGTGACTTACTTACCAATCATTTTCATTTGCAAGAGAATAGAGAACCCATGCACACTGTTGATTTATTTGTATTTATTATACAATAAATATGTTTCAGTCCATTTATAGGCCTGTGCAGTCAAGATTTAAACTTTGTTACATTCATATTGAGGCCCGACTGATATGGGGGTTTTGGTGCCGATACCAATATTGATATTTGGAAGCTGATATTTGTGCCGATATCTTTCTTAGATCTAGATTCAATCTGTAGAGATAGATATAGATATACACTTTCATTGCATTGATCCCTTAGATGTTATCATACACTTGTGGAAAAGATTTACAGTATGACATGGACAAGATGGTCACTCAAACGGAAAGTAACCGTGCAAGTACGTGCATCACCGCTTGACACTCTGGTTTAGTTTGAGTGCCCCAGGTTTGAATCTGGCCTGTGTGTCATTCCTCGCATGTCATTCCCCTCTCTCTCTCTCTTTCTCTCACCCTGATTTCCAACTCTATCCTGTCTCTCAAATAAAGGCACAAAAAGCCCAAAGTAAAATCTAAATCTTAATTAAACTGTAAAAATACTTCAAATGTAAGTTAGCACATGATATAATTCATGAAGGTGTCTTCTGCTCTTTACAGGTAAAGATGAGCACACCTGTGTATCTATTTGTGAAGTTTTGTACATCCACTGGGGGTCCCTAATCTCTGGCACCATTATTTTTTGGGGTCAGGAGCTGAAAAGTTTAGGAACCCCTCTTTTAAAACTTCAATCAGCTTCTTTTAAAACAACATAACTTTGTATTGCAAACCCTCCTACCTTGCTGCAAGACAGATTGTTCAATTAAATTGTGCAAGTTTTAATAAACTCACAGTAAGACCCCTTCTTACTTTTCATCCTTTAAGGTGACCACAATGATAACGTCTTTGAAAACATGTAGACAACAACCAGCGTCTATGTTGTACTCCAAGAGACTCCTTCTCTAGTTTTTAGTTTTACTGAACCTTTTTCAGGTACAGATTCAAAGATAAAAAGCAGAGCATTCATTAGTTTAAACATGTTCTGATATTACTTAAGAAAGCAGAATCAGACAGAGCTATTTTTTCCTGGGGCTTGTACAGACATGATGATCGTCATCACCACCACACCTTGCACAAGGTATATGGATGTTGAAATACCAAAACCCTGTTTTTTTCTATCTGCTCTTGCACTTCATGAGAAAACATTGAAATGCTACTTCTGAATCTTAGGAAGTGTTTGTTATTGATCACTGTATGACAGAAGTTTAGTTAAAAGAAGAAAATGCTGTAAAAAAAAAAACCATTGTCACCTCACTAAACAAGTGACTGGATCCAGGAGATGTAGCAGCTGAAATAAACAAATGTCTGCTGAATGTACCAGATCAGTATGGGGTATCACAAAGTCGGGATTTAAAGTTTTGTTTGACCGAGAGCAGCAGGAGAGCAGTTGTCACCCTGTTGTCCCTGTTGTGCACTAAATATAAGACGCGCTCTAAAACGTTGGGAGACAGGCTGAGGGAAGTGATGGGACAAGGAAAACAAATACATCAGTCCTGCTGTCACCCTGGCAGGTCCGTTATGAATAATTTATCCAGGATGACGGATGTTTTGGATGTTTGGTTCCCTGGAATCACAGCTGTAACTGAGGCCTGCCATGATGCTGAAGTTGCTGAAGGTCAGCGGTGTGACCTGAAAGATGAGCAGGAGCTGTTTCCTGTCTCGAGTGCTTTATTGTCCTGTCACGGAGCCCCTTTTGAGTTTTCAGTCAACAGCCAAGCTAGCAGCTCTATGAAGCCTTCCTGCGGCACATTGGTGCTTGAAGTTGAACGCTAACCTCGGGATGCTGACTTGCTCACAACCGCCTTTGGCTAGCAATATTAGAAACATCTGATAATTAGCACTTAAGACAAGGTGTAGCTCAGGCTGATGGGTGTGTCACTAGCTTTCGAGGTATTACGGAAAAATCAAGAGTTAGAGAACATTTTGGCATGTTGGTGGTGCTAAATAAGAAGTTAGGTTCCTCCACAAAGAGATCTGGAATCTGGTAGTCTCCTGAATATGTTTCCTGCATTATATATCGTTCTATATATTACTTTCTGGGACAATTCACCAAAAAACATTGGATGTGAAGAGGCTGGTGGTGCTAGAAGAGAACTCAGAGGACCCCCCCCAAAGACAGTAAACTTCGTCTTCTAGGGACAAATGAAGTCTCTTCCAGATTTCATGGTAATCCATCCAGTAGTTTTCCAGATATTTCAGTCCAAACGAGAAACAAATGGGATGATCACCGTATTCCAGATGAGAATACAGGGCAAGAGGCGGATGAGTCACAGATGTTCTGCATGTTGAACATATTACGAAGTGGACCAGTTTATCTCCAGATGTGGTCGGGCAGATCTGATCACACTCAGATTTCAAGACATTCAAACCATTTATTTAAATGCATCTCTGTTTATCCAGCTTTCTTTAATTACCAGGTGTGAATGAGGTCTACCTGACATCAGCCTTGACTCTAATAAGATTAAAAGAATCTAAAAAGAATTAAAATGTGTCCAGAAGTATGAGCTTGTTTCGGCTTGGGGGTTCATAATGTGGTAGACAATGATTCCTTACTTAGACAGGCAGGATATCGAGCTTGGCAGATCATCACTACATTGGTGAAAGGACCTGATGATGGCGTGCACCTGATGACATGTAACCGAAAAAGGTAATGAATTAGATCTGTGAAATATTCTTCTTTAAAGTTGCTAGATTATTTGACCAGTAGGGAGGCTGTGTCCAATTTCCAAGACATGGTTTTGAATTAGTTTCAAACGGGAAATTTTACAGACAATTAGCTGTAGGGTGTTTCGCAACCTGTTGTTTTTTCCTTTAAGGGTTCTGCTTACAGATCCTGTTCATCAGGTTCTGTCAAAGTCAACAAATTAAAGTGCTTCACATACCTTGTTAACTCAAAAGAGACATACTAAACCAGAATCAGAGTTACCACAGCTATGCGGCAGGGGAGGGCGGACACTGCTGTAAAATTCTGTTATGCTACAGTCAACAGCTCTATCTTGGGCAGGTTCTTCAGCATGTTAAAGCACCTTAAGCCCGACATACACTGTACGACTGCAGAGAAGTCGTGGTGGTATGTCAGCTCATAACTGTACGAAAAGTTTACAATGCACAACCACAGCTTATGATTTATGTGCTCACAGTGTATGACCCAAATGGCAGAGCATTCACAATGTCAACAGAAAACTCCAACAGACTGAGGCGTATTTCAGTTGTCTCATATGCATCTCATAGCTTTACACACACCGGCAAAAACACTTTTATGCTCTCTACTTTACACACAGCATCTGCAGCACCTAAATCGTAAAAAATATGCCGTCAGCTGGAGGTCTGCAGATAATTCTGCCACAGCTTTCTTCATGAGGACAGACAGGCAGGCCTGCTGTTGCCATCCAAACGCCAGGAAGCTCCATTATCATGCACGGTAAAATGCTCATTTTATCGCTTTATTGGGCTTGAAAACGTTGCTTCAGAAAGCAACAGGTGATGTCATCCACCTAACCGCACTGCTAGTATAGTTAAACTGCAAAGCAAAGTGATGTGACGGCAGATCACACAAAGGGATGTTGGGTTTATGGAAATAAATCTGACCGAGTAACTGAAGCAGAGGAGAAAACAATCCAAAAATAAACATCTACAGAGCCGACCTCTAGGGTCACATTTTTGGGGATTTGGCAAGAAGACACAGCTTTGCCAGCTTTTCAAAGAACAATGGTTGGTTCCTCCTTCAGCACTAAACAGGATACAGTAAGACAAGAAGGTTTTAGTTGACTTTGCCATTCAAAGCTTTATGAAAATACAAAAAATACAAAGATTTGTAGCCCAATAGATCAAATGAGCAGCTGTTGGTGTAAAGGTGGAGTTGACCAGAGAGGACTTTCATCCGTCTGACTTTAGAAACCTTTTTCCAGCAGTGGGGGATAACGTCTAAACCCCCTGCTGCAGACTAATACGGACCATTGATTTCTGTGGAGGGGGGCGCACAGCAGTTTAAGACCTGGGTTTGCTCAAGTTAAGTGTTTTAAAACCATTTTTAGCCATCAGCAAACATCAGCTAGATAAAACTCTGGGCTACTTCATAGAGCCCTCCCTGGGAGGGGGGGTAGAGAGGGGGTCGTCCATTGCTCTGCATGTGCAGTAACTTCAGCACTGAGTGAAAGGGCAGGGGAAATGCAGCAGAGAATTTTACATGGTGTAATGGTTGTGAATGCTTTTATATCTCTACTAAATCACTACGGCAGCAGTCAGTGTTTTTCCCCCCGGTGTTTTATGGAGTTTCCAAAGCCTTTTTTTCAGTTTATTTGGTTTCCTGTTTGCCACAAGAGACACCTTTCTTTCTTCATATTCTTACTTTACAGATTTTACAAAGAGAGTAGTTTGTCACTTTTCTGTTTTGGATATCAAACATGGACATTTATGTGTTGGGAGCACATTCCTGATTCATGTCCCTATAGTAGGATGGTGCTAAAGAGCATAGCTGGAGATTGTAGACAGCGAGATTTTATATTCTCCGATGTAGGCCTAGACTAAATCACATTTCCAAACAGGTGGTGGAGTAACAGCTTTGTTTTGCTCAAACTGAAGGAGCAACATTTTGCAGCAATATCACAGTGACATGGCATAACAAGGGAGCAGTGTTGGCACACTGTTTTATTTCTTAATCTTCTTGTGTATGTTGTTGTGGATGATTTATCTGTAAATTTCAGAGGGGACAGGCGTCAACAACAAACTCAAGATTGTATTCTGTCAGTTTTACTTTGCACAAATACTCACACTCAGGCTTCACTTGTGTTGATTATATCTGTCTTCAGTTTTTGTGTAGCTAACATGTGGATGCATGTTCCTCATCCCTCTATAGAGGGTTTAAAAAGAGGCTGAGCACCAGTAGGACAGGATAGTGACTTTTTATTTGCAGCATTTATTACATTCTTCGACAAAAACCCTTTTTTAAACACACTGCCTAGAGAAGCAGTTATACAGTTGGTGTACATCAAATACAGTACAAACTCCTGAAGGGCATTAAAATGTATTTTCAGACTGCATAAAGAAATAGTCCTATAAATAATTGAACAACAACTCATTCATCCCAGATATCCGACATGAATTATCCCACAAGAAAGCTAAATGAATGTTAAAAACTTGAACGATTTAAAGGTCACATATTATGCAAAATATACTTAACCGTGTTTTACAAACACTAATGTGTGTTTCTAGTCCATCTACAAAGCCCCCAATGATGAGAAAAGTCCATCCTTTGTGTCTTTTGCCTGATCCACTTTTCAGAAAATGTGTGCTCAAACATGTGCACATCACAAAGTAGCCCCTCCAGGTGGGTGACACTCCCACAGTTAGGTGTTTGTTCTACCCTCTGAGTCTGCCTTCACACCATAAACAATAGGACATGGAGCGAGAAAGTCAGAGCCCCCCCAGCCCTTCTGGGGGGGGGGGGGGGGGGGGGGGTCAGACACAGCTCATTTGCATTTAAAGGTACAGACACAAAAACAGTCTGTTCTGAGCAGGGCTGAAATAGAGGGGTTTATAGGCATGATCAAATACAGGATCAGAGTGGATTTAGAACAAGAAGCTTCACACACATGTTTCTGGGAGCTCTGAGACCCATTTAAAATTTGGTGAAAGAGGACGATAATATGTGACCTTTAACTTAAATAAATTAAAGAGCCCATATTATGCCCTTTTTGGGGTTCGTATATTTAATCTACTTTTGTACGTTCACAATAGCTAAAGTCAGAAAAAAGTGTCTGTTTTCATGTACTGCTCCTCCTTGCTCCCTCTACGCTCTGAGTCCGTCAGCTACACTCTGTTGAGCCCACACTGTTAGACCCCACATGGGCCAAGTCTGCTCTGATTGGTCTGCCGATCCGCTCTGTCGTTATTGGTCAGTTGCTCAGCACGCGTCTCGGAAATTTCAACATGAGCTGCAGGGCTTGCCACAACGAGCCAATGGGCTTAGATCAGTGATCTCACACTGACAATGACGCCGCACTGATAATTTTTTATCGAGGGGGGCTAGAACTGAGCGTTACATGCAGCTAATGCTACAGCTAACAGGAGGACGTAGGAGAAGCTGCGTTTCCGTGGACTTTGAATTTTTGCACATAGATGTGCCTAAACATGAACAGGACACTTGGAAAACACACTAAAGGGCATGTAAAACCAGAAAAAGCATAATATGGGACCTTTAAAAAGAGGAATTCCATCAGGGATGTTGTTCTGACTGCATTGTGCACATGAATAAATACAGACAACATGAGAAATTATTGATTAAAAACAAGTGCATTTAGACACACAGACAATAAACATTAATCACGTCATGAATGTCCTAATAAGAAACGTTTCAGCAGAAGGACGGCTGAAAGCCTGGAGTGCTGTGTCTTTAAGAAAACCCGCTTTGCTGTTCTTCAGAGGTACGTTTATTGTTTTGGTTCTTAAGGCATAGAAGTGATCATGACTATATGCAAAACAGTTGTGTGTTTAAAAACCTGTTCAGTCTGCCGAGAGGACGATGATGGGGAATTTATTAGCCATCTGTGTCGTCCCTGCCAACGTCAAACTCTGTGATCTCCTTGGCGATGCGTTCTGCTATCACTCGGCTGCTGGCGACAATCAGCCTCCGAGACATCAGATCGAATGGTCCACCTGGAACACAGAGAAAATAATAAGTAAGCAATACTGAAATCAATTATTTTCTCTATGTGGTTATGTTGGTACGAGACTTTAAAGTTGTCTGTCACCATGTGTGTTGTACAAACATGAAAGAAACAGATGAGGATCAGACGATACATGTTGAAATCTCTTCTTCTTTCTTTGTCTAATTCAGACACATGCACTGTTGGATTTTTTTTTTTTACTAGTTGTCTTCAGAAGAACATCATCTTAAACTGGCTTATATGTATAAAACCCCAAACATTTCAAAGACAATAATGCATCTTATGGAGCGTTTGGAAAGTCACTTCACATATCACAGCTGTTGGTATGCACAAACAACATCACTGAGTAACCAGGTTATGTAAGGACAATCTATTATTCAGTGCGATTCAAAGAGTTCCAACACTCCTGAGTAATAATAATATTTGATGTATGACTTGTCAAAGGTGTAATAAAACAATACTGGTCACAATGGCAAAGGCAGCGAACGCTCCCCTCCATAAATCTGCTTTAGATTAATTTGCTGCTACATTTTGAGAGATGGTTGTGTGTGTGCGTGAACAAATGCTAAAAACTAAGTAAGTCACCAAGGGATAAACAGGCATACCAGGAGCAAACGGTGATGGCGTGGGCGGAGAATCACCAGCATCATGATCCCACTCATATCAAAGTGTTATCAGTGAGTTAGACCCTTCTTCTGTGACTCTGCTGGATGCAGTGATTCGCCTCATACGACCCTTAAAAGTGCAAAAGAAGAAGCTAGCTATGCTGCAGGTCCTCACTGTCCTAAATGTCCTCGATGAAATGCCAGCTGCTATAAGTGCGGTGCAATTCATCGCCATATCAGCATCTGGTAAAAGGAGCATTCATGTCTCCTTGATGGACGTTTCAGGGCTGGAGCTGGTGTGTTTCCCCCAGCCAATGACAGCACACAGGTGAGATTAGAAGTGGATGCCATTCAGCAATTGGACGCAATTTCCAACCGCTTTATATGACCGACATGGATGCAGTGGCAAAGAAGAGAAAATATAATCATAGTGAGGATGAACCTTGTGTTGGCTTTTATCCGAAAACGGATAATCTGCTAATAGTCTGCTTTCTGTTGGACAGGCAGGGACAAAACACCGGGGGTGAGCTTGTGCTAGCGTGCGGTAGCTTGCAGTGTAGGTACAAGCAGTAAATGTACGCACTATGACCTGCAGTGAGTGTGAGCTTCTGCAGGCGGTGAGCCCAGAAGGGGCCCAGTTTTTATTTTGTGTTTACAAGCTGCAAAGAAAAAATGCTACTGACTCTTCCTTTAAAGGGTGAAGAAATATTTCTTGATTCTTTTGGATTCAGGAGAAACATGGAAAAAGCAGATGGTCTTACAAACCGTGAGTCATCTCTAATGCACCTCGTCTCACATCGTGCAGGCCTAGCTGTCAGTCACTGGCAGGGTTTTGTAACTCTAAGATAAAATGTGTCAGACTCTGCTGCTTCCCTTTTCCAGCACAAAGCCACTATCTGCCCTGCCTCCTTTTTCTGACTGCGACATGTGTGGTCATACAGAAGGGATAAAAGACGACAACAATGTGGATTAGAAACTCTAAATGATGCTTAAGCATTAATAGCCTCTGTTGTGTTTGTGCTGGGGAAACAGAAGGCAATAAAACCGGCTTTGCTCTGTACTTCCTGTATTTCCTTCAGAATTTTTTTCTCCACAAGCCCACCACCTTGCTGCTGCTTGTTTGCTTCACTTCACCCAGTGCCTCAGCAGCCTCTGAACAGTTTGGTGTGAAAACCTTATGTTTTGTCCGTGACTCACCTGAAATGTCCATGATAACTCCTCCGGCCTCGGTAACGACGGCTGCCCCTCCGGCCATGTCCCAGCAGTGGATGCCCATGTGGTAGTAAGCGTCAGCCGACCCGCACGCTACCAGACACATGTTGACAGCTGCACTGCCCGGGGAGCGGATACTGTGGATGGAAATGCTCTGTGTTTGACTGCTTGTGACACACAGTTATCCTTCCACTTGGTTCAAGTCAAAGTTTAGTTTTTTGTGAGAGAACATTTAAAGGAAAACACTTTCACCTCATCTGATAGAGGAAGTCGAGAAGAAGTCAGGAAACACGAGGAGGAAAAAGAAGTGTGTGGCATGCTACAAAAGGGTCCATCTGCCGGGAATCATGCACATGTGTCTGAACTGTAAGGATATCAAGGCGTCACTCTTTGGGGAGATAATCGCAGAGTAACTCAGGATGCAATATGATACCCGATAAATAACCCATTATATCAAGATACAGTGATTCGGCCATATTTGATCAATTTTAAGACAATGACAGAAAGTCCAATACCATAAATGTTTGACTATAGATGACAAAATGCACTAACAGGTAAAGTCCAGGTTTAATATCATACACACCAATCACAATTTCCCTCGGGATCAATAAAGTATCTATCTATCTATCTATCTATCTATCTACAAGTAGTCATGAAGTAGTGATACAGGAAGTAATATGTTTAGAAAGCCGTATTACTTTTAAATCAGAAACACTCCTGAGCTCTCATGTCTCATAGGTTACTTGTGATCCTTGTGAAGGACACCCTCCGTATCCTTCTTCCTGCTTCTTATCCCAGTTTCGGTCGACAGCTGTTCTTTGCCCATGACTGCCTCTTAAAAGGATGTTTTTTCTTGTGACTGTAACTTTGTGCTGTGCTCACGATGGATTAATGTTGTAATGTCTTTGTAATAAAGCAATGAGTAAGGTGTTTTACCTGCTTTTTGTAACATAATAAAGATTGATTGATTAAAATAGCAATATTTGGCCCCAGCGTAATAAGAAAATGTATGAGAAAATGTATTGTATTAGGATAAGCCCCTTGAGGTGTATCACCTCGTTTTCAAGGGGGTCCCAAACATATATTTACAAAGACACAGGTACAACACAGCAATACAAAACACACTACAGACGAAACAAACAAAGTAATACATACAGCAGAAAACAACAGCAACAACAACAAAACAAAACACACATGGGTAAGGACGACCATATGTTGCTGTATTGATATTTTGATATCACACCTCTACTTAAGAGAACTTTAAATGTTCTAATGACTGAGTCTGCCATTCCCTCATGTGTCTCAAACTACCTTAACACACACAGTGTATTCACAAGAAACCATGCATGAACGTAATCCAGGGTAACTCATTTCAGTTTTCACTTCCCATTGTCACATCAACGCTGTACGGCATCACTGCAACCACAACCAGTGACACTACTTTTCAATGAAAGCCTTCATTGCATCAACACACGCACCAGTTTGTGTTCTGTTGACTTCCTGATGTAACTTACTGTTACTGTCCATAACAACAGGACTCACCTAATCAATCAGGACTGACATATCAAGCATTACAACATTTGCATATCTGTATATTTACCCGTGCACAGGGAGGGAGATGATGGTCTTCATGTTGGCCATCATTGTTTTGAAATGCTCCGGATTTTTCTTGAAGCCCATTTCGGTCAGAACCAGAGACTGGCTAATATCTGGGTGATAAACAGAGATCAACATTATTCTAAGAGTATTAATCTTCAACATTACTCAGCAAATTAAAGTTGTCATTCCTCTAAATAAAAACACAGAATCTCTGTCTGAAATGTACAACTACTGAGCTGTTAGTGCATGCAGAGACTCTTGCTGTGACCTTGCTGCCACCTAGTGGAGTTTGTTAAAAACTGCAACATTAAAGCTTGATGACTTTATCCATCTTTACCTTCCTGTCCAGACACTTTGATAGGGACTCCATTGCAGAAAGCTCCTTTCCCTTTCCGTGCTGTGTACATCTTATCCTCAATGCAGCTGTAGACGATACCAAACTCTACCTGAGGGAAAGAAGCCGCACAGACAGCAGCAGTGAATCATGGTGTGGGAGGAGGAGACAATATAAAGGCAAATATGAACAGAATAATGCTGTTCTACTTATCAGAAATTCATTATTGGAGCGTTAACTATGCTCATGTGTCCTATAATTAAGATGTTACAGTGTCAAAACAAATAAAAACAAACAATTAAGACGAACCTCTTTCTTCACAGTGAAGCCGATTGATACAGACACAAAGGGGAACCTGCACAAAAGACATTAACAAGAAACATTCACTTAATGAAGTCCCTCTTGGTTTTAGCTAACGAGAAACGTTTTTCTATTATCAGTTCAGTTTCATCTACATTCTCTAATTATCACTGACAGGGAGGACAATCCAAGAGAGAACCTAATTAAAAGATAAAAATAGATTAGGAGCGACCAAGATCAAACAGACCCAGAGCAGTATCAGGCTCCTCAGTGGATTGTACTGTGTATCAGAAACGGGCAGTACCTGTGAACGAAGTTGGTGGTGCCATCGATCGGGTCGATGATCCAGGTTGGACTGTCGGTTAGAATGCTTGGGGCGCCCGCTGCTACAGACTCCTCACCTATGAAACTGAAGAAGACAGAAAATAAAGGAAATTGACACATTTATATGAGGGCTGTCAAACAATATTTTTTTAAATTGGTGAACTTCAATTAACTGCGATTAATCACGTTTTTTATCGCATGTTTGAAATTCTATTATTTAGAATTTCAAAATAGTTTCAGTATGCTTTTATTTTGTTATTTTGTACTGTTTTATGCTAAGGATGCTTTACTTTGCATTCTCATACAAATGGAAAAGTGATTTTATTTTGAAAGGAATTAAGGAACTTCCTCCAGACCAAGCAAATGAAAATGGCTAAATGGACGGTAAAAAAAAGTGAACCATTGAACCTGAGCTGTCTGGGAGTTTTATTAATAGTGAAATTAACCATTTAAAGTCACAGAGGTGTCATTCTTTTCCATCAATCTGGCTACAGGGACAATCTGCAGTTGTTTACCTACGGTGCGCCTCAAGGGACAAAATAGATGTCACGCAATAGATACGTTTTTTTGTTCGTGTTATTTCTGACCTTTATCGCTTCGTTATTAACATATAAATGCTGACATGCCTCATTCTAAGCATCTGCAGCTGTTGAAATTGTCCCAGAAGTTCTTAAAGGTCCCATATTCTGCTTTTTCTGGTTTTATATGCTCTTCAGTGTGTTTTCCATGTATCCTGTGCATGTTTAGGCACATCTATTTGCTAGTTTCAAACTTTAGCTATTGTGAACATACTTTAGTAGGTACATAGATTAAATATACGAACCCCAAAAAGGGCATAATATGACCTCTTTAAGTATTTAAGGATGTTGGCTATAGCACTGCATGGACCAGTTCAAACACCAAGACTCTGAACCTGCTTAAAATCAAATGACAGAAAACTCAACCATACTGCACTTAAATGAAACCAAATAAACATTTTAAATTGAAACATTCAAGGCTAGAATATTACAAGACAGCATGAAGATAAAGAAGAGATTTAGAGAGACTTCATAAAAACACAATCTCTGATAAATGATCTTTCATTTCTTCATGCTCTCAACTACAACCATATCACGCAGCAGACACACCACCTCGCCTGTCCTTATTTGCTAGTCAAGTACCTGTGAGTGGGGTACTTCTCCTTGATGGAGGATATAATGAGCTGCTCCACTTTCTGGTCCGTCTCGGTCACCAGGTCAACTGCCGAGCTCTTATGCATGACGGCGATGTCCTTCTGGAGCGCCTCACGGATCATCTGGCAGAAAGTCAAACAATGATGAAACTCAACGAGGGGATTTGTTTTTGGGATGACAGACTACATCTGCTACTTTAATTGGAACTAATGTGATGTGTGTTACGGTCACATTTTTTGTGGAAGAGGAGGCGGTGATAATGAGGTGTTAAGGACCGGGTATTTTTGTGTTTTCTCTTTCGTGTACTCGTCCAGCGTTTCCCAACCTTTTCTCTTGGAGCCCCCATTACTTGTATCTAAGAAAAGCTGGGACCTCCAAGGACCCAATACAGAAAAAAAACATGATACATGACCGACAGAAATTCACATAAATCTTTAAAGTAGTCAACAAAAAATCCCAACGGAATAGGTCTACACACTTATTCTTACCAAAAGACCTTTGTATTAAAAAGTATCCAAAGTGTGTTATCATGCTTTTAGTTCATATGTGCCAATCTAACCTCAGAGCGGACACAGTGTTGTACTAGACTCTCACTTTCAACAGAAATGATGTCCATACACACGTGTGGGGGATAATGATTTAAAACATGCATGGAATAGAATCAATAACAGTTTAATATATGGAACACAGCTTGCCTGTTAAGCGGATAGTGTAATAATTTAACTTTCATTCTCAGGTCCCTGAAAGAAGACCAGGATGGACCAAACGGAAAATACAGTGATGGGCTCGTATGAACCCTTCCCCCCACCAGAAGGCCATATTTGGTAAATTTTCCAGACCATGAAAACATCTTCCATCCTCTGTCTGAACTTCTTCAGTATGCATTTTTTCCATGCAGCACCTCTAGGTTAGACCAATGCACAGTCAATTATGATTTAATCGAGTCTGTCTATGTTACACTGGCATCACTCTTCCTGTCTACTACCAACAGGGCGTGTTGTTTGTGTTGCAACAGGACTCTTCAGACTGCTAAGCTGTGATTCAGGCACATACGCTCTCCAATTCTGTAATGGTAGTTGATTGTATCTGTTGTCACTTGATGCCTGCTGCAGATCTGATTTCCTTCAAGATAATAATTAAGATGACGTTGAACTCAAACTCGTCTCCTGTCCTTTATAATTGTTCTGCAAGATAATCCCCTTCACGTGTGTTTTCACTTTGCTTGGTGTGCAATTGTTAGTGACGTTACGTTTGACACCGAGGCTTTGAAGCGTGTGTCGTGTCGGAGGGGCGTTTCTAGCCGAGGCTCGTGTCATTTTCAGAGAAGCGCGTCATCGATGACAAACGAGGCCTCACTTCGAGTAGAACTACGTCACTGATTTGTTTGTGTTTCGGGTTGTGGATAAAAGGAAGCGAATCCCACTTGTCATGTCTCCTCGAGAGTTTGCGTTAGTTGGTTGTTGAGAGTTGGAGTTTTGGTTCTATTTTTTCCCAAGAAACGGAGCCTGTGAGAAAGAGGAAAACGTCTCCTGTTTGGGAGCACTTTGAGTTATCATCTCCCAATAAGGTAAACGTTAAAAAAAAACATTTGTTCAGCGGTTCCAGGAACCGAACCGTTCCAGGAGCCTCTACGGCGACGTGGCGCTGCTATAACCATTATGCTACAAAGCTTTCATATAATGCCGTGCTGAAGCGCTTCAATTAGTTGTTACTATTTCTGTCACTTTGTGTTGGAGTTTCCCTGTTTTATCCCGGTGTTGCTTGTTTCCCTTGAGTGTTAATGTTTCCTCGTGTTCATGGTTTCCTAGTTGTGTCTTCAGTGTTTTCTGTTTTTATTTTGTCATTTTTTTATCCTCGTGTATCTCTGTGTTTTGTTAGACTCTTTGAGTTCTGCATGTCTTTAGTGTTTCATGATTTATTTTGTATCGTCCTCAGTGTTTCTGGTTCTTGTGTTTTCTCCCTGCCTTGATTTGCCCTCATTGTCTTCACCTGTGTCGTTAGTCTCACCTGTGTCTGATTACCCCCGTGTCTATTTAGTCTCTGTGTTTCTTCCCTTCTCTGTCAGTTCGTTGTATGTGTTTGTCGGCTGTCAGTCTACCCGTGGCTCCTTGTTTTCTCCTGTTTGGATTTTTGTAAGTAAGTTTTTGTTTAATTAAGTGTTTTTGATAATTCTGTATTTGGGTCCTCCTCTGCAAATCACACTTTTGAAAGGTTTGGGGGGTTTATTTTCTACTTTTATACAAAAAAAAAATCACTTTCATTGTTATTGCATGTTTTAGTCTAACAGGTGGGGGGTATCAGGACCACATCATGCATTACCTGTCCAGCCTCCTTGGTGACCTCCACACACAGGTCCATGCACTCCTGCCAGGGGTCGCTCATGTTGACAGGTAGATGTGGATGTTATTCACGCAAACAGGTTAAAGAGACCTGTTGGAGAAGAGAACGAAACGCTAAGAAGCCATATAGTTACGTGTTTATGTTTGCAGCCAAGAAACAACCGGGGGAAACCTGCAAGGACCAACTAGTAACGGAGCGTTAGCTAAATTAGCTTATATGCTAGTAAGAGCCATTTAACGAGCTCGACGTAAAATGACAATTACAGCTTCAAACACACATTAACAGTTGTGACAGACGGCTTTCTAATTCATCTAATTCCAAGATGCAAAAAGCTACAGTTACGTTTAAAACACTTTGCATTGCCGTAAGCTACTTACAGTACGCCCACCTGCAGCAGTCCAAACGGATTGACTTCTCTGTGCTCGCTGTAGCAGGACATACCGGAGTAGGCGGGACTAAAGAAAAACTCTCGCTCATTGGTTAAAACAAATCCGCTTAGAGTTGAAGACACGGCTCTCATTGGCTAGTAATCTGTTATTCCCCGAGGGAAAGAAACACGGAAGTAACTATTCATACAACTTTCTCTCCTTGTTTTAAAGGAGAGGCAGCAACAAACAAAGATTTATTCAATTTAAGTGAGGTTTTAATTCTTTGTACCCCACGGGGCTTTAATAAAAAATTATGTTCATGCATTGTAAGTGTGTATCTTAGTTGAACTGGTCTGCAATCAATTACATTCAAATGATATAATTATTTCAACACAAAAATAAGAAAGTAAGACATTTAGGCTCGTGAAAGTGTGGTGTAATTACAAAAAAATATATAGAACACATGATTCTTCAGTGTCAGTATGTTGGGTTTTTTTTTTTCAACAGGAAGAAGTAGGAAAGGTTACTTTTATGAGCAGGTATTGGTGTCTAGTGTGAGGCTCTCTTTGGGTGAAGTCATGTTGATTTGCCCTGTAAAACATCAGGACGATCAGACCTTACCTGTCAGAGCACGCTACACAGTTCCTGGTACAGGCGCCTGTGATATCACACATCGACTGTTGCAACTCTCTACTGGCGGATCTTCCTACAGTCACTATCAATCCCCTGCAGATGATACAAAACGCAGCAGCACGACTGGTCTTCAACCTTCCTAAAAGAGCACATGTCACTCCGCTGTTCATCTCCTTACACCGGCTCCCAGTTACTGCTCGCATCAAATTTGAAACTCTGCTGCTCGCTTACCAAACAGCGACAAAAAGGTCTCCTCGTTACTTTAACTCTCATCAGGTCTACACTCCCTCCCGCCCACTACGCTCTGCCAATGAAAGGCGTCTGATCCAACCTTCACAACAGGGTCCTAAGACGCTGACTAGACTCTTCTCCTCTGTCGCCCCCTGGTGGTGGAATGAACTTCCAAACTCCATTGGATCTGCAGAGTCCCTCTGCACCTTTTAAGAAAAAGCTAAAGACCCAGCTCTTTCATGAATACCTACTAACTTAATGATGATGGTCTCGATATTATTGATGATGGTAATGACGATGTTTTTTGTTTGATAACGATGACTTATAAGATGGTTTCTATACTGATTAGAGCTCTCAAGAACTGCCCTCAATGTTGTGCTTTGCCTCTGGTCACTTCCTGTCAGCACCTGTGTGTCCAATCAGACTCAAAGCTGATCGTTTGCTCTTACTGACAATGTTCCCTTTTTTTTCTAGATCCTTGCTTGTGTTGTTCTTGCGCTCTGATGTACGTTGCGTTGGATAAAAGCGTCTGCTAAGTGAATTGTAGAATTGTAAAGTGGTGTACATCGGCCCTATGTGTTTTCAATAGCAGAATTTTCTCCCATTCGTCAGATAATGTGATTATTTCTGTGTTTGACTGGACATGTGTCATTCTGGATCCATGCACAGCACACCCTGAGCTTGGCTTCTCTGGAAACTGCAACTAATCCACATGTTGAACCCCCTCTGACAGTCCCTGACCCCGACCTGCTTCCTCATTTTAAATGGAGCTTGAATAAATATTGATACATCTCAACCCAACAATCAAGATTGAGACCATTAAGTTGAGCTTGTTACACTTGTGAACAGAACAACTTCTCAGAAAGCTTGTTCTTTTAATTCATTATTCACTCAGAGTTTAATGTTAATCTGCAAATACAAGAGGCAAAACTGCAGCTTGTTTCAGCTTACATGAATGAAAGTTCATACACGTCAATATATTAACAAATATCAACTCTCATTTTTGTTAGGAGTATGTGGGCGTGTGTGTCTAAAATATTGTCATAATGAAGGACTAATGATAAAACTTTGTTTCATATGACAAAGCTTTATATAAAACATTTCTAAACAAAGTTCTCGAGCATTTTAAAGAACAAATGGTAAAGAAACATGTAATTTACTGCTTTGGATTGATATTAAAAGTTAATCAAAATTTGCTACATGTGAGTTTAAATAAATAGGGATTGTTTGGTTTAAAAACTTTTGGAACCTCGATATCATAACAAGTCCTCTTTAGGTCAGAAGGGGGCAGCAACAGTGTGGGACAAAATGCTCTTCTTTTCTGTTTGCTGTTTTTTAAATGGAGTGAAACATGTTTGCTGTGTTCAGACTTTAATTGCTGCAGGCGACTTCCGCTGTTATGTAATACTGATTTGACATTTAAAGACAGACGACATGTAAAAACCTGTTCTAAACAAGAAAAGCTTAATTTGCATATTATGGTATTGGCAATGGTTCATGTGTGGACATTGCATCACTTCATTAGTGTATTGGTACTTCTTAGTCCTTTTGAGTCAATGAAATTCAAATTATCTGCTGGTTAAAGCTTCAAAAATGTTTGGAATTGGTGTATTTCCTGCATTTGCCTTTTTTTTTTTTTTTTTTTTTTTTTAAATTTACATTTTAATTGATTAGACATGAATATTTTCAAATTAATCATGAGTCTCAAAATTAGTGATTGGACCGACCTGATCTCTGACGAAACCGATCCACTTCACAGATCAAGAAAGCTCATTGGCAGTGGTGGTTCTAGACCACTTCTACTGAGGGGGGCAAACTGGGGCCAGTTGTTTTGTCAGAGGGGAACATTAAACCCAGGTCAAAAATGGACAAAGATGATCGTTTTAAAAAATATATATTATGCCAAATAATAGTGCACATCATTAAATACCATAATTTATATTTGTTTCAGTAACTATTTAATACTAGAGTGAGTCCAGTTGTTTAGTCAAATACTGTGCAAGTGTTATGAGGGGGGGCTCTTCCTTTTGGAGGGGTGGCCACAGGTGGGACCAAGCTCCATGTTAGAGGGGCGTTGGCCCCTGCCTAGAACCGTTTGTATTTGTACAAGTCGGCACGAAGTTCAAATACATTTCTTTGAAAATATTTTAATTTTATGTATTTATATTTATTTTTTGTTCCTTGACTAAGAAACTCAATTTCGGGTTTACTACAGCTTTGTGTAGCCTTACCCATAATACTAACAACAACAATACCACTATTAATTATAATTAAAAAGTATTGAAATCAGAACTGAATAATAATAATATTGGTGACCAAAGAGTATAATTCATTTAAGGTTTTTAATTGTATTGCCAATATGATATGCTGAAATATTTCCTCAAATTTGATCCCAATTCATTCCAGAATTCTGTTTTATATCTCTAATAGTATCAACTATTCGCTCCATTAATAGAAAATCAAAAAACTGAAGTAGCCATGTTTTCTATCCTGATGTTAAAGAGAGTGAGGCCACAACAGGGCAAAGCGTGAAGGTGTCAGTTTGTGTGTGTATAGTGGAAGTGGAGTGACATCAGTTACAGAGAAAACATCCCTCTTCATTGCAAGATGTTTCTCCAAACGTACACATACTTCAGTTTTATCAGTAGAGCAGTGAAAAAGGTTTGTTCTGCTATTTTCAGCTCTGTCTTCAAGGTCGAAATCCGATTCTGGCTTCCTTTTTTTCTGAGGTGAAATTCAGCCACTTAACCCCTCGGAGCGATTTGTGTCAATACGTTTTTGCAGTCCTGCGAGGACGCTCTGTCCTCCTGTGCAGAGTGCTAACAACACAATTAGCTTTAAAAACACTAGGGCACTGGCTCATTCATATTCTGTCTGACAGATTTGACCTCAGATGGCCTTTGTGTCTCAAAGACATGGCAGAAATTCAGGACAATCATTTAAATGAGTCTGGCAACAGTTGTGCATTCATTAATTCTAAATCTTCTACCCAGATCAATGAATTATGTTTCATTATGTTGTAAGACAAGGCATTATGTTGACAATTACAACCCATCTGATTACACTTTGAAAGCAATTTTATTTCATACGTGCCGTAGTTTTGTGTTCTCTCTCTCCTGTGTGTGCGCTCCTCAGCCTCAGAGTGCCCAGCATCACCTGTGGCTAATTACTAATCAGGGGCAAACTATGAAGAGCAGGAGAGGAGGCTGCCAGTTGGTCGTTGGACTGCGTGTGTCTTTGACGTTGACAAATTTAGTGTGATCCTTCTGTGGAAGGATTGTGTTTGGATTAAGGCCTTATTGTTCAGATCTTGAGTGTTAGTTTTGAATTGGCTTCTTTTTTGTTTTGTTTTTTAGAAGAAGCTTGTTTTGTGTTGCACATTTTGATTTAGTTTGTTAATAAATCATTTTAAACTTTCCTTACATTAGTTCCTATTTCTTTTCCCTGGGTTTTAATTTATTGTTACTCCCCTAATCCCCTAGCCATCTTGGGGAACATAACAATTTGGGGGCTCGTCCGGGATCCAAGAGACTTGGGAATTGTTGTAGGCTTAGTTTGTTTGTATACTGTACCTCTTGTGAATTTAATGGTAAGTTATTTGGGATGTATTGTGTCTAGCCTTTAGTGTGTAAAGCTTCCTCAGTTTAGTTAGGGGAGTGACCAGCTTGGCTGTTGCAGTCCTTCCTTCGGCCACTAATTTTATTTGTTTTGCCTTTCTTATTTTCGGGACAAATCCTGGGTGGGGAGTACGTTTCCTGGTGGGGGTAGGCATTTCAAGGCTTCGGCCATTGATGCAGCCTTTAAATTCACCTCGAGCCCGGCAGGTCCCAGAAGACAGTTAGGTAAGTTTGTGTTTGTGTGTTGGCTAGTTGTGTTTTAGAATCTACTGTTTGGCATCCGGCAACAAATTTACTTGGTTCACTATTGCGATGACTGTTACCAAGTTTGTTAATTTTGTTCAGAAATTTAGCAGTGGCTTATAGGGATAAGACATTGGTAGCTGCCAGGGTTTTGTAATTTCCTACAGTGTAGCAACAATGTCTTAAGTTTTTTCTGCTTGTCCGTGCTCCTCTTTGGATTCTGAAATACATTTTGATGTAACAGAACATAGTTATCTTGTTCTTGTTGTGTTTGAGCGCATTGCCACAGTTTTGCGTTGGCCTAAGGATGTGTGGACAAACAAATTGTTACGTTCCCCAAGATGGCTAGGGGATGAGGGGAGGGGATTAAAACCCGGGGAAAAGAAATGGGAAATAATGTAAGCAAAGTTTAAAATGATTTATTAACAAACTAAATCAAAATGTGCAACACAAAATAAGCTTCTTCGAAAAAAACAAAAAGAAGCCAATTCAAAACTAACACTCAAGATCTGAACAACAAAGCCTTAATCCAAACTCAATCCTTCCACAGAAGAATCACACTAAATTTGTCAAAGTCAAAGACACACGCAGTCCAACGACCAACTAGCAACTGGCAGCCTCCTCGCCTGCTCTTCATAGTTTGCCCCTGATTAGTAATTAGCCACAGGTGATGCTGGGCACTCTGAGGCTGAGGAGCAACACTTGGGGAGCACACACAGGAGAGAGAGAACAAACACACAAAACTACAGCACGTAACACCTCCCCCCATAAGAACAAACTTAATGTTTGTTTTCCAAAGGTTGAAACATATCTCATCATTTCAAACACACATTATCCACCATGTAATATTTGAGTTAAGTTACTCCCCAAAGTGCCTTATGAAACACATCATCTAGTGGAAGCAACATAAAGAACACCACTGCCAACCTGTAACACACCGCAATGTGACAGAAAACTGACAGTGGGGAAAGAGTGAAACAAACAGAATCTATAGACTTGTGGACTTGTGAGAAGGTGAAGGAGATGTGATTCAACATGTATCCAACACTACTAACCATCAAACCCACCACCTTGCTCACCAACACAAAGTACTGCCAAACCAGACACACGTCCCTATAATATAAGACAAATACCAACTTCAAAAGGGAATGACCAACCTATTTACCAGTGAAGTGAGCTGGAAAAAAAGAAGAGCTCTTCCATGTTGATCGTGCACCTTTAAGACTATGAGAATCATCTCAGAATGCTGCTTTATTGAACAGAAAGTCTATTACAATGTTAAACAATCCAATATTTCCAATCACTTCTAGTCCCTTCATTTGTGAAAAACAAAAAAAAGAAATCCATTATGGAGAATGGTGGAAAACACATTTTTAATTTGCAGGTAACGACAAAGAATATCAGCGCACCAGTACATCTGCCAGGCTCTAACATTTATTAAGTTATGGATATTTAATGTGATACTGTTGATAAGAATCTTGCAAGTTTGCATGAGAAATGTCATCCATACAATTGCAAAAAAACAATTTAAGATTATCTGATATATTCTGGGGCGGCAGTAGATCATTCTGTAGGGACCACCGGTTCAAGTCCTGGTGCTGACCAAATCTGGGAAAAAAGGTCTGGTAGCTGGAGAGGTGCCAGATCACTTCCTAGGCATCACCTAAGTGACCCTGAGCAAGGCACCAAACGAACCCCCCCCCCCCCCCCCCCGAACACCACCAGCCCATGTGGACAAATCAACATGTTTCATACTCTTTTCTGAGGATTCATATTTTTTCGGCCAGTCCCCTTACTCCATTACGATAGAAACATGTTAGGCTACCGATATAGATGGAAAGAGACGACAAACAATCTCTTATGACCATACAGCGCATTCTGAACTACTTCAAGAACAACATCTCCTGTCTTCAACTGAACACCGCAGGCGTATAATTCTAATATACACCCCTTGTGAATTGAAACCGTAGCAATACGAGTCCAATAACACCACAAACAGCAACATATGTTGAGTCCTCAGGCTTGTCGTGGCACCACCTAAACAGAGAACAGCACACGCTCTGTTTGGAGATTCCTAACACCATAATGGGAGTCATGTGGATCTACTATTTGCGAGAGGAAGCTGGGGAAAAAAAACATCTCCTCTGTCCTTTACGACATGCCTTTGAGCTGGTGAGAAGCTGTGATTGTCCACATATGAAGACGAGCCTCTCGGGCATGACAACCAGGAGGTTATATGTAAGGCAGTGTACAACTGCGGGACTCTGAGAACAGCATTTGACATCACCTCTTTAGAGCGACTTGTTGTCAGCAAAGCCTTCTGCGTGGAAAATGGTGAGCATATACTTCTACATGTTCAGTTACAAAACTGGGCATGTGTACCCGTTTAATCTCCTGATATTTAATGATGTGCCAACCACTGTAATTTATCAAGTATGTGTATCTTTTGTGTGTCTCCTTGAAATGCTGGGATCTGATTGTTTTCGCTAAAGGTCATGTTTGAATGCAACTGCAGGGTGTTTGAAAAGCTGCCAGGTTTGACAGGCTCCAAGCGATTTTAAAAAAAGACGTGGGAGGAAGTTTTGTACTTGCCACGAGAAAATTACATTTAAGTCAACACGCATCTTTTGAGTTCCCAGGAAAGCACTTTTTTTTTTCTACACTGAAATCCAAATTTATTCAAATCTTATCTTTGCTATTGCAGATTAAGGCATGTACAGACAAGCAGGTTTTCTGAAACGATGGGTCTCACGATCATGAACGCACATCAAACATCTGCATCCTTTGTGATGATCAGGGTGACTGTATGTAAGTGATTCCTCCTGACTTTGTCCACTTTTTTTTTTTTTTTGATTTACTTTCTTTGATATGTCACGCCCACATGTGAAATACAATGTCTTCTTTTTTGTGTTGATTTTGAAAGGGTTTTTTATTCTCCTTTTCTGCCCTGGTCCTCTGAGCGCTCAGCTCGGCACTACCCCCAACATCAAACACATCGTGGTTGGACGGTGTTACAATTACATCACACTGGTTAACCCCAGCTCCAGGTAAAGCTTGACCTTTACTCCTTTGACTTTTAAACCAGCTGTCACTAAACCTGAGAGACTTGATTTCCACCAAAAAGCCCTTGGTAGTTCTAGGATTTGGGTTCCAGATGTTTGAAACAAACAATGCTTATGATATCAGCAGTGTTGAAGCCTACAAGAAGAAAAGTCAAACTTGTGTTGATGTTGAATGCATTTTTATTTTCCTTTCCTTTCCCTTTTTCTTTTCCTTCTACAACCTCGTACAAAATGCAGCCGTCCAGGCCCGGTTGTAGACTGCTTTGAATGGGGGGGCAGTAAGAGATGACTAAAGTTAATGAGTGTTATATACGACCATAAACTACAACTCAGATTGTTTTATGTTTTTATCTAAAGTAATCAATGCAGAACTTTTATACTTGCGCCTGTAGTTTATTTCATTTTAAACCAATCTCCCAGACCGACTGAGTCTATCGCTCAACAAGCTACGCTAACACGGCTACAAGTGGGATGTGTACAGCTAAGTGACTGTCAAATGATCAGAAAACTGACAACCTCTCTCGATGATCTCCATATCTTATGTGGCCAAACCAACCAATAAGGTATTAGTAAAACATTTTATAAGAAAGTGGCATTTTCTGACCAGGAAAAAAAACAAACCTTTTTATTTCTGAAACTTGTGGTAAAAGGAGGATATTTGGCTTTAGTGGGGCAGGCTGAGCATTTTGGGGGGGCACTGTCCATGCCGAGAACCGGCCTCGCAGCCGCCAGAGTTTTAACACGATCAATGCCTTGATCTAGGGGGACGAGGTGTTATGAAGCTCAGGCTTTGTCTATTGCTGGACCAAAGTTTGTGGAACTCCCTACTTCCCAAAGTTTGTCTCTCACCTACAATTGATATTTTTTAGACTCACCTTAAAACATATTTCAATTCAAGGGATCCATAGCTCCATAAGTTTTGTGTTACCCTCTACATAATTGTTGCCTGATCGTTGTTGTTGTTGTTCTTGTCTGTTACTTATGCTTTGTTTTTCCTCTTTCTTCACTGTTCATCACTTTGGATCAACTGTGTTGTGTGGGTTAGGTCTTTATAAATAAAGCTGAATTGAGTTTTCTGAAAAGAAAGTTGGCCGGTAAGCAAAGAAATCGTGTGGAACGAAGGTGTGTTCTGATGCGCTTCGTTCGGAAAAGAGATTTTGATCTCATGGGAAAGTTTAGCTAGTATAACAGGAGTTGTGTCTGAGTTGAGTTCAAAGGTGTTTGCTTGGTTTTCTCTTGAAACACACTTCCTGGTTATTTAGTTACAGATAAGTTCATCACTTTTGTTTGTTTACAAAGGCTGTGAGCCTTTCACTGATCATGTTAAAGTACTGCAAATATCAAACAAACCATGTTCCTGGTTGAGTTTACAATTTAAAAATGCATTCAGCAAAGACATAATGACAACAAGTTCCAGAGGTCATAAGCTAACATTTTACACCAATATTGATACATACATCGAAACATTTTGGCTGTTCTCTAGCCCTCCAGTTTAACCATCCGATCTACAGATTTCTTAGAAAATAGTGAAAATTGTCCAATCCAGTTCTCTGGAGCCCAAAGTGATGTCTTTGACTGTCATGTCTTGTCTAATCAAAAGTTTAAAACCCAAATATTTTCCATTAAATAGAAAATGAACCAGAAAATAATATTTCTATTTTTATTTATTTATATATATATATATATATATGGGTGCAGAAATGCAAAATTTTCTCTAATCGATTACTCTTCCCATTGTTAAAGCGAGTACTCGAGTAATCGTTTTGTAGTTCTTTTTTTTTTTTTTTTTTCTGTGACTCTTTTCCCCCACGAGAGGCCCCGCCACCAACTGTGACTCGATGCCGGCTGTATCTACTGATTAATTTGAATCTTCGGGATTTTAATAATTGTTAGTAATAGGCCTTTGTATTAAGATTCAAATATGACATTTCTTACTTCAACAGACAGCAAACCTCAAATAAAAATTCACACAGACGTATCTTCTGACCATTTTAACACTTCTAACTTTAACTTATACTTAGAGCAGTGTGGCGAGTGGACGTGCAGACATCAGTGCGCACTCATCGCACGCTGAAGCTGTTTTGACAGCAACATTCTGTTAACAAAGACTCCAGTCTGCAGTGTAGAGCGCACTTTACTCTGGTTAATGAAGTTACAATAGAACAGGTGAACTGTTTCATCTTTCTCCTCTGTGCGTAATGACACACTCGCTCAATCTCGCTCCATTGTCCGCTATGAGCTCTGTCTCCCTATAAAGTTGATCCTTTTTGTAATTATTAAAAGATTTAAAAATAATAGATTTATAATCATAGATTTTAAAAATAGGAAAACATCTAGTTATGCTGCTCTGTCATGGATGATCAAACGTCATTGGTTTAGCGGAGTAAAGCGGTAATCGCAAAGTCAAAGTCCTTCTTTGTCTGTGGACTAAAAAGACAATTTGAACTGAACTTTCGTAGATCATATTGCATATTTTGTTTGTTTGGGACTTTTTGTTCATTGTGAATTCATAAGGGGAGTAATTAAAGGGATATTTTTGTTAGGGTAGCAGCTTACGGATCAACAATGGACGCGTTTCAGCACAGAGCCTTTATCAGCTCTTTGTTTGTCATCTATTTTCTTTTTGCGCTCGTGCTCCTTTTTTTTCTGTTTTTAATTAGGCCTATCCTAGAACACACGATGCAAGAATAATAAAATAAAGTAACATTTTCAAAAATGTGGACTACAAAACGATTATCGATTACATTTTTCTTGTAACCGATTATTTAATTTAGTTTGCACCCCTAGAAAATATACACATTTCCAAACCTTCTAACTGATTTTTTGCAGGTTGACTTGCTGCTGCTACCCTCTTCCTAATCATTTGGATTATATGTAATTTGTCATACATCATTTATTTGTAGGCATGACTGCGAGGACATCTGGAGACATTTTGAGGAGGCAGTTGTCCGTCAGTCCTCTTGCAATGTGAGGGTGGAGGATTATCATCCCATGTTTTTCGCCATGCCACAAACCTTGCCTTGTGATAGGGTGAGCAAATAGTACATAAAGTGTAATACAGTGTTCACTAATACCAAATGAATAATGTGAATACTGATGTGTTTTATGCTTCCTGTATTCCTCGGTTTAGTTCTTGTTCTGGAGTAAAACCCGGGTGCTGATGCACAGCTATGCAGCTGTGGTTGGCCAGTTTTGGACTCTCGAGGACACGCTGGTCGGCTACATGTTCAACGACCTCATCTGGTGTGGACAAGAGGAGGACTCGGGTAGATCTGTTCTGGTTTTATAAAGGCAGAAACTATTTAAACATGGTGCTTGTACCAGTTTATACCAAAATGCCTACAAGAAACTGGGAAACTAGAAAATACTGTAATACATGGGCGTTTCTCAAACCTGTGTTATTAAACATAAGGTAGTTAGTCAATTCATTAAGATGTTATGACAATGAGAACTTTAGAATCAGCCAACGTTTATCTTTAGTCCCTTTAAGCTCAAATGGGCATTTTAGTGTCTTTTAGCTCATTGTTTTGGTTTCACAGTCCATTTTTAAAGCAGCAGCAGAAATCTGTTTTCTGTGCAAGAGCTACACTTCATGCTCAGCTCTAAGTGTGACTAATCCATACATAAGTATCGCCTAGCTAGTAGACATGGTGGCGCATTAAGCAGCCGAGGACCCAGCTATTTCCAAAAGGAGTTGGTGGAGACCAAACTAGAGCAAAAATAAAGTGAATGCTGGAGATATATTGCCAGATGGATGAAAAACAAGCCTTCATATTTGCGTTAAAGTTGCCTCTGTTGTTGTATGATTAAGTAAGAACCAGTTGTCCTGAAACTTTCTTTGATAACTTTAACCACAAAAAATCCAACTCAATGACATGAAGCTTTCAGGCATATGTTTTTTTTTCAATGAGGAACCATTGCAGCTTTGGGATTTCAATGAAACCACATCACTCATTGAGCTGCAGCTGTGCTTCCGTATGTTCAGCTTGCCTTTAAGATTTTTTTTAATACAGATGTGGCGCTGAGTTATTAATCTGCCAGCTGCATGTCATCACATGAACGTAACTTGTTTATCATATCGTTCATTCATGTCTTTATTCAAACATCACACATGCTGGCTCCTTAAACTGATATTTGTGAATTTTCAGATTTTGATTTCAGCTCTTGTCCCGAGTGGTCGGCGTGCAGAAATCATCCGGTGTATTCCTTGTGGAGACAAGCGTCACAAAACGTGAGCTCAATGTCAGAGATGTCTCCGCACAGCTCTGCAGTGCGCACAGCTGCGTCGTTTATCATTTACATGCAACATACTGTTCCAAAACCAGCAGTGGAATAATAGTCTCATGAGATTTCCTTCACCTGCTTGTTAGTTTGCAGAAATGGCGTGTGGCAACATCACTGTGTTACTGAATGGATCAATTGTTAATGCCTTCAATGAGAAAAGGTAAAATACATATATGAATGAAGGGCATTTTCAGCAGTCCATTCTGTTGAATAATCACTTTTATTTTATCCTGCAGCATGTTTGGAAGTGTTGAACTGGACAGTCTGAACCCTCACAGAGTGGATTATGTCAACATAAAGGTGGTGACCAATCTAGAGGGACCCATTATGTAAGGATAAAAAAATCTTTGTGTAACTGTAAATGTAACTTTTCAACCAATTTCCATAAATAAGTCTGATTAGATCATTGCCTTTGTGTGTTTGATGGTTTCGTTAGTTATAGCTCATAAAAACGTAGTAAATGGCGACTCATCTTAGCGGGGTAAACAAATCAAAAAGTTTTTTGTTTCTTTCAGAGAATCATGTGGCAAAGGATCAATTGTAGACCTGATCCAGATACTTCAGTCAAGAGGTTTCAGGTGGACCTGCACAGATGACGACCAGTAAGTGACATCCAATGAGACCTACACATTTTTTTCTTTTTTTTTTTTAATTACCCTTGGAATAAATTTGGATAAAAACATATGATGTCATGACAAAGCTATGGGTCAATTTGTTTAGCCTCAGGCATACTAAAAAACAAAGTATAAAAAAAATTATCCAGCTAAAATCACCAATTATTAATAAGCTGTGAACATAAACTTGCTGAAATAAATGATTCATCAGACATCATTCTAAGACATGCAAGGATCACAGTCCTGATATATTTTATTGTAAAATCCGACAGATCTCAGTTGCAGATATTGACACAGATGTTGCTTATGGCTCAGTAATGAACCTCCGGAAGAAAGTACTCCAGAGTAACATTTATAAAAATGTATCCACAGAACCCTGATGATCCTGCAGTGCATCCAGAACCCCGAACAGCCCTCGTGCCAAACATGTGCAAACAGCCTCAGACAGAAGAAAAGCCTCACGTTGGACTGAATCACACAAATATTTTGCATGTATTCACTTTGTAATTTTTCTGTCTACTGCACAGAAAAGGTGTGTTGAATAAACTGTCTGCTTGGAGACTTTATACCCACACTTTCATCAATCTCAATTCCTTAGTAAATTACATCCGAAAGCCTCTTGGAGCCTTTTGGAGAGTAAAATAAATCTGTTACTGATTCACAAAACTCTGGCTTTGCTATCAACTGCATTTTGCAAATCTAATTCATTCTGTTACGTTAAGGACCTCAATGTGAGCTAGCGTTACCTTATTTAAAAAAAATAAAATCTAGTTATATGAACATCCTTATTTATCTTTTAAATTTGATGCATGTTCCAGAATCTGTATTTTTTTACGAAAAAACTAAGGGGGGGATCACTTGGTGTCCGTGAGCCTAGTACCCCCCTGAGAGTTTTATGCGGCCCTGTAGGGCTTCTATCTGCTTCTGTCTGAGGGCTAAAGGTCACCGGGAAAAACACTGCAGAGCCTGAACTTCTGCAAGTCTTTTGTTATGTGGATGAGTTGAAGGTTGCAATCATCTTAATCAATTTTAATGGAATAAGTGCAACACCAAAACGGATATGTTGATTTTTCGTACCTATTTGACAACAGGTGCATTTCTTTCTATTATACAGAAATCACAACCCTCTTATCATTGAACATGTCATTTATTGCATGATAATAAGAGCACAAGATATCCTTGGAAAGATATACATGTACCATTACATCATTAGGTTGTTAAGATTCTGTAAAACACACACAAGGAACCTGGGCCTTAAGGTCCATATTTCGGTTTTAATCCACGTTTTGGCACTCGAAGGTCTGCTGAAGTTCACAATTGATGACTTTTCCATGAACTTTGTTTTATGGCTCAGACAATCTTTCAGCTGCTGATGACTGTTGCATGAACTTCTTCAAAACCACTGAGTGTGAACAACGCTTGCAAATGCACAAACATGTTTGTGCGTGCACCACAAGTACATTTGAGTGCTTTAGACTAGAAATAAAGAATAGTCATTAATACCTTTTAAGATTTGTTGTTATTATTCTCTTTCTTTTAACATTTGTATTTTTTGTTACTTTGCACTTCAACTTCCGCACATTTTGGACCCAAATATTAAAATGTTGTCCTACATTTTATTAACTAAGTCTATTTGATACCTTTAGGTAGGCTATTTGCAGCCTCCAAATGGAACTCTTATCGTCGGTGATATAACTCTAGTTGAACCCCCTCTCCTGTGTGCGCAACAGCCCTCTATTTTGGAGTGTGTGTGAGAGTTTTTGTGTTGGTGAGTGTATCCTGAGGGCTGATTTTGTCCTCTTGCAATTGTTACTTTCCTTTTGAGATGGCTTATGGGTGATGGGAGTAACAATAATATAAAACCCAGGGAAAAGTAGGAGGAACCAAGTATATGCACATTTAAAAAGATTTATTCACAAAATGAGGGAAAGAGTTACTGAAAAAGAGCTTCTTTTAGAACACAAAAGAGGAGCTCCAACACTAACGAGGAAAATGCACACTAACAAGAAAATTGCTCACTGAGCCTCAATACTCCAGACTCCAGAACACACACACAGTAGAATGGCCCTCTTAGACGAGACAAGAGGACAAAGGTTTCAATCTACATACAGTAGATTAAGTTCATTGTTTTTTCTCCTTAACACGAACCCATTTGAAGCAACAATTATGTTACATATTCAATTAATAACACAAAATTTAGTTCTGAAAAAAGGACGGTGTTGCTTAAAGATAAAATCGTTCTTGAGTTTAAGAAAACTAGTGGCCCCACCTTCATCAGCCTTATTAAGTAGAATTTACAAAATGACTACCATATAATTCAACCTGAACACCCCCCCCCCCCCGCTCCCTATCCCTCTTCCTGCATTTTATCCCATCTCTCCCCCCATCCCCTTCCGAGCCCGGCACAGTCTAGGCCTGTGAAGGCTGTTTCGTCATGAGCTTAAGATTTCTGCCTTTTAATAAGAACGTTTTTTCTTACCACTGTAACTTTTGCTGCTTTGCTAAAGTGCTCATGATGGATAGGCCGGGTCTTTGTAACATAGCAATAAGTAAGGTCTTTTTACCTGCTCTTTTGTAACATAACAATGAGTAAGGTCTTTTTACCTGCTCTTTTGTAATGTTAACAGACAAAGAGTAAGGTATTTTACCTGCTTTTTGTAAAGTGTCTTGAGATAACACTTGTTATGAGTTGACGCTATACAAATAAAAAATGATTGATTGATTGAACCTTAAGCATTCTCAAATAAGCCTTGCTTGAATATTGAATAGGATACCTTATTTTTTCATAAATATTGTATTGCTTATTATTTGTACTTGTTCTTCTTGAGAATAAGATTGGGGTACTTCTTCCATAACTTAGGGTAAATTGTATTTATCAGTCTCCATCACTGCTTCATGGTATTATTGCGGTCCTCGGACCTCAGTTGTGGCAGCTCCACCCATAAATAGCCTCGGGCTAGTGCACGTGGGCGTGCGCGCGCAGGGGGTTGCACGTTCACCTCTCCATAAATAGACGCACGACAGCGCGTCTGTGTGACAACAAACACTAGTTTGACAGCCAAACCCTCCGCGTCAGTTTTACTTTTGAAAAGTGCTTCTCAAATGGAGACTATGGAGAGTCGTCCCCCGCCGAAGAGACGGACCAAACGGTGCCTTGTTTTAACAGTCGCCGCTGTCCTGCTTCTCATCGTTGTCCTCGGTGTTGCGTTGGGAGTCGCGCTCAAGCGGAATTCAGAGCCATTTAAGAAAACATTTATCGACAGATGTGAGAAGTTTGACGGGTAAGTTTTCCTTTTAAAACAGTTTATTTATGCTGCATGTATAGAATGAGTACGGGGGCTTTCTCACAACTACTGTAGGACTAAAAATAACAGAATTAAAAAGATAATGATGTCTAATACATCAGTCTTTCAACAAGTAGCCTAACCTTCATACACTTTGTATCGTCTTGTTTGTTTGAAACGGTTTTAGTAAGATATTAATTGATCTAAATAAACACATGCACATCGTTGAATGAAATATGCACAATCTTTAGGTGAAAGTAATAATGTCTCATGATATCTGTAAGGACACACTCTCTGGCTTCTCACTGGGGTTGGTGAATGAATCGCCTAAGTGCAGAGTCAGGTGTGTTTGGGGCTGATTGGCCTTGATTAAAGCCAGGTCCATCTGAATGTGACTGATCCACATTCCTGAGACTCAGCAGAGCTGTCAATGATTTTTCAGATACGACTGTGGAAAGATATGGACTGCGTTTGAACAAGCCTACGTGAGGAAGGACCCCTGCAAAGTTCCCATGGAGGCCTATGACCCTTTAATGGCTGCAGCCCCCTTCAAACCTGCATGCAACAGAGTAATCATCACTTATCAAGACTTGCTTCTGTGCACATTACTCTCTTATTAGTTATTTTACAATGCACAAGAGAACATCTAATGTATTGACCCGTTTTGTTTTCTTTTGGTTTAGATGATGTTCTGGAGCAAGACTAAGGAAGTGGTCCATGACTTCACCGCGAAAAAGGATTGTTTTTTGACCTTGGAGGATACTCTGCTGGGATCTGTGCTGGATGGTCTGACCTGGTGTGGAAAAGAGGGCAGCAGTGGTAAGAGAACTTTATGGTGTAAAGTTAGGTTCAGACCAGTTCCTTTTTTTTTTGCATTACACACAGCAGAGTACATGCAGTCATCTAACTAAAAAAGTGAAGTTGTACCATCTTTGGCATCAACCTCAAAGTGTAATGCCTCTGCAAATTCAGAGGGATTAAAAACTGCTGATGTCATATGCCAGAGGTGTAATTATCTGACACCTACAACTACTATGATATTTTAATATTGAAGCATATCAAGTCCCGTCAAGCCCGTAAAGTGTTTGTTTGGCTTGCAGCGGTTCCTGGCTCAAGATCTTGAAGAAGTAAAAAAATGAAAGGTCACATATGAACTAAGGTGTAATATACTGTTATCATGCTGCTGCTTCATCTCAGTTAATTCTTGATTTCCAAGGTGTGTTTTCTCCAGGCTCAGACCAAATAGCCTCGGGATGTGGTAGGCTGCCAACCTAGATAGCTGGTTAGAGCATTCAATTCAGATATAATAATATTAACTGTATTTGTATAGCACTTTTAAAAACACGAGTTTACATACAGGAGCATAACAAAGTTTAAGAACCACAAAACACCACAACAGCAGAGCAACCCACAGATGAGACACCCAACCACCAACAAAAAAAAATAAAATAAACATAACCCCCGAAAAAACTACATTCAAAAGGCAAATACTTTTGATTTGGATGTGAGTGTGTGATTTTTCGTTCCAGACACATTCACTGCTGGCTGCCCTGGATGGACGGACTGTGACAACAACACCGTTCGCTCATTTTGGAACCGCGTCTCAGCTGCTGTAAGTTATAAACAAGAATGAACTCGTCTAAACTACAACAGCCCTGGGATCAAGCAGCGGTTAGAATAACACATTTGGATTTTAAAGGTGAAGCAAACTTCCCCTGTGCATAAGTTATTTGGATGGAGCGGAGAAAAGAAAGCTCCCTCGGCCGTGTTCTCCATCAATGAGGCTTTGTGCCGGTCTCCATGGAACCACATTGCGTAGCTCTCTCCTGAGCGAGCAGGGGCAACCCACACAAAGAAGCTCTGCTCGGTTTTGGCTCTAAAAAAAATACCAGCAGATATCATCCTCTTCTAGATTTTCAAAGTAAAACATACCAGAATGATCATGTTTGAAAAAGTGCCATGCATAAAATTGAAGAGCAGCACAACATTATAACACTCGTGTGATATTTTCTCACACACAGTCACTCAAACTGCTGGTAAGAAAGAGCAGCTACACATTAGTAGTTTTAAGAGGCAAATTGTAACTTCTGATCAACTCATTTAAATGCAGCAAAGCACAAATCTTTCCACTCTGTAACCTGTAAATAATCCTATAGAAACTACAAATGTACTGAAAAGAAAATGTATAAAATGATGATGACAATGCAGAAGGGATGGTTCTGACCTTACAGATAGTTCTCTTTTTGCTAATCCTCTCAGCTTTATGGAGCTATTTCACGAGGTTTAGTTTATAATCACTGCAGTTTCAGAGTCCACACTTACTGCTCTGATAGTGTTGTTTTAAGTCAAACAGAAGATACTGTAGTCAGAAGACTAGTTGCCCAAGCTAACAGCTGGCTCGCAAATTGGAGCTTTGTCAATTTAAAAGTCAGATATTCCCCTCTAAACGAGAGTGAACGTGAACTCAATAAAAAAAAGAAAATGGAGAGAAACACAAACCAGGGCCGTTGAAGATTTAATCACATTGCCATTAAGGTCGGAAATTAAAAGCAGGGTTGTAGCCAAACGGGAAGTAAAGTTACTTAATACAGTTTCAAAAAGAATTTCAAATTAAAAGCATGTCCAAAACTGTTCTGATTGCAAAATAATGGAATTTGATTAATAATGATCAACTATTGAATTTCAGGGAATAATCACGAGATAGACAAAGTGAAGTTCTGTAGGTTTCTTGGCTCCTGACTTGCTGCGTACATGTGTGTGTTCGTAGTGAAATGTGTAACAGTTTTTAATGTTGGTGTTGTTGTTCTTCAACTATTTAACACACCAGTGAAGGGACTATTGAGTTGTGAGTTGTCGATGAAATGCGAGGAATGTGTTGCTGTTCACCTACTTATTGTGCGTCAAACAACCTGGTTCTTTGTCAAACTTTAGCAGAGCTGAAATGAGTGTGAAGTCAGCTTTTCAAAGGAAATACATCTGGTGGTGCTGTGGAAGTTTGAGTAGTCGCAGAGAGTTTAACTACTAGAAAGCATGACGGATTAGAAGGAAAACTTTTTTTTTTAAAGAATTATTTTTGGGCATTTTCTGCCTTTATTGGAGAGATAGGACAGTGGATAGTGTGGGAAATGACACGCAGGAGAGGAGACACAGGTCAGATTCTCAGCTGGACCGCCCACTTGGAGGACTATAACCTCTGTACATGGGGCATGCACGCTAACCACTGCGCCACCAGTGCCCCTTAGAAGGAAAAAACTTAAACTGAATTCCTTTATCTGTGATGTACAAAGTGTGAGCCGTAATGTATCACAGTGAAGAAAGTCCTGCTGATAACTTTCAGACAAAGATGCAGTGTGTCAGTAATTATGTTGACCAAACAAGGGATTCTGGATGCATCTGTTGCTTCATTTTAACATCAAAATAGATCGAGGTGAATACATGATATCAATTCTAACAAATGTAAAGAGAGAAAAAAGATAATTTAAAGGAGTGTAACCCCTCTTTCTCCTGTATGAAAAAGATGATTTCACCTATCGGAGTTTGAAAAGATCAAATGAGTTCAGATCATTATGGTTACACATGCGTTACTGCATGAATCTTAATGTAACATTTGCTGAATCTGACAGTTTGGTTTGTGTTTTATAGGCTGAGTTGGGTCTGTATTTGAATATTAATTATCCTCCTTGTGCTGTAGTTTGCAGATGCTGCGTGTGGTGATGCCACAGTGATGCTAAACGGATCACTCGCCACACCGTTCAGTCCCTACAGGTAAGATGCTCTGCACTTCTGGGCCCGCACACTTCCTCAAATGCCTCAAAGTTCATCACAATCACATAGTTTGCACCAGAGGTCTTCTTCAGGTTCGGGGGGCACATCCTTGTATGTAGATTTCAACACCAATAGGCTGATAGGCACTGTGATGTCAGGTGTTGTCAAACATTCAAAATGTCCCACGGCTAAACACATCTGTAATGATCATCTTTCAAATATAACTGAAGGAAAAATAAAAGGTAAAAATACAAAATATAAATATATGTTGTCATACACTTATTTAACCATACTAATACAAAATGTATAACTACCTCCTTTTTCTTATGAATTATTATGATAACAAGCAGCAAAAGCCTCCCACACAAAAGGCTCCTATTTACCTTTTAATTTTAAAAAAAAGATTGATTCTTGATTCTCCATTAGTTTATCTTTCATTCTGAATGCTGATTGTCAGGTAGTGAAAAAACAGAGTGTTTGTTAATTCCTTTGTGTATCCATAACAGAAGTATCCTACATTCTAGTGGGTGTCACTATATTTATGTAACATTACCTTATATAACTTGCTAATGTAACATAATAAAGAAAAAGGATCACCAGGATTTCTTTTTTTCTTATCGGTCTTCTTTATCTGATAATGTGGGCCGACTCCTCGTATGAAAGGTTCAGTCTCAGGTCACAGACGGCTGCTCGCTGTCTCGGGGGCGTTTCAGGAACTTTTTCATTGGTTATCAGAATGTGTTGAGATTATTTTTCATGTCATGTTCAGTTCATCTATGTATTCTTGGAATATTATGTGAGGATCTATGAGGAAGTCTATCAGGACGTTGTACTGACCTCTAGCATTATTAGTAATGAAGTTTAATTTTAACAATTAAAAAGCTACAAATTATTAATAATTTTCTTTGCTTATAATCATATTATTCAAAAGAGGTGATTGTTGATATACTTTTTGTAAAACTCAATGTTCAACACTTAAATTGTTGCTGAGAAACAAAACACACAGAAGCAGGATGATGCTAGTTTGACACTTGACTGTTGCATAGCAACCCAAACTTTGTCTTCACGAGTTGCTGTGGTTGCCGGGTTACATACAAGCTATCCCTGATTGATTGTTTGATTCAGACCTTATTAGGATTTTTTTTTGTAAACAAAGGAATGCATTCAGACACAGATCAGAACATTTATTAATTAAACCTTTCATTAGAATAATGTTGTGTCACATCTTATATTGTGTATATATTTTTTTCTTCCACACTGCTGATCATTGTGTTTGTTAAATGCCTTTACCTTCGGCCTGTGATACAAAATATGACCTTTTCTCGTTTCCAGTATTTTTGGGAGCATTGAGGTCAAGAATTTCAACTCCCAAAGGATGAAAAGTCTGAATGTTGTTCTCATCACACAGGAGAAAAATGTGTAAGATTTCATTTCATTGTTTTTCCTTTATATGTTCATGTAAAGTTTCTTATGTTATTCCACAGTTCAGTATTTGAAATGAGCAGAAAAACAAACTTGTTGCTGAAAGTGTTCCTGTAGAAAATGTTGTTTTGTGTCTTCTTCAGGTCAAATTGTTCAAATGCATCGTTTAAGGATTTACAGAAGGAGCTGGATGGAGGCATTAAATATAACTGCAAAGAGGTGTCAGAGTGAGTACAGCACGTTAGTTGATCAGAGTGTACTTCTATGTCCTTACATTGTTTTATCTGTATGGTGATGTAACCATGTATTCATCAGTGTAATCTGTGTGTTACTGTTTGCAGAGCTCAGCTCCAGTGGTGCAGCTCGAGCCCAGAGACCCCCTGTGGATCCTGTTGGTGAAAACGTGTGAACAGACTATCAGACGATTCTGTCGGACAAGGAAAGACGAAACAATCACCAGCACTAGTAGAACATTTGTATAAAGTCTTAGTTTCTTTGTGATATCTTTGTAATTTAAATAATGTGTTTTTTGGACCTGTGGGCCAGTTTGACTTGATGTGAAATCTGTCTTTGCACGATTGGTAGCAATTTATTTTCCCAAGATGACAAGGTTTTTGTACATTTCAGCAAAAAATTTCTGTACATCTTTAATGAAATTTCTATGCCTTTAAGAAAAGTAAAGTTGGGGAAAACTGTATAGTATTGCTGTCACTATTTTGTTGTTGTTGTCTGTGCGGGTGCTCCGTCATCCAGGTCATGGTCAGTTCAAAACCTGAGCCAAACACAACTGGACTACGTTGAAGATCTTGAAGATGTTTCACCTCTCCTCCTCTGAGACACCATCTTTCACCAACCTACAATGCTGTTTTGAATTCTCTCACAAACCAACTGCCCCCGTCCCACCTTGGAACACGTGACCCCAACGACCCACAAACAGCTGGGAGGATTTACAACTATAGGAGAAACCAGGTCAGCGACTCGGGTAACGACTCTCATGTAATGATCCACAGAGGGTTACATTTCTAGCTCCTTACAAACAAAGATGTTGTCGGTTGGCTGGTCTGGAAGGTTGGACTGACTGCAGGCAGAGGGAGACTCAGGATAGGGGATCCTTCTTAAGCGTAATTCTGCCCCGAGCTGAGATGGATGAGGAAGGAGGTTGAATGGATGAGAGGAAGGGAAGGGAGGGTGGGTTGTCGAAGAACTGAGACAAACGATGTGGAGTGGGATGGCTCAGTACAAGTAGGCTTGTCAGGTGATTGGAGGTGTGGCTTGGGCGTAGTCCTGCTCCCGAACCTAAGTTAATATACATTAACTCCATTTAAGTTTAGAACTGAAGAAGACTTTCAGAGGAGAGGTGAAACATCTTCAAGATCTTCAACCAAGTCCAGTTACCTTTGGATGAAGCTTTGAATTTTGTTTAGTGTCTTTGAGTATTCAGAAACCTCCTAAGGCTCATGAATTATTATTATTTTAAAACTCTGATTTACTGTAGGGTTCAAAAGCAACGCTGCTATCTAATCACGTTCAACTGACAATCTCACTCCTACCTGAGGGCAGAATTTCATATTTTTTTTTACAATAAAATGTTTCAAACAAAGGATGTGGAACTTTCTCTTGGGTTCATTTTTTGATTTTCTGCATGTGATCATTTTTGTGTTGATACATTAGAAACAAAATATATAATCTGAGTATCTACAAACGTCCTCAACACATCCTACACCCTTTTTGAACATGGACTTCTTAAAAATTCAAGACATTAGAGAAAGTATGCTGTTTGTCAGTTTATTTTTATTATTCATTTAGATATTTTCATGTAAACTTTGTCCTAAAATGTCAACGTTTAGAAAAGACGCTGGCGCTCAGGATGAATGTCCTCTAAGGGCTTCCGTACACTGGAAAACCCTGACCTATATTTTATTGACTATCTGACTTCAAGATGCACGTTCATTAATGTGTAGTTTAAATTCCATGAGTTATCAATAGTTTTCAGAAAAGTGAACAAAAATATTGTATCCAATCAAGCTTTCATTATCTTCTTTGTGCAGATTTCTTGGGGATTCTGCTCTCTGACTGTTTTCCCTTCCCCCCCCCTACAGAATACATGTCTGCTAAATCTTTCCAGTACAGCATATGATAAATAATTGCCAAACTAAGACATTTAACAGGAATTATTTAAGACAAAGGTCATGAAACTAACTTGACAACATTTAAACTAAAGTCAGATGTGACCTGCAGTTGAATCCTTTTAGAGCATGCACATTGAATTCTGACCATTTTGATGGATTATTATTTTATTTTATCTTTATAATGCCTCGTTGATGTAAAAAGAAGAATGTTAGCCCCTTCTCTACCTGTAATCTCAGGCACTTATTGTATGTTTTATGCTGCCCCCTACAGGTCAAAGTACCCAGGTTCATAACTTTTGTGCATGCTTGTGTGCCACATCTGCAACCTCTCTTCAAAGTTGCTCTCCCACACTCCCTTTTCATTTGTAGAAAAAGTGAGTTTACAGAAATCCCCAAAGTCAGTGTAAACTGTGTCAACCATGAAAACCAGCCTAATTTATAATACACTTAGATTATGCCTGTTACATCTATGGGACTTACTGTGAAAAAATGGATAGAGGATGTAAGTTATTGAAGTATTTTGAAAAGTGTCTTTACAAAAATATTACTTATAGGTACAAAGTACTTTTATGTTTGCACAACTTCAATGTTAACTTTTAACCAAAATATTGTGATTAGGAAAGAAGAGCCCAAAAGAAACATGTTTCTTTAAGTTGTATTACATTTTCAGATGCAATACTTTCTGACATGCAAACAGGCCTGTTAGTCAGCTGAACTTCACATTAAAATCTAAATCATGCATTAGCTGCCAGGATCGCATACTTAGTATATGACTATGTTTTCAGTGAAAAGTTTATAGATACTGTTATCATAAACTTAATAAGGTAAGAATAAGGAAGTCAAACAAACTAGTCTGCAGAAACACGGACAGATGGACATTGTTGAACATGTTGCATGTTAAAGACAAGCAATCACTATCATTATTTCCCCTGTTAAATCTAAAAAAAAGAAAAAACTGATAAGCGGCTCTGGTGGTCTCGTGGTTAGTTTTCGTGCACCATGTACAGAGGCTGCACTCCTCAAAGCAGACGGCCCGGGTTCAAAGTCGACCTGTGGTTCCTTTCCATCACGTTACTTCCCTCTCTTTCTGTCCCTAATTCTGTCTCTATCCACTTGTCCTATCTCTACAATAAAGGCATTAAAAAAACCTTTCACTCTGAATAGTTTTATTTTGATCTTTGGACCGCTTTTATGTTCATAGCAACCTGGCACTCTTCTCTCCACTTTGTTTTTTAATTGTTCTTATTTTCTATCTGGTAATACAACCAACCACATACCTGTAGTGATCATGTTACCATTATCATTTAACATGATTAAAACATACATTAAACATGAGCCCACAATACCAGGATAAAAAAGTGGTATGGATGGTCCATGTGCATAAGTAGCTGTTACTCATAGATAACAGTACAAAATACTAGCTCTGCCAGTGCATAGTATGATAGATACATAAAGAATTATTATAAAAAAGCAGTCAAGTGTGTAAATATACAGTTTGATATATGCAGCTCAGGCTAAAGTTTAAAAGTGTAAATGTCTTTTGTCCTTACTTAAAGGGGTTTCGTTATAAAGTGCAATTGCAGTAGGTAAAAAAGTATTTTTAAATCTGTCCTTTTTGCAGCATAGCTGCCGTAGCCTCCCACTAAAAACACTCTTTTGTTCACACACGAGATTGTGTAAGGGATGTATGTTATTCAAGATTGGGCCAGTGATTCGTATAAGAGGCAATAATGACTTTTTCCTGTTAATGATCAACTTTTATTCTTCTAACATATTTCTATAATACTACGTCATGTTGGAGCTCTGTAATCACATGCTAACATGCTATAACCAAGATGTGAGGGCGCTAAATATCAAATTGTGAAAATATTATGATAAGAGAGAGATAAAGAGAGAGCTTTGACTTAGGCTACGGACTGAATTGCAGATAAGAAACGATAATTGAAATATAATGACGTTGTTGCTCTGTTTAACTCAACGGAGCACTGAGGGAATGCTACTTTCAAAATCATGCTAGTTTTCGAAAATTACCAACCCTGCCTTTAATATAGGACTCTGTCAATCAAAAGAGAACTTATTACTGGGATCCATTGTCATCTTGTCATTCGGCCATTCTGACATGGCAAAAACAAAAAGTCATAAATGTATGTGTTTTCTAGAAACATTCACTGAAAACTGCTCAGGACGTGATGTCTGCGAGAACTACCCTGTCTACTCATTCTGGAAAAGAGCCTGAGCTGCAGTAAGTGGCAACAACAGTTAACTTCTTTTTTTTTATTACGGTCAATACAACCGTAAAGAGCAATTCTCTTGTAGTGCTTAACATGTAAGGTTTGAAGATACAGCAAAGAGGACATGGGAAAAACATGCCAGAGACAACACAGGAGGGGAGGGTATTTTTTTTACCAGAATCCCACTGTGACATCACAAGGAGAACAAATTTGAAACAGAGCATTGTTCTCTGTGTTGTAAGACTTATGCAGACCACAAACAAAGGACTGGGTGGGTTTATTTCACATTGTGTGACGGCCCTGGCCATGGTGTTTGGGCCTGGTACTGCTTGTGTTTTGTGTTTCAGGGTTTGGCGTCATCTGGTGGTTGGTGGTGGCATGCCTGCTGGGCGTTGGGAGACTCGCCCACCTACCTGCTGATTGCAGATGGGCTTCACCTGAGTGGAAGGGCACACAAGCCAGGCTGCCAGAGCTTTCTGTTGGTTCCTCGGGACAGACTGGACTTATTTCCCTTTGCCCTTGCATTTTTGGTTGTTCTGAAATGAACTGAAACTAAAGAAGCAAGTTGACTGTGTGGACCTCCATTTTGAATGTTAGGGCCTACACGAGCTGGCCGTAACACATTGTATGGGTCAGTAAGTACTCAGGTTACCCAAATATATGTTCAAAAACACTGTAAAAGTGAATTTTTCAGGATATGTCTACTTTAATGAAAATTTGTGTTGGTAAAAAGAAGTTTGCAAATATATTCCCGATGAATGCTTTCACATTTGATGAAAAACACAATAGAAACAGCATTATCTTTGGTACAATTTATATAAGTAGAGTGTAAAAATATACATGTCCAACAGCAGTGTTGTTCTATTTATAATCCAAGAAAAATTTGTAAAAAACTTGCTGTTGCATGTTTATATTTTCACAAAACGTCTTTCTTCTCCTCTCTTTATGTTCTCTGTGTGATGGACCTGTTGTCCAGATATAATATGTGCTGTCATTTCTTCATGTCTCTAGTTTGCTTGACATGCCTGTGGAAATGTTACAGCACTGCTAAGTGGATATGCCGAAAATCCGTTTAATCCCAATAGGTAGATACTTCACTTCTTCCAGTCCACCTTTTTATGAACAATTGTTAATGACAAAAACTTTTTTTGTTATATCACCAAAAATGATAACAATGCATTATCATGAATAATCTATTTTCAAATTAAATGTTGTTGTAGTTTAGCAGTTGTTGTTTTGTCAATTAACTAGAGAGCTGCATGTTGCTGACACTTTTAAAATGTGTTGATTTAATTCAATAAAGAGACTTTGTCTTTAATGTTTTTGATAGTACATTCGGGAAAGTCGTGTTACCAGAAGTTCCCCAGAGTGAGATACCTGAATGTTATTCTAGTCATCAGACGTAAGATATTGCTTTTGTTGTTGTGAGTCATGGTTTTGACTAAGATTTTTTTTTAAATATTGTAAATATAAAATCTTTTCTCTACGCATATTATTTATAAGATGGTAATGTAATGTAACTTTCAGTTATCAGTTACTTGCAAAGCTCCATAACTTCACTTGTTTCTTTGTCTCTCATTGCAGAGATCAGATCAAGGAGTTGCACCTCAGATACAAATAAAGGCTGTGGAACCTGTCTGGTTAAACTGCAAGGCTTAAGATGAAATGAACAAGAAATCTTCTAATTGTTGCTTTTTTTGGGATTATTACCTCATCTTTGACCAGAGTAATATCTGATCTGATGTAGCAGAATTACTTCACTTTTTGCATGCACCCTCACGTTTTCTTCTTCACTGGGAGAAGTTTTTTAGGGGAATCTTTCCTTATCCAAATTGACACTCTCTGAAAAGAGGATGTGATATGCTGCTGTTGTTAGTCAGAGCTGGTTTTTGATAACTAAAATGCAGAGCACAGAGTCAGAGGCAGGGAGTAGGTGCAGATGAAACTTGAATTTCTCTTGGTCATGGGTATGCATAGGAAAAGCCACAGGCAGTAAATGGAGCTGAGCAAGGCAGGCGAGTTTGCAGGGGGGAAGGCCAGTTAGTTTGAGTCCAGAATGTGTGCTGAGTTAATCCAGTTGACGTAGGAGTGAGATGGCGGCAGGAGTTGAGCGGAAGGTAACTTTAGGCAAAGGTGAACAAGTGTGAGTCATTTGCATGAAAATTGGCTGACTGCGATTACAGAGTCTACAGTCTGGCAGAGTGGTGGAGTTGAAGCCCAGTATTTGAAGCAGAGTTGCTTGGTTTGCAGCTGCAGTCCAACTCCTGCATCAAGCACACACACACACACACGCACACGCACGCACACACACACACACAGGAACGATTCCTAAGTGTGATTATTGATTATTTGAAAGCATTGTGATGTCATTTTGAGGAGTAAATATGCCAAGGAATATCCGAATGGTTCTTTTCTTTTCTGTGATTGTGAGTAGTTTGTTTTAGTGATTTTTAAATGTTCTATTTTAATGTTTCTTTTTTCTTCTGTCATGATGCTTTTGATGTCTTATTTGAAGCACTTTTAATTGCCTTGTTGTTGATGAAATGTGCTATATAAATATATTAGCCTTGCCTACTGTGTACAAAGATGAGGACAGGGATATGTGTAGTTTGAGTTATGAAGTTCATCATTAAAGAACCAGATAATCTTATGGTTCTGATTTTATTTGACTTAATTGGGTTTACAAATCATCAAGACAGTCATCCTTCAGGACTTATAACTAGTGAATGGTTTCAGCTCCTCCAGGATAGAAAGTCTTAAAGCAACAATATGTAAGTTTTCAAGGTCGTTTCAAAGGTTACTTTAATAGTACAATAACTTTCAACAGGGAGATTGGCGTCTCTCACATGTCCACCATACAGCCCTATTGCCTGTTGACTGATTTCATCATATTTTCTTTAAAAGTACAAAATAACTTTGTGATTGTTTGTGCATTATGGTAACAGCTGGTTGTGAAGGTTGCTGGTTCAGAAAACTGATCTTTAAATATAATCAAATGTAACTGGTTTGATAGATAATGGTCCCCAGTGTGTTTGGTCACAGAGCAGTCGCAATAAATCTTATCATAAAAAGTGATAAACTTTGGCAGAGTTTGGACTTTTGCATCACAAGGCAGACCGTGAAAAGAAGACTTCCACAGAGCTTTATTTTATACAAGAAGCTTTAAAATGGTTTCTAAAAAGGCTTTGGCCATCGGGGGTACTGTCACTGTCGTGGTTGTCGTGGTTATTGTTGTTCCTTCGGTACTTCTGACTCAAAAAGCTGAGTTCAGGGAAACATTCATGAAGAAGTGTTTGGAGTTTCCAGAGGAAGAACACATGTAAGTCTCTGTATTTCAGTTTGTTGACACTATTTTGTTGATGAAATTGACTACGGTATTTATTTACATTTATTTTTCAGCTGTGAAACTATTTGGACTAACTTTGAACAGGCCTACGTAGGAAAGGAGAAATGTAACTTCTCTGACCAAAACTATGATCAACTCTTGGCTGAGACCCCCTTCAAGCATCCATGTGGCAAAGTAAACATATGATCAGCCTTAATCACATTAATTAAAGCAGATTCTTATGTGTATACATATTTACCAACGTCACATCAACTCTTCTGGTATTAGATGATGTTCTGGAGCAAAACGAAGGATTTGGTCCATAAGTTCACCAAGAAGAGAGATTGCTTCTTCACCTTGGAGGACACTTTGTTGGGATATGTGCTGAATGGACTGAGCTGGTGTGGGGAAAAGGGAAATAATGGTAAGATTCATGAGTCACAGTGTATGGCATATAGCCTTAAAAATGGAAACAGATTAGTGTAGCAGCTAAAAAGACAAAAACTTGCATGCATCAACCCCACACAAATACACGGATAAATACATCATTCATCCAAATGTTTAAAGCCAATCTTTACACAAGAACTGTATTGTCTCCTCCATTGATTGTGTAGTCTACTTTCTATTGTATTGTGTGATAAACCAGGCGTAAATATTCAAATTTGGCTCCAACACGCTTTCAAGTAATAAGCTGCAGATATTTCACAGGAACACAACAGTGCAAATTGGCCAGTTTATATTTAAATGTATTAAAACGTAAATGTACTTGACACCAACATAGCCTACATATATTGAGTCTCTCACAGCCAATTTTTGTATAAAAAAAAAAAAAAAAAAAACAAGCTACAGAAATGGCTAAAACATTATGCTAACTGTTATCTAACGGTTAGTAAGTTAATGACGAAGCTATCATAGCTTTACAACAAGGTGAGACAAGATTACTGTTCAAAGAATCCGTACAAAAGTCACAAAACTGTTTGATATTAAATCCATAGACTGTCCTCAACTTACCACGAAGATAAAAAGCACTTAAACCAAGAAAAAACGAAATTACTGTGTCGTATTTTTGCGGAGCATAATTTACATATCACGTTACCATGGGGACAACTTACAGCTGAGACCGGCAACAATTAACAGGGCTCACCACTCAAGTCTGCAGGGGCTCCACCAGAGGGCGCTCATGTTAAACACAACATAGGCTACCAGTCCCAGTGAAAAACTTAACAAGAACCTGACAAGAACACATCAGTATTGTCATTAAAATATCAAAATACCTGCAAATATGGGCCAAGAATGTCAAATGATGGCAGTTTTAATAATTAGCTCAGCTACATGCTTCTGACAAAGTGAACTGTGACTCTAAATTGTGAAAAAGTAACATTCATCAATGTGTTCTTTGTGTGTTCATGTCTTTGTTAATCCAGAAACATTCACTGAGAATTGTGAGGACTGCCTGCCCAACCCTGTTAGCTCATTCTGGAAAATAGCCTCAACCAGGGTAAGTATCCAGAAGAAAAATCAATAGTTTGAACCAAAAATACACTGATTTGGTTAGTGACATGTATGACGGTGTGTGTGTGTAGTTTGCACAATATGCCTGTGAGGGAGCATCAGTAATGCTTGATGGTGAGAGAAAAGAGCCATATGATTCTAACAGGTGAGCTGCACTACACTCAACATGTGTACCCCACCCTTCAGTGAAAAAAAAAAAATAAAGTTTCTCCGCTCTTTACTCGAACATTAAGCTGCTTCATGTGAGAGCTCTGATTTGATGAGCTTGCTTTTGCTTTTTTTTGATTTTACTTTTAGTTTCTTTGGAGGTGTAGAGGTTCCAAATCTTCAACCACCCAGAGTAAAGAACCTCACTGTGGTTCTGGTCACTGAGGAGATTAGGTACGAGTTCATTTCTTTAAAGCAGTTGTTTGCCTTCATGCTGTAGAGTATAATTGTATAACTGTCTGGATGTCCTGTAAAGTTTTTGCTTGGCATTTAATAGGTGTATAGTTATCAGTCCAGTTTCTTTTTTTCAGGGCCTGTACCTGTGATTCCCTCGGGACTTTAAGGAAGGACCTGGATCAAAAAATAGGTTGTGTCTGCAAAGCAGTGACTAAGTACGTATGAATAATAAGACATTGTCCAATACTGCTGGTGTTAAAAAGACATCATGTTATTTTGTGTATTCATTCATTCCGTCTCTTGTTTCACTGTAGATCACGTGTGGAAACGTGCATAGAAGACAACACGCCATGTGGAGCCTGCTGGTGAAGGCCTAAATGTCAAACTACAATGTTAGCCAAAAACAATATGATGCAGCTTAAAAGAAATGTAATTAAATTGTTTTTTCATTCCTACAAAATGTATTAAAGTGCTATTATATGTCTTGTAGATTCAGTTTTTGGGGGTTCACGATCGATGTATGTCTCAAAATATTTTAGAAATATATATTTCTCTTTCTTTTTATAAATCATTCTTGCTTTGACTGTTCAACTGATGATCGCACTTCTGATTTTGTGGCATTGAAATATTTGAATAAAAGTGTCTTATGAAATTGATTGTCAGTGATGAAAGCAAAAGTTCCCCGAATTAAGTCACTTCAACTTCTTCACGTTGTCCAGTGGTCCAGCCTTTTCCAGACAGTTGTCGTGGCAGAGCTCGCTGTCCCGTGGGAGGGATGTAAGAGGTAACCTTTGTGTGATTGAAAGTAAAATACATGGAGCTGAAACTACCTTTTGAGGCTTCCAGTATTCATCCTTCCTGTGCTTCCTGAGGAGTGTCTGGTGCTACACACTCAAAAAGGCCAGCCATGAGGCGCTGGTGGCCTGGTGGTTGGTTTGGTTTTATGCTGGTGCTTAAGGGCGACATCTGGACTTGGACATAAAACGTCTTAGAGTTCTCAATAGGAGCACTAATACAAAAAGCTCTATGAGAAGAAAACTTCCAGAGTTTATTATTTTATCAAAGGAGCTTAAACATGATGTCGACAAGGAACATTTGCATCAGTGCTGCTGTCTTTGGTGGGGTTGTTGGGATCTGGATTGTGGTTGTTCCTTTGGTACTGCTGACTCCTCGTACTGTACAGCTCAATTCAAGGCGACATTCATGAAGGTTTTTGTTATGGCTTTATGGTTTGTTTGATCAACTCTTCATATGCCTTATTTTCCAGCTGTGACAACGTTTGGACTAACTTTGAACAAGCCTATGTAAGAAAGGATTATTGTGGCGTTTTGGAGAAAGACTATGAACCACTCTTTGCTGAAACCCCCTTCAAACATCAATGTGACAAAGTAAACATCCACGATCACACAACTGTCTGATTAATGTGCGTGTGGCTGTTATACAAAGCAGCATTTTAATTTATTAAGCTAAGACAATGCTCTGGAGTGGAACAAAAGATGTGGTCGATTGGTTTTCCAAGAAGTTCGGTACTGAACGTGAGGGTCCAATGTGTGGTGGATGGATCACTCTAGTTAAGGCCTACCTATCTGGTACCTACCATACCAGCTGTCATCAATCCAGTCCAACACAGGGCTGTCATCCATCAATCCAGACCAACACAGGACTGACATCCATCAATCCAGTCCAACACAGGGCTGACATCCATCAATCCAGTCCAACACAGGGCTGACATCCATCAATTCAGTCCAACACAGGGCTGACATCCATCAATTCAGTCCAACACAGGGCTGTCATCCATCAATCCAGACCAACACAGGGCTGACATCCATCAATCCAGTCCAACACAGGGCTGACATCCATCAATTCAGTCCAACACAGGGCTGACATCCATCAATTCAGTCCAACACAGGGCTGACATCCATCAATTCAGTCCAACACAGGGCTGTCATCCATCAATCCAGACCAACACAGGGCTGACATCCATCAATCCAGTCCAACACAGGGCTGACATCCATCAATCCAGTCCAACACAGGGCTGACATCCATCAATCCAGTCCAACACAGGACCGACATCCATCAATCCAGACCAACACAGGGCTGACATCCATCAATCCAGACCAACACAGGGCTGACATCCATCAATTCAGTCCAACACAGGACCGACATCCATCAATCCAGTCCAACACAGGACTGTCATCAATCCAGTCCAACACAGGGCTGTCATCCATCAATCCAGACCAACACAGGACTGACATCCATCAATCCCGTCCAACACAGGGCTGACATCCATCAATCCAGTCCAACACAGGGCTGACATCCATCCATCATCTCTTGTCCCGTTTCGTGGTCATGGGGGGCTGGAGCCAATCCCAGCTGTCATTGGGTTTACATCCTGGTCGCCAGTCAATCTTTTCAGTCATGGGGCTGACATAAAGAGACACACATCCATGTTTACACTCACAACTATGGGCACTTAGCGTCAGCATGAGCATGTCTTTGGACTGTGGGAGGAATCTCGAGAACACACCCATGCACATGGAGAACATGCAACCCTCCACACAAAAAGACCCTGCATGACGGGGGATTTGAACCAGGAATTTCCTAGCTGTGAGGCAACAACCCAAGCCACTGCACCATCGTGCAGGCCTTAAATGCTATATATTTACCATAAAAACGTTTATCACTCACTCACATCCTTTTCTCTTGTGTTTAGTCCTTTAGTCCCTTTACTTTGGTATATTTTATATCTCCTCTTTTGGGTAAAAAATAATTAAATTAGGAGAGACAAGTGAATAAAGAAAATGATTTATAACAATATACAACATACAACAGATGTGTGACTTGAGCAACAGCCCACATTCATTGTGTCTGAGAGATGAGGTTGACATGAAGCAAATGTGACCTCAGGTATAGTAAAAAGTTCAACAGGATACATACAAATAATGTGGCTTTTCTTAGTCAGACACAAAAGGTCTGTGTGTGTTAATGTATCATTTTAATACTTCACACTTCATATTCTTATGTCGATAAAAACGCACAACTGATATTCAAATAGTCACGAGCCTAGCTGCAGTTACGTGATGGATTAAGTTGAATTTGAATTACAATAAAAGAGATATCATTGTCAGAGTGTCATTTTAGGTTAATCATTATCCCTGAACATAATGTAATGCAGCTGTTAACTTCATCCTCTCATTAAGGTAGTGACCGTTTTGGATAATGACAGCGGGAGGACATGTATGCATGCGCATGAGTCCTTAACACAAATGTGACTTGATAGAAGATCTTTTGCGCTTGGACTCTATACCCCATAGAGTGTGTTTGGAGAATAAAAATTCTGAGCGGCAACAGAATATGTTTATAATGTGTGTACTATGACCTGTCTATTATTGAAAAACCAAATAAAAACAGTTGAAATGTTTTCTATTGTCATTGCAAAAATTTGCACATTTTGAGCCACTGCTGTGGTTTAAAGTGTGTCAGCCCTCAGGGCCCCCCTACTGGTCTGGGGCCCCAAGCAGTTGCCCGCCTGGCCTGCTGACAAGCCGTGCCTCTGAGCATGGTTCAAATCTGACTTGTGGCTCCTTTACCGCATGTCATTCCCCACTCGGCTGTGGCTCAGTCAGTAGAGTCGGTCTTCTCTCAACCTGAAGGTCGAGGGTTGGATCCCCAGCTTCTGCTTAATGTCCAATGTGTCCTTGGTCAAGACACTTAACCCTGCTACTTCATCGGTGGTGTATGAATGTGTATGAATGGGATTAGTTGCTTTTGATGGTCAAACTACATAGAAATCTCTGGCATCAGTGTGCCAATGTGTAAAAGTGCTTTGAGTAGTCAAAAGACTAGAAAAGTGCTCTACAAGCTCAAGTCCATTTACTCTCGTTACACTTTCCTATCTCTAAAATAAAATAATAAAAAACCCCATAATTAACCTTTAAAAATACAGTTGAAATGATACAAACATAGAAAGGTAACAATAAAATAAGTATTTTAAAAAGTTTTACATATAACTTTTGGCCTACTTTGCATTTGAGGAGTCATGCACATGCATACATGTCCTCCTGCTGTCATTGTGAAGTATTCAAATGATACATTTACACACACAGACCTTTTGTGTCTGACTAAGAAAAGCCACATTATTTGTGTGTGTCCTGTTGAACTTTCTACTATACCTGAGGTCACATTTGCCTCATGTCAACCACGTCTCTCAGACACAATGAATGTGGGCCGTTGCTCCCTGATAACCAAACACATCCTTATTAGGGAAGAACCATTCTTGGGCAGGGTTAGATCCCAAACCAATGGTAAGACATCGGGACTGGCTATATAAAACGCTCTGTGAGATGAAAACTTTCACAGAGCTTAATTCTCAAGAAGAAGCTTGAAAATGGTGTCTAGAAAGGTCTTGTCCATCGATGGCGCTATCACCTTCGTGGTTGTCGTGGTTGTCCTTGTTCCATCGGTACTGCTGTTCGAAGAAAACTTAATTAACAGATGCTTGGAGGTTAACAAGGACAAAAAAAAGTAAGTCTCTTTGCATTTTTAGTCCAAGCTGTTGCCACTTGAATTAACATCTGGGTTGTGTAAAAACATATTTTTTGCTACCATATTCATATATATGTATAAAAAATGGAGTAAACAACTTTTCCTGTACCAAGTAATAACATTTATTTTTCAGCTGTGAAAAAGCACTGGCTCTGTTCAAAGAAGCCTATGTAGGGAAGGACCCAAAAACTGTCACTCCAGACAAATACAACGATCTCTTTGATGAGTTCCCCTTCAATCATCCATGCGAAAAAGTAAGCATCCATAACCACACATCTATCTGAGTAACATCCTTATTCTTAAATTAAAGCAGATGTGTATACTTAACAACGGCATATCATCTCTTTTGGGGTTAGTCAATGCTGTGGAGCAAAACAAGTGATTTGGTCAAGTTGGTTGGAAAAGAATGCTACTTCCCCATTGGACGCACTATGTTGGGATACATGCTGGACGGTTTTTTCTGGTGTGGGAAGGAGAACAGCCCGGGTAAGTCATTAGTCATAGTGACGTTAAGACGTAGCCTTTAAATCAGAAACAGTTCAGTGTAGTATCGGCTAAAGATGACCAAATTTCAAGTCAAAATCTGGTGAAGGTACAGTTAGCCAATCAGTGGAACAAACTACCTGCTGATGTGAGGTCTGTAGAAACTTTAAGTTATATCAAAACATTACTTTTCTACCGCCTTTGGCTGCTCGTTTATTTTGTGAGTTTCTGTGTCTGTACCTTTAAATGTAAATGAGCTGTGTCTGACCACGCCCCCTCTCTGGAAGGGCTAAGGTGGCTCTGGCTTTCTTGCACTATGCCTCATTGTTTATGATAGAAAGGCAGACTCAGAGGGCAGAACAAACATTGAGCTGTGGGAGTGTCACCCACCTGGGGGAGGGGTTACTGCCCTTTGTGATGTCACACAGGGAAAATCTCAGAACGGCCTGATTGATCACACATTTTCTGAAAAGTGGAGCAGGCAAAAGACGGGGAAGATGGACTTTTTGTAGACAGACTAGAGACACATTTTTAGTCTGAGAACAGCATGGTTAAGTGTTTTGCATAATATGTGACCTTTACAAATGTGCTTTTGAATCTATAATGAGTTTATATTGTGTTGGTTTATTTGTGTCTTCTGTAAAGCACTTTGAGTTTACATTTCTATGTAAAGTGAGATACAAATGAACTTGAATTGAATTGAATACAGATAAAAAGACACTTTGTCATTCCTGATATCTCTCACAGTCAGTTGTATCTTTTTAAAGCCTAAACTGTGTAAACTATCACACAAACACTTATTGTCTTTTATTCTAGAAACTATCACTGATTTTTCTCAGTGTACGAAGCCCAAAATCAACCCTTATGATTCATTTTGGACAACGGCCGCCATCAGGGTAAGTACCCAGCAAGAAAGTACTCATTTTTCATCACTTACATTAATTCAGGTGGAGGGGCGCTCTAAACATCAGCATGAAGGAACTAATGCAGAGAAAGAATCATATTTAAAAGAGGAGCAGAATGATGATAGGTTGAAAATCAGGGAGGAAAGCCATGTGATTGGTTAGATGAGTACCGCTGACGAGACAGCCGATTACCCATTGACAGCCCAAAAATGACAGCTTGAGAATGACAGCTCAAGAATGACAGCGGAAACATTCAAAAAGCGATGAATGAGAGATATACCCGATCATGAAGGCAGTTATCGTCTTCCTGAATGAACTTACTTGTTCTTAATTTCTCAAACACTTTTCTGTCAAATGTCAAACACACAACTGAGCCTTGCTGCAGAAACCTGACAGATAATGAAGTATGATTGTTTAATTAATTGATTGATTAATTGGTTGGTTGATGGATGGATGGATGGATGGATGAATAGATAGATCAACCATTGTATGAAATAAATAATTAATAACTGGTTCTTATGTCTGCTGTAGTATGCACAATATGCCTGTGGAGAAGTCAAAGTGCTGCTGAATGGAGAAAAGGACGACCCATACAAATTGGACAGGTAGGCAGCAGCACTACACTTGAAATGTGGACAGTTTTATGAACCCCTCAATGATAACCAAAAAATGCTGTGATGTTTGACATGACACCTGCACAGTGCATTAAATATGAGCATTAGATCAACTGATGGCAGCAAGTAAATCATTAATATTACATCAAACTTTCAGTATAGTATGTTAAGTTTCTCCCAGCTGTTGCTCTATGCTAGCACAGGGGTTGAAAGGGTGTTTGTTATTCTTGTTATTCTGTTAAATTGAAAGATTGGAATAAAAAAATAACACATATTTCAATATGCAGTGATAAATAACATCTAAACTGACATATTTGAAAATATTATTCTCACAAGTAATGTCTTCCCTCCAAGTGTCTGCACCCCCCCCCCCCCCCAGAGTATGGAGAGCACATTTGTATTGTATAATAAAGTGCTATACAAATAAAGTCTGATTGATTGATTGAGATGAAAAAGACAAAGTATTACAAAGTTTTAAAATATCTCAGCCCTTTACTTGTACTTTTAAATGCTGCCTGATGTAACGGCCCCTGTTAACCTGACTTGTTTTATTTTTTCTCAATGTTTCTCTTATGTTATTAGTTACTTGGCAGAATCTGAGGTACCATATCTTGAACATCCCAGAGTGACGAAACTGGCTGTTATTATGGCTGTTAAGAAGAAAGGGTACGATTTCATTTTTATTTCTTATGGGAGACTTTTGCCACATCGCTTTGAAACTAAATAGGCCTGTTTTTTTGCTGTAGTTGTCATCAGTTGACTTAAAATACATACAAAGACAAATTGGTAAACATAACAAACCATATGCTGTTCTGTGTCCTCCCTGCATTTCTTTTATTTAGGAGACCGGGATGCAACGACAAATCCCTCAAGGAATTAAAAAATGAGATGAGAAAAAAAGGAATCGTTTACGATTGCAAGGAAGTGTTCGAGTAAGTTCACTGAAGATCACGAGTAACATCGTTCTATGCTGAGGTTGTCACATATCAATCATGTTTATTCCTTTTGTGCTTCGTATTGCTGTTATCTGTTTTTAGAAGCTGTGAGCTCTTTTAGTATCATCACATCTTTGGTCCTTTTGGTCTCAGCTCGTGTTGTTGGGTTCTTGTGTTGCCTGCGTTCTTTTTGTGGGTGTCTTATGACGGTCGGGTTAAATGTGTTTGTTGGGTCTATTGTTGTGTGGGTTCTTATGCTGTTGGGTTGTTTCTTTGTTGTTCTGTATTATGTTGTATTGTCTATATTCTTGCTGTTGTTTATGTTCGTCTGTGTTTGGTTTCTTTTCTTTATTCTTTTTTTTATGTCCGTGTTTTTCAAGGTGCTATATAAAAAATAAAGTTATTATTATTTGTTTCATTGCAGAGCCCAGCTGGAGAAGTGCAAACATGAAAAATCTGCTGATGGAGTCTGTGAATGTCAAGAGTTACTTAAAATGTGATTTGACTGACTCAGTTGTGATCGCACAATAAAAATAATTTGAGCAAAAATGAAAGCAGTCTCTGGTTTAATATGAAAAGGTCAAAATGCAATGAAGTGATGTTTAGTTAAGAAATCTTGAAAGGTAATCCTAATGATACATTTATTTTCAGTGCTATGTCTGTAGTGATTCAATGAGTATTGTAGGCACTTATCTCAAACCCCACAGCCTTACTAGCTCCTTGAGTTACTTCTATTCCACATGAGTTTCCAGACACATTTTACTCAGTTTGTTGTCTTAGTTATGTGTCCAACTTTTGAACACTTGTGCTTTTGTGTTTCTTTTTTGATCATTTGAAACTGGAAGCTGCTGCCTCAGTTTAGACGAGGGTGTATGAAGATAGAGAAAAACACGACATCTCTGAAAAGAAAAGAAAGTACTTATTAAAACACACACCTACTGATGGATTCATTCTTGTGGGTGTAGAACTAGAATGTCCACACACACACACACACACACACACACACACACACACACACACACAGAGGAACTTTAAGAGGGGGAGTGTGGACCTTTCAGTGTGTGAGTACTGCTGTGGGCAGGAAGGAGGAGGCTCAGCCGCTGAGCAGTCTTTACCTCCTCTTTCCTTTCCAGTGACTTGCTGCTGTGTCACTCGTACCGTAATCAGTGTGTGTCTGTGCTGGGAAGGAACGTGAGGGTTTCTCTCTGCACAGATGTGGCACATGAAGGACGCCCCCGCTGTAAAAAGCACAACATGGGATTCCCTGACATGTGTAGTAGCTACTGCCTGAAATATTGTCGTAGTTTAAGTCACTGTACCGACCATGAACAAAAACATGCTAATCATAGTCTTTAGCATTTTTAAGACAATAACAAGGTCCTAAAGTCAATTTACTACTCTGGACTTTCACTTACACAGAATAGAAACCATAATCAGACTGATAAATGAAACGTTTCCGAAAGTATCCATCAGTTCACTAAAGGGTTAATGCTAACAGGCTAAATGATGTGTGTTTCTTCTGCCTACATAACCAAGAATAATGATAAAGCTCTGTTTCATGCACAGAATGGCTAGCATGCAGCATTTTTTAAGCTGACTGTAGAGCAATACACCTGTGATAAAGTCTGAATGTGTACTAAAATAGTTAATTTAGGGACTTTAAATTGTTATGAGGAATGCAGACAGACCCACAATAGGCCTACAGTTGTGTTATCAAGGGTTTTTTCTTAAGAAGTCAAATGTTATTGTGGTGACATGGTGATAACAGATTACCCCGACAAACCCCCCCTGACTAAAATAAATAAATAAATAATAATAATTCTTTATTTGTAGGACACTTTACATGACAGAAAAACAACTTGCTTTACAGCAGCAGTTTAAAGGAGACAATCAGAAACACAGAAGATATAAAACTTCATGAGGACTTCTGTAAAAAACATAAAACAAATAGGAAAGTTGTTATTTTATTTAAAAGTCTTGGAGAGATCATCACCTTCATTGTTTTTTATCGTGGTGCAAGAGGTTGGTTTCATTTCTTGTTGGTAGGATATTCCCAGAGAGACTGAAATGGATGCAGCTTTATAAATGTAGAAATATTGAAATAGGTTTCAGTAATAAATGAGTTGACTAGACAATTCATGGTTGGACTGCCTGCATAATCAGGTCGATGACTGGAGGAGTGGCTGCAGCGTGTTTTCCCCTTTCCTTCTTCCCTGAATCAATCTCTGAGTCAACACCTTTTAGAACAGCCTGTAAGAACTTTGAGTAACCAAATAAACCTGCAAGATGTGTGAGTTTCCCTTTAGCCGCAGCACCTGACTTCTGATTTTTGTCTGTGCAGGTCATCTTTTTGTTGGGTCTATTGTTGTGTGGGTTCTTATGCTGTTGGGTTGTTTCTTTGTTGTTCTGTATTATGTTGCATTGTCTATATTCTTGCTGTTGTTTATGTTTGTCTGTGTTTGCTCTTCTGTGTTTGGTTTCTTTTCCTTTATTCTTTTTTTATGTCCGTGTTTTTCAAGGTGTTATATAAATAAAGTTTTTATTCTTTGCTTCATTGCAGATCCCAGGTGGAGAACATATTAAATACCTGCTTATGGAGTCTGTAAATGTCAAGAGTTACTTAAAATGTGATTTGACTGACTCAGTTGTGATCGCACAATAAAAATAATTTGAGCAAAAATGAAAGCAGTCTCTGGTTTAATATGAAAAGGTCAAAACGCAATGAAGTGATGTTTAGTTAAGAAATCTTGAAAGGTAATCCTAATGATACATTTATTTTCAGTGCTATGTCTGTAATGATTCAATGAGTATTGTGGGCACTTATCTCAAACCCCACAGCCTTACTAGTTACTTCTATTCCACATGAGTTTCCAGACACATTTTACTCAGTTTGTTGTCTTAGTTATGTGTCCAACTTTTGAACACTTGTGCTTTTGTGTTTCTTTTTTGATCATTTGAAACTGGAAGCTGCTGCCTCAGTTTAGACGAGGGTGTATGAAGATAAAGAAAACACGATATCTCTGAAAAGAAAAGAAAGTACTTATTAAAACACACACCTACTGATGGATTCATTCTTGTCGGTGTAGAACTAGAATGTCACCTCTATTATATGTGTGAAGCGAGGGCGTATGTATGTCGACACACACACAGGAACTTTAGAAGGGGAAGTGTGAACCTTTCAATGTGAGAGTATTGCTGTGCGCAGGAAGGAAGAGGCTCAGCTCGACCACAGTCTCATCATAACCGGGATGGAGTTCTTCTTGCGGACTTTCATTTCATTTTTGTTTTCACCGCTGCGGAGCAAAAAAGGAGGGAGGGAGACGCGTCTGTGTCGGAGAGTCGGAGCATAAACTGCAGCATGATAGAATAAACACATTAGCCCGGTTCTACGATCTCCCTGCTTTGGCAGATCTAAAATCTTTATATATCGCCCACCACTACAGGAAGCTTTAAAATGGTTTCTAAAAAGGCTTTGGCCATCGGGGTTATTGTCACTGTCGTGGTTGTCGTGGTTATTGTTGTTTCTTCGGTACTTCTGACTCAAAAAGCTGAGTTCAGGGAAACATTCATGAAGAAGTGTTTGGAGTTTCCAGAGGAAAAACACATGTAAGTCTCTGTATTTCAGTTTGTTGACACTATTTTGTTGTTGAAATTGACTACGGTATTTATTTACATTAATTTTTCAGCTGTGAAACTATTTGGACTAACTTTGAACAGGCCTACGTAGGAAAGGAGAAATGTAACTTTTCTGACCAAAACTATGATCAACTCTTTGCTGAGACCCCCTTCAAGCATCCATGTGGCAAAGTAAACATATGATCAGCCTTAATCACATTAATTAAAGCAGATTCTTATGTGTATACATATTTACCAACGTCACATCAACTCTTCTGGTATTAGACGATGTTCTGGAGCAAAACGAAGGATTTGGTCCATAAGTTCACCAAGAAGAGAGATTGCTTCTTCACCTTGGAGGACACTTTGTTGGGATATGTACTGAATGGACTGAGCTGGTGTGGGGAAAAGGGAAACAATGGTAAGATTCATGAGTCACAGTGTATGGCATATAGCCTTAAAAATGGAAACAGATTGGTGTAGCAGCTAAAAAGACAAAAACTTGCATGCATCAACCCCACAGAAATACACGGATAAATACATCATTCATCCAAATGTTTAAAGCCAATCTTTACACAAGAACTGTATTGTCTCCTCCATTGATTGTGTAGTCTACTATTGTATTGTGTGATAAACCAGGTGTAAATATTCACATTTGGCTCCAACACGCTTTCAAGTAATAAGCTGCAGATATTGCACAGGAACACGACAGTGCAAATTGGCCAGTTTATATTTAAATGTATTAAAACGTGTACTTGACACCAACATAGCCTACATATATTGAGTCTCTCACAGCCAATTTTTGTATAAAATAAAATAAAAAAATAAAAAACAAGCTACAGAAATGGCTAAAACATTATGCTAACTGTTATCTAACGGTTAGTAAGTTAATGACGAAGCTATCATAGCTTTACAACAAGGTGAGACAAGATTACTGTTCAAAAAATCCGTACAAAAGTCACAAAACTGTTTGATATTAAATTCATAGACTGTCCTCAACTTACCACGAAGATAAAAAGCACTTAAACCAAGAAAAAACGAAATTACTGTGTCGTATTTTTGCGGAGCATAATTTACAAATCACGTTACCATGGGGACAACTTACAGCTGAGACCGGCAACAATTAACAGGGCTCACCACTTAAGTCTGCAGGGGCTCCACCAGAGGGCGCTCATGTTAAACACAACATAGGCTACCAGTCCCAGTGAAAAACTTAACAAGAACCTGACAAGAACACATCAGTATTGTCATTAAAATATCAAATTACCTGCAAATATGGGCCAAAAATGTCAAATGATGGCAATTGTAATAATTAGCTCAGCTACATGCTTCTGCCAAAGTGAATTGTGACTCTAAATTGTGAAAAAGTAACATTCATCAATGTGTTCTTTGTGTGTTCATGTCTTTGTTAATCCAGAAACATTCACTGAGAATTGTGAGGACTGCCTGCCCAACCCTGTTAGCTCATTCTGGAAAATAGCCTCAACCAGGGTAAGTATCCAGAAGAAAAATCAATAGTTTGAACCAAAAATACACTGATTTGGTTAGTGACATGTATGACGGTGTGTGTGTGTAGTTTGCACAATATGCCTGTGAGGGAGCATCAGTAATGCTTGATGGTGAGAGAAAAGAGCCATACGATTCTAAAAGGTGAGCTGCACTACACTCAACATGTGTACCCCACCCTTCAGTGAAAAAAATAAAATAAAGTTTCTCCGCTCTTTACTCGAACATTACGTTGCTTCATGTGAGAGCTCTGATTTGATGAGCTTGCTTTTGCTTTTTTGATTTTACTTTTAGTTTCTTTGGAGGTGTAGAGGTTCCAAATCTTCAACCACCCAGAGTAAAGAACCTCACTGTGGTTCTGGTCACTGAGGAGATTAGGTACGAGTTCATTTCTTTAAAGCAGTTGTTTGCCTTCATGCTGTAGAGTATAATTGTATAACTGTCTGGATGTCCTGTAAAGTTTTTGCTTGGCATTTAATAGGTGTATAGTTATCAGTCCAGTTTCTTTTTTTCAGGGCCTGTACCTGTGATTCCCTCGGGACTTTAAGGAAGGACCTGGATCAAAGAATAGGTTGTGCCTGCAAAGCAGTGACTAAGTACGTACGAATAATAAGACATTGTCCAATACTGCTGGTGTTAAAAAGACATCATGTTATTTTGTGTATTCATTCAGTACATCTCGTTTCACTGTAGATCACGTGTGGAGACGTGTATAGAAGACAACACGCCATGTGGAGCCTGCTGGTGAAGGCCTAAATGTCAAACTACAATGTTAGCCAAAAACAATATGAAGCAGCTTAAAAGAAATGTAATTAAATCGTTTTTTTATCCCTACAAAATGTATTAAAGTGCAATTATATGTCTTGTAGATTCAGTTTTTGGGGGTTCACGATCCATGTATGTCTCAAAATCTTTTAAAAATATATATTTCTCTTGACCTGACTTCTGATTTTTGTCTGTGCAGGTCATCTTATTGATCTTGCCCTTTTTTTTATTTTTTATGAATGGGTTGTATTCAGTTCACTCACTGGAAGTTTCCCACGCTAATCTGCAAAAGCTGTAAAAAATGTTGATTAATACAATTCTTTACAATTGCAGTGGCCCTTATTTCTCTTTATCTCTATTTATGCTGTATTTTTTGTTGACGATGTATGTCTGTAGGTTAATTACAGAGTAACGGCTATTCTTATATTATTTGTTTTAAAAATATCATTTTAAATTTGCACAGCCTAATTAAATTGGTAGACATCGACAGATTCGGTAAAACCTCCTACATATTTTTGTGCATTTTCTGCCTTTATTGGAGAAATAGGACAGTGGATAGTCGGACATCAGGGAGAGAGAGGGAGAGAGAGGGAGAGAGAGAGGAAGAGAGAGAGAGAGAGGGAGAGAGGGAGAGAGAGAGAGAGGGAGAGAGGAAGAGAGAGAGAGGGAGAGAGAGAGAGGGAGAGGGAGAGAGAGAGAGAGGGAGAGAGAGAGAGGGAGAGAGAGAGACAGAGAGAGAGAGAGGGGGAGAGAGAGAGGGAGAGGGAGAGAGAGAGAGAGAGAGAGGGGGGGAGAGAGAGAGAGAGAGAGAGAGGGGGGGGAGAGAGAGACGGGGAAAGAGAGAGAGGGAGAGAGAGAGAGAGAGGGGGAGAGAGAGAGAGAGAGAGAGAGAGAGAGAGAGAGAGAGGGGGAGAGAGAGAGAGAGAGAGAGGGGGAGAGAGAGAGAGAGGGAGAGAGGGAGAGAGAGAGAGAGAGAGAGAGAGCGGAAACTCCGCGGAAACGCGGCTTCTCCTACGTCCTCCTGTTAGCTGTAGCATTAGCTGCATGGAACGCTCGGTTCTAGCCCCCCTCGATAAAAAATGATCAGTGCGTCATTGTCAGTGTAAGATCACTGATCTAAGCCCATTGGCTCGTTGTGGCAAGTCCTGCAGCTCATGTTGAAATTTCCGAGACGCGTGCTGAGCAACTGACCAATAACGACAGAGCGGATCGGCAGACCAATCAGAGCAGACTTGGCCCACGTGGGGTCTAACAGTGTGGGCTCAACAGAGTGTAGCTGACGGACTCAGAGCGTAGAGGGAGCAAGGAGGAGCAGTACATGAAAACAGACACTTTTTTCAGACTTTAGCTATTGTGAACCTACAAAAGTAGATTAAATATACGAACCCCAAAAAGGGCAGAATATAGGCTCTTTAATGAAATGTCAATGCCTTTAAGAAAAGTAAAGTTGGGGAAAACTGTATAGTATTGCTGTCACTATTTTGTTGTTGTTGTCTGTGCGGGTGCTCCGTCATCCAGGTCATGGTCAGTTCAAAACCTGAGCCAAACACAACTGGACTACGTTGAAGATCTTGAAGATGTTTCACCTCTCCTCCTCTGAGACACCATCTTTCACCAACCTACAATGCTGTTTTGAATTCTCTCTCAAACCAACTGCCCCCGTCCCACCTTGGAACACGTGACCCCAACGACCCACAAACAGCTGGGAGGATTTACGACTATAGGAGAAACAAGGTCAGCGACTCGGCTAACGACTCTCATGTAATGATCCACAGAGGGTTACATTTCTAACTCCTTACAAACCAGATCACTAGCAAGGACCACGGCACAACCAAATACGTTTAAGATATTTAATGATAGATCGTATGAATGTGCGACAGAAGAAAATATGCTAAGGTAATGATTATGATGGAGAGGGATGTTGTCGGTTGGCTGGTCTGGAAGGTTGGACTGACTGCAGGCAGAGGGAGACTCAGGATGGGGGATCCGTCTTAAGCGTAATTCTGCCCCGAGCTGATCACGTCCCAGACTGTGCCCAGAATTAGACAAAAGAGATGGATGAGGAAGGAGGTTGAGTGGATGAGAGGGAGGGAAGGGAGGGTGGGTCGTCGAAGAACTGAGACAAACGGTGTGGAGTGGGATGGCTCAGTATAAGTAGGCTTGTCAGGTGATTGGAGGTGTGGCTTGGGCGTAGTCCTGCTCCCGAACCTAAGTTAATATACATTAACTCCATTTAAGTTTAGAACTGAAGAAGACTTTCAGAGGAGAGGTGAAACATCTTCAAGATCTTCAACCAAGTCCAGTTACCTTTGGATGAAGCTTTGAATTTTGTTTAGTGTCTTTGAGTGTTCAGAAACCTCCTAAGGCTCATGAATTATTATTATTCTAAAACTCTGATTTACTGTAGGGTTCAAAAGCAACGCTGCTATCTAATCACGTTCAACTGACAATCTCACTCCTACCTGAGGGCAGAATTTCATATTTTTTTTACAATAAAATGTTTCAAACAAAAGGATGTGGAACTTTCTCTTGGTGTGTGATCATTTTTGTGTTGATACATTAGAAACAAAATATATAATCCGAGTATCTACAAACGTCCTCAACACATCCTACACCCTTTTTGAACAGGTACTTCTTAAAAATTGAGACATTAGAGAAAGTATGCTGTTTGTCAGTTTATTTTTATTATTCATTTAGATATTTTCATGTAAACTTTGTCATAAAATGTCAACGTTTAGAAAAGACGCTGGCGCTCAGGATGAATGTCCTCTAAGGGCTTCCGTACACTGGAAAACCCTGACCTATATTTTATTGACTATCTGACTTCAAGATGCACGTTGATTAATGTGTAGTTTAAATTCCATGAGTTATCAATAGTTTTCAGAAAAGTGAACAAAAATATTGTATCCAATCAAGCTTTCATTATCTTCTTTGTGCAGATTTCTTGGGGATTCTGCTCTCTGACTGTTTTCCCTTCCCCCCCTACAGAATACATGTCTGCTAAATCTTTCCAGTACAGCATATGATAAATAATTGCCAAACTAAGACATTTAACAGGAATTATTTAAGACAAAGGTCATGAAACTAACTTGACAACATTTAAACTAAAGTCAGATGTGACCTGCAGTTGAATCCTTTCAGAGCATGCACATTGAATTCTGACCATTTTGATGGATTATTATTTTATTTTATCTTTATAATGCCTCGTTGATGTAAAAAGAAGAATGTTAGCCCCTTCTCTACCTGTAATCTCAGGCACTTATTGTATGTTTTATGCTGCCCCCTACAGGTCAAAGTACCCAGGTTGATAACTTTTGTGCATGCTTGTGTGCCACATCTGCAACCTCTCTTCAAAGTTGCTCTCCCACACTCCCTTTTCATTTGTAGAAAAAGTGAGTTTACAGAAATCCCCAAAGTCAGTGTAAACTGTGTCAACCACGAAAACCAGCCTAATTTATAATACACTTAGATTATGCCTGCTACATCTATGGGACTGAAAATGGATAGAGGATTTGAGTTATTGAAGTATTTTGAAAAGTGTCTTTACAAAAATATTACTTATAGGTACGAAGTACTTTGAGGTTTGCACAACCTCAATGTTAACTGTTAACCAAAATATTGTGATTAGGAAAGAAGAGCCCAAAAGAAACATGTTTCTTGTTGTATTACATTTTCAGATGCAATTCTTTCTGACATGTTATTGAAGTATTTTGAAAAGTGTCTTTACAAAAATGTCATGAGTCGTTTTACGGCCTGGGGAGGAAGCTTTAAATTACGTTCATGTTCTGCAGGGTAATACACTCGAGCTGAAAGACTTCTATCAAATACACTATCAAATACTGTTCATTCGATAATGTTGTTTGCTTGTGCCGTATTTTAAGCATCCATCAGCAGAAGTTTAATAATACTCTAAAAGCTTCATCACGACCTTTGAACAGCTTTTACATTTCTAAGAAGAAGCTGCTGAGATTTGAAATCACATCCTCTGACTTCCTCAAATCTTTAAGTATTTCAAATAGAGGTCGAAGAGAGCAACACTGGTGATGCTGTTAAAGAGAAACATGATTATTCACGTTATCGTCTGTGGTGCCCCACCCTGTCTGTCAAACATGATGGGACAAAAGCAATAATAAAAAGTATAATATGTCCTACACATTCCATTCATCTTATGCATATACTTCCTGTCTTCTGTTTCTTAGGTTATTAGTGTGAAAAAAAAAAATATATATTGTTTCGATGAGCAAAAGCACGGATCACTAAGTTGACATGATACTTGTTCAAATATGAGGCCCTTGTCGTTGGAATCTGAAGTGTGATTATAATTGTCTGTGTGAATTAATTTGATGTCACTTGTTTTGGCTCTAAATATTCAAGCCAAACAACTTAAAAAAGATAAATAAAAGATAGATAAATACTTTATTCTTCCCATTGGGGAGATTCATGAGTGTCCCATATCTCACTAGCTAAAAACAGAGAAAAAATAATTTCAAACTGCATAGATATTAACAGATGATTAAAATACAAAAAGTTGTTGTAGTCCTAAATACTTCTTATAATGACAAGAATCCCCAGGGTGTTAGGGAGAGAAACAAGAGAAAGGCAGACAGTGACAGTTACAGCTACAGCTACAGTCATGAGCTGCTATCATTGGCCTGTGTGTTAAAAAGCAAAATGGCTATGGGGACAAAGGATCTCCTGAACTTCTCAGTCCTGCAGCGCAGCACCTATAAAAAGTAAACAAAAGTAGAGTTTGAGAAGTGCAACAACTGTGCATTATTTAGTCATTTTCACTTATCACGAGAGTGAAACCACTACACCCTATTACATCATGTTCACAGAAAGTAAGGACAAATAAAAAGCAGAATTGCGTTTCTGTCAAAGGGCTGAACCTGTGGTATAGTTTTGAATTCTTGATTTCAATCTATGTTATGGATTGAGAGGTGTTATGGTTCTTATAAAATATCTTATGAGATGCTGGAACTTCAGTTTTTGTTTCTCACCCCACAGCTTCGTCCCAAAACTTTTTTGGTCCCGAAATGTATTTATTTTGTAAATTTCATCTTTACATGAAATGATCATATAATTACGTGTTCTTGCTTTGTTTTTGTGTAGTGGTTTAATTATTATTATTTTTTTTTTAATGCTGAAATAAACTTCATTTCTATTAAGTGAGAAACAGTGAAGCTTGGGGTCTATTTTAAATGTTCCTTTGGTAGATAGTACTTGATTTAGTGCCCTTTGGGGTTCCCTTTCATTGGATTAAAAGAATATGTATTTCTTACAGAAGTGAAGTAGCTATCATACTATAAAAGAAGGTCATCTTTAACAGGGTTTGGACTGGTGCACAATGAGGCACTCATGAGGTTACTGGAAAGAACCACGTGACTAAGATAAGACACTATATGAGAAGGAAACTTCCACAGAGGGTTTTTGTTTGTAATTGAAGACACTTCAAAATGGTGTCTAAAACTTCTATAACTTCAAAAAAAAATTCATGGAGAAATGTGAGGCATTCCCAGAGACAAGTGAAAAGTCAGTTCTCTTTACTTAAATTTTTTGGCTATTTCAATAAACATCAAGGATTTAAAAAAAAGAATAAAAAGCCTTATACATATTAACCAAAGCAGATTTTTAATTTGTTTATTTAACAATGTCAAATACACTCTCTTGGGGTTAGACGATGTTGTGGAGTGACACAAAGGATTTGGTCCAGGACTTCATTAAGATGAGAGAGTGTTTCTACACCTTGGAGGAAACTTTGTTGGGATATGTGCTGGATGGAAAGAAGTGGTGTGAGTGCGATGGTAAGATTGAACAGGCACTGTGCATCACAGAACCATACATATCAAATCAGTTTATTGTAACATGCTATAGTTCATTTCCATACGGTAATAAGCTAAATCCATCAACAAACTCCAAATGTGTACTTTGACTTTTTTGTCCCAGCTTTAAACATCATCTTCCAATATTTATTCTATTTTTGTGCTTTAGAGGGAAACCGAATGTTTTATATTATCAATCAAAATAAGTTGTACGATGAAGTGATGATCTTAGTACAAGTAAAACTGTCACACATAAGTAAACTGCACCTTCAAAAGTAACAAAAAAAGGAAACATATATCTTTCTGTGTCTCTCTGCATGTCTGTGTGTAACTTTAATAAGAGGCATTAGGGGAATTAAAACCTTGGGTGACACCCCTGTTAGCGCATTCTGGTCAGCTGCCTCCAGAAAGGTAAGGTCCCATAATGCAATCACTAGTTTTACCAACAAATCCCTTAAGTCTGTCAGTGACATGAAGGGACCTACTGTAAAAGTGAAAGTAGGGACAGAGGTCATCAGACCAATGTCATCATCAATATGTCTTTGTCCTGATTGTCTTCCTGTTTCCTTCACTTGCATCCTTACCTTGCATCTTAGCTCCTCCTGGTTAGGAATTTAAAGCTAGATGAGAAGTAGAGGCACATGGACGGAGAATGCAAATTTGCCATGTGAGAAAATCTTATACAGTAGTTTACATTACTCCACTTTTAGGACCCATCGGTCTGTGATTATGCATACAGCCAAAGCCGTCAGAACACTATTAGAGAACAGGATTGGAGATACATTTCTTCAAGTCTTCAGTCTAAAATCTTACATGTTGTCAGTTTGTTATTTTATAGTAATTTATAATATTATTACAAAAATACTGCTTTAAAAATTATGGAAGAGGATTAGGGCCACTGAAAAAAAAAAGAATTCTTACTTTAATCTCAGTGTTATGAGATTAATGTCAGAATTCAGACTTTTTTTTCGGAGCCAGAATCCTAAAAAAAAAGTCAGAACCAAAAAAAATTGTTTATAGTGGCCCTAATCCTCTTCCCTAAAAAATCACCTTACTTCTTGATATAATATGTATATTCTTATGTCTATAGTTTGCACAACATGCTTCTGGTACAGTCACCGTAATGCTCAATGGTCAGAACGAAGAGCCATTCAGTCCTAATAGGTAAGCAGCCATATTGAATGTATTATGAACTAGTCAATGATAAGAAAACAAAATGAACACATTGATTTGTTTAAAACAACGAAGCCATCAAATGACTTAAATTATTCATACTCATATTAGCTCAAGTCCAAAAATGTTTTGTTTCTCAGTCCTTGACTTTTTGTACATTTTGTCCTTAATTGACATATCTAAATGTTGCTCTTTTGCTTTTGCTTAGTGTCCTTGGAAGTGTTGAAATTCCAAATCTTCAAGCTGGCAGGGTGACCAAAGTCAACGTTTATGTTATTACTGACGAGAATAAGTATGATTTCATTCTAAATAGTTGGCACATTTTTGCCACATTTGTTTTTTTCTAACCGTTTCATTCATATTTCCATTTTAGTTGTCATTTTTTGCCGTAGCTTACATGTTGTATGTTTGTTTAAAACAATGAATTACGTGATTAGAATAAAAAATAGGGAACCAGATATAAACCAATTGTTGTGCTGTGTCCTTCTTGCTTTTATTTTGTTCAGGGGTCAGTGTAACAAACAATCAATCAAGGATTTGTGCAGTAGCCTGAACGAGAGACAAATTCGATGTTTTTGCTGTGAAGTGACAAAGTAAGCTCACCACAGCCTATAATTAATGTTGTACTATGCTAAGGAAGTCACAAAACGCCCATGTTAATTTCTCTTGTTTGTTTCTTTCACTGTAGATCACAACTTAAGAAGTGCATAGCAGAAAACCCACCATGTGGAGCCTGCTGGGCAGGGCTTCGGGACTCAAAGTCTAATGACACCATCAGACAAGACACAACCTAAAGCAACTTAATATCAGAATCAGGCTTTATTAATCCAAAGGGGAAATTCTGTAATATAAAACTCATTTAAATCTGTTTAGGTTTCTTTTCAGTCCTTGCTTGGTCATTAATGAGCTACAACATGTTTTGCTGATTAAGTTTCCAGTTTCCCCTAAAATGTCTAAAAAGGCTTCATATGTTAAGTTACGAATCACATTTATCAGCATTTCCTTTATTTTTTATTTTTTACAAAAATGAGATGGTTCAGATGAATGTATCATTTAAAAAACAAAAACATCTTTACAGCAAAAAATCATATTGCTTTCAGATTTTGTTCAACTGATGCTCTCATTCTTATTGTGTGATAATATTTGAAATACGTGGAATTGAATGTATTTATTTAATTAGGACAATGCAATGTAACATAGTTTTGATACAGAGCATGAAACTGATGTGCTGCACAGAGAATCATAGCTAATGATAATTTCCAACTCTTGTCCATCCCTCGTTGGGCCTTAAACAACGTTTGTTATTGAATTGAAATCAGTTGTTGGAAATTATAAGAAATCTGCATATATTGATTAACTGGGTGTAATCTAACAAAACAATAATCAGAGAAAGAAAATGAAAGCAGGCTGTCACAGTCACAGTGAACAGCAGAGAGTGAGAGGGTTCGAGTGAGCAGTCTGGGTGCATTAACTATCTCTCTGCAAAAGCAAAAAATAAAATATTGGAACAATATAAAAGTCAAACACAAAAGCAGTTTATTGACCAGAAAAGTGCAACACCTTTGTTTATGCAGTCAGTTTTACTTTGCATGTGTGTCCCTCCTCTGGTGTGTTATGTAAAGAGGTCATCAAGGTCCTAGAAAATTCCACATTCTACAAGATCCTTCTTTATGTTAATGATTAACCTATAATAAAATAATGTGATATCTCTTTTATTGTTTTTGCTCTGTACACATATCATGTGTGATATAAAATGTAACTCTTGGGATACAATACTGAAGTCCCACTTTTGAGGACCCCACTGTCTTTTTAGCTTGTTTCCATCAGTGACCCTTATACGAACCCTTCACAGGAAACCTCTTCTATCAGGATAAAAAACGTGCTTTCTGCCTTTCTGTCTCATTTGTTTTCAAAATAAACACAATTTCAAGTTTGTGCTCTATTAGCCTGCCCATGGCGACCCTTAGCTGACCCAACGATAGGCAAAAGGTGTGTTTGACATTTTCCCATTAAAATAATTTAACGATATTCTTGAATCAAAAAAATAGGATTGTTAGTTTTACTGAAACATTTTGATGAAAATAATACCCTCATCATCCATATAGGGAAGTTAATACTTATTCAAGCAAGTGTTGGGATTTGTTTAGACAAATTTGGTTATCAGTAAAATTGCAATATCAATCCTCCTGGTTTGATAGTTAATGGTCCCCAGTGTGTTTTGTCACAGAGTAGTAATGAATCAATAAATCTTATCATAAAAAGTGATAAAGTTTGGCAGAGTTTGGACTTTTGCATCACAAGGCAGACCGTGAAAAGAAGACTTCCACAGAGCTTTATTTTATACAAGAAGCTTTAAAATGGTTTCTAAAAAGGCTTTGGCCATCGGGGGTACTGTCACTGTCGTGGTTGTCGTGGTTATTGTTGTTCCTTCGGTACTTCTGACTCAAAAAGCTGAGTTCAGGGAAACATTCATGAAGAAGTGTTTGGAGTTTCCAGAGGAAGAACACATGTAAGTCTCTGTATTTCAGTTTGTTGACACTATTTTGTTGATGAAATTGACTACGGTAATTATTTACATTTATTTTTCAGCTGTGAAACTATTTGGACTAACTTTGAACAGGCCTACGTAGGAAAGGAGAAATGTAACTTCTCTGACCAAAACTATGATCAACTCTTGGCTGAGACCCCCTTCAAGCATCCATGTGGCAAAGTAAACATATGATCAGCCTTAATCACATTAATTAAAGCAGATTCTTATGTGTATACATATTTACCAACGTCACATCAACTCTTCTGGTATTAGACGATGTTCTGGAGCAAAACGAAGGATTTGGTCCATAAGTTCACCAAGAAGAGAGATTGCTTCTTCACCTTGGAGGACACTTTGTTGGGATATGTACTGAATGGACTGAGCTGGTGTGGGGAAAAGGGAAACAATGGTAAGATTCATGAGTCACAGTGTATGGCATATAGCCTTAAAAATGGAAACAGATTGGTGTAGCAGCTAAAAAGACAAAAACTTGCATGCATCAACCCCACACGAATACATGGATAAATACATCATTCATCCAAATGTTTAAAGCCAATCTTTACACAAGAACTGTATTGTCTCCTCCATTGATTGTGTAGTCTACTTTCTATTGTATTGTGTGATAAACCAGGCGTAAATATTCACATTTGGCTCCAACACGCTTTCAAGTAATAAGCTGCAGATATTGCACAGGAACACGACAGTGCAAATTGGCCAGTTTATATTTAAATGTATTAAAACGTAAATGTACTTGACACCAACATAGCCTACATATATTGAGTCTCTCACAGCCAATTTTTGTATAAAATAAAAAAAAAAAAAAAAAAACAAGCTACAGAAATGGCTAAAACATTATGCTAACTGTTATCTAACGGTTAGTAAGTTAATGACGAAGCTATCATAGCTTTACAACGAGGTGAGACAAGATTACTGTTCAAAAAATCCGTACAAAAGTCACAAAACTGTTTGATATTAAATTCATAGACTGTCCTCAACTTACCACGAAGATAAAAAGCACTTAAACCAAGAAAAAACGAAATTACTGTGTCGTATTTTTGCGGAGCATAATTTACAAATCACGTTACCATGGGGACAACTTACAGCTGAGACCGGCAACAATTAACAGGGCTCACCACTCAAGTCTGCAGGGGCTCCACCAGAGGGCGCTCATGTTAAACACAACATAGGCTACCAGTCCCAGTGAAAAACTTAACAAGAACCTGACAAGAACACATCAGTATTGTCATTAAAATATCAAAATACCTGCAAATATGGGCCAAAAATGTCAAATGATGGCAGTTTTAATAATTAGCTCAGCTACATGCTTCTGACAAAGTGAACTGTGACTCTAAATTGTGAAAAAGTAACATTCATCAATGTGTTCTTTGTGTGTTCATGTCTTTGTTAATCCAGAAACATTCACTGAGAATTGTGAGGACTGCCTGCCCAACCCTGTTAGCTCATTCTGGAAAATAGCCTCAACCAGGGTAAGTATCCAGAAGAAAAATCAATAGTTTGAACCAAAAATACACTGATTTGGTTAGTGACATGTATGACGGTGTGTGTGTGTGTGTGTGTGTAGTTTGCACAATATACCTGTGAGGGAGCATCAGTAATGCTTGATGGTGAGAGAAAAGAGCCATATGATTCTAACAGGTGAGCTGCACTATACTCAACATGTGTACCCCCCCCCCCCACCCCCCCCCCCACCCTTCAGTGAAAAAAATAAAATAAAGTTTCTCCGCTCTTTACTCGAACATTAAGCTGCTTCATGTGAGAGCTCTGATTTGATGTATTGGATGTTGCTTTTTTGATTTTACTTTTAGTTTCTTTGGAGGTGTAGAGGTTCCAAATCTTCAACCACCCAGAGTAAAGAACCTCACTGTGGTTCTGGTCACTGAGGAGATTAGGTACGCGTTCATTTCTTTAAAGCAGTTGTTTGCCTTCATGCTGTAGAGTATAATTGTATAACTGTCTGGATGTCCTGTAAAGTTTTTGCTTGGCATTTAATAGGTGTATAGTTATCAGTCCAGTTTCTTTTTTTCAGGGCCTGTACCTGTGATTCCCTCGGGACTTTAAGGAAGGACCTGGATCAAAGAATAGGTTGTGCCTGCAAAGCAGTGACTAAGTACGTACGAATAATAAGACATTGTCCAATACTGCTGGTGTTAAAAAGACATCATGTTATTTTGTGTATTCATTCAGTACATCTCTTGTTTCACTGTAGATCACGTGTGGAGACGTGTATAGAAGACAACACGCCATGTGGAGCCTGCTGGTGAAGGCCTAAATGTCAAACTACAATGTTAGCCAAAAACAATATGAAGCAGCTTAAAAGAAATGTAATTAAATCCTTTTTTCATTCCTACATCATTTATTAAAGTGCAATTATATGTCTTGTAGATTCAGTTTTTGGGTGTTCACGATCCATGTATGTCTCAAAATCTTTTTAAAATATATATTTCTCTTTCTTTTCTTATAAATCATTCTTGCTTTGACTGTTCAACTGATGATCGCACTTCTGATTTTGTGGCATTGAAATATTTAAATTAAAGTGTCTTATGAAATTGATTGTCATTGATGAAAATTAGGAAAAAAAGATCAATGTGTTGCTTTACCTTATGCGGCTGATTGGCAGCAAAAGTTCCCCCAATCAAGTCACTTCAAGTTCTTCACTTTTTCCAGTGGTCCAGCCTTGACAGTGGTCGTGGCAGAGCTCGCCAGGGGCATCGTAGTGGGGTGGAAAGTGGGACTGACTACCCAGGGCCCCAGTGGGGAGGGGGGCCCTTCATGGGCCTGAAATAAAAATGTATTTCTTATTTAGCTCTTTTTCTCTAAATTATAACCGCAATAAGATCACTAAAATTGTCTGAATCAATAAACAAACATTCAGAATTCCTTTCTGGAAAAAACGTGAAGTCTGTCTCAAAAGCCCCCCTCCCCCCTTCTGAATGCGTAGAATGGTTTAGTCCGCCCCGCACCTCTCGGCTGAATTGAACTGTCGGCAGTCAATCGAGTCAAGAGTGAGAGATGTGGCAAGCTGCAGATTAAACCAGATTAAGCCAAGATTATCGTTTTGTTCAATTTGTGTATCATGCATAAATTCATCATATGAATCCCCTTCATAGATACGACTTCATATGACCCTATTTTGTAAAAAATATTACATCGCGGTAAAAAAAGAAGAGTCCACTTTGGAGCGATATTTAAAATCTTTCCCAGCAAGCTAACGTAACATATTTGATATCAACATATTCTTTGTAAACTATATCAACAACTGATATCAATGTTGTCGCGCTAGCATCAAAACTGAGTCCGCTACTTCTGCCCAAAAAACAATATTTTGAACGTCAGGTGAGACAAATGATAATGCATTGTAAGAAGAATTAAAGTGAAGTCAGAACAGAAAAGAACTATTATAGACTCATTTTAAAGTCATGGTAGAATCTAATTCAGATTTATTGTATGTTTACATTTTATCATTAATGCACGTAGAATTTTTTATTCAATAAGCTAACCAATAAGATCACTTAGACAATAAAAGCCTTTACAACGTTAACTAGGCTATAGCAACTTAATAAGTCAAATAATGCTGCTGGAAATGCTTCAAATGTCTGAAAGGTGCAAATATTACAAAGTTTAAATAATTTTTAAACTATGAGGAAATATTACAGAGACTATTTATCTTCTATTTTCAGGGAGTAAAACAAAGTATAATTCTTTTTATGGGTCATTTGTGTGATGGTCATAGAAATTTTCCGGGTTAGTTTGGACCGTGGTAGGGGCCCAATGTGATATCTTTTCACGGGGCCCGGAGTTCCTAGCGGCGTCCCTGTAGCTCGCTGTCCCGTGGGAGGGATGTAAGAGGTAGCCTTTGTGTGATTGAAAGTAAAATACATGGAGCTGAAACTACCTTTTGTAAGTCAACAGCAGAGACTTCCAGTATTCATCCTTCCTGTGCTTCCTGAGGAGTGTCTGGTGCTACACACTGAAGAAGGCCACCCATGAGGCGCTGGTGACTTGGTGGTCGGTTTGGTTTTATGCTGGTGCTTAAGAGCGACATCTGGACTTGGACTGTTGCATCACCATCAGCGTCTTAGAGTTCTCAATAGGAGCACTAATACAAAAAAGCAGAAGAAAACTTCCAGAGGTTTTTATTTCATCAAAGGAGCTTAAACATGATGTCGACAAGGAACATTTGCATCAGTGCTGCTGTCTTTGGTGGGGTTGTTGGGATCTGGATTGTGGTTGTTCCTTCAGTACTGCTGACTCCTCGCACTGTACTGCTCAATTCAAGGCAACATTCATGAAGCTTTTTGTTATGGCTTTATGATTTGTCTGATCTACTGGAGTGGAACAAAAGATGTGGTCGATTGGTTTTCCAAGAAGTTCGGTACTGTAACGTGAGGGTCCGATGTGTGGTGGATGGATCACTCTAGTTAAGAGAAACAGAAGGATGGAGACGGATAACTTTCTCAGCAGCACTTAACTGTCATCCACATTGCTCTGCTACACAACAACCAACACTTCCTTGTTACTCATCACCTGTCCTGTGGTTAGCCAATCAGAGGTTAGGATGATTAAACTCAAGGCAAACATTATGACAAATGTTGTGGATTTTTCTGTATTTAACAAAAGATCTCAAATCAAACCGTTTCTTGTCTTTGTCTTTTATTATCAGAGTAATAGGGTTTCTTTTGCAAAAGGAGGAAACTTATACAGAGGTGACTATCGTCACAAGTGCATAGCAGAATCCCGCTCGGGAGCGGTTACATCGAGACATTCATACCAGACTTCGCATAGCGGGGCACACTCATTGGTTGACTCATGTTGATGTGTTTTAATCTACCTAGAGACTTGTCTATTATTATCTCTTAGTTTCATGACAGTTATGTTCGTGTGTTTTTTGTGCTGTTCTTTAAGACAGGGTGTCGTACAAATGTCCTCACACCCAGATGTGGTTTGGCATGTGTTGTTTGTGTACGTGTTACTTATTTTTCCACTGTGCAAGCAGAAATTTGTATGTGTTAAATGCATAAGCAAGAACATATATTTTTCCATTAGACAAGCACAGAAGTAGACTCAATATAATATATGGTCACAGTTACTAGGTGCTACTGCAAACATTAAAACATTTAAGTATGTCAATATTAACTTCGTAAACTCAAATATGTAAATAGTTCACTGTATAAATGTTAACTTATTTTTAACTTAAACTTAAATACATGGATTAACTCAAATATATGAATTTACTTCACTTTTTAATCTTACAGTACTATCATCTTGACAGACACTTTGTTGGGATCTGTGCTGGATGGACTGGAGTGGTGTGGTCAGGAGGCCAACAGAGGAAAGAAAACTCACAGAGCATTACAAAGCCTGAACAATGCAGACAGATTGGAGTAGTCATATTTATTTAAAAACATGTCTGTGTTTCTTTGTATGTGTTTTTACAAACACATATATTTATCTCTGCAAACAGTCCAAACCTAACCCTGTGACGTCATTCTGGGAAAGTGCCTCGAAATCGGTAAGTATACCCAATAGACAGTCATTTGTTTTTAACATCAAATACATTAATGAAGTCAGTGTCATGTATTAGGGACTTACAGGTTAAAGCAGGGACAGAGGTCATTTGGGCTGGTTCATCAACATTGAGGCTCTTTTTCTCGATCTCTATGGAGCTATATAAATAGATCAACATGGATTACAGTCCAAATTGTTGCTCGAGCTGCAAGAATTGTACTTGCCACGTTGGAATAAGGAGATAACTTCTACCTACAGATTGTTATCTGTACATCATGTAGATGTTTGTGAGAGTCATTAAAAGACAAATCCATCCATCCATCATCAATACCGCTTGTGCTGTTTGGGGTCGAGGGGGGCTGCCATTGGGCGAGAGGCAGTATACATCCAGGTCGCCAGTCCAACACAGGACTGACATCCATCAATCCAGTCCAACACAGGGCTGACATCCATCAATCCAGTCCAACACAGGACTGACATCCATCAATCCAGTCCAACACAAGGCTGACATCCATCAATCCAGTCCAACACAGGACTGACATCCATCAATCCAGTCCAACACAGGGCTGACATCCATCAATCCAGTCCAACACAGGGCTGACATCCATCAATCATCTCTACTGCTTGTCCCGTTTCGGGGTCAAAGGGGTGCTGGAGCCAATCCCAGCTGTCATTGGGTTTACACCCTGGTCGCCAGTCTATCATTCCAGTCATGGGGCTGACATAAAGAGACAAACATCCATGTTTACACTCACACCTATGGGCACCTTAGAGTCAGCATGAGCATGTCTTTGGACTGCACCCATGTGTGCTACACAGAAATGTGTGATCACATTATGTGATTTATTTTTGTGTATTGTGTATATTTCAATATGTAAATGTGTAATTAGGAGCATTAGTTCTGTTACTTTGTGTAAAATCTCATTTAGAGTGTGGTTCCAATTTGTGCCACAAGGAGGCGTAACCTTCAGGTGAGACAGCTTAGTCTGCTCGGCAGACCTCGTCTTCAGACTGACAGAAGCGAGGAAAGGAAACACACTACATTGCTTTGTCTCATTATTTCCCTGTTTTTTACAGGTGAGTAAATGTCACAAATCACATACATGTGGTCTATAGTATATTCTTCTGTAACATGTAGAAGCTAACACCATCCTTAAGTGTGTGTCAGGATGTGTTTTAAATGTGTTTTGAAGGTTTTAAGGTACTTTAGCTATGATGCTCATGAGCACTAGCTTAGCTCATCGCCATGTTCATATATGTATGAACGTGGCCACTGTATGTCGGTCATGGGTTGTCCCTAGCTCCCATGTTGTTTAGTAAAGCTCCTGCATATCTCTTAAAGTAACTGTGAGTTCATGAAGACTGTTCGTTTTCATATTTTGTACTTATTTTCTTGTAAAATGTGTAACGCTTACTCCGCTAGCTTTGCAGTTTCTCTATGGGATTTCCCATGTTATTTGTTAGCATAATGCTAAGCGAGGATTGATCTCCTCCTGTATGAACCTGTATGCAACTGTATTGCATTAATAAGAAGCTCTTAAGTAGCAGAACCAAATGATTTTATATTTGTTTAAAGAATAATAACACACAGAAACATTTATTTTGTAGTTTTGAGAACTTTTGCGTGTTATATAAGACGAAGTATAAGTTTATGTATATTTCTGTGCATATTGTGTTGAAATGTGACAGAAGCGAGGAAAGGAAACACAATACTTTGCTTTGTCTCATTATTTCCCTGTTATTTACAGGACAAATCTAATCTGGCAACAGTCCTCCATACGGGGCCTGTTACACATGCACGTAGAGAACATGCAACCCTCCACACAAAAAGACCCTGCATGATGGGGGATTTGAACCAGCAATTTTCTAGCTGTGAGGCAAAAGCCCAAGCCACTGCACCATCATGCAGGCCTTAAATGATATACAGTATCTTCACCATAAAAACATATATCACTCACTCACATCCTTTTTTCTTGTGTTCTTATGTTTGTGTCTTTAGTTTGCACGTTATGCATGTGGTCCTGTAATAGCAGTTCTTATTGGTGAAATAGACAACCCACACTACCCCTCCAGGTAAGCAGCACAACACTTGACCTCTTCAATGATAACAAAGAAAATGCATTACCCTTTTGTAATGCTTTTTTTATGTATGAGCATTTTAACAATGGATGTAGAGATATAAGTCAGTATGAATCACCAACATTACAATGGATGATGTTTTAATGCTTTGACTCTGTAGACTCTCTCTCCCTTATTTCTGACTCTATCCACTGTCCTATCTCTATAATAAAAGCATAAAAAGCCCCATAATAAACCTTTGAAAAAAAAATTTAAGGAGTCATAATGCACACATGTCCTCCCGCTGTCATTATCTAAAACGGTCACTACCTTAATGAGAGGATGAAGTTAACAGCTGCATTACATTATGTTCAGGGATAATGATTAACCTAAATGTTTCTGTTCGAGATTGGAATAGAAAAATAACACAAGAACATGTATAGTTAATATCAATATGCAGTGATAAATAATATCTAAACTGACATATTTGAAAATATTATTGTCACAAGTAATGTCTTCCCTCAGAGTATGGAGAGCACTTTATGTTACATTTGTATTGTATAAAAAAGTGCTATACAAATAAAGTCTGATTGATTGATTGAGATGAAAAAGACAAAGTATTACAAAGTTTTAAAATATCTCAGCCCTTTACTTGTACTTTTAAATGCTGCCTGATGTAACGGCCCCTGTTAACCTGACTTGTATTATTCTTTGTCAATGTTTCTCTTATGTTATTAGTTTCTTAAGTAATTCTGAGGTACCATATCTTGAACATCCCAGAGTGACGAAACTGGCTGTTATTCTGGTTGTTAAGAAGAAACGGTAGGATTTCATTTTTATTTCTTATGGCAGACTTTTGCCACATCGCTTTGAAACTAAATAGGCCTGTTTTTTGGCTGTAGTTTTCATCAGTTGACTTAAAATAAGTACAAAGACAAATTGATAAACATAATAAACCATATGCTGTTCTGTGTCCTCCCTGCATTTATTTTATTTAGGACGCAGTGCAACAACGACTCCCTCAAGAATTAAAAAAAAATAGCTGAAACAAAAAGGAATCGTTTACGATTGCAAGGAAGTGTTCGAGTAAGTTCACTGAAGATCACGAGTAACATCGTTCTATGCTGAGGTTGTCACATATCGATCATGTTTATTCCTTTTGTGCTTCGTATTGCTGTTATCTGTTTTTAGAAGCTGTGAGCTCTTTTAGTATCATCACATCTTTGGTCTTTTTGGTCTCAGCTCGTGTTGTTGGGTTCTTGTGTTGCCTGCGTTCTTTTTGTGGGTGTCTTATGATGGTCGGGTTAAATGTGTTTGTTGGGTCTATTGTTGTGTGGGTTCTTATGCTGTTGGGTTGTTTCTTTGTTGTTCTGTATTATGTTGCATTGTCTATATTCTTGCTGTTGTTTATGTTCGTCTGCGTTTTGTTTCTTTTCTTTTATTCTTTTTTCATGTCCGTGTTTTTCAAGGTGTTATATAAAAAATAAAGTTTTTATTCTTTGCTTCATTGCAGATCCCAGCTGAAGAAAATATTAAATACCTGCTGATGGAGTCTGTAAATGTCAAGAGTTACTTAAAATGTGATTTGACTGACTCAGTTGTGATCGCACAATAAAAATAATTTGAGCAAAAATGAAAGCAGTCTCTGGTTTAATATGAAAAGGTCAAAATGCAATGAAGTGATGTTTAGTTTAAAAATCTTGAAAGGTAGTCCTAATGATACATTTATTTTCAGTGCTATGTCTGTAATGATTCAATGAGTATTGTGGGCACTTATCTCAAACCCCACAGCCTTACTAGTTACTTCTATTCCACGAGTTTCCAGACACATTTTACTCAGTTTGTTGTCTTAGTTATGTGTCCAACTTTTGAACACTTGTGCTTTTGTGTTTCTTTTTTGATCATTTGAAACTGGAAGCTGCTGCCTCAGTTTAGAAGAGGGTGTATGAAGATAGAGAAAAACACGACATCTCTGAAAATAAAATAAAGTACTTATTAAAACACACACCTACTGATGGTTTCATTCTTGTGTGTGTAGAACTAGAATGTCACCTCTATTATATGTGTGAAGCGAGGGCGTATGTATGTCGACACACACAGGAACTTTAAGAGGGGAAGTGTGAACCTTTCAGTGTGAGAGTATTGCTGTGGGCAGGAAGGAAGAGGCTCAGCTTGACCACAGTCTCAACAGAGCTCCGCTCTGTCTGTCTCTCTGCAGACTGTTAACGTCTCCGGGTCGTTAAACGATTTCTTGTGTCACTATCCGAGATGTAAACTTAACTGTGCAAACTATGCAGCGCGTCGGTTTGGAAAAATATCAGAACAGTTGCATATAACCGGGACGGAGTTCTTTTTGCGGACTTTTGTTTAGTTTTCATTTTCACCGCTGCGGAGCAAAAAAGGAGGGAGGGAGACGCGTCTGTATCGGAGCATAGACTGCAGCATGATAGAATAAACACATTAGCCCGGTTCTACGATCTCCCTGCTTTGGCAGATCGTCAGCACGTTAATATCCTTCACGATCTAAGATCGTTTTATCGCCCACCACTACAGGAAGCTTTAAAATGGTTTCTAAAAAGGCTTTGGCCATCGATGGCGCTATCACCTTTGTGGTTGTCGTGGTTGTCCTCGTTCCATCGGTACTGCTGATTCCTAAAAAGTTCGAAGATACGTTCATGAGGAAGTGCTCGGAGTTTAAAGAGAAAAAAGAAATGTAAGTCTCTTTGAATTTTTAGTCTACTTGAATTAACATCTGGGTTGAGTAAAAACATATTGTTTGCTATCATATTCATAATATATAAAAAAAGTGTAAACAACTTTTCCTGTACTAAGTAATAACATTTATTTTTCAGCTGTGAAAAAGCATGGGTTATCTTTGAAAAAGCCTATGTAGGGAAGGACCCGAAAACTGTCACTCCTGACAAATACAACGATCTCTTTGATGAGTTCCCCTTCAATCATCCATGCGAAAAAGTAAACATCCCTAACCACACATCTGTCTGAGTAACATCCTTATTCTTATGAATTAAAGCAGATTTGTATACTTAACAACGGCATATCATCTCTTTTGGGGTTAGTCACTGCTGTGGAGCAAAACACGTGATTTGGTCAAGTTGGTTAAAAAAGGAAAATGCTACGTCCCCATTGTACACACTATGTTGGGATACGTGCTGGACGATTTGTTCTGGTGTGGGAAGAAGAACAGCCCGAGTAAGTCATTAGTCATAGTGACGTTAAGACGTAGCCTTTAAATCAGAAACAGTTCAGTGTAGTATAGTATAATATGTGACCTTTACAAATGTGCTTTTGAATCTAGTTGTGATCATTTATATTGTGTTGGTTTATTTGTGTCTTCTGTAAAGCACACTAAGTATACATTTCTATGTAAAGTGCGATACAAATGAACTTGAATTGAATTGAATACAGATAAAAAGACACTTTGTCATTCCTGATATCGCTCACAGTCAGTTGTATCTTTTTAAAGTCTAAACTCTGTAAACTATCACACAAACACTTATTGTCTTTTATTCTAGAAACTTTCACTGATTTCTCTCAGTGTACGAAGCCCAAAATCAACCCTTCTAATTCATTTTGGACAACGGCCTCCATCAGGGTAAGTACCCAGCGAGAAAGTACTCGTTTTTCATCACTTACATTAATTCAGTCAGTGACATGTACAAAAACAGAAACACTTTGCCTCAAGGGAACTAGATATAGTTCAATCAGGAGAGACAAGTAAACTAACTAATGATTTATTACAATAACATGGAAATGTGACTTGACAGAAATACTTTGGCGCTTGGACTCTATGGGTAGGGTGATGTGTTTGGAGAATGACAATTCTGAGCATCGACAGAATAAATCCCCCCCATGGAGTCCAGACCCTGGTGGTGGTGAAGCTGATGACTTGATGAGACCGGATGGGTGACGAATTGATGGATGATGAGTCTGTGAAGACTGGCGGTGATGGAGAGGTGGAGGGGCGCTCGAAACATCAGCATGAAGGAACTAATGCACAGAAAGAATCATATTTAAAAGGGGAGCAGAACAATGATAGGTTGAAAATCAGGGAGGAACGCCATGTGATTGGTTAGATGAGTACCGCTGACGAGACAGCCGATTACCCATTGACAGGCCAAAAATGACAGCTCGAGAGTGACAGCGGAAACATGAGTGAGTGTTCAAAAAGCGATGAATGAGAGATATACCCGATCATGAAGGCAGTTATAGTCTTCCTGATTGAACTTACTTGTTCTTAATTTCTCAAACACTTTTCTGTCAAATGCCTGTGTCTTTAAAACACAACTGAGCCTAGCTGCAGAAACCTGACAGATAATGAAGTATGATTGGTTGATTAATTGGTTGGTTGATGGATGGATGGATGGATGGATGGATGGATGGATAGATCAACCATTGTATGAAATAAATAATTAATAACTTGTTCTTATGTCTGCTGTAGTATGCACAATATGCCTGTGGAGAAGTCAAAGTGCTGCTGAATGGAGATGTGAAAGAACCATACGATATTAACAGGTAGGCAGCAGCTCTACACTTGAAATGTGGACAGATTTATGAACCCCTCGATGATAACCAAAAATGCTGTGATGTTTGACATGACACCTAAGCTGACATATTTGAAAATATTATTGTCACAAGTAATGTCTTCCCTCCAAGTGTCTGCAACCCCCCCCCCCCCCCCCCCCTAGAGTATGGAGAGCACATTTGTATTGTATAATAAAGTGCTATACAAATAAAGTCTGATTGATTGATTGAGATGAAAAAGACAAAGTATTACAAAGTTTTAAAATATCTCAGCCCTTTACTTGTACTTTTAAATGCTGCCTGATGTAACGGCCCCTGTTAACCTGACTTGTTTTATTCTTTCTCAATGTTTCTCTTATGTTATTAGGTACTTGGCAGAATCTGAGGTACCATATCTTAGACCCGGCGTAGTGACGAAACTGGATGTTATTATGGCTGTTAAGAAGAAAGGGTACGATTTCATATTTATTTCTTATGGCAGACTTTTGCCACATCGCTTTGAAACTAAATAGGCCTGTTTTTTTGCTGTAGTTGTCATCAGTTGACTTAAAATATATACAAAGACAAATTGGTAAACATAATAAACCATATGCTGTTCTGTGTCCTCCCTGCATTTCTTTTATTTAGGAGACCGGGATGCAACGACAAATCCCTCAAGGAATTAAAAAAGGAGCTGAAACAAAAACAAATCGGTTACGATTGCAAGGAAGTGTTCAGGTAAGTTCACTGAAGATCACGAGTAACATCGTTCTATGCTGAGGTTGTCACATATCGATCATGTTTATTCCTTTTGTGCTTTGTATTGCTGTTATCTGTTTTTAGAAGCTGTGAGCTCTTTTAGTATCATCACATCTTTGGTCCTTTTGGTCTCAGCTCGTGTTGTTGGGTTCTTGTGTTGCCTGCGTTCTTTTTGTGGGTGTCTTATGATGGTCGGGTTAAATGTGTTTGTTGGGTCTATTGTTGTGTGGGTTCTTATGCTGTTGGGTTGTTTCTTTGTTGTTCTGTATTATGTTGTATTGTCTATATTCTTGCTGTTGTTTATGTTTGTCTGTGTTTGGTTTCTTTTCCTTTATTCTTTTTTCATGTCCGTGTTTTTCAAGGTGTTATATAAATAAAGTTTTTATTCTTTGCTTCATTGCAGATCCCAGGTGGAGAGAATATTAAATACCTGCTGATGGAGTCTGTAAATGTCAAGAGTTACTTAAAATGTGATTTGACTGACTCAGTTGTGATCGCACAATAAAAATAATTTGAGCAAAAATGAAAGCAGCCTCTGGTTTAATATGAAAAGGTCAAAACGCAATGAAGTGATGTTTAGTTAAGAAATCTTGAAAGGTAATCCTAATGATTAAAACACACACCTACTGATGGTTTCATTGTTGTGTGTGTAGAACTAGAATGTCCACACACACACACACACACACACACACACACACACACACACACACACACACACACAGGAACTTTAAGAGGGGGAGTGTGGACCTTTCAGTGTGTGAGTACTGCTGTGGGCAGGAAGGAGGAGGCTCAGCCGCTGAGCAGTCTTTACCTCCTCTTTCCTTTCCAGTGACTTGCTGCTGTGTCACTCGTACCGTAATCAGTGTGTGTCTGTGCTGGGAAGGAACGTTTTTTTAAATCACTGTACCGACCATGAACAAAAACATGCTAATCATAGTCTTTAGCATTTTTAAGACAATAACAAGGTCCTAAAGTCAATTTACTACTCTGGACTTTCACTTACACAGAATAGAAACCATAATCAGACTGATAAATGAAACGTTTCCGTAAGTATCCATCAGTTCACTAAAGGGTTAATGCTAACAGCCTAAATGATGTGTGTTTCTTCTGCCTACATAACCAAGAATAATGATAAAGCTCTGTTTCATGCACAGAATGGCTAGCATGCAGCATTTTTTAAGCTGACTGTAGAACAATACACCTGTGATAAAGTCTGAATGTGTACTAAAATAGTTCATTTAGGGACTTTAAATTGTTATGAGGAATGCAGACAGACCCACAATAGGCCTACAGTTGTGTTATCAAGGGTTTTTTCTTAAGAAGCCAAATGTTATTGTGGTGACATGGTGATAACAGATTACCCCGACAAACCCCCCCTGACTAAAATAAATAAATAAATAATAATAATTCTTTAT